>NW_027361732.1:18925000-19657500 GCF_039654945.1 Dendrobates tinctorius
TAATGGGCCCATTATGAAATCATCCAGTGTATAATGGGCCCCGTAAATGCTGCTCCAGTGTCTGATGTCCCCCATTTGGAATGCTCCAGTATATGATGGGCCAAATGGATGATGCTCCAGTGTATAATGGGCCCCAAATATCATTCTCCAGTGTATATTGCTCCCCAAAAAATGCTCCCAACATTTAAAAAAATTAAATACCTCTCCTCGCTGGGCACTGCTCTACTCTGGACTCCTCAGCATTGCCATTTTAAAGCTCTCTGCACTTGTACTGTTTCGGTAGAGGGCTTACAGGCGTGATGTCATCACGCTCTGTAACCTGAATGTCACTGTCAGGAAAGGCGGAAGACGTCATGGCAGTGGACCAGGGAGAGGTAAGTATTGCAAGGGCTGTGGCCTTGAGCAAGCATGGGGGGCCCACTCGTGGGCGACGGCACTGGCACAGGGTGACCAATCGGGTCATCTTTGCACAAAACTTCACAGGAAAAACTCAGAAACTGTCAGAAACACCGCACTGCACTTGCTCACTGAGTCAGTGCGCATGTCCTGAGTAAGACAAACTGTGCTCAGAGATACCTGTGGAGCTGGCAGCAGCAGAGAAGGTGCGTGCTTCAGACCAACAGGACCTGAAGCACGTGACTCCTGGGGGCGTGGCCTAGACCTCAGAGAGCTAGGAGCTGCAGGAAAACTTCTAGCAGGGTAACGACGGGACAAAGTTACCAAGGGGCATAGACAGGGACACAAACAGATCAGGCCAGGGTCAAAGCACGAGATAGCATGACAAAACCAGGGGTTTAGACAGAATGGATAGTCAGGACATAGCCAATGAGTCATACACGGATATAGCTGCAAAGTACAAAAGGGGCGAGCAAAGAATAGTCGGGTCACAGGCAATAAGTCATACACAGAGAGGTTAGCGCAGTACAGAATCAACAGGCAAACTCACAACGAGAGACATAACCGGGTCAGAACCATATAGCTACAAGACAATGCACAGGCACACAGGGGTCAACACACTCGGACAAAAGCAAAAGTATAACTGACAGGGATAGGAGTTTCTCAGGGCTATAAGAAGCTCTCGCAGAACCAAAGAGAGGCCACAATAATTAACCCCAGGCATGCAGGTCAAAGCCTGCACTAAGCTCAAGACATTAACCCTGACGTGCAGGTCAAAACCTGCACTGGGATCATGACAGAAACTGCACCCAACTGTGTCCTTGGTGGCTTTTGCAACTCGCCTGGTACACACGCTACACTCACCATCAACATCAATGGCTCACAAACACCATCTCAACTTCCCTGGGATACAGCTCTGCCCATAGAGAGCTTCATAATCTTGGCTGCTTTAACACCGGCCCAGAGGATCTGCATAGCAGCGTCGGCTACCCTAGCCGAGTACCACGGGTGGCATCACGATCCCCCTTTTCCAAATTAATTATCATACCATCTTCCCCCTCATCTGAACTGTCATCTTCTTTATTGGACACCCAGGGCCACGGACCGGGTGCCAATCACCACCGTGACATACTTCCCCCTTAAAAGAGCCTGAAAGGCCCGGTACTGAGTAACCCCCGGCCCTGCATAGCATTTCATTTTAACACCAGATAACAGGGATATATTGTATAGTTTCAACATTATAAATCTACGTATATATTTGAGGAGGCAGACACAGACGCTGTCATGGACAGTATGGATTCGACAACAATCTAAAAAGTCAAAAAAGTACAGTATCACCAGATCCAAGGTATATATAGTATAGTTTCAACATTCAAAATCTCCGTGTTTATTTCAGGAGGCAGACACAGATGCTCTGAGGCCCAGTGTGGATTACACAACAATCTAAAAGCAGTAAAAGGGGAATGGATCCCAAGCGTACTGCTGTATACAGTGTTGGGGTCATTTGGCGATCTACATATATATTTCAAGAGTAACACACAGCCTCTCACAGGCTCAGTATGGATTACACAAGAATATAACAACTTGAAAAAGGGTAATGTTTTACGATCGTTCAGCTGCATACAGTGTTGGTGTCATTTTAAATCTCCTTATATTTTACCAGAGTAAGACATAAACTCTCACAGGCTCAGTATGGATTACACCCGAATATAAAGATGAGAAAAAGGGAAATGTATTCGAAACGTACACCAGTATACAGTGTTGGAGCACTTTGAAATCTTTGTTTATATTTCAGTGTCAGTCTGCCAGTCCAGACTCTCCGCTAGAGGAAGGTAGATTGATAAATGTTCAGACGTAAAGTCGAGTAATTTTAGATGTTTTTGAATTAGTAATCACGGGAAAACCTCTCGGGAGAATTTGCAGAGGCGATGCTGACCCTCAATAACTTTAACTGTGGATACAGCTAAAACACAAATTAGTGAAGAAAGGGTTGCTGTATCACAGTAGCGTCAATCCCATCACAGTAACTCGTCTCCATCAAATTGTGATCACAGGGAGAGCTGTAGACATGGTCCTCACTGCCTATCATGATCTGTCTTGTCACTTTGGAGTGCAAAACACACAAGCCACAGGCCGTAGGGGATTCCATTGGATTGCCTTGAGAGGAGACATTGAAAAATGGTGGCAGGAATGTCACACGTCTGTGACTATGAAAAATGAGAAAGGAGATCATAAAGCACCACTGCATCCGATTGTGAGTTGATGTCCATTACAAATGGTAGCCATTGGTAATCTGAAGGTAGAGGCCAGCAGCACAGGACATACAGTAGCTACATCTTAACAATCATGGATCTGTACACCAAATTTGTAGTGGACGTCCCTGTGATGGATTTAACTGGCCAGACTACACAGCGGTGTAGCATGGAGCGGTAAGTATTGCAAGTGCTGTGTCCCTGAGCAAGCAGGGGGACCCACTCAGGGGCGCCGGTACTGGCACAGGGCCCCTCATAGTACGCCAGTGTGTCTGACGGCGAGTGGGCCCCCCCACCGTCAAAGACACTTTATTGTACTATGAGAGGCCCTGTGCCAGTCCTGTCGCCCAAAGGGTGGGGCCACACACCTGTTCAGGGCAACAGCACTTGCCCGGGTGCGGCAGGTGTTGACTCTGGGCCTGGGGTGGGGGGGCAGCCCATTTCAGGTGGTTTTAAAAAATGGCATATGTTGATGTGTAGGCTGGACTTTCAGCTGCTGCAGGAGGAGTTGGAGAAGTCAGAGGAAGAGGAGGACAAAAGCGAGCCTTTTTTCTTGCAACCTATGTGTTATCAGGGTAGGGTGGGACAAAATCTTTTGAAACCCATGCATGGTTCATTTTAATGAAGGTTAGATCATCAACATTTTGGGTCGACAGATGGGTCTTTTTTTCTGTCAGGATTGATCCAGCAGCACTGAAGACTCTTTCAGATAGTACACTGCCAGCAGGGCAAGCGAGCTCCTGTAAGGCATATTGTGCCAATTCAGGCCATGTGTCCAGTTTTGAGGCCCAATAATCAAAGGGGAATGACCTGTGAGGGAGAACCTCGATATGTGAGGAGAAGTAGTTTGTAACCATAGTTGACAACTGCTGTCTCCTGTCACTTGCAATCGATTCTGTATTAGCTGTCGTGTGCGTGGGACTTGAGAAATCAGACCACAACATGGTCAGGAAACCCCTGTCTCCAACGCCAGTTTGGCTGTGTGCACCACAAACACCTCTTCCATTTTGCCCACTACGGCTCGTGGGAGAACCAGCTCCACTGCTGTGTGCCGGGAATGCCTCAAACAACCTGTTTACCAGAGTTGCTTGTTTGTTAGCCTATATTAGCTCTAGGTTCTCCTGTGGCATTATGTTGTGTAATTTGCCTTTATAGCGTGGATCGAGGATGCTGGCCAACCAGTAGTCGTCATCCCTCATCATTTTGGCAATGCGGGGGTCCCTTTTAAGGATCTGCAAGGCATAGTCACACATGTGGGCCAATGTTCCAGGTGTCAATGCTGCACTGCCAATGGTGGATGGAGGAGCACTTTCTGGCAAATCCACATCCCTCCAGTCACGCACAAACCCTGTACCTGACCTTGGCATGCCCACATGTTCTCTTGCCCCCTGAGAAGCATCCTCTTCCCCAAAATAATCATACCCCTCATTCTCCTCCTCATCTTTCTCTTCTTCCTCCACTTCATGCACGCCAGTTCCCTGACCAGACAATGGCTGATTGTCATCAAGGCTTCCTTCTTCCTCCTCCTCCAGTTGCTCCTCAGCTGCAGACGCCTGATCCTTGATGTGCGTCAAAGTTTGCATGAGCAGACGCATAAGTGGCATGCTCATGCTTAGGATGGCATCGTCTGCACTTACCAGCCATGTGCATTCCTCAAAACACTGAAGGACTTTACAGAGGTCTTTCAGCTTTGACCACTGCACACCCGACAATTCCATGTCTGCCCTCAAACTGCCTGCCCGTGTATCCTCCCACAAATGCATTACAGCCTGCCTCTGTTCGCACAGCCTCTCAACCATGTGCATGGTGGAGTTCCATCTTGTAGCAACGTCTATGATTAGGCGGTGCTGGGGGAGGTTGGGTGATCGCTGCAGCTTCTGCATACGACTGGAGTGGACGTTTGAGCGACGGATGTGCGAGCACAGTCTTCACACCTTATGGAGCTGAGCTGTTAACTCTGGATAATTATTAAGGAAGCACTGCACCACCAGGTTTAAGGTGTGAGCCAGGCAAAGTATGTGTGTGAGTTTTGAAAAGGCTATGGCTGCCACAAAATTCTGCCCATTATCCCTGACTACCTTGCCTGGCTCAAGATGTAGACTGCCCAGCCATGACTCAGTTTGTTGATGCAAGTAGTTGGCCAGTACCTCCATGGTGTGTCTACTGTCGCCCAAAAGACATCATTTTTAAAACAGCCTGCTGCCACTTACCACTAGCTGTTCGATAGTGGGACACCTCGTGTTCAACAATGACAGATGTGGATGGAGTGCTCGTGCGACTGCGCTCTGTCGATGAGCTTTTGCTTCTGGAGGAGGAGGGTCGAACGCCTACAGCCAACTGTTTCCTATACTGTGGGCTAGGCAGCACTGTTCCACCGCCGCTGTCCCCTGTGGACCCTGCATCCATCACATTAACCCAGTGCGCAGTGATAGACACGTAACGGCCCTGGCCATGCCTACTGGTCCATGCATCTGTTGTGAGGTGCACCTTTCCACTCACTGATTGTTTTAGTGCATGGACAATGCGGTCTTTCACATGCTGGTGGAGGGCAGGGATGGCTTTTCGAGAAAAGAAGTGCCAACTGGGTAGGTCATAGCGTGGGACAGCTTAGGCCATGAGCTCTCGGAAAGCTTCGCTTTCTACCAAACGGAAGGGCATCATCTCTAATGAGATCAGTTTGGCAATGTAGGCATTCAAAGCCAGTGTATGCTGATGAGTGGATGAGTACTTTCTTATCCTACTCAGAGTGTCTGGTAGGGTGAGCTGGACTTGAGGGCTGCATATGGGGGTAGGATCAGTAGGATTTTGTTGAAAAACCACTGCTGCGATGACAATGCCTGCTGCGGATCCTTTTCCTGTTCTGACCTATTGTCACCAGCACCCTCTTCCCCAAATGGATGCCAATCCGGGTCAACAACTGGGTCATCCATGACCTCTTCTTCAATGTCATCTGCACCTTCCTCTGTACGTTCCTCTGTGTCACCGTGTAAGGTGGTATATTATGCGGGAAGGGGCACCTGAGTTTCATCAGGGTCAGATTCTGGCTCAGTAGTCTGCGAGGGAAATGTAGTGCTGTGGATCAATGTACCATCAGAATCATCTAGCAGTGGCTGTGCAACAGTGAACTCCATGTCAGATTCATCTTGGACTGGGGAATTCAGGATTTGACTTGATAACCAAGGAATGGTATGTGAAAAGAGCTCCATGGAGTAATCAGAAGTGTGTGCTGCAGCATCCTTCACTTTGGGTGAAGGACACAACGAAAGGTGTTGTTCATGACCAGAGGCCTGCACTGATGACTCTGTGCTTGCAGTTTTTGTAACTTCAAAAGAGGAGGCAATAGAGCTGGAGGCTGTTTCGGCAATGTAAGCCAAAACCTGTTCCTGATTGTCCAGCTTTAAAAGTGGTTTACCTACTCCCAGAAAAGGGAACCTTAAACACTTTCTTGTGCCAGACAATGACGCAGGCTCAACACCTCCTGCCTTAGGTGCTATTGTGCTTATGGCAATACCAGCAGATGCACCACCACCAACATCAGTACCAGCTGGCCCCCCCGCCCACATCCGCGGCCTCCTCCACGAGACTTCCTCATGTTTGGGAAAATGTACCAAAAATGCCAGCAGTGAAATGGTACTGTATGAGGAACGTACAGCTGTCTACGGTGTATGTAAAAAGTGAAATCTCCATTTATATTTTGGGAGTCACAGAGGCTCACCCAGTATGTATTTGACCGTAATTCAACCAGCAGATATATGGTACTATATGAGGAGCATACAGCTGTATAAAATGTAGTGAAAAATTTAAATCTCCGTATATATTTCCTTAGTTACAGACGCTCTCCCAGTATGTATTTGACCGTAATTCAACCAGCAGATATATGGTACTATATGAGGAGCGTACAGCTGTATAAGGTGTAGTGAAAATTTTAAATGTCCGTATGTATTTCCTTAGTCACAGATGCTCTCCCAGTATGTATTTGACCATAATCCAACCAGCAGATATATGGTACTATATGAGGAGCGTACAGCTGTATAAGGTGTAGTGAAAAATTTAAATCTCCGAATATATTTCTTTAGTCACAGACGCTCTCCCAGTATGCTTGACTGTAATCCAAACAGCAGATATACGGTACTGTATCAGAAGCGGACAGCTCTATACGGTGTATGGAAAAATGTAAATCTATGTATATTTATTTCCAGATTCACACACACGCTGTCTCAGTATGGATTTGACTGTAATCCAAACAGCAGATATATGGTACTGTATCAGAAGCGGACAGCTCTATACGGTGTATGGAAAAATGTAAATCTATGTACTGTATATTTATTTCCGGAGTCACACACACATGCTGTCTCAGTATGGATTTGACCGTAATCCAAATAGAAGATATACGGTACTGTATCAGAAGTAGACAGCTCTATATGGTGTATGTATGGAAAAATGTAAATCTATGTATATTTATTTCCAGTCACACACATACGCTGTCTCAGTATGGATTTGACCTTCATCCAAACAGCAGATATACGGTACTGTATCAGAAGCGGACAGCTCTATAAGGTGTATGGAAAAATGTAAATCTATGTATATTTATTTCCGGAGTCACACACACACGCTGTCTCAGTATGGATTTGACCGTAATCCAAATAGCAGATATACGGTACTGTATCAGAACCAGACAGCTCTATACGGTGTATGGAAAAATGTAAATCTATGTATATTTATTTCCGGAGTCACACACACACGCTGTCTCAGTATGGATTTGACCGTAATCCAAATAGCAGATACACGGTACTGTATCAGAAGCGGATAGCTCTATTCGGTGTATGTATGGGAAATGTAAATCTATGTAAATTTTTTTCCGGAGTGACAAACACACGCTGTCTTAGTATGGATTTGACCATAATCCAAACAGCAGATACACGGTACTGTATCAGAACCGGACAGCTCTATACGGTGTATGGAAAAATGTAAATCTATGTATATTTATTTCCGGAGTCACACACACACGCTGTCTCAGTATGGATTTGACCGTAATCCAAATAGCAGATATACGGTACTGTATCAGAAGTGGATAGCTCTATTCGGTGTATGTATGGGAAATGTAAATCTATGTAAATTTTTTTCCGGAGTGACAAACACACGCTGTCTCAGTATGGATTTGACCGTAATCCAAACAGCAGATATACGGTACTGTATCAGAACCGGACAGCTCTATACGGTGTATGGAAAAATGTAAATCTATGTATATTTATTTCCGGAGTCACACACACACGCTGTCTCAGTATGGATTTGACTGTAATCCAAACAGCAGATATACGGTACTGTATCAGAACCGGACAGCTCTATACAGTGTATGGAAAAATGTAAATCTATGTATATTTATTTCCGGAGTCACACACACACGCTGTCTCAATATGGATTTGACTGTAATCCAAACAGCAGATATAAGGTTCTGTATCAGAAGCGGACAGCTCTATATGGTGTATGTATGGAAAAATTTAAATCTATGTATATTTATTTCTGGATCACACACACACACATGCTGTCTCAGTATGGATTTGACCTTCATCCAAACAGCAGATATACGGTACTGTATCAGAAGCGAACAGCCCTATACGGTATATGTATGGAAAAATGTAACTCTCCGTCTATTTTTTTCCAGAGTCACACACAAACGCTGTCTCAGTATTGATTTGACCGTAATCCAAACAGCAGATATACGGTACTGTATCTGAAGCGGACAGCTCTATACGGTGTATGTATGGAATAATGTAAATCTCTGTCTATTTTTTTCTGGAGTCACACACAGATAGCATGTATTTGTTCGTGATACCAGCCAGTACACTGCAGTGTGTGAGGAGCGTACAATCCCAATACGGTGTGGGAAAAAATGAACACTCTGTAACTGTTCAGAAAAAAAGAATAAAAGTAGGAGTGCTGTGTAAAAAGCAGTCTGCACAGCAGTGTGCACAGAGCAATTCAGCTATCAGGTAGCCTAATAAGGCAGCCTAATAACCAGTGCTGCTGCACATAAAAAAATCCTCCCCTGTCACTGCACACTAACTGTACAGCACAATTGCTATCAGCACAAGCACAGAATGTTTTTTCTTCCCTGCCTATCTGTTTTCTTTCCTGCCTAACACTCTCCCTATTGAGAAACAGCGGCAGCCAGCAACCTCTCCCTATGCTAAGATCAGCAGAAGTAAAATGGCGGTCGGAGGTCAGGGCTTTTATAGCCACTGTGACGCCACACAAAGCAAGCCAATTACCGCAATGCCCTTCTCTAAGATGGTGGTGGCCACTGCCCATGTCATCGCGTTGCCCGCAGTGTGTGTCCTTGCTCATTGGCAGAGAAATGGCGCCTGAAAGCATTATGGGAAACACGGTGACCGCGTGGCCGACCTCACGCTATGGTCGGGTTTCGTTCGGCGAAATCCGACTTTAGCGAAAGTCGGCGACTTTTGAATTTGACCGACCCGTTTCACTCAACTCTATTCATTGCTACTTGTTTCTGGAAAATATCCATGGAGTCAAAATCGTCACTACAACTGTAGATAAATTCCTCAAGGGGTATAGTTTCCAAAATGGGGTTACTTGAGGGTTGTATTCTGATGTTCTAGCAATTAGGGGCTCTGTATTTGGAGTCTGCAAAGTGTTCTAGGAAAATCTGCGCTCCAGGAGACGCTCCGTTCCTCCCGAGTCTCTCCGTATAGCTAAGTAGTACTGCACAGCCACATATGGGGTATTGCCACGTTCAGTAGAAATTGCAGGACAAATTTTGGTGCTATTTTTACCCATTTCTTGTGCAAAAATAAAAAATCTGGGGATAAAACAAAGTTTAGGTGGTAGTAATGTAGTTCTTTTTTCTTCACTGCCCAATGGTATTCAATTGTGTGACACACCCGTGGTGACAATATGATCACTGCACCCCTAAATGAATTTATTGAGTGGTGCAATTTGTAAAATGGGGTCACTTGTGGAGAGTTCTGCTGTTCTGGCACCTCATGGGCTCTCCCAGTGGGTCATGACACTTGCAAACCATAGCAATAAAATCTGGCGCTCCTTGCCTTCTGAGCTTTGCACTGTGCCTGAAAAATATTTCCTGACTAAATGGACCTCAGGACCTCAGAAATAAATGGACCTCAGCTTATTTTTTAAAAAAATTCTTATTGGCCCTTAGAAAAATTAAAAACTTGCGACTAAAATAACATTTTAGTGGAAAAAATGTAATTTATTCTTTCTTCACGGCTCATTGGTTTAAAATTCTGTGAGGCGCATGTGGTGTCAATGTGATCACTGCACCACTAGATGAATTCATTGGGGAGTGTAGTATGTAAAATGAGTTCACATATAGAGAGTTTCTGTTTTTCTGGCACCTGAGGGGCTCTGCCAATGTGACATGGCACCCTTAAATCATTCCAGCAAAATGTGAACTCTAATATGGTGCCTCAAAGTAGTATTCCCCCATATATGGGGTATGGCGTACTCAGGAGAAATTGCACAATAAACTGTATGAGGCAATATCTCCTGTTACCCTTATGAAAATGCAAAATTTGTGGCCAAAATAACATTTTTGTGGGGAAAATGTGATTTTTTTATTTTCATGGCTCATTGTTCTAAACTTCTGTGAAGTACCTGGGGGTTCAAAGTGCTCACCATGCATCTAAGTACATTGCTTGAGGGGTCTAGTTTCCAAAATGGGGTCACTTGTGTGGAATTTTCACTGTTTAGGCACATCAGAGGCTTTCCAAGCACGATATAGAGTCCGCTAATTTTTCCAGCAAATTTAGCATTCCTAAAGTCAAATGGCGCTCCCTCCCTTTTGCGCTTTGCGCCCAAACAATGGTTTACTCCCTCATATTTGGTATCGGCATGCTCAGGAGAATTTGCACAACAAGTTTTGTGGTGCAATTTCGCCTGCTACCTTTACGAAAATGCAATATTTTGTGCTAACAACATATTTGTGGGGAAAATTAGATTTTTTATATTTTTACGGCTCAACGTTATAAACTTCTGTGAAGCACACGAGGGTTCAGTGTGCTCACCACACATCTAGATCAGTTCCCTGAGGGGGCTAATTTCCAAAATGGTATCACTTGTGTGGGATTTTTCACTGTTTAGGCACATCAGAGGCTCCCTAAAAGCGACGTGGCACTCGCCAATTGTTCCAGCAAATTTTGATTTCGAAAACTCAAATGGTGCTGCTTGCCTTCCGAGCTCAAACAATGTTTTTTTCCCTCGCATGGGGTATTGACATGCTCAGAAAAAATTGCACAACAATTTTGTGGTCCATTTTTACCTGTTAACCTTGTCAAAACAAAAAAAAATTGGATCTGAAGTAATTTTTTTTTGTGAAAAAAAGTTAAATGTTCATTTTTTTCCAGGAAAGATATTTATCTTTGTACCGTGTTAGCCAGTGGATAAAAAAATGTTTAGAATTGAGAGTCCTCAGTGGTTGATACCTTTTAATGGCTAACTGAAAAGATGGTAACAAATTGCAAGCTTTCGAGACTACTCAGGTCTCTTCATCAGGCGTTTACTAATACAACATCTGACGAATTTGTGTATAAATATGTGACTCTTCAGATGTTGTATTAGTCAATGCCTGATGAAGAGACCTGAGTAGTCTTGAAAGCTTGCAATGTGTTACCATCTTTTCAGTTAGCCATTAAACATTTTTTTCCACACTCCAAAAATTCCTGTGAAACTCCTGAAGGGTTAATAAGCTTCTTGAATGTGGGTTTGAGCACTTCGAGGGGAGCACTTTTTATAATGGTGTCACTTTGGGGTATCTACTATCATATAGACCCCTCAAAGTCACTTCACTTTTGATGTGTTTCTTGAAGCAATGGTTTTCTATATTTTGTTGTAAAAATGAGAAATCACTGGTCAAATTTTAAAACATATAACTTCCTAACAAAAAAAAAGGTTCCAAAACTGTGATTATGTAAAGTAAACATGTGGGAAATATTACTTATTAAGCATTTTGTGTTACATATCTCTGTGATTTAAGGGCATGAAAGTTGGAAAACTGTGAAATTTTCAAAATTTTTGCCAAATTTCCATTTTTTTCACAAATAAATGCAAGTCATATTCAAGACATTTCACCACTATCATGAAGTGCAATATATCTGAAAAAAATCTCAGAATAATCAGGATCTGTTGAAGCGTTAAAGAGTTATCACCTCATAAAGTGTCACTGGTCAGAACTGTAAAAATTAACCTGGTCATTAACGTGCAACCTCCTTTGGGGTTAAAGGGATTAAACACTGTTAGTTGTGTACCTTCCCTTCTTCATCCCCTTACAGTTGGCAGTTTGTTTATATGAAAAAATGTTATGAAATTTCAAATAATGTAATTTTACAATTTATTAAATTTTTTAATCCCAAATATTACATATGCTTTAAGTCCCATTGCAATTATGTTAAAACATTAAGTGCCTTTTCCCTTTAAATAAAAAATTGTATCTGAATGCGGTACGTCTGATCCAAGAAAATTAATTTTCTTGTTAAATGTTCCTGTTTGGGTTTAACAAGTTTTTGGGTTAAGTTACTTTTCTCAAAGTGGAAGCAGAAAGCAGTAGAGGCACACAGTCATGATTCATTACTGCAAAAAGATCCACAAGATTGTTTATTCTGTAGCTTCAAGGCACAATTCTCCTTTATTTTATTTTTATTGACAGCTTTAGAATTGGTTTACTGCTGAGCACCATCAATTCTAAAACATTCAATAGCTACCATTGTCATCCCAATGCACATCAGGCAAATACACAATATTTAAATTAGAGGTGATCTGATAACATGTCAGCTCAAAGTCATACTGCAGGATACAATTATATTTTGTGCCTCAGCTGAATAACAGGCATAGGGAAATTTGTGATCTTGGCAGAGCTGCAATGTGGACTTAGCCGCAAGCAATTGAAAACACTACATTGATGCTTTACAGTCTGCTAACTTGTTATGATTTCAGGTCAGATTATAATATTTTTTCCTGTAATGCTACATGCATTTGATGCAGGAGTCATCTCACAAACTTCTGTGATAAGCAGGAGCATGCATTTTAAATTTCTATTTTCTTTTCCAATCCAGCCTTGATCTGATTCCAATTGCTTGCACTGCATCTGCTTCTTTGCTTGTGTTTGGGTCTCGCTCATGTCGAGACGTATTCGCAAAAAGGTCCCTATGCCTGTTTGGTATGGATAAGTGTTGTATATGTATGCAAAATTCAATAGAACTCACCCTGAACCACTTGTCAAATATTCATGCAGGCAGAATACAAAAGTAAATTCATATCATATAAATGCTGTAATAAATACTTACAAAGAAATATTTGGAGTCATGGAGTTTTCTTTTATTGGTTTCATGTTTTTTTTAAATGTCTTTTTATATGCTTTCATCCATGTGGAATATTCCCAAAAGGGATTGCTTTTAAATTGTCAAAAAATATGAAAGACTATCTTTTTTTCACATATGTTAAAACCAGCAGTACTATTTTTTCTGCAGCAAATTTTTCTTTTCAGCAACTACCAGTATATATACAAGCAAAATATATATTCGTGTCCAAATAAGGCCTCTTTCAGACATCCGCTGTCAGGGGTCCGGCGGCGTGCGGCGAAAAGCCGGGCCGCCGCATCTGACCTGCAGCGGTGACACCGGATGTACATGCGGTGCCTGATGCGGCTTGGAGGATATTTAAAGGAGCGGCAGCACCGGGGGTCAAGAGAG
This sequence comes from Dendrobates tinctorius, assembly GCF_039654945.1. NCBI lineage: Eukaryota > Metazoa > Chordata > Amphibia > Anura > Dendrobatidae > Dendrobates > Dendrobates tinctorius. Next base: position 18,938,373 of record NW_027361732.1, read on the forward strand.
CCAGCCGGAGAGAGATCGGGAGGCGAGAGAGCAGCCAGAGAGACAGCGGGGGGACGAGAGAGCAGTCAAAGAGAGAGCAGGGGACGAGAGAGCAGCCAGAGAGACAGCGAGGGATGAGAGAGCAGCCAAAGAGAGAGCGGGGGACGAGAGAGCAGCCAGAGAGACAGCGGGGGACGAGAGCAGCCAGAGAGACAGCGGGGGACGAGAGAGCCAGCCAAAGAAAGGTATGAAGCGTATGGAGAGAGAGAGAAGGGGAGGGGGAGAGAGAGAGATGCGCGCCGGGCACATGTGGGGTTAAAACTCACAGTGCCCGGGCATGCGTTGTTGAAAAAGCCGGTCCGGCGCTGCAAAAAAAGTTGCAGCCAACGTTTTTTGCAGACGCCGAACGGCGCATGTTTGCCGTATCCGGCAAAACCCGGAGGCGCTGCATGTCCATCCGGCACGATGCGGCAATCATTGCATTCTATGTGAAAAAAACGGATCCAATTCCGGATCCGGTTTTCACAATTTTCGCCGCATCGTCCCGGATTTAAAAAAAACGGATGTGTGAAAGTAGCCTAAAAAAACTCTTTTTTTTCTGGCATCATGGGAGCGATCCAGAAATGCTCAGGTACGGATTGCATTTAAAGAGGTCTTGCTTTTAATGTATCTAGGAGGCCGTAATGGCACAGTGTTTATTAAAAACGTAGAGTAGGACCCCCCACATGAGATTGCCTTGGCGCGGCGGGGTGGCTCAATTGAATTGATCAATTTTTTTGCTAAATATCTCATTTTGAATACAGTTAGATGTTATGTGCAAATGCACTTTATGTTATGCGTTCAGACCTTGGCAATGCTGGCTTCTCTTTTCTTTTTTTTAAAAAAACTCTTAGCTCATTTGAAATTAATTAGTGTTAAATGGATAAGTTGGTTATTTGGAAAAAACTTTGTAGTTTGTAAAGTGTCTTTCCCTGAGCCAGGTATTTTATATACTTGCATATCTGAACTTCAGTTCTGGGTAGGGATGAGCGAGTAGTGAAGTATTCGGACTCGCTGTACTCGTTACGAGTACCTCCTAATACTCAGGTATTTGTAACGAGTAGAAAGTCTAATGTAAGTCTATGGGAAATGCGATCAATGGGCTATGTGTGTGTTGTGCTGGGCGGGGACTGTGCGAAGACTGTGCCAGGCTGTGCGGGACTATGCTGGCCTGTGCGGGGACTGTGCCGGGCTGTGTGGGACTGTGCTGGCCTGTGTGAAGACTGTGCGAGGCTGTGCAGGACTGTGCTGGCCTGTGCGGGGACTCTGCTGGGCTGTGCGGGACTGTGCTGGCCTGTGTGAAGACTGTGCCGGGTGGTGCGGGACTGTGCTGGCCTGTGCGAAGACTGTGTCGTGCTGTGCGGGACTGTGCTGGGCTTTGCAGGTACTGTGCGGGGACTGTGCCGGGCTGTGTGGGACTGTGCTGGGCTGTGCAGGACTGTGCTGGGCTGTGCGGGACTATGCTGGGCTTTGCAAGTACTTTGCAGGACTGTGCTGGGCTTTGCAGGTACTCTGCGGGACTGTGCTAGGCTTTGCAGGTACTGTGCGGGGACTATGCCGGGCTCTGTGGGACTGTGCTGGGCTGTGCGGGGACTGTGCTGGGCTGTGCGGGGACTGTGCTAGGCTGTGCAGGGACTGTGCTGGGCTGTGCGGGGACTGTGCAGGCTGTGCCGAATATTGCGAGGCGAGTAGTGAAATACTCGCGAGGATTCGAGTACCGCATTACTCGCCGAGTACCGAATCCTAACGAATATACTCACTCATCCCTACTTCTGGGTTCAAAAATTTCAAAAATGAAGCAAGGAATGTGTCAGTTTATTCAAAATGAAAATTATTACTGGATCAGATTGGCAAGAAAATTAAGATATCATAGAAACAAGTCTTTGGTCTTCCGCTCTTCTCATCTTTGATCTTCTGCCTGAATCTTCTCGTGCTGGCTAAATGGGGAGCTGCAGCAGTAGGACAAGTGAGAGCAAGTCCTTAGCAGGTGAATAGAATTGTTTAAGAGTTGTTAACCCCATTTCTAGCTCTATGAACATTCCAGGGAGAATAAAGAAAAATTTAAAAAAATCAGTTTTTGGTCAATCTGAATTTGATGGGAAATGTTATTGGTATCTATTTATTCACTCATCACTGATAATCAGCTTGGTTCCATTATCAAAGATGGTCATACTGCCTTAGCTATGTTTCTGTAATTACTGTATGTACTAAGCTGTACAGTATGCAAGGATTTTTTCTGGTACTGTTATGGTGAAGAGGGGCACAGAGCTGGTTTTTGTGGGCCAGAATTGAGTTTCCCTCAGCCTGAAGCCCCTCTTCTAAACAGGAGTCTGGATTGTGTGTGTTGTGCTGTAGGATGCAGTCTGTACTCACTTGTTATTCGGAAGTCTTTGTTACCATCCCATTCATGAGACCAGATACAGCTGCACATACAACAGGAGACCTTGGGTTTGGTTCAACAGGTTCGGTTTTACTGTACAGTTTAGGTAAATTTGGCTGCAGCACTCCATATGAGACAGAGCTCCCTTTGATTGATGTTCCCTTTGCCTGATGTGCTCTCAGTTCTTTCCTCAGTTCTGCCCAATTTGGCCGAGCCTCAACAGCTTCTGTTGGTTCTAGGAGCTTTCTATTCGGCATTAGAGCATCCCTGAAGCCCACTATCTTTCCTTCTCGGTGTGACTCGACTGGTCTCTAAAGAAAGAGTAACAAATACTGATGCCTCTCCTGAGTCCTATTCTCTGGACCGCACTGGAGTCTGCACAAAAGTTCAGATGTGTCCTCATGATGCTGTATAGGAGACTTGACAGAACAGTTTGCCGCCTCTATGCCTGCTGAACTTGAACCTGCAACATCTCACGCTGTCAGACTTACTGCTCTCTCTGTCTCTCAACACCTCCTCAACTAGCGCTTCCCCTTTTTATCAGATCTAACCTTTCCCATATGTGGGCTAATCCCAAACTGTTAACCAAATCTTACCTAAACTGCTGGAACTATATCCATATGCCTTGTAATGGTTACCCTATGGACAGAACTTACCAATCCCTGGGATGGCCATGAGGTAAAGCTTCCAGGAAACTGAAAATGCACATATATATCAAATCATTAAAAACATTAAAGCATTCATAAACATTACTATTTCTTGATTTATCATCTTCTACAATGGAATGAGTTTTGTTCTGTTATTAAAGTATTGACTGCTTGGTTGTGATTAGAGATGGATGAACCTGAACAGTAAAGTTTGGCATCTGTACTGAACACCTACACCAAACACAGACTTCACCAGGAACACCTGAATACCAATTATTTGTCTCGATTTCATGTGCATGACAGATCGTCAAACACTGCTTCTGATTGGCAGGAAAATCATTACCGCCGGTCAGACAGCCTGAGCCCGCAGCTGTAATCGGAGGTATAATCCCCAGACATGGATTATGTCGTGGGACAGAATAATGGACAGATGAGAGATATGGTTGTTTTTTATTTTTGCTTTCTTAAAGGAGATGAGGGAATCAAAGGAATGAATGTTAGGTGAGTATCAGGGGCGGGACTACTGCGGTCGCAGGGGTCGCAGCTGCGATGAGGCCCGGAGTGTTTTGGGGCCCGATCGCGGAGCTGCAGCCGCTCATTGGCTGTGCAGCTCCTTGCTTTAAGTGGCGTGATGGCTGCACATAGGACCAGTGATGAGGTCATAGGAGGGGAGGAGTCAGGGGTCACATGATCAGGGGCCTCAGTGTTTGCAGGACTCTGCTGTGCTGGTTGTCCTGGTGCACTGCTGGATGAGGTAAAGTTTCTGTGTGGGGTCAGGAGGGGTTTACAGGATGGATGTAGCACAGCCATGTGTGTATGGGGTGTACTGAGCGGAGCCGTGTGTGTACCAGGTGTATGGAGCAGAACAGTGTGTGTACGAGGTGTATGGAGCGGAGCCGTGTGTGTAAGAAGCGGAGTCGTGTGTGTATGGGGTGTACTGAGCGGAGCTGTGTGTGTACGAGGTGTACGGAGCGGAGCCGTGTGTGTACGAGGTGTACGGAGCGAAGCCGTGTGTATACAAGGTGTACAGAGCGGAGCCATGTGTGTACGAGGTGTACAGAGCAGAGCTGTGTGTGTACGAGGTGTATGGAGCGGAGCCGTGTGTGTACGAGGTGTGCAGAGTGGAGCCGTGTGTGTACTAGGATGGAGGTGTAGGGAGCGGAGCCGTGTGTGTATGAGGTGTACGGAGTGGAGCCGCGTGTGTATGAGGTGAGCGGAGCCATGTGTATGAGGTGTACGGAGCAGAGCCATGTGTGTGCGAGGTGTATGGAGCGGAGCCATGTGTGTACGAGGTGTACGTAGAGGAGCCATGTGTGTACAAGGTGTATGGAGCAGAGCCATGTGTGTACAGAGCGGAGCCATGTGTGTATGAGGTGAGCGGAGCTGTGTGTATACTAGGTGGATGGAGCAGAGCCATGTGTGTACGAGGAAAGGTTGCAGGATTTGGGAATGTTTAGTTTGCAAAAGAGAAGACTGAGAGGAGACTTAATAGCTGTCTACAAATATCTAAAGGGCTGTCACATTGTAGAAGGATCAACTTTATTCTCATTTGCACAAGGAAAGACTAGAAGCAATGGGATGAAACTGAATGGGAGGAGACACAGATTAGATATTAGAAAAAACTTTTTGACAGTTAGAGTGATCAATGAGTGGAACAGGCTGCCACGAGAAGTGGTGAGTTCTCCTTCAATGGAAGTCTTCAAACAGAGGCTGGACAGACATCTGACTGGGATGATTTAGCGAATCCTGCTTTGAGCAGGGGGTTGGACCAGATGGCCCAGGAGGTCCCTTCCAACTCTACGATTCTATGATTCTATGAGGTGTATGAAGTGGAGCCGTGTGTGTATAAGGTGTATGGAGCCGAGCCGTGTGTGTACGAGGTGTACGGAGAGGAGCCGTGTGTGTACGAGGTATACAGAGAGGAGCCACATGTGTAAGATGTGTACGGAGTGGAGCCACGTGTGTACAAGGTGAGCGGAGCCATGCGTGTACGAGGTTTACGAGGCAGAGATGTGCGTGTATTTTGGCATATGGGGGGGCCCCATTTGAAAGTTCGCACCGGGGCTCATTACTTTGTAGTTACGCCACTGGTGAGTATAACTGTTCTTTTTTTTAATAAATAAAGGAAAAGTGTGTTTTGCTTTTACTTAAAATAAAGGACTTTATTCTTGCTGTGTCTTTATTTACAATATAGCTATATGATTACCAATGGATAAGCATCTTATAGATGCCTCTCCATAACAAAACCATGGTCTCAATGTCACCAGACAATACAAAGGTGACATCAGCCTCACAAATATGAACCCCACTTGCCACCGCTACAGGGAAAGTGGGAAGAACTGGGCAAGGTACCAAAATTGGCGCATCTAATACATGTGCCTTTTTTGGGCGGCTTTGGGCTACTATTTTTAGGCTGGTAGGCTCAATATCATGGCCCCTAACCAGCTTGTGAATACCAGCCTCCTGCTGTTTGCTTTAGGCTGGTTTCACATAAGCGTTTTATTGCACAGCCCATGGTGCACATCCATGCACATGCGTCATGTGTACCCATGTTTAACATGGCGTGTGCATGGTCTTGCATTTGCACGCATTTGTATGCATTTTCATGCACATGCGTTTTTTCAAGGTGTGCGCCTAGGGGCACCAGACGCAACCTGTTGCATTTTTGGGTCGCCAAAAGGTGTTAAAAAAAACTCTTGCTCATGGAATGCGACAAAATAAAGCATTACAGTCTATGGGAACACAGGCCTGCGAATGGACATGCGTTCGTCTGCGTTTTCGTGTGCATGTGCTTTTGGCGTAAAAATGTGTAGACACTGGTTTTAACCCCTAGAGAATGAATGCACATAAAAAACACAAATTCATGCAAAAGCGCATGATGCGTTTTTTGCATGCGTTTCTATTGTGCACAATGCGCTGCGCAAAAAAACGCTAATGTGAAATTAGCCTTAGCAAGGCTGGTTTTCAAAAATGGGGGGACCCCACACTGTTTTCTAAAATTATTTATATAATTAAAGAAACAGCGTGGTGAATGGTGACCCCTCTATTCTTAATAACCAGCCTTGCTAATGCTTACAGCTGAGGGTTACAGCCCCCAGCTGTCAGTTTTGCCTGGCTGGTTATCAAAAATACAGAAAAAATCACCCTTTTTTAAAAAATATATATTTATTTAGAGCGCAGGTGCCAGCTGATGCATGCTTTCATCAGCTGCTGCCTGCTTTCGTTATGAGCGGCAGCAGGCAAAGTCTAATGGGAGCAGTAGTCCCATCAGCCTGCACCAGTGATCGGCGGTAATGATTTTACTGGCAATCATATGCAGCGTTTGCTGTGATGTCATGCACATGACAGCATGGCAAACACTGCATGTTCGAACCCCCATTCAAGTGAATGGGGTCCGAGTTTCAGGTCCTGGTACAGAGCTGGTACCCAAACTTTTTTTCTCTGTTCGGCTGAACTCATCTCTAGTTGTGATATGATATTCATGTAATAAGCTTGGTTCTAATATTATATCAATTCTTTCTTTCTAGTAGTACATTTATGCAATCAGATTATATTGTCATACCGCATACAATGTATGTATTTACTGCTCTTCATTCTCACACTTTTTGTATAATGAAATTTGTTATGGTACTGTATATATGTAGTGTGTTTTAGTCTTGAACTGTTGTCATTGAAAAATCTTTGTTCTGGTATACTTAATTTGCTTTGTTATATTGCAATATTTATGTGCTGGCTTTGGTTCTAGTATTGTATTTAGTCACTGCGCTTGGTTCTGATATTGTATTTATGTACTAAGCTTGAACTTCTATTTATTCTGCTTGGCTCTGCTATCATAGTAACTACCTAAACATGGTTCTTGGGGAAAAATTTTGAGATCTGTGGTTCATGCTGGGGCCTGTGGTACATCTGGGATTAGAAGATTGCGGAATTTAGCTGAGCACAGGTCTCTTTACATCTACATGGCCATTCCTGAGTTAACAGGTTTCTGGTGGCATAGAACGGTATGCTGCTCCAATGTCTGATCTGCCCCATTTGGAATGCTCCAGTATATGATGGGCCTCATGGATGATGCTCCAGTGTATGATGGGCCTCATGGATGATGCTCCAGTGTCATATGGGCCCTAACAATGCTCCATATATAATGGGCCCCATTTGAAATGCTCCAGTGTATCATATGCCCCATAGATGCTGCTCCAGTGTCTGGTCTGCCCCATTTGGAATGCTCCAGTATATGATGGGCCTCATGGATGATGCTCCAATGTATAATGGGCCCCGTAAATGCTGCTCCAGTGTCTGATGTCCCCCATCTGGAATACTCCAGTATATCATGGGCCTCATGGATGATGCTCCAGTGTATGATGGGCCCTAATAATGCACAATATATAAAGGGCTCCATTTGTAATGCTCCGGTGTATAAAGGGCCCCATAAATGCTTCTCCAGTGTCTGATGTCCCCCATTTGGAATGCTCCAGTATATGATGGGCCTCATGGATGATGCTCCAGTGTCTTATGGGCCCTAATAATGCTCCATATGTAATGGGCCCCATTTCTAATGCTCCAGTGTATCCTGTGCCCCATAGATGCTGCTCCAGTGTCTGATCTGCCCCATTTAGAATGCTCCAGTATATGATGGGCCTCATGGATGTTGTTCCAGTGTCAGATGTCCCCCATTTTTAATTCTCCAGTATATGATGGGCCCCATTTTTAATTAACCCAGGCATAGTATGTGAAAAGAGCTACATGGAGTAATCTGTGTATGCTGCCGCATCCTTCACTTTTGGTGTGGGTGAAGGACTCAAGGAAAGTGGTTGCTCCTGACCAGAAGCCTGCACTTAGGACTCAGTGCTTGCATTTTTTTAAACTTCAGAAGAGGAGGCGATAGAGCTGGAGGCTGCTTCAGCAATGTAAGCCAAAAACAGTTCCTGATGCTCCGGCTTTAAAAGCAGTCTACCTGCTACCAGAAAACGGAGCCTTACAGGCCTTCCAGAGCTACACCATGATGTAGGCTCAACACCTCCTGCCTTAGCTGCTATTGTGTTTTTGGCACTACCAGCAGATGAACCACCACCACCATCAGTACCAGGTGGCCCCCATGCCCAAGTCCGCATCCTCTTCCACCATACTTCCTCATGTTTTAGAAAATTGACCCAAAATGCTAGCAGATATATGGTACTGTATCAGAAGCGTACAGCTCTATACAGTCTAGGGATAACAGTAAATCTCCGTATATATTTCATGAGTCATGCACAGACGCTCACAGGCTCAGCATGGATTACCCAATAAAATAAAAAGGTGAAAAAGGGTACAATATCACCAGATACAAGGTATATACAGTATAGTGTAACAATTCTGAATCTCCGTATACATTTCAGGAGGCAGACACAAACGCTCTCAGGCCCAGTATGGATTACACCAGAATATGAAAAGCTATAAATGGATAATGTTACACAAGCGTACAGCTGTATACAGTGTTGGCCAAATTTGAAATCTCGGTATATATTTCCAGAGTCACCCTCAGACGCTCACTCAGTCTGGGTTTGACCATAATAAAAAATGTTGTAAAAAGGTACTGGACAGCAAGATAGCAAGTATATATATTATAGGCTACAATTGAAATCTCCATATACATAGTGCCGTAGTCAGTCTCAGATGCTTACCCAGTATGGATTTGACCATAATACTAAATGTCGAACAAAGGTACTGTATAACAAGATACAAGCAGTATCGAGTATTGGGTAAAAATTGGTATCTGCGATTCACCTTATACAGTGGGGAAAAAAAGTATTTAGTCAGTCAGCAATAGTGCAAGTTCCACAACTTAAAAAGATGAGAGGCGTCTGTAATTTACATCATAGGTAAACCTCAACTATGGGAGACAAACTGAGAAAAAAAAATCCAGAAAATCACATTGTCTGTATTTTTTTTCATTTTATTTGCATATTATGGTGGAAAATAAGTATTTGGTCAGAAACAAGCAATCAAGATTTCTGGCTCTCACAGACCTGTAACTTCTTCTTTAAGAGTCTCCTCTTTCCTCCACTCATTACCTGTAGTAATGGCACCTGTTTAAACTTGTTATCAGTATAAAAAGACACCTGTGCACACCCTCAAACAGTCTGACTCCAAACTCCACTATGGTGAAGACCAAAGAGCTGTCAAAGGACACCAGAAACAAAATTGTAGCCCTGCACCAGACTGGGAAGACTGAATCTGCAATAGCCAACCAGCTTGGAGTGAAGAAATCAACTGTGGGAGCAATAATTAGAAAATGGAAGACATACAAGACCACTGATAATCTCCCTCAATCTGGTGCTCCACGCAAAATCCCACCCCGTGGGGTCAGAATGATCACAAGAACGGTGAGCAAAAATCCCAGAACCACGCGGGGGGACCTAGTGAATGAACTGCAGAGAGCTGGGACCAATGTAACAAGGCCTACCATAAGTAACACACTACGCCACCATGGACTCAGATCCTGCATCCTGCAGTGCCAGACGTGTCCCACCGCTTAAGCCTGTACATGTCCGGGCCCGTCTGAAGTTTGCTAGAGAGCATTTGGATGATCCAGAGGAGTTTTGGGAGAATGTCCTATGGTCTGATGAAACCAAACTGGAACTGTTTGGTAGAAACACAACTTGTCGTGTTTGGAGGAAAAAGAATACTGAGTTGCATCCATCAATCACCATACCTACTGTAAAGCATGGTGGTGGAAACATCATGCTTTGGGGCTGTTTCTCTGCAAAGGGGCCAGGACGACTGATCCGGGTACATGAAAGAATGAATGGGGCCATGTATCGTGAGATTTTGAGTGCAAACCTCCTTCCATCAGCAAGGGCATTGAAGATGAAACGTGTCTGGGTCTTTCAACATGACAATGATCCAAAGCACACCGCCAGGGCAACGAAGGAGTGGCTTCGTAAGAAGCATTTCAAGGTCCTGGAGTGGCCTAGCCAGTCTCCAGATCTCAACCCTATAGAAAACCTTTGGAGGGAGTTGAAAGTCCGTGTTGCCAAGCAAAAAGCCAAAAACATCACTGCTCTAGAGGAGATCTGCATGGAGGAATGGGCCAACATACCAACAACAGTGTGTGGCAACCTTGTGAAGACTTACAGAAAACGTTTGACCTCTGTCATTGCCAACAAAGGATATATCACAAAGTATTGAGATGAAATTTTGTTTCTGACCAAATACTTATTTTCCACCATAATATGCAAATAAAATGAAAAAAAAAACAGACAATGTGATTTTCTGGATTTTTTTTTCTCAGTTTGTCTCCCATAGTTGAGGTCTACCTATGATGTAAATTACAGACGCCTCTCATCTTTTTAAGTGGTGGAACTTGCACTATTGCTGACTGACTAAATACTTTTTTTCCCCACTGTATATAGAAGGCATAAACCACACACGCTCACTCACTATGGATGATACCGTAATACAAAATTTTTAACAAAGGTACTGTATCAGCACATACCAGGTGTATCCAGTCTAGGGGTAATTGTAAATTTCCGTCTATACTTCCGGAGTCAGACACAGACACTCACAGGCTCAGTATGTATTACACCAGAATTTAACAAGTAGAAAAAGGGAAAGGTAGGCGAAGCGTACAACAGTATACAGTGTTGTGGTACTTTTAAATCTTCGTATATACTTCAATCTCAGTAAGCCAGTCCAGACTCTCCGCTACTGGAAACTAAATGCATACAAGTACAGACGGAAAGTCGAGTGTTAGCAGAAATTTGGGAATTACTCATCGCGGGAAAACCTCCCGGTAGATGTTGCAGAGGCGATGCAGACCCTCAATTACTGTGTCTGTGGAGACAGTGAAAATGGTTCTTTGTGAAGAAAGGATTGCTTTATCGCAGTAGTGTGGATCACATCATCGTTACTCGTCTCCATCAAATTGTGATCACAGGGAGAGATGTAGACATGGTACTCACTGCCTATCATGATGTGTCTGGTCATTTTGGAGTGCAAAAGACAGAAGCCACAGACCGTAGGCGATTCTATTGGATTTGCATGAGAGGAGACATTGAAAAATGGTGGCAGGAATGTCACACTTCTGTGACTATCACAACTGTGAAATGTGATCATAAATAGAGTTGAGCGATACCGTCCGATACTTCAAAGTATCGGATCGGAATGGATCGGCCGATCTTAAAAAAAGTCTATGGGACTTCCGGTATCGGAATAAGAAAAATCCTGTTTTTCCCACGCAGCAATGGCATAAAGTGAGACTAGGGACTTTTTTTTTTTTAAGTGGCGGAGGAATACAGTGCGGAAGGATACCTACCTTCCGTCATTGGATTCCTGCAGCCCGTAGAGAACGGCAGCAACAGCTGATGCTGCAGTTCTCTACCCAAGATCGTCGTGGGACACACTCGTGGACTGCTTCGGATCGTGGGTGAGTATTTTTGTGGTTTGTTATGTTAATATTTATTCCGTAAAAGACAATGGCTTTGGGGAACAATGTGACAAGTATTGGTAAGTATGTTACTCTATGTTATATGTACTGTATGTCTATGTATGTATTGTATGAATGCATTGTATGTAGTATGTATGTAGTATATATGTGGTATGTATGTAGCATGTATGTAGCATGCATGTAGCATGCAGTATGTATGTAGCATGCATGTAGTATATATGTAGTATGTTTGTAGCATGTAGTATGTATGTAGCATGCATGTAGTATATATGTAGTATGTATGTAGCATGTAGTATGTATGTAGCATGCATGTAGTATATATGTAGTATGTATGTAGCATGTAGTATGTATGTAGTATGTATGTAGTATGTATGTGGTATGTATGTAGCATGTAGCATGCATGTAGTATGTATGTAGTATATATGTGGTATGTATGTAGCATGTAGTATGTATGTAGCATGCAGTATGTATGTAGCATGCATGTAGTATATATGTAGTATGTATGTAGCATATATGTAGTATGTATGTAGCATGTAGTATGTATGTAGCATGCAGTATGTATGTAGCATGCATGTAGTATATATGTAGTATGTATGTAGCATATATGTAGTATGTATGTAGTATATATGTAGTATGTATGTAGCATGTAGTATGTATGTAGCATGCATGTAGTATATATGTAGTATGTATGTAGCATGTAGTATGTATGTAGCATGCATGTAGTATGTATGTAGTATGTATGTAGTATATATGTAGTATGTATGTAGCATGTAGTATGTATGTAGCATGCATGTAGTATATATGTAGTATATATGTAGTATGTATGTAGTATGTATGTAGTATGTATGTAGTATATATGTGTTATGTATGTAGTATGTATGTAGTATGTATGTAGTATATATGTGGTATGTATGTAGTATGTATGTAGTATGTATGTAGTATGTATGTAGCATGTAGTATGTATGTAGCATGCATGTAGTATGTATGTAGTATTTTTTTTTTTTTTTTAACATTTAACACATTAGCCGGATGATGGGACTACTACTGTCCCATCATTGGCTAATGTGTCAATCACTGTCATGGTAGCAGGCATCGCAAGATGGGACTTGTAGTCCCATCGGACGATGCTTGCACAGACCCCCGGACATCAGCACAGCCCCCCGGCAGGCCGGCACAGCCCCCCGGCAGGCCGGCACAGACCCCCACAGGGTGCACAGACCACCGGCAGGCCGGCACAGCCCCCCGGCAGGCCGGTACAAACCCCCACAGGGTGCACAGACCACCGGCAGGCCGGCACAGCCCCCTGGCAGGCCGGCACAGACCCCCACAGGGTGCACAGACCACCGGCAGGCCGGCACAGCCCCCCGGCAGGCCGGTACAGACCCCCACAGGGTGCACAGACCACCGGCAGGCCGGCACAGCCCCCCGGCAGGCCGGTACAGACCCCCACAGGGTGCACAGACCACCGGCAGGCCGGCACAGCCCCCCGGCAGGCCGGTACAGACCCCGGGCAGTCCACACAGCCCCCCGGCAGGCCGGCACAGCCCCCCGGCAGGCCGACAGAGACCCCCGGAAGGCCCGAAATGACGGCGCATCATGATGCGCACACACCGCGCATCATGATGACGTCAGGCTGTCAATCAACTTTGAACTTCCGATTCCGATGCCGACTTCCGATATTGAAAAAATATCGGAAGTCGGTATCGGAATTCCGATACAGCAAGTATCGGCCGATACCCGATACTTGCGGTATCGGAATGCTCAACACTAATCATAAAGCATCACTGCATCCGCTTGTAAATTGACGTCCATTACAAATGGTAGCCATTGATCATCTGAAGGTAGAGGCCAGCAGAACAGAGCATAGCTACATCTTAACCATTATCGATCAATACACTAAATTTCTAATGGCCGTCCCTGTGAAGGACTTAACCTCCCAGACTACACAGCGGTGGAGCAAGGAGAGGTAAGTATTGCAACTTGCAAGTGCTGTGGCCAAGACCAAGCGGGGGGGCACACTTGTGGTTGACGGTACTGGCACAGGGCCCCTCATAGTATGCTGGTGTGTCTGACGGCGAGTGGCCCCCCCACCATCAGAGACACTGTATTGTACTATGAGGGGCCCTGTGCCAGTGCCGTCGGCCATCTGTGCGCCCATCCACCTGTTCAGAGCAATGGCACTTGCCCGGGTGCACCACGTGTTGACCCCAGCCATTGCCCCCCTGGCTGGGGTCAACACGTGGCGCACCCACACGTGTTGACCCCAGCCCACTTAGGGAGGTTTAAAAAATGGCATATATTGATGTGTTGGCTGGACATTCAGCTGCTGCAAAGGGCAGAATTGGGCAAGTCCGAGGAAGAGGAGGACAAAAGCGAGGCAGTTTTCTGGCAACCTATGTGTCATCAGGGGAAGGTGGGACAAAATCCTTTGAAACCCATGCATGGTTCATTTTAATGAAGGTTAGATCAGCAACATTTTGGGTAGACAGACGGGTCCTTTTTTTGTTAGGATTGATCCAGCAGCACTGAAGACTCTTTCGGATAACACACTAGCAGCAGGGCAAGCGAGCTCCTGGAAGGCATATTGTGCCAATTCAGGCCAGGCGTCCAGTTTAGAGGCCCAATAGTAAAAGGGGAATGACCTTGGTGGGTGAACATCGATATGGGAGGAGAAGTAGTTTGTAACCATAGTTGACAACTGCTGTCTCCTGTCACTTTTAATCGATGCAGTATTAGCAGTCGTATGAGCGGTACTTGAGAAATCATTCCAAAACATGGCCATTAAACCCCTGTTTCCAACGCCACTTCGGCTGTGTGCACCATGAACACCTCTTCCATTGTGCCCACTACGGCTCGTGGGAGAACCAGCACCACTGCTGTGTGCTGGGAAAGCCTCAAACAAACGGTTTACCAGAGTTGCTTGTTTGTTAGCCAATATTATCTCTAGGTTCTCCTGTGGCATAATGTTGTGTAATTTGCCTTTGTAGCGTGGATCGAGGATGCTGGCCAGTCAGTAGTCATCATCCCTCATCATTTTGGCAATGCAGGGGTCCCTTTTTAGGATCCACAATCCACATGTGGGCCAATGTTCCAGGTGTCAATGATGCACTGCCAGTGGTGGGTGTAGGAGCATTTTCTGGCAAATCCACATCCCTACAGTCACGCACAAACACTGTAACTGACCTTGGAACGCCAACATTTTCTCTTGCCCCCTGAGAAGCATCCTCCTGCCCAAAATAATCATCCCACTCATCCTCCTCCTCCTCTTCCTCTTCTTCCTCCACCTCGTCCATGACAGTTCCCTGACCAGACAATAGCTGACTGTCAGCAAGGCTTCCCTCCTCCTCCTCCGCTGCAGACGCCTGATCCTTAATGTGAGTCAAACTTTGCATGAGCAGATGCATAAGTGGTATGCTCATGCTTGTGATGGCATTGTCTGTGCTTACCAGCCGCGTGCATTCCTCACAATACTGAAGGACTATACACAGGTCTTTCAGCTTTGACCACTGCACAACCGACAACTCCATGTCTTCCCTCAAACTGCCTGCCCGTGTATCCTCCCACAAATGCATTACAGCCTGCCTTTGTTCGCACAGCCTCTCAACCATGTGCAGGGTGGAATTCCACCTTGTTGCAACATCTATGATTAGGCGGTGCTTGGGGAGGTGGTGCAATCGCTGCAGCTTCTGCATACGAGTGGAGTGGACGTTTGAGCGACGGATGTGTGAGCACAGTCTTGGCACCTTATGGAGCAGGGGGGTTAACTCCGGATAATTATTAAGGAAGCACTGCACCACCAGGTTCAAAGTGTGAGCCAGGCAAAGTATGCGTGTGAATTTTGCACTGGCTATGGCTGCCACAAAATTACGGCCGTTATCACTGACTACCTTGCCTGCCTCAAGATGTAGACTGCCCAGCCATGACTCAGTTTGTCGCTGCAAGTAGTCGGCCAGTATCTCCGCAGTGTGTCTGTTGTTGCCCAAAGACATCATCTTTAACATAGCCTGCTGATGCTTACCACTTGCTGTTCGATAGTTGGACACCTCGTGTGCAACACTGCCAGCTGCGGATGGAGTGCTCGTGTGACTGTGCTCTGTGGATGAGCTTACGCTGATAGAGGAGGAGGATCAAAAGCCTACAGCCAACTGTTTCCTATACCATGGGCTAGGCAGCACTGTTCCACTGCCGCTGTCCCCAGTGGAGCCTGCATCCACCACATTAACCCAGTGCGAAGTGATGGACACATAACGGCCCTGGCCATGCCTACTGGTCCATGCATCTGTTGTGAGGTGCACCTTTCCACTCACTGACTGTTTTAGTGCATGGACAATGTGGTCTTTCACATGCCGTTGGAGGGCAGGGATGGTTTTTTGGGAAAAGAAGAGCCGACTGGGTAGGTCATAGCATGGGACAGCGTAGGCTATGAGGTCACGGAAAGCTTCGCTTTCAACCAAACGGTAGGGCATCATCTCTAATGAGATTAATTTGGCAATGTAGGTGTTCAAACAAAGTGTACGCGGATGTGAGGATGAGTACTTTCTTGTCCTACTCAGAGTGTCTGGTAAGGTGAGCTGGAGTGAAGAGCTGCATATGGGGGACGTAGTGATGGACTGGATCGAGTGAGAGGGGGTTGGTGATGGTATTGGTGGTGATGGCCTAGATTCAGTGTTGTGTTGCAAAACCATTGTGATTCCCTGAGTGCTTTTGCCTTGCGACGACACCTCCACATTTAGTGCTGGTGGTGTGCTTAACGGTGGCAGTGGTCTTACAGTGGGGGAAGCGATGGAGCGTTGCTGGCTACCTTCAGTCATAGCAGGTGCACATGTGCTACCTGAGGTTTTGTAGTCCATCCACGCTTGCAAGTGCATGTTGATTAAATGTCTAAGCATGCAACTGGTATTCAAATTTCTGAGTTGTTTACCTTGGCTAAAAGACCTTCCGTACTTCTTACAGGTAACCTTTGCCTCATCAGTAGGATTTTGGACAAAGAAGTTCCACACTGCACTCTTCCTACTATGGTATACATTTTCTGGCCTTGCACGCTTTGCTAAGTTAACCGTCTGGCCAAGCTGTCCTGAAATTCTTTTAGTTTTTGTTCCACGCTTTTGGACAGCTACGGGCCTGGCAGATAACCGCTGCTGTGATGTCAATGCCTGCTGCTGATCCTTCTCCTTATCTGAACTATTGCCAGTGCCACCCTCCTCCCTCAATGGATGCCAATCCGGGTCAAGAACTGGGTCATCCATCACCTCCTCTTCAAAGTCATCTGCACCTTCCTCTTTACCTTCCTCTGTGTCACCATGTAAGGTGGTATAGTATGCGGGAAGGGGCACCTGAGTTTCATCAGGGTCAGATTCTGGCTCAATAGACTGCGAGGGCAATGTATTGCTCTGGGTCGATGTACCAGCAGAATCATCTAGCAGTGGCTTTGCATCAGTGCACTCCATGTCAGATTCATCTTGGACTCAGGAATTCTGTATTTGACTGGATAACCCAGGCATGGCATGTGAAAAGAGCTCCATGGAGTAATCTGAAGTGTGGGCTGCCGCATCCTCAACTTTTGGTGGGGGTGAAGGACACAAGAAAAGGTGTTTTTCCTGACCAGAACCCTGCACTGACAACTCCGTGCTTGCAGGTTTCGAACATTCAGAAGAGGAGGCAATAGAGCTGGTGGCTGTTTCGGCAATGTACGCCAAAACCTGTTCCTGATGCTCTGGCTTTAAAAGCAGTTTTCCTACTCCAAGAAAAGGCAACCTTACAGGCTATCTTGGGCCAGACGATGATGCAGGCTCAACACCTCCTGCCTTAGCTGCTATTGTGCTTTTGCCAGAACCAACCGATGCACCACCACCATCAGTACCAGCTGCGCCCCCCTGCCCACGTCCATGGCATCTTTCACCATACTTCCTCATGTTTGGGAAAATATACCAAAAATGGCAGCAGAGAGATGGTACTGTATGAGGTGCGTCCAGCTGTATAAGGTGTATTAAAAAAATTAAATCTACGTATATATTTTGCTAGACACAAACGCCCTCACAGTATGTTTTGGACCGTAATCCAACAAGCAGATATACGGAACTGTATCAGAAGTGTACAGCTGTATACGTTTTTTGTGTATATGTATTTACGGAGTTTCACACACACACACGCTGACTCTGTATAGATGTGACTGTAATGCGATTGGCAGATATACAATACTGTTTGAGAATCGGACAGCTCTATACGGTGTGTGTATGGAAAATTTTCAATCTCTGTCTATTTGTATAGGGACTGACACACGCTGTCTCTGTATAGTTTTAACCATAATATGTCCTCAATGCAAGTCAATGAAAGCCAGAGATGTATTGAAAAGTCACCTCATTCATTTATCAGTTGAGCTGTCAGCAGGCAACATTTTGCCAGAGACTGATGGGAGCGACGCTGGAAAGGAATTAAGGCGGCGGTAGGTGAGTATGAGACAGGGAGCAATAAAATTACATTTAAAGCACCACTCCAGCAGAGCTGTAAAAAGAAAAACTCTGGAGTGGTGCTATAAGTGAAAAAATAACATAGCAAAAGATATTTTTCATAAATCTATCAAGGTTAAAACTTTTTATTTCAAACACCAAATGGTATAGAAGAAGGCATAAACCATCTTTGGACACCATATATTGATTTGTCATTGATGGGAAAAATCACATCGATCATAAACATTAAATGTACACACCTCATTCCATCTGAGATCATCAGCACTGGGAATGGCAGAAAGTGGCGCAACAAGCACAACAGGTCAGGTGGACATACAAAATGTCAGGAACACCGCAATGTACTTGCTCACTGAGCCAGTGCGCGTGTCCTGAGTGTCAGGATCCTGCCAGTGCCGGCGTGCAGCCTCTGCTGAGCAGGGACTCACCCGCACTGTAGGGGTACCGGGGTCAGGTACAGCCAGAAAGTACCGATGCACAGGACCTGTGGATGCTGAAGTTTAGCAAGCAGTCACGGGACCTACGGTCATGTGATTGCAAGGGGGTGGGGCTTAGCATCCTGCTTAGTGAGATGGAAAGACACTATACAGAATTACTCAGAGTCAGGCAAAACGGGATTCATACACAGAGATAGCCGTAACGTACCAAGGATGAGACAGAGCGGATAGTCAGGGCCAAGCAGCAGTCAAAAACCAAGCAGACATAGAAGGTACCAAGCAGAATCCAAAGCAATATCCAGAGAACAGACCGAGTCATACACAGATTATCAAGCAACCAGAACACAGCAAAAACACACTCAGGCGTCACTACACTATGCCAAGGGCAAGAGTATAACTGACAGGGATGGGGGCATCCTGAGGCTATAAGAAGCCTCTCCCAGAACCAGGGAGAGGCCACAATCATAGCCCCAGGTGTGCAGGTAAGCCTGCACTGGGATCACAACCTTTAACCCCAGAAAGGCCAGTCATCAGCACTGGTTCCAGACATAAACCCCACGTGTGCGAGTCAAACCCGCACTGAGATCATGACACAAAACACTGTTTTACAATTTAAAGATTAAAAACTTTGCTGCCCTGCCAAGCCAATTACTTAAGAAACAATCGGATCTTAAGATTTATAGGACATGGGAGTGGACATTGTAAATGTTAATTATTGGGAAACACATTCATAAATAAAAGAAATAATGGGCCTCCCACCGTCATATAGCATTGACAGGTTACGTCTGCCTATGTATTTAGTACAGAAACCAATCGTGCCATCCATCAGGTGTCTGTTGCTTAGTGGAAGCAATGTCTAATACAATAACATAATGTCTTTCAAGAAAGTTCACAGTGTACATGAAAAGTAGTTGCAACATTTGTTTATCTTTATTAATTTAATTTTTCAGCTTTCTTTTTTGATAGATTTACTTCTGCATATTCAACATATTTTGCTATCTAATTTGTTATTGATTACAATATAGATACAACAAAGGATAAGTCCAATAATCTGGAAATCATATAATATCTTCTCTAATTAATGTATGCTTACCAATAGTGGAATATACACATAATAATTAATAATATTAGGATTATTAACATACCTATCTTGCATCATGTTCTGTGCTGTGGAAGTTCCTGAGATCACTGTGTTTATTGGCAAACACACTGATGAAGAACAATACATTCTAAAGAAACCTTTGTTTCTTTCTTAGAACTCTAAGAAAATAATAGTTTTAATTTAATTAGATAAGTGTCTGTCTGCAAGTTTCCACTATTAAACTGGATTTCAAGAGAGAAATTGAAGTTATTATGCTTCCAAAAAGTTCTAATTTCAGGTAGTAGGAAAATCAATTTCTATCAAAGGCGGCTATTGTCCTAATTCCATTGTATTAGAATAGTTTAGAATTGGATCACAGCATTCAGGTTGTTTTATGTACCGCTGAAAACTGCTTTCCCAAAGCTGCTCATTAAAGTACTACTTTCTAAATAAACAATGATGCAGATCAGGTAGCAGTCAGTAGGGGGAAATCAATAGATATGGCTTATAAAAATATGTAATCACTCCTGCACACGCCAGGTCACCAGATCCACTATTGTAATCAATTATATTGGCAACTCTCTCATCTATGGACAAATGCAACTTATTTCCCCTGCTGGGAAGCTTCCCAGGTAGTAACTCTTTCTCATCCGGTGAAATCTATGTGAAATTAATTTGACACTGACTTTCTATCTATAAATAAAATACACAGTTAATAAAGAAAAGCGTCTTTATATTTGCTGCACAGCATGACTAACATTAAAAAAATCATTAGCCTAGTTATAGATGCAGAATTACTAAACAGATAAACAATATGTCATGTGAATGCAGAAGGCGTACTGTATAAATGCATCATGTATTACTTTAATGACACTAATGAACTGACAACATTACTGATTGGGGCAGTAGCCGCAGAATGTCAAGCAGTAGGTGAGCTGTCAGGGCATCATGTCCACTGAGCATTGCGCTTTTATGAACCATGTATTTATCAGCTTCAACAATTTTGCGAATCTCCAAATTGTTTATAAATTGAAAGATGTTTACGGGACCTACGTATGGATATTTCTACCTATATATCTATCTATTCGACTTTCTTTATGTCTATCTATCTACAGAAGACAAAACCTGACCAGCACCTCCATATAGTGTGAACAAGTGCAAGCTGCAATGACTGCACAATATACAAAAAAAAGATCACAGCAGCACTTCATAAGGGCCAAAACATATGCAAACACTGAATACATGAGATCTTAAATGCATTATTGCTAAATAAAAATGTACTTACAAAAATGAAGGTTGTTATCTGATACATTGACCAATTCATGTATGCCCATCAACAATGGCAAGGTGACACCTCTCTGATGGGGACCTACTCTAATACTTATCAAACATGCCTTTACTGGTCTATAAGCCTACATTTTAAATGGGAAAGTAGGAACCAACACTAAGTAAAAGCACCATTTGTCTGATGGGAGTAGTGCACAGACAGAAAAGGAGGCAGTCACAACTTCCAATGGTAAACTACGAAAAACAAAAACCTGACCAGCACCTCCAAATAGTGTGAACAAGAACAAGCTGCAATGGCTGCACAATAAACGAAAAGAGCCCAGCAGCACTGTATAAGGGCCAAAACATATGTAAACACTGAATACATGAGATCTATCATTGAAGGTTGTGACTGCCTCCTTCTCTGACTCTGCACTCCTCCCATCAGCCCAAGGGTGCTTTTAATTATTGCTGATTTCAACCTGCCCATTTAAAATGTAATCTTACAGCCCATCAGAGAAGTGTCCCCTTGCCATGGTTGATGGGCATACATGAATTGGCCAATTTATGCTCTAAGAACCTTCATGTTTGTGAGTATATTTTTATTTAGCATTAATGCATTCCAGATCTCATGTATTCACTATTTGCATATGTTTTGGCCCTTATAGAGTGATGTTGTGCTCCTTTTTATCTATCTATCTATCTATCTATCTATCTATCTATCTATCTCCAATGTGGACCATCAATGGTATTAAACCTTCAATTTACTTCACTGTGAACTTCCAGATAAATGCCTACTGCCACTTTGTCACAATATGCTTAGCATTGCCATGTTTTGTTTCCAAATACAATCGGCCTGATTTATTAAGACTGACTTATTTAGGTTCTGCAGAAGCATACCTAACTTCATGATGACGTGTGCCGTGACTTTGTTCACACATGCGCAGAACTGTCGCAGGCCTCATCAAAGCTGGAAGTCCCGTCCTAACATTAACAGGCTGCAGGTTTAGCAGTTAAAAGAAGCGTTGAGCACCAGATGGGTTGCAGTGAGTTGTGGAGAAGCTGCAAAAGTGAGCAGTGATGTACCATGTACGACTATTTCAGATTATAAGACACATTTTTTTTCCTCCAAATTTGGGAGGAAAATGGGGATGCTTCTTATAATCCAAAGTGAGCTTTCCAGTGGGTGTGGGTGGTAGAGCGGGATCACAAGAGGCAGGATTGCTGCATCAGGAGGTTGGCAACGGCAGGAGGGGGGAAATGCTGCGGTGCCTGTAATCTCAGAAGGTATGAGCGGCGGTGAACGAAGTCCATTTTCTCTATGATAAAACTGCTGTGAGCTTTGAGAAAATGGCCATCTCCAGCGACGCATGTGCATAATGAGATCTCGGAAGACAAGAACTTGCCTCCTAAGACCCCATTCTGTGCATGCGCCACCTTTGGGGGTCATTTTCCTAAAACCCACTGCAGGGATATTATAGAGAAAATGGACTCCGCTCACCAGAGCCGACACCTTCTGAAATCCCAGGAACTGCAGCATCGCCCTCCTCCTACTGTCACTGTCACCAACCTCCTAAGGCAGCAACCCTGTCTCCTGTAACCCTGCTCCACCGCAGTCACCACCCAGGTAGCCTACAAAAGGAATATAAGACACAACACGATTTTATTTAAAAAAAAATGTTCTATTTTAATCCCTAAAATTTGGGGTGTGTCTTATGGTCAAGTGCATCTTATAATCCACAAAATACAGTAAGTACATGTTTTTGTATACTTGCTGAAACTTTGTTGGCCAGTTGCCAACAATTTCTTGAATCTACATTCACATTTAAATTCACTCAGATATATTCACTTTTCTCTTCTTTGCAGTCTATCAGAGATGGACAGTTTCCTAGGCAAGGATCATGTGCTCGGTCTGTCCAGCTTCAATGTCCATGCAATCTAACAATCCTGCAGAGTCAAAGCTGCATTTCCTAGCAAAATGAGATCATCGGAGCGACGTTGCTGCTTGTCTGAACTGTCGATCTTTAGATGCTCATCACTCTAGGCAAACAAACAGCCAGGAGATATTGACACTGTCATGGTGTGTTTTGGGTTTTAGGTAGGTAGTGAAGGAGTTAACTCTGAGAGCCTCTCTGTGGATCTGGGGAGGGTTTTTATAGCTTCAGGGGAGAGCCGTCCCCTGTCGCTTATACTCCTATCTGAGTGTGCCCGACCCTGCTCTGTCTGTGCGTCACGCCAATCATTGTCCGTCTGCCTGGTATTCTGACCCTGCTCTGTTACTGTTTACGTCTCTGGTTTGCTGACTCTCTACCTGCTTTGCCTGTGCTGTGTATGATCCTTGGCTTTGTCTGACCTCCTTCCTGAATATCCCTCCTGTACCGCGCTTGCCCGTACTGTGTATGACCTTTGGCTTTGTCTGACCTCCCATCTGTATATCCCTCCTGTACCTCGCTTGCCCCTACTGTGTATGACCTCCGTTTTGCCTGACTCTGAGTTTTTGTATAGTGTCCTGCCATCTCTGAAAGCAGGATGCTAAGCCCGCCCCCTTGCAGTCACATGACCGTAGGTCCTGTGACTGCTTGCTAACTTCAGCGTCCACAGGTCCTGTGCATCTATACTTTCCGGCTGTACCTGACCCCGGGCCCCCTACAGTGTGGGTGAGTCCCTGCTCAGCGGAGGCTGCACGCCGGCGCTGTCAGGATCCTGACAGACACACTCAGCAATCTTTGACAGCTCTTTTCTCATGTTTACTGGCTTCTGACTGGTCTTTGTTTTCTGTCCTGTCCTAACCACACCAGAAATGGCTGGAAATGTCCACCTAACTATTAATGGCTAAGGCGGACCACAGTTAATGTTTCACCTAACAAAAATATTTAACCTCTCTCTGTCTTCGGGTATCTTTCCTTCCTCATTTAAGCATGCCATCATACATCCATTACTTAAAAAAACATCCCTTGACCAAAACTGTGCCACTAACTATAGACCTGTTTCTAATCTTCCCTTCATCTCTAAACTCCTGGAGCGCCTGGTCCACACCAGTCTTATCTGCTATCTTTCAGATTACTCTCTACTCGACCCTCTGCATTCCAGTTTCCGCTCTCTACACTCTACTGAAACTGCCCTCACTAAAGTCTGTAATGATCTTCTAACAGCTAAATCTAATGGTCACTACTCCATGCTAATTCTCTTGGATCTCTCCGCAGCATTCAACACTGTGGATCATCAGCTCCTCCTCACTATGCTCTGTTCCATTGGCCTCAAGGACACCGTTCTCTCTTGGTTCTCTTCCTATCTCTCTGACCGCTCCTTTACCGTATCTTTTGCTGGTTCCTCCTCCTCTCATCTTCCCCTTACTGTTGGGGTTCCTCAAGGATCAGTTCTAGGCCCTCTCCTCTTCTCTTTGTATACTGCCCCTATTGATCAAGCAATCAGTACATTTGGGTTCCAGTACCATCTATATGCTGATGACATCCAATTATACACTTCTTCTCCTGATATCACGCTTGCCTTTTTGGAAAACAGCAGTGATTGCCTTCCCGATGTCTCTAACATCATGTCCTCCCTCTATCTGAAACTAAACCTGTCAAAAACTGAACTCCTCATGTTCCACTATTACTCCCCAGCAACATGCCCACTATTGTGAGTTCATTTTCCCCTTCACCGTCGATGTCTGATGAACTCCCTCTTCTGGTGAAGGAAGGTAGTGAGGCTGATTACCAAACACCTGATCTGGTAGATGATGACTGGGTAACAGGAAATTCTGACTGGATATAAGGCAGCCGATGCCCTTCTGAGTCGCTGGTGATTTCTCTGCTGGATTCTTGGAGACCATTCTGATTCCTGCTTCCCAAAGATAAGTTTTTGCTTTGCTATTGAACTTATTAGTTTTGTTTTGTTTACCTTGTTTTTTGGAGTTCAGCCATCCCCGGTCGGGGGTGTGCTGAGTTCCATTTTTGTCTCTGATCAGTTTGTCTCTTTGCTCTCTCTTCAGAATTTACCTGAGTGCTGATATAGTCTTTTTGAAGTCCTAGCGACTTCAGGGCCTGTTTTTCCTATCAGACGGTTGGGACGTTTTTTGGTAGGGTTTTTTATGGATTGCAGACAGCAGCTTTTCTATCCTGTCCTTTTTAGTTAGCTTGGGCCCCATTGTTTGCTCAACCTATCTTTCTATCTGTGTTAGTGTTTTCATCTTGCTTCACCGTCATTATATGTTGGGGGCTGCCTATTGCTTTGGGGTCTGCTCTGGGGCAGTTTAGATTTCCCCTTTCTTTCTTTAGGCTTATTTAGTTCTCCGGCTGTGATCGAGGGGTCTAGGGCATCGTAGGAACCCCCCACGGCTACTGTTAGTTGTTGTGGATAGGATCAGGGGTCTGCAATCCGAGAGCTACCAACCTCTCCGGTTTTCTGGACTTAGCTTGTATTTTTGTTTTTTCCTCCTTCGGTGACTTATTCATAACACCCACTGTCTTGGGGTCATACTTGATTCCGAGCTTTCATTCACCCCCCACATCCGATTACTGGCTCACTCTTGTTATCTGCACCTCAAAAACATTTCTAGAATTCAACCCATTCTTACTTTCGACTCTGCAAAAACTCTTACTGTTTCTCTTATTCATTCTCGTCTGGACTATTGTAACTCTCTACTAATCGGTCTCCCTCTTACCAAACTCTCCCCTCTCCAATCCGTCCTGAATGCTGCAGCTAGAATCATATTCCTCACCAATCGTTATACCGATGCCTCTACCTTGTGACAGTCCTTACACTGGTTACCCATCCACTCCAGAATTCAATATAAACTTATTACCCTCACCCACAAAGCACTCCATGGCTCAGCACCACCCTAAATCTCCTCCCTCATCTCAGCCTATCACCCTACCCATGCCCTCCGTTCTGCTAATGACCTGAGGTTAAAATCCTCATTAATCAGAACCTCCCACTCCCGTCTCCAAGGCTTTTCACATGCTACCCAGGTTAATATGATTAATCCCCAATCCCCACGGTTTTTAGTGTGCCCTAAAAACGCATTTGTTCAGACTGGCTTATCGCCTCAACGCATTAACCTAAATATCCCTGTGTGGCTCATTCAAAATTTTTTACCATAACCAGGTTCCTTCCATCATGTTCTCACATGCTTTATGCATTTAATAGCCCTTTGTGTCTGTACTGTTACATATTTAGACTGTTAACTGGTTCATGCAGCAACAAGAAAGATCGATTCTTACACTATGGCTGGGCCAAACAATAAAAGCAATTGTTACCATCAACCTTTCATGTCTTCCATTTTTCCTGATAGATTGTAAGCTTGCGAGCAAGGCCCTCATTCCTCTTGGTATCTGTTTTGATCTATGTGTTTAATGCTATGCTGTAATGTCTATTGTCTGTAGAAGTCCCCACTATAATGTAAAGTTCTGCTGAATATGTTGGTGTTGTAGAAATAAAATTATTATTATTATTAGTAGTATTATGTTTTTGCTTTTCATTATTTCTATGCATTTTTTATATTTATTCTGTAAACTATAGTCTAAATCAGAGGTCACATGTGGTCTCAGGAGCCACATGTGGCTAGCAGGCCCATGATGTGTGGCTCACTGCTGTCTGCCAGCTTGATGCATTAGTACCTGGCCTAGCAAACCATTTTGAAGAGCAAGTCTGCAGATGGTGACTTATGTGTCAGTAGCCCCACACCGGAAAGCAGATCCAGATGAGCATATAATGGCTTTGGGGGTTTAGATATGTATTGTACACTGGAGACACGATGGTGCTACCTGTCTGAAGAAGTGCTTCAAGCTGAATTCAACAGTGTGAAGGGAATGCTTGATTGAAGAATACTGAACGAGATTTTTGTGGGAACCCCTGGATCTTGGTATAATGTCTCGGTGTGATTTCTCTGGTAAAGCTTTGGCATTCATTACTGTGACGATGTTGGGAGCTGTATGTGGCTCGCAACCTTCTCTTTTAGAGCTGAATGTGGCTTTCAAGGTCAGATAGGTTGCTTGCCACTCTTCTAAATAATTACACAAAGTATAATAGGTTCAATTTATAAATTGACATATACTATTCCCTTCTGCTTCATTAGGCCTAAAAAATTATGACTCTATGGTGCAGTCCGACAAGTTCGGTTCACTCAGCGCATTATATGCCAGAAAGTGAGGCCATGTTGATGCTGGATGGCACCGGTGGTCTACTGTTACTAGCTAGCGTTCTTTGTTTCTCTACCTGTTGTCATGAACATAGTATTTTAGCCTAAAAATATGCCCACTTATGGTAGGTAAGATTATGCTGCAGTTACACATATTAGGGAATTTGATGGGATGTCATACTAATGTGCAACATACACAAATGGGTAACAAAATGTTTAGAAAACAATGCCAAAGGGAATGATCTCCATGCCTGTTGATCAGGTTGCCACATGTTTTTCTAGCCACGTTCTTGTGGTATGCAATATTTCTTCTTACTACTTATCTGATTACTAAACCTATATATAAGAACATATTGTCAATGCGCTGTAGAAAAATGCCTAAAACCTCAGAATAAAATGAAGTAGCGTTAGCATAGTATATGTGTCAAGACAACACTCATGAATGCAGAATAATTATGTTGTGATAATTGATTCGTTATTGTATCCAAACTAAGTGTTACTATCACAGTCTCCACAGATCCCTGCGTGCTGCCCAGCATATGTTCACTAAGTATTAAGGACAGGTTTATGAGCAACAAGTAATTAAGCATTTGCATAAAGACGTTTTATTCTATTGTAACACATACACGTGGAGTGAATTTTGTTTTTGTAAAAAAAAATCCCCATCTGCAGAATTATTTTGCAGTAGTGAGCACTATAATTGCATCTCTTCCATTTCTATTATGTAAGTCTGAATTACCCAGCAGTGACTATGAAAACTGAGCCACCTTTAGAAACTCTAAAATGAAAAGATTTCTAACACAATTTAGAATTAGTTTAATAACTCTATGCCTTGTTTAGGAACAAAAGTTATATGAAATGTAGATACTGTAACTCTTCTCCTACAGTTTCACTATATAGGTTATACTATAAATCTTAATACGAGTCTCTCATTTCAGTCCCAAATGCCCTTTAGGTCTTAAAATTGTAAGATGTGCATGTTATCAGCCATCAGAGATATTCCCAAAAATGATGTCTGATTTCATTTGAATTTTGCACCTAATATTGTCTATATTCTCCAAGTACATATGATACTGAGCGCTGCAATGAAGAGCTGTCCTAAAAATACTGTGGCAAATATAACAAGTAAAGGTGACTTAAGACCTTAGATAACTGTTACTATGTTTCCTAACTGTCCCATACATATGAATGCTCAGAATGGCAAAGCATACAAGTATTCTCTGTGTGGCGTAAGTAGCTGCCAAAAACTGTGTTGGGCTTTCATAATAGACTGAAGCCTAAGTACAGGTGGGAATAAAGCCAAAATCATTCTTTACATTAAGTCAGAATATTAGATACACTTAATGGGGTTATCCAAAACTATTTTATTTTTCTTATTATGGGCCCAAGAACTAACAGGCAGATATTTATGAACTATCTGCCTGTTGTGCACAGTGCCAGCATCGAAAGAGCTAAGGCTTGCTTCTCTTCCACTCTGCTCTGTTAATGTGGCATGAATGCCAATGTCATGTTGATTGAAAGCCAGCTCCCCACTGCCTAACTGCGGGAGCCGGCTGTCAATCACCATGACGTCGGCAGTCATACCCTGTTGATAGAACACTCTGAAAGAGCTGCTTTGCTGACGAGAAACACTAGAATCATTGACATGAGTAGCCACTGACTGCTATAAGCAGGCGCTGGATAGAACAGGTAGGTTGTTAGCAACTCTGAGCCTGTTAGTTTTTAGGCCCATAGTAAAAAAAAACATTCTTTATATAGAGTCAGAACATTAGATATGCTTAATGGGGTAATCCAGCTCTATGTAGTTATCTGAGACTAGGTAGTTAGCAACTCTGTGCCTGTTAAATTTTAGGCCCATAGTAAAAAAAAACATTCTTTACATAGAGTCAGAACATTAGATATCCTTAATGGGGTAATCCGGCTCTATGTAGTTATCCGGGACTAGGTAGTTAGCAACTCTGTGCCGGTTAGTTTTTAGACCCATTGGAAATAAATAAAATACTCCTGGTCAACCCCTTAAATTAAAAAAGAATATTATATTTAATATATAAAGATAAAAAAAAAATGAAGCATTTCAAAACTATAAATCCAATTTTGTAGGCATTATTTGATGAAATTTTTGGTACTTTTGACATAATAATCTAGTATTAATATTGTAAATGCAGAAAAGTCCAATATTTTGCCTCAATGGCATGCAAAGGCTTTGTAAATTTCAATGCAGATTGGCATGTTATATACCAATAGTCTTGAGGACATTATTTGCATATTCCCAGTGCCTTCTGGGATAAGTGAAGAGTCTCCGCGAGCGCAACGATCACTGGGTTTTGGCTGTTGCAGCTGAAAAGAGGAAATCGGAAAGCCAGGGGAAGAGTCTTGAGGACATTATTTGCATATTCCCAGTGCCTTCTGGGATAAGTGAAGAGTCTCCGCGAGCTCAACGATCACTGGGTTTTGGCTGTTGCAGCTGAAAAGAGGAAATCGGAAAGCCAGGGGAAGAGTCTTGAGGACATTATTTGCATATTCCCAGTGCCTTCTGGGATAAGTGAAGAGTCTCCGCGAGCTCAACGATCACTGGGTTTTGGCTGTTGCAGCTGAAAAGAGGAAATCGGAAAGCCAGGGGAAGAGTCTTGAGGACATTATTTGCATATTCCCAGTGCCTTCTGGGATAAGTGAAGAGTCTCCGCGAGCTCAATGATCACTGGGTTTTGGCTGTTGCAGCTGAAAAGAGGAAATCGGAAAGCCAGGGGAAGAGTCTTGAGGACATTATTTGCATATTCCCAGTGCTACTTTGGTTAGCTACGTTGAAGATCATTAAGGAAGGCGAAGAGTTCTTAGACAGAGCAGAATTATCTCTTCATGTTACAGAAAGAGAAGAAATTCGAAGTGCATCTGAAGAAACAGAGGAATGGAAACATGTAACCCAGAGAAGCAGGAGGATCGGGAGGCAGTCAGCACCCATACTGCTCAGGAACCAGTACCAGGCTCTCACGCAGGAAACCAATGAAGAAATACATCAGGATAAGACTTTGCCCACAAACAGCAACCTTGTACGCCTTCAGAGTCCTCCTGGATGGAGAAAGAAAAATGTTGTGAAGAAGAAACGGAGAGTGGTGGTCATGGGGGATTCCCTGTTGAGAGGAACAGAGGCCGCTATCTGCAGACCGGATATAACTTCAAGAGAAATGTGCTGTCTTCCAGGTGCAAAAATTAAAGATGTGTCTGAAAGGATATCAGGACTCTTCAGACCTACAGATGACTACCCATTCCTGCTACTACATGTGGGGACAAATGACACCGCAAGAAACGACCTGGAAACCATCTGCAGAGACTTTGAAGACTTAGGCAAGAAAGTGAAAGAACTGGGAGCGCAGGTGGTCTTCTCTTCCATCCTCCCAGTGGATGGCCATGGAACAAGGAGGTGGAATAAGATTCTGCAGGTGAACAACTGGCTACGTCGATGGTGCCGTCAGCAACGATTTGGATTTCTGGATCACGGAGTGAGTTACCTTTACGATGGACTACTTGCTAGAGATGGGGTGCACCTTACGAAGACTGGAAAACAAGTATTTGGAAGTCGTCTTGCTACACTTGTAAGGAGAGCTTTAAACTAGAACAACATGGGAAGGGAAGCAAAAGACCAGTAAAAGCCATACACCTGACAAATGCTATTGAGAACTCTGCTATTAGAAGTGGAAAGGAAGAACAAAAACGAAAGAATCTAATTAATAAAAATATTGGAGAAAGAGAAACCAATCACAAACTAAAATGTTTCTATACTAATGCACAAAGCATGGGCAACAAACAAGGAGAATTGGAACTACTAACGCAAGAGAAGAAATATGATGTCATTGGAATCACTGAAACTTGGTGGGACAATACACATGATTGGAATACAAGACTAGAAGGATACAACTTATTTGCAAGAAACAGACTTGATAAACGAGGAGGAGGTGTCGCATTGTATGTTAGAAACGCGTATATCTGCACAGAGATTGAAGCTTCAGAGACTGGGAGTTCTGTGGAAACTGTTTGGGTAAGAATACAAGGACAGAACAATGGAAAGGACACCATTGTAGGCATTTACTACAGGCCGCCTGTGCAACCTGAAGATATGGATGAACTCTTTATGCATCAAATGGCCAAGTTCTCCCAAAAATATGACATAGTTGTCATGGGAGATTTCAACTATCCAGACATTTGTTGGGAATCTCTCTCAGGCAAAACTAACAGGTCAAGGAAATTCTTATCCTCTCTGGCTGACAACTTTATCTTCCAAAAGGTAGGGGAGAAAACAAGGGGAACTGCTACCTTGGATCTAATCCTTATAAACAGGGAGGAAATGGTTGAGGAGGTAAAAGTGGCTGGGACCCTAGGAGGTAGCGACCATGCTATTTTAGAATTTTGGATAACTAGAGGCGGAAGACCTGTGAAGACTCAGACGTCAAGGTTAGATTTCAGAAAGGCAGATTTTAAGGGATTCAACAAGAGAATTGGAGGGATCCAATGGCTGGATATCCTTAAAGACAAAAATGTCCAGGAAGGATGGGAAATCTTGAAAAATGAAATTCTCAAAGCACAATTGTTAACAATTCCGAAAAGAGGGAAGAATAGGAAGCATTTAAGGAAGCCAGGATGGATGAACACAGTACTTAAGAACATGCTAAAAAGGAAGAAAAAAATGTTTATAAAATGGAAAGAGGGAGGCATATCTAAAGAAGAATATAATGCTGTCTGCAGAACCTGCAGGGCACAAATCAGATTAGCTAAAGCTGACAATGAATTGAGGCTTGCAAGAGATGTCAAAAGCAATAATAAAGGATTTTGGGGATATGTCAAAAGTAAAAGAAAAGTCAAAGATGCTATAGGATTTTTACAGGATGAAAATGATGAAATGGTAAGACAGGATGTTGAGAAGGCCGAACTTTTAAATTCCTATTTTGCATCTGTTTTCTCTCAGAAAGGAAATGTGACATCAACTGTTCTTCACTGTCCAATTAAGGGAATAGAAGAATCCAGGATATCTATAAACAGAAAGATAGTGAGGAAACACTTAGCTAACCTAAATGAATTCAAGTCTCCAGGTCCAGATGAATTACACCCCAGAGTACTGAAGGAGATAGCAGAAGAAATTTTTGAACCCCTCTCCATAATCTTTGAAAATTCTTGGAAAACAGGAGAAGTCCCAGAAGACTGGAGAAGAGCAAATGTTGTTCCTATCTTCAAAAAGGGGAAGAAGGTGGACCCAGGCAACTATAGACCGATGAGTCTGACTTCTATACCAGGAAAGATCTTTGAACAAATTATTAAACAACATGTATGTCAGTACCTGGATAAGAATGAAGTGATTAAACAGAGTCAGCATGGGTTTGTAACTAGTAAGTCATGTCAGACTAACTTAATTTCCTTCTATGATGGAATCACTGATTGGGTGGATCAAGGAAATGCTGTAGATATAGTATGTCTTGACTTCAGCAAAGCATTTGACAAAGTATCTCATACAATCCTTATTGAAAAAATGACTAAGTATGGAATGGACAAGGCAACTGTTAGGTGGATTCATAACTGGCTTAGTGATCGGACCCAAAGAGTGGTTGTAAATGGCTGCACATCCAGTTGGAAGAATGTCTCAAGTGGGGTACCACAGGGCTCTGTCCTGGGCCCTGCATTGTTCAGCATCTTTATCAACGATTTAGATGAAGGAATTGAGGGTAAACTGATTAAATTTGCTGATGACACAAAGCTAGGAGGGATAGCTAATACTAGAGAAGAGATAGAGAGGATTCAAAAAGATATAAATAAACTGGAGAAGTGGGCAGCAACTATTAGAATGGTTTTTAACAGGGAAAAATGCAAAGTACTACATCTGGGCAATAAAAATGAAAAAAGCATATACAGAATGGGAGGAATAGGCCTAAGGAACAGCACATGTGAAAAAGACTTGGGTATACTAATAGATCACAAACTGAATATGAGTCAACAGTGTGATGCAGCAGCAAAAAAAGCAAATGCAATTCTAGGATGTATTAACAGAAGCATACAGTCTAGATCACGTGAAGTCATTATTTCCCTCTACTCCTCTTTGGTCAGACCTCATCTGGAATATTGTGTCCAGTTTTGAGCACCACAATTTAAAAAAGACATCAACAAACTGGAGCAAGTTCAGAAAAGAGCAACCAGAATGGTGACCGGTCTGCAAACCCTGTCTTATGAGGAAAGGTTGCAGGATTTGGGATTGTTTAGTTTGCAAAAGAGAAGACTGAGAGGAGACTTAATAGCTGTCTACAAATATCTAAAGG
Source organism: Dendrobates tinctorius (assembly GCF_039654945.1). Taxonomy (NCBI): domain Eukaryota; kingdom Metazoa; phylum Chordata; class Amphibia; order Anura; family Dendrobatidae; genus Dendrobates; species Dendrobates tinctorius. Next base: position 18,971,523 of record NW_027361732.1, read on the forward strand.
ACTGTCACATTGTAGAAGGATCAACTTTATTCTCATTTGCACAAGGAAAGACTAGAAGCAATGGGATGAAACTGAATGGGAGGAGACACAGATTAGATATTAGAAAAAACTTTTTGACAGTTAGAGTGATCAATGAGTGGAACAAGCTGCCACGAGAAGTGGTGAGTTCTCCTTCAATGGATGTCTTCAAACAGAGGCTGGACAGACATCTGACTGGGATGATTTAGCGAATCCTGCTTTGAGCAGGGGGTTGGACCAGATGGCCCAGGAGGTCCCTTCCAACTCTACGATTCTATGATTCTATGATTCTATATCATATCAACATGTGTGAAAAAAAATCACTGTCACTATAAGAAAGCACAAAAAATAGCCATAATTTATAACACTAGAGAATAGAATACGACTAACCCAACAGAGAATGTATTAGACAATCTAAGCTGTAACACAATAATAAATCCCCCAAATCCCGCAGACAAGGACCCAACTTCATATAGTTGATAAAAACATAATTTAGGATGCACTAAAAAGGTGATATGCACATTGACTGTAGCGATTGCTCCTTGGTTGACAAAATAATTTTATACGGATAATCCAAAGCACAATTATAAAAATCTGTTTTCTCTTGTTCAAAGGGCACCACAATTAATTATTAAATTAGAAATTGTAAAACATCAAGATATCTAGATGATCTGGCCTTATTTGTATAACTGAGCTTTCCTTTCAATAATAATAGAACATGTCTTATCACTTTTACTACAAAAGTTAATTTACACTTCAAACCAGTAACCATTATTTGCATTTCAGAATGAAAATATTCATGGCAGATTGAGAATGCCATTTTTGTAAATGACCCCTTTTCCCTTATGATACAGGAAAGATGTATATCTTTGTACCGTGTTAGCCAGTAGATAGAAAAATATTCAGGATTGAGAGTCCTCAGTAGTTGATACCTTTTAATGGCTAACTGAAAAGATGGTAATACATTGCAAGCTTTCGAGACTACTCAGGTCTCTTCATCAGGCTAGACTAATACAAAATCTGAAGTCACATATTTATGCACAATACAGCCTAGAAAAAATGCAATAGATAAGACAAGTGACGTGAAGCAGAACTATCAATATGGGAGAGGGAGAAACATAAATATAAACATTGGACCAGTTCATAGATAAGGAGTCTGGATGTTTTATGGTCCTCTGATTGGGGTCTAGTTCTGTGTTGCCCTGCAAGGTTTTAAAAGGAAATTCCTTAATTGATGTAAAAAGACATAAATCCATGCGACACATTCATTCCAGCACTGAGAGTGTCAAAGTTCGTCATAAATTTGTACTCCCAAACTCGTCTCTCTCTCTGAGATGTGAAGTTTCCTTTCAATGCCAGTAATTTCATATCCACGCTGCTGTGATCAGGGATACAGAAATGTTTTGCCACAGGTAGATCCATTCTTTTTTCTCTTATTGTGTGACGATGAGCATTCATCCTTGTTCTAAGCTTTTGCCCTGTCTCCCCCACATACAGACCCCCAGTTGGACATTTAGTACAAATAATTAAGTACACCACATTAGATGTAATGCAGGTGAAAGTACCTGGGATCTTGTAGTCCTGATGTGAGTTGGGGATCTTTATCTTGTCCGTGGTCATTATAAATGGACAGGTTTTACATTTTTTCTGGTTGCAAGGAAAGGTTCCTGCAGCTGTTGGAGAGGACAGGGAGCTTCTGACAATGATGCTTCTTAAATTTGGGGGCTGCCTAAAACACAGCAGTGGGGGGTCTGGAAAAATGGATTTTAATCGGGCATCTTTTTGTAGTAAAGGTTGTAATTTCCGTGCAGCTCCCCTTAGCACCTCCAGATTTGGGTTGTAGGTGACTACTAGAGGCACTCGGTTATTTTCTTCTTTAGCTTTGTAATGTAGCAGGTGATTCCTTGACAATCTGGTGGCTCTTGTAATTTGGTTTTCAATTGTTCTTGGATGGTAACCCTGATTCAAAAAGGTTTTTTTGAGGCGACCAAGGTGTTTGTCTCTATCCATGGGGTTGGAACATATACGATTGTATCTGATGGCTTGGCTATAGATAATAGAGTTCTTTATGTGTTTTGGATGGAAACTGTCCCATTTAAGGTATGTTGGACGGTCGATTGGCTTCTGATACAGGGATGTCTCTATTTCATTGTTTTTTAGCTTAATGATGGTGTCCAAAAAATTAATCTCGGTACTGGAGTAGTTGAGTGTTAAATTGATGGTGGGATGAAATTGATTAAACTGTTCGTGGAACGTCTTTAGCTGTTGCTCAGACTCCGTCCAGATGATTAAAATATCATCAATGAAGCGGTAGTAGGCCCATCAGGCCCCTGGCCTACTACCGCTTCATTGATGATATTTTAATCATCTGGACGGAGTCTGAGCAACAGCTAAAGACGTTCCACGAACAGTTTAATCAATTTCATCCCACCATCAATTTAACACTCAACTACTCCAGTACCGAGATTAATTTTTTGGACACCATCATTAAGCTAAAAAACAATGAAATAGAGACATCCCTGTATCAGAAGCCAATCGACCGTCCAACATACCTTAAATGGGACAGTTTCCATCCAAAACACATAAAGAACTCTATTATCTATAGCCAAGCCATCAGATACAATCGTATATGTTCCAACCCCATGGATAGAGACAAACACCTTGGTCGCCTCAAAAAAACCTTTTTGAATCAGGGTTACCATCCAAGAACAATTGAAAACCAAATTACAAGAGCCACCAGATTGTCAAGGAATCACCTGCTACATTACAAAGCTAAAGAAGAAAATAACCGAGTGCCTCTAGTAGTCACCTACAACCCAAATCTGGAGGTGCTAAGGGGAGCTGCACGGAAATTACAACCTTTACTACAAAAAGATGCCCGATTAAAATCCATTTTTCCAGACCCCCCACTGCTGTGTTTTAGGCAGCCCCCAAATTTAAGAAGCATCATTGTCAGAAGCTCCCTGTCCTCTCCAACAGCTGCAGGAACCTTTCCTTGCAACCAGAAAAAATGTAAAACCTGTCCATTTATAATGACCACGGACAAGATAAAGATCCCCAACTCACATCAGGACTACAAGATCCCAGGTACTTTCACCTGCATTACATCTAATGTGGTGTACTTAATTATTTGTACTAAATGTCCAACTGGGGGTCTGTATGTGGGGGAGACAGGGCAAAAGCTTAGAACAAGGATGAATGCTCATCGTCACACAATAAGAGAAAAAAGAATGGATCTACCTGTGGCAAAACATTTCTGTATCCCTGATCACAGCAGCGTGGATATGAAATTACTGGCATTGAAAGGTAACTTCACATCTCAGAGAGAGAGACGAGTTTGGGAGTACAAATTTATGACGAACTTTGACACTCTCAGTGCTGGAATGAATGTGTCGCATGGATTTATGTCTTTTTACATCAATTAAGGAATTTCCTTTTAAAACCTTGCAGGGCAACACAGAACTAGACCCCAATCAGAGGACCATAAAACATCCAGACTCCTTATCTATGAACTGGTCCAATGTTTATATTTATGTTTCTCCCTCTCCCATATTGATAGTTCTGCTTCACGTCACTTGTCTTATCTATTGCATTTTTTCTAGGCTGTATTGTGCATAAATATGTGACTTCAGATTTTGTATTAGTCTAGCCTGATGAAGAGACCTGAGTAGTCTCGAAAGCTTGCAATGTATTACCATCTTTTCAGTTAGCCATTAAAAGGTATCAACTACTGAGGACTCTCAATCCTGAATATATTTCCCTTTTCCCTTAGAAATTTACTTGACATACATCTCTATACCTTGGGATGTCTTACTTTGGAGAAAAACATGATGAAATGAAGGACATCATTTACAAAGGTTAAACAAGAATAAGCTGTTGTGCCATAGAGATGTGAGGAACACGTTATTGGATTGAGAGTTCTTCTAATCATTACACTTCTTTTATGTGAATGCCACTTGAAGAAAGTTCTGGGTGAAACGCCTTTTCAATGACTTGCAAAGCCCCAATGAACTAATCAAAAGGAAGAAAAAAAATATCAAGGTGGCATCATCACAAAACTTTTGATCAAGATGAAACTGGACTGGCAGAAAATTCAAAAGGCAAGCTCCCAGACTAAAGTGAAACTATAAAGCAAAAAAAATTAATATTCATTATTTATATGAAGTGAATTAACATTTTAGTAAAAAACAGTCTACAGCAAACATGACATTTTATTTAATGAGATAGTTGGATCTGATTTATTGAAGTTCAGAACGCAAATATGATTAGGTACAACATTTGCTTGAAAAAGTTCTCTCGGAGAAAAATGTATTAATTAAGATGATGTGTACGTCTCAGCACGAATTAAGTCCACAAAGTTCATTTTAGGCAAATACCTGTTTTCATTGACTCTGAAATTGCTGTCTATTTTAGTAGAAAATAATTGGGCAGTTAACTGCTGCTGAAATGGTGATGCTAGGAATCACCCTGAGATTGGTTTGCATTTTTTAAGAAGCTCTTCTTCTAGCATGCAGAATTGAAGATGACCCTTGATATCTTAAGCAGAAAAAAGCAACAGAGGATATTTGTTCTATCACTCCCCAAGAGCATCTAATTAAATCAGCAGGTCGTTCGTTCTTTTTATTCTATCACAATGCCTCTTTTGACTATATTAAAAGCACAGACTGATGTTCGTCTAATTGTGATTGGCTTTGTAGTGATGCGAATTCTCAATGATCGACTTTGAGTTATCCTAATACACACATTTTAGCAAAATATGAAGGAATCTGTATGAAAAGTGTAGAAAATGAATTTACCTGTCCCCAATCATGTGCCAGCTGCATCTGCTGTGTGACACTGCCCCTCCAGATATGAAGTCACAGTTGGGTAGCACCCTTGTCAGCCACATCACTCTATTGTTAACTCCTCTGGAAGGAGAGTGTTGTCCCCACCTATTTGACATTATGAGCTATACCCAACTATAAATAACATAGTTAACTCTGATGTAAATGAATGTCAAAGGACAAATAACCGGGATGATTTAGTGGTCATTAGGGCACATATCATCCTATTTAAATCTCAATTGCAATTCTGGCCATTGATAATTATTGCATTGTATTCTGTACTCCTGGTGCTACTATATCGGATTGACCCCCTTGTGTTCTGACCTGGTCTTGTCTTTCCTTTGTTAAATTACTGTGCTGTTTTTCCCCTTTTGCATTTAACTTATGTACTGTTGGGTTATTCTTTTACCTCATGTACGAGTACATGGACATGAACCCTGCAATTCACTCAAGTATAACATGGGAATCGTATTTTGTCATTGTCTCAATCTCTGTTCTGACCCAGTGAGCTGACAGTACTTAATTAAACATGCTCATCTGGCTATACCCTGTATCCTGAAGCCTATATAATAAAGGCCAGATATCTATATAGATGTTTAAGTGAACCTGACAGCTGATACATGCAGCCCTATCTATGGTCAACAGGTATGAGGCACAGGCAATATGATTCCCGGTCAGGTATGTTTGACTATAAAACACTGCTGCCCTGGAGTGATAAGTCTCTCTCTCTATTCGTGCATGAAGGTAGAGATCTATTACTCCATGGGAATGGGCAGAGAGAAGCCTCTGGGAACCCACCTGTCTGATGAGACTCCCATGCGGCTTGGTCCCCTTCCAATTTTGAAGTATTTTTTTACTCTGAAAATCCACAGTACTTCAAAGTCATACCTGGCAGAAATCACACAGTCATTGTCTGACATGTGCTGCGAATAGATGGGGAAGCATGTATCAGCTGTAAAATTCCCTTTAAGGGTTGAATACCCACATGCCATTGGGATTTTCTAGGCAGGGTGGCTTATGCTAATTTTGTTCTTTTTTTTTTTTCAAATCTGCTGCTGAGTGCAAAAATACTGTAACGCTGGTGTGTTTGTACCTTGTTTCACCGGCGTTACTCTGCATGTCTCTGCTTTAACCCTTTGCTCCTCTCCCCTAATGAGCTGGAATGTTGTTGTCAGTTATTTGCGTGGATGCTGCTCAGTTCCCAACTCTGCTGCGTAGCCGTACATGCGTGTGTGGTTCCGCTGCACTGCATGACCACCCGCCTGTGCGGTCCCTGGCTGCTGCTGTGAAAAGCTATCCGCGGGTTGCAAGGTCCTCTGCACTGTGCATGACTTATCATCAGGCTTGCAGCTCCTGCCAGGTGTCCTTTGCAATGCTGATTTGTGTCTGGCTGTGCTTAGCATGCACACGGCCACACCACCCTTGCTTTTGTGAGGATTGGGTGTGTGCTAGAATTGCTGCTCAAGCTTATTGCTATGAGGCAGCTCCTATATGAAGTTTTCTGTGGCACCCCCAGGAGTATGGTCACCACAGTGGCATTACCTTCCTCCTAGGGAGTGTGATGTCATGCTTGGAAGCAATGAAGGGTCTCTCTATCAGGTAAACACAACACACAGCACGGTTCCCACTCCAGGCCAGCAGAGGGAGCTCTGAACAAAACTGGGGGAGTAGCTGCTCTCTGGGGCCAGGAAAGGGAAGTTAGTTAGTTCGTGTGAGGAGGGAAATGTGTGTGGACGTGAGGAGATGAGCTGGAGGATTGAGCAGAGTTCAGGCTCACTTCTAGCTGTAGCACATGGTCTGGAGTCCGGTCTCCAAGGTTGTATGGATACTGATGTTCCTGCAGCAGAAACCGGAGGAATAGGAAGCTGTAAATGCTCTGTTCCCACATAAGACTCGGAGGCACAACAGCAACGTGTGAGCCAGAAGAAGGAGGCTACAGCTGTCTGCCATACGAGGGAGTTCTAAAAGAGAACAAGCAAGTGGAACTTCAGTGTAACACAGTACTGCAAGTACATCAGAAAGCGCTAGAAAGGAGACTACACAACCCATCTGCATAGAGAGATTCCTAAGTTGCATCCGAGCTGGCCAGCCTCTGTTATATCTGTAATCTGGACCCTGGACTGCACTTGCAAAGCACAGTAAAGGTAACGGAAACTGCACCCTGTTGTGTCATTGCATTCTTCCTGCAACCCCTTCAACCCTTCAACACTGCTACATCTCTGTGCCTAACACTGCACCCTCTTCCTCAACACCTATTACTACTGCCCTGGGACTACAGCTCTACCTGTGGGGAGCTATTACATCTTGCTGCCTTATACCATCTGTCCCAGAGGATCTGCCTGCAGTGTCAGCTTAACCCCTTCATTGCCGAGCACCACAGGTGGCGTCACGTATCATCCATCTATAAACTTTATTCAGCCACGTTTCACCCCTTTTACATGGACGCCCAGGGCCACAGACTGGGTCACCGCTACTGTGACACTTCCCTCTGAGATACCGGCCCGATACCGAGTACCCCACTGCCCTGGCAGGCGACCCATTTCCCTGCCCTGTGGGGCATTGCCAGAGCTTTGCATCAAGAGTCCTGCCATGCCTGTTTGGTATTCAGCACCTGTCCTGCCTGAGACCTGATGTCCACCTGGTGCCCTGATGTCCTGATGTCCACCTGGTGCCTTGATGTCCTGATGTCTAGATGTCTTTCTTGATGACCTGATGTCCTGATGTCCGCCTGGTGCCTTGATATCCTGATGTCTAGATCTGACATCACGCCTTCCTTTTTAGAAAACACCAGCGATTATCTAAACGCTGTGTCTAACATCATGTCCTCACTATATCTGAAACGGAACCTGTCAAAGACTGAACTCCTTGTGTTTCCTCCCTCTACTAATGTACCTATACCCGACACTGCCATTTCTGTGTGTAGTTCCACTATTACTCCCCAGCAATATGCCCGCTGTCTTGGGGTCATACTTGAGTCCGAGCTTTCCTTTGACCCCCACATCCGATCACTGGCTCGCTCTTGTTGTCTGCATCTCAAAAACATTTCTAGAATTCGACCTTTTCTTACTTTTGACTCCACAAAAACTCTTACTGTTTCTCTAATTCATTCTCATCTGGACTATTGTAACTCTCTTCTAATCGGTCTCCCTCTTACCAAACTTTCCCCCCTCCAATCTGTCTTGAATGCTGCAGCCAGGATCATATTCCTCGCCAATCGTTACACCGATGCCTCTACCTTGTGCCAGTCCTTACACTGGCTACCCATCCACTCCAGAATCCAGTGCAAACTTATTACCCTCACCCACAAAGCACTCCATGGCTCAGCACCACCCTACATCTCCTCCCTCGTTTCAGTCTACAACCCTACCCGTGCTCTCCGTTCTGCTGATGACCAGAGGTTAGCATCCTCAATAATCAGAACTTCCCACTCCCATCTCCAAGACTTTACACGTGCTGTGCCAATTCTTTGGAATGCACTTCCCAGGTCAATACAATTAGTCCCTAATCCCTGCAATTTTAAGCGTGCCCTGAAAACGTATTTATTCAGATTGGCCTACTGCCTCAACACATTAACCTAACTATCGCTGTGTGGCACAGTCAAAAGTTTTACCATAACCAGGTTCCCCGTATCATGTTCCAACATGCTTTATGCATCTATCAGCCCTCTGTGTCTGTACTGTTACACACTTAACATTATGGCTGATCTAAACAATCAGGGCAATTGTTACCAACCACCTTCAGTGTCTACCTTTTCTTTTTCTTTCTTTTTTTTTCTCATAGATTGTAAGCTTGCAAACAGGGCCCTCACTCCTCTTGGTATCTGTTATGATCTATGTGATTATTGTTATGCTGTAATGTCTATCGTTTGTACAAGTCCCCTCTGAAATGTGAAGTGCTGCGGAATATGTTGGCGCTATAGAAATAAAATTTATTATTATTATTATTATTAGATGTCCTTCCTGATGACCTGATGTCCTGATGTCCAGCCTGTGTCCTAATGTTCTGATGTCCTGCCTGAGTCCCGATGACCTGCCTGTGTCCTGATGTCCTGTCTGTGCCCTGATGTGTCTCAATATCCGGTCCGTGGTCCAGGTTGTCCAGCCTGAGTCCAGATGTCTGGTCTGTGGTCCTGGTGGTCCAGCCTGTGTTCCAGAGTCAGTCCCGCCTGTGCTCCTGGGGAGTCTCCAGCCTTGTTTCCTGGTGAAGGATCTGCCTGGATTTAACCAGACGATGACCTGCATTGCCATGCCGGTGTTCCTGTCCTTCCTGTGTCCCAATGTTCCGCCGGTTTGTAGTAAGGTGCAGGAGCTGAGTATGTCACCACGGAACAGGGAACAGACGGACGAACAGTTAAAGGGAGGTTTATTTACAGAGGATAACACTGACGAAATAACAGTGCAAATATGAATATTATGAGAATGAGTTATGGAAGCAGAGAAAAAGGCATAAACAGTATTAAACAGTTTTAGAAGAAGTTTTCCTATGAAGGAACTTATCAGTCTGAAAGGGTGTTGATTGAAGGGTCACTCTTCTCCCACGTTGGCGCCGAATCACCAGCAGCGCTTGTCGTCTGTAGTACTCTGTATCCTGTGTCTTTAACAATGTCCAACCGAGATATGAGGGGTTAATGCGGGAGCCAGAGGGGTATGAGGCAAATGAGATCCCCTCTGCTCCGAGTTCTGCAGCGATACTCTCTCACCAGAATCAGTGGCACTGCACCTACTCCAAGGTTGCCGGAGCTTTGTACGTGAAACAGTCTCTCTAAACAGGTCACAGCCCAGTTGATAGGCGCAGTCTCTTTGCAGGGGATAGTCTTATCACATAGCTCAGTCTCTTTGCAGGGGACAGTCTTACCACAGAGCACAGTCTCTTTGCAGGGCACAGTCTTATCACAGGGATGAGAGCACAACTTTGCTGACACTGCAGTACCCGGCTTCACGTACTCGCGGTCTCTGACTGGTGAATAGGAGATCTATCTCTCTCCCTGTCTGTGTCAGCATCCTCTCCTGTCTGCTGCCCAGGCTGCTCTGAGGAAAGAGTACACACTTTTCCCACTCTCTGCCCTGCTCTCTTCCTATTCCCAGCTCCCTTACTGTCCCCTGGGGAACCTGCTGTCCTGCTCAATGGTTCTGGGCGCAGAGCAGAGGAGGTAACCCTCCCCCGGCTCTTCCTGCACTTCACCCCCTTACACTACTCCCCCTCTCTTTTAGCTCACCATTCCACGGGCGAGAGTTTCTGGAGCTTCTGTTGGCAATCTTCCAGCCTTTGCACAATTTGTTGCCAGATGAATTTGTCCTGGTTGTAGCATATGGTGGGTGCACCAGCTTTTGAACGTTCAGAGCGTCTCAGATCAGTAGAGGCTGTGGAGTCAGTCACTGGAGGAGCGGGAGTCGAGGCCCCCTCTGATGCTTCAGTAGTTTCAGGCACCAGCCCTGTTTCCGAGTTCCCCGAGAGGGACTGAGAGTCTCCCTCGTCTTTGTCTTTAGCATTGATCATTGGTTCAGCTGGTGGGGACACTGGAGCCGATGGTACCACTTGAAGGTCCCGAGACAAGCATGGATGCAACATATTCTCATGCAGTGTACGGGTAGGAAACTATTCACCCATTTCAGGCTGAATCTCATAGACGGGACCCTTGCCACCGAGCCGTCACTTCACCCTATATGGCCTCTTTGCCCACTGGTATGCCAACTTGTTGGGGGGTGCTTCTCCCTTACCAAGACTCGATCCCCAGGTCATAGGGCTGTCCCTACTTGGGGAGTGACCTGAGAGTGTTCCAATTCACAGAGTCGGTTTTTCACCAGCTGTTGAATGGTCCGCAGCCAACGACGATGTTCTCGAACCCAGGAGTACACCCCCATCTGCGGGTAGTCCTCATCAGGCTCCAACGCCAATTCTGTCAGTCCCTTTCATTGCTAGCCGAAGAGCAGTGAATAGGGCGTGAATCCTGTGGTACTGTGCTTATGGTTGTTGTACGCCCACACCAACTCGGGAACAGACTCAGTCCAGCGCGCTTTCTGGTCCTCTTCCAATGTCCTTAGCATCTGAATCAGGGTGCGGTTAAATCTCTCACAAGCCCCATTCCCCTGTGGATGGTAAGAGGTGGTCCAGGACTTATCGATTTTGTACAACTGATGCAACTCCTCCATCACTTTCCCAAGGAAGTAGGCTCCTTGATCAGAATGGATGCCCTTGGGACACCCGTACACCTGGATGAAGTGTTTGCAGATTGCATATGCCACAGACTCAGCAGTCTGGGCTCGAGTGGGCGTCACTACGGCAAATTTAGAAAAGTGGTCGACCATCACTAGGCAATGCTCGTAGCCCTGATGCGCTGGTCCAATCGTCAAGTAATCTATGGCCAGAGAATTTCACCGTCTCTGTGGGAGCTCGTTGTTCCGGTGGCTTGACTAATTCACAATTCCGGCACTGTTGACATACTCTCTCCACGGTGTTCCTCAAGTGGGAATGGTAAAAAAACATTGCAGCCACTGGAACGTTTTTTCTTGCCCGAAGTGTGCTCCTTTCTCATGTGCTTCCTTAGCCACCTGTTCTATCAAGGACGAGGGGAGGATCGTCTGCCACACAAGATTAAGTTCAGATTGTAGGTTCACCTTCCTGTACAGGATACCATCCCACAACTGCAGCCTTTCCCACTGACGCAGCATCCGTAACATCTCAGGAGACGCAGATATCCTCTCACTCTGACTAGGCAACTGTCCGCATATGAACCACCGTCTCAGCTGGGCTATCTCCCGGTCTTCATGCTGCATTCGGACCCACTCATTACGGGGTTGCTCCAACAAACTCTCCTGTGTCTTTTCTGAACTGTTTCCCGCGTTGCTGCCATCGTCCTGGCAGTCCCTCCAAACTCTGGGACCTCTACAGCCTCCAACTCTTTATCTCGACTGGGTGCTGGTCTACGATAGTTCACTCGAGACAGGGCATCAGCATGAGTATTCTCCACTCCTCTCTTATAAGAGATCTTGTACTGACATTTTACCATTCGTGCTACCCAACGTTGCTCTAGGGCACCTAGCTTTGCTGTCTCGAGGTGAGCCAACAGATTGTTATCCGTATGCATGTGAACTTCCGAACTGGCCAGATACTCTGCAAACTTCTCAGTCATCGCCCACACCAGCACCAACAACTCCAGCTTGAATGAACTGTAATTATCTGGATTTCTTTCCAATTCATGAAAGGAATGGCTGGCGTATGCTATGATGCGCTCCTTCCCGTCCTGCATCTGCGAAAGCACTGCCCCAAGTCCCTGTAGACTTCCATCTGTATGTCAGATAAACGGCTGTGTGATGCAGCATAGGCCAACACAGGGGCCTCCATCAGGGCTTTCTTCATGGCTTGAAATGCTTTCTCCTGGTGTTCTCCCCATTGTATGTTTCTGTTCTACGCACAAGAGGGTACTCCTTTCAACAATTCCAGGAGGGGACTTGTGATGTGGGTAAAGTCTTTTACAAAGCGCCGGAAGTACCCTGTGAGTCCCAGGAATGCTCGCACATCCTTCACGGTTTTTGGAGTCGGCCACTCCTGCACCACAGTGATTTTCTCTTGAGAGGGTCTTACTCCTTCAGCAGAGACAACATGCCCCAGATAGTCAATCTGAGTATGGAAGAGGTGGCACTTCTGGGGTTTCACTTTCAGCCAGTACTTTTGTAGCCAACTCAGGACTTGCTCCAGTCTTTTGTAGATGTTCATCAATGGTGGGAGCAAAGATAATGATATCGTCCGGGTAAATCAGAGTGGCTTCAAAGTTCAAGTCTCCCAGACATCTCTCCATGAGGCATTGAAACATTCCTGGGGCATTGGCTAGCCTGAAGGGCATGCTGTCGAACTCATATAATCTCATTGGAAGAATAAAAGCTGTCTTGGCCCGATCTTGTTCAGACATTGGTACTTGCCAGTAACCGTTGGCCAGGTCTAGTGTGGAGAAGTACCGGGCATTCCCTAGTGCTGACAGGGACTCTTCTATCCTTTGCAGAGGATACGAATCTCACACTGTACAGGTGTTAAGCCGGCGGGAATCCACACAGAAGCATAAAGATCCATCCTTCTTTCGCACTAAGACGATGGGGGCAGCCCACTGGCTCTTGCTCTCACAGATCACTCCCTTTTTCAACATTTGCAACAGCATTCCCTTTACCTCCTGATACATCTGTGGGGGGTATCTGGTGATACTGTTCCCATATTGGTGCCGCATCTCCGGTGGGTATCTCGTGGGTGATGGCCGTTGTGCACCCAAAGTCATCTTCGTCTTTTGTGAACACCTCCTGATATTTCACTAACAAAGCCTCCACCCGAGGAACTTGCTGAGAGGGTAGTTCTGAGAGTTCTGCCCGCATGTGCTCTAGTATCCGTCGACCTTCTTGCAGCAACCTGGGATCTGGGGTGGCCTCTGCCTTTACAGTCATCAGCCATGGGTCTTCTGACTTTGCAGTCAGCTGTACTGTTTCAGATGGAACCAGCTCGTCCGACATGCCCAGGATATGGGCAACTTCACCCCTGGGGGTAAGAGTTACATCATTCTCTCCCAAATTCACACAGCGCACAAGGACGGTGCCATTCCGCACAGTGGCCAAGGTCCGTGCGACCAATATCCCTGACTGTAATTGATCAGCTGCGCTGGGTTCCACTTGTACCTCCACTCCCTCCAGGGGAATACCCGTTTGGACAGGCAGGGGGAGCACGGTCTGTCCAGGGGGCAACTCTTGATTCAAAGAAGCGGGGGTAATGATCTTGCCTAGTTCCTTCCCATTGCTGCATATTTCCCAGACCTGAGCTGTCCGTATCAGCTTCTGAAAGACCTTCTTCTGTGGGGTCTGGTTGCTCCACTGTCACAGGAATTGGTCTGGGGACTCATTAAAAAGAATACTCCCAAGGTCTTTAAGCATGTTCATGCCCAGGGTTACGGTATGGTACCTAGCGGCTTCTCCATCTTCTAGCACTACTCATTTTCTCCCCACATCTTTTCCACAGACTTCTATGTTCAGCCATACCACCCCTGTGACCGGGATGGGTAAATGGTTGGCCGCCGTCACCTTGATGATTGGGCCCCATTCAGGCTGCAGTGCCTCCATGAAGTGTCTGCGAAAAAATTTTTCGGGCATGGTGGTCACTTGCGAGGCGGTGTCTATCAGGCACTGCATGGCTCTCCCATTGATTTCAGCCCCGACCGGGGGGCACGTGGAAACAAGACTGGTGGAACTCTTATTACTCCTCCTCTGCTCTTCACGCTCCAGGCAGTGCCCCTCGTGCTCGGAGCCACCTAGTTTAACGACGGCCGCGGGTATGGTCTGCTCCAATGGGGACACCACCGGGAAATGTGACCGGGCTCTCCACAGGTATAGCATGTGTGGGAACGTCTCCTCTGGGTAGCTGCAACTTCTCTTCGGGGAGCAGCTCCTCTATCTCGCACCAATGGAGCAGGCCTCTCTGACGGGGTCCTCCTTTAAGCCACCATTTCTTCATGGAACTGGCTGATCTCCATTCTCAGGTCTTCTACCCATCGGGGGACTTTGTCTGCGTTGGTGGATGCCTCCCCGCTCCACACCTTTCCCACCGGCCCTGTCACATCCTGTTCCTGCTCGCACGTGCGCGCCTCACTACCAACTTCAGAGAAGGTCATGTCTGGCTTTACCCGCAGGCGCTCTCGCGTAGCCTGCTTCATCATGCCGTCATGCAGCCCCGTCACCATCTGATCCCTGAGCACCACGTCTACTGACCCTACGCCTACCCCATCCTTCCGTTTAATAGCAGTATGGAGCTCTTCTAGGGAGTTCATGAATTGAGTCATAGTCTCCCCCTCTCTTTGCACCCGGTGGAACAGTCGCATACGGAGTTCCCCTACATAAGTGGGGTCCCCATGTGTCTCCTCCAGTATGCGCAGCACCATTTCCAGAGTGTTTCTTTCCCGGGGGGGGCCTATGCATGACAGAGTCTCGTGACCCCCTCTAAGGCTATCAATGCTATCACTGCCTCCAATGCTGGTGCCAGGGGGTGCATCCGCAACAGCCCCTGAATTCTCTCCGTCCAGTTCCACAACATCACATTGTTTCCAGTAAACCTCGGCAGATTATTCAACATGGCTCCCAGGGAAATGCTAGTGCTAGGGCCTTCCCTGACTGCTTGGTCCGCCCTTTCCGTGCCTTCGTGTGACATCCTGCCAACTACGCCAAGTGTAGTAAGGTGCAGGAGCTGAGTATGTCACCACGGAACAGACGGACCAACAGTTAAAGGGAGGTTTATTTACAGAGGATAACACTGATGAAATAACAGTGCAAATATGAATATTATGAGAACGAGTTATGGAAGCAGAGAAAAAGGCATAAACAGTATTAAACAGTATTAGAAGAAGTTTTCCTATGAAGGAACTTATCAGTCTGAAGGGGTCTTGATTGAAGGGTCACTCTTCTCCCACATTGGCGCCGAATCACCAGCAGCACTTGTCATCTGTAGTACTCTGTATCCTGTGTCTTTAACAATGTCCAACCGAGATATGAGGGTTACTGCGGGAGCCAGAGGGGTATGAGGCAAACTAGATCCCCTCTGCTCCGAGCCCATCTCTCTAACTCTGCAGCGATGCTCTCTCACTGGAATCAGTGGCTCTGCACCTATACCAAGGTTACCGGAACTTCGTACGTGGGACAGTCTCTCTAAACAGGTCACAGCCCAGTCGACGGGCACAGTCTCTTTGCAGTGGATAGTCTTATCACAGAGTGCAGTCTCTTTGCAGGGGACAGTCTTATCAAAGAGCGCAGCCTCTTTGCAGGGCACAGTCTTATCACAGGGATGAGAGCGCAACTTTGCTGACACTGCAGCACCCGGCTTCAAGTACTCACGGTCTACAGTCTTTGTACGCGGTCCTTCAGTCTCTGACTGGTGAACGGGAGATCTATCTCTCTCCCTGTCTGTGTCAGCGTCCTCTCCTGTCTGCTGCCCAGGCTGCTCTGAGGAAAGCGCACACACTTTTCCTTCTCTCTGCCCTGCTCTCTTCCTGTTCCCAGCTCCTTTACTGTCCCCCGAGGAATCTGCTGTCCTGCTCAGTGGTTCCGGGCACGGAGCAGAGGAGGCAACCCTCCCCCGGCTCTTCCTGCACTTCACCCCCTTACAGGTTCCCTGGGGTCCACCTTGTGATGACGTCTGTCCTGGATCGGTGTCTGATGTTCTCCTGCTGAGCCTCTGCTATGCCTGAGGCCTGAGATAGAGGCCATCCTGTTATGCCCATGCCAGATGACCCTGGACTGCATCAATCTGTGATTACCCCTACCATCGTCTGACACTCGTCCGAGGTCGGTGTCTGATGTTCTCCTGCTGAGCCTATGCCACGCCTGAGGCCTGAGAGAGGCCGCCCTAATATGTCCGTGCCAGATGACCTTGGACTGCATCAACCCATGATGTCCTCATGCCTTCGTCTGTTATCCTGAGAAGTGTACCTTTCCCTGATGTGCGGAATCGGGAGCCTGGCATAGTTATGTTTCGTTCATGTACTGTGTTTTCGTTTGAGTAAACTTTATGTCTTCATACCTGAAGTTGTGCGGTGTCATATAATTCTGCACGTCGCCATCTCTTCCACATTCTCAGCTGCCGCAGACCCTGTTCACTGCCCTTCCCTTGTCTGGGTAGGCCCAGGTTACCCTATGTGGCCCAGTGGGTCCACATTCCGTACCCACCTGGGATGCTCACCCCACGTCATCGTGGTCGGGCGACTTGGAGGCGTCGGCTGGGCTGCGTCCATGGTCACAGTCGTGACAGTAAGCTCTGGCCATGGACTCTGCTGAGCATGTGTAGACTGCAGAACTTTCCCAAGCGCCTCTTGGTCAGCGGATTAGACTGCTCAAACCCCACCTGGTAGTGGACTAGTTTGCTTAATCCAGCGCTTGGTCAGTGGATCGGATTTTTTGAGCTATGGACTCTGCTGCCATATGGTGAACTGTGGGACTTACTGCCTAACCCAAGATCATTTTTGGGGGATTTTTTTTTCTCTTGGGCCTTCAGAAGAGGGGGCCTGAGGAGGGGGATACTGTAATGCTGGTGTGTTCAGACTGCTTGGCTGATTTGCAAGGTGGTGAGGTGGCGCCAAATGACCATGGTGCTAAGGTGCCAATTGTACACTTTCTGCAGTGGAATGGGGGGAAGATAATGTGAAGGAACTGGAGAAACTGTTAGTCATGCGATGTAATACCACCCTAATGTGTCCTTACCTCACCATTCATGTAATTGCAATCGGCCTTATGAAAAGATGCATAACATCCTGTCGCCTGCGTACACCAGAGGAAGGTTTTGACTTTGCGCACAAGCAAGTACAGAATGACCACATCCCATCCATGGAGCAAGTATACCACTGCCACCATCACTACTCATATAGACACAGCGATACAGTAAAATTGTTTGGCCTACGAATGGAAAAGAAATGGCTGCAGAGTAGAATTAATTGTTTGGCTTATAAATGACAAACAGACAGTTGCATAGTAGAATTACTTTGTGGACCAAAAATGGCAAATATGGCGGCATTGTTGGATTATTTTTTGGGCCTACAAATGGCAAAGGGACAGCTGCAGAGTAGATTTATTCTTTAGACACACTACTTGCATAGACACAGTAGTACAGTAAAATGTTATGCTTGGCCTGCAAATGACAAAGAAACGTGTTATGATTGAGTCACCGAGGAGGAAAAACCAAAACACAAGCTCAGCCCAGAAAATCTGAGAGGTTGGAAACTAGCGGATTGCAGACCCCTAATCCTATCACACAACTAGCAGTAGCCGTGGAGTGTTCCTACGGTGATCCTAGACACTTCGTCACAGCCAGAGATCTACATAAGCCTAAAGAGAGAAAAGGGAAAAACTGACTTCCCCAAAGCAGATCCCAACGCAATAGGCAGCCCCCAACATATAATGACGGTGAAGCAAGATGAAAACACTAACACAGATAGAAAGATAGGTTGAGCAAACAATGGGGCCCAAGCTAACTAAAAAGGACAGGACAGAAAAGCTGCTGTCTGCAATCCGAGAAAACCCTGCTAAAAATATAACCAACACAACTGATAAGCAAAAAGGACCCTGAAATCACTAGACTTCAAACCCTATATCAGCACTCAGAATATTCTGGAAGCAGAGCAAAAGAGAAC
Source organism: Dendrobates tinctorius (assembly GCF_039654945.1). Classification (NCBI taxonomy): domain Eukaryota; kingdom Metazoa; phylum Chordata; class Amphibia; order Anura; family Dendrobatidae; genus Dendrobates; species Dendrobates tinctorius. Next base: position 18,989,505 of record NW_027361732.1, read on the forward strand.
ACTGATCAAGGAAAAAGAATCCAGCACACCCCCGGCCGGGGATGGCTGAACTCCAAAAAACAAAGTAAACAAAACCAAAACTAATAAGTTCAATAGCAGAGCAAAAACTTATCTTTGGGAAGCAGGAATCAAAATGATCTCCAAGAATCCAGCAGAGAAATCACCAATGACTCAGAAGGGCGTTGGCTGCCTTATATCCTGTCTGAAGTTCCCGTTACCCAGTCACCATCCACCTGATCAGGTGTTTGGTTTCTTTCATCTAAATCAGCCTCACTACCTTCCTTCACCAGAAGGGGGAGATCCTCGGACGCAAAAGAAGAATGAACAGATGAGCTCACAACAGAAACGGCTGCTGAGTAGATTTATTTTTAGGCACTCTACTCGTACAGATATGGCTGCAGAGTACACAGAGGCATTTTGGAACAGTGTTCCACAGGTGAGGGTGAAGCAACACAAAAAGTCTTAAGGGCACAACACTCCCACAAGCAAGGGTGCAGAGTACACACAGAGGCTTAAGGGCACAGTACCCTCACAGGTGGGGGTGAAGAGTACACACAGAGGTTTAAAGGCAGAGTACTCCCATAGGCAGGTGTCACGCAGTACCTTGGGACTGTGAGCACTAACCAGGTCCCTAGAACTAGAGTCTCCCTTATCTATCCCTGTCCCCCAGATTCCTCCTGAAGGTAGAGATGCCGGGTTCTCGTACCTTGCTATTCTCCTAAATCAACCCTTATCTGTTTCATCCCTTACCAGGAGGTGGAGGAGGTGGCAAGCCAAAATATATAGAAACACACTAATCAGACAAACAAGTTAAGATGCACAGGGATAAATTAAAATAACAATCATACAGAATACTCTCACCAAATAACAGAAAGAACATATGGGAATAATCTGAAGGAGAAAACAAAACCCCACTGTAGATAAATAAATTTTGATACTGTATGTCTCTTCCGGATTCTACCTCTATATGATATTCCTGATCTATTTACTTATATCTACATTTTTGCCTCATGCATGGTGCTGCTGCTATTTTTTTGTTTGCACATTATGGCCTAGGACTAAATGGATTTCTACTGTCCTACTCTCATTATATGATTTTAACTGATTTTATCATAATTTTTAATATCAATAAAGTTTGTTACATGATTCTTATGGGCTATCTTGGCTTCCCATTCTTTTGCTATCTCTTGATTTTGGAAATGCCCTTTGCTTTTATGGGCCATTTATAGGTTTTATTGTTATGATCTAGGGTCTGGAAAGAGCATAATAAATGGCTTTTACTAGCAAATCAAATTTTCTGGCCAAATTCAAGGAAATCTAGAGAATTTAATCTGACTTCCTCATGTCAAATTGTGCTATTATAAAGAATATAAGGCTAAATTCACACTAGGTGTTTTTATGCGGTTTTTAGCTGTGTTTGAGAGTACCAGCAAAGTCTATGAGATTTCAGAAATTTCATCCACACACCTTGTTTTTTTTTTTGTCATCGGGATTTTGTACTTTGCATGTTTTTTTTTTTACACAATGGAGCATGTCACTTCTTTCAGTAATTTTCATCCATTCAAATAAATGGGTGGTGAAAAAACGTTGAAAAAACGCAGGTATCAAATTTTGATGTGTTTTTTTGTGCCAAAATCTAATTTTATAGAATATAATTTTTTTTGTCAACACTAAACTTTATCAGCATGCAAAAGAGACAAATCTAGCATGCCAAAACCACAGCAAAAAAACGCGCAATAAACGCATAAAAATTGCAGCAAATAAAGCAAGGAAAATCTACTTTTTCTGCAGTTTCTTTTCTGCCAAGAGATCAGGTTTTCCTGCAGAAGAAAAAATGCTGAAAAAAACGCCTAGTGTCAGTGTGAACTTACCCTTAAAAAGAAAACAAACCTACACCACCTCCAGATGTATCTTTCATTCCTTACTACATTCTCAGTACACGTAGCCGCATTGACATATATAATTTGCTCACTGGAAATGATCAGTAAAATTTAAAAACTCTAGAAAACTATTCTAGAATACCATAAAGGACATTGTTATTTCCCTGTTGTACCCCATGAAACATATTTGGCAAGGGAAAGTATTAACACAATTAAAGTGATAGTAATAACTTTAAGCCCAGAAATATATTCACATCATTATGTCTGTTTGAGTCTCATTGGACACAAGTAAAGCAATGAAATTAACCTAACCGTGAGCAGCAAATACATAACAACGATAGCAATTTTTCATTTATTTCTGGGGATCATTTTTCAATATCAGCATGCTTTGTCTGCCCTGGAAGCAATTTCTATTTATCTGTAATACTATTTGTTCTTCATCCTATTTTATTGACTCAGAACTCTAAGCAACAACTCTGCATCTGTTTGTGCAATGATTGACTTCTCCGTCGCAATCCCTTCCCTAGTAAAGCTGCCATGCTTCTCAATATAAGTGTGTTACATTAAAATCATTAATAAATGAAAAACCAAAATAAATAATAGTTCTACCAGCCATATATGCTGGTATGTACATTTTATGATGCTTAGCTTATAAAATAGGGAAAGCAATGAAAAGAGCAATCTACTGTGCTAAATCCACTATTTGACAGAAAATATAGTCTCACTCTCCACATCACAAGGCTTTATTTTTTTTCTATTTTTCCTATCAGTATTATTATTGGTGCTTTGAAGGGTTTACTAATGCCTGTATCCCACATAGAAATATTTTGATGTCTTACTCATAAAGTTTTCGGATACTATGCAATGGGGAAGTAATAAATAGCGACAGATCACAAATAAATCCAAAGAAAATGTAAAATCATCCTATTGTTTTTATGAATCATTCAGATATTTTTGGAACTGTTTTTGTTGAAAAATAGAAAATCTGCACCGATATCAATCTATAAAGCAATCCTACATTGACTTCAAACATTGATGTGATAACAATACGAAGGAAAATTCATGGAATTATGGAAATCACAGGATCAATAATCATGTTAATGACATGCATAGTAGGAAAAATGGAAACTAAATTTTCAAAATATCTTGATTTATCCAGTATAGATTAAGAACATTACATTAAGAAATACATGCACTTACAAACCTTGGCATGCTATCAATAAAGTTATTAATGATTGTCTGAGAAATTTTCTGCAATGTTGAATGCACCTGGACACAGAAATCATCAAAATCCACTGCTGTCAGCTCGTAAGAATCGCTGCAGGCCATAGCAACACGTTTAGTCCACAAAGCCGCGCATAGTAGCAAGAACCACAGGTGACGTGGTATTTTCATGTTTAAAAAGTCTCTTTGGTCACTAAAGAGAAATGACAGTAACACGGTTTCCCTTATGTACCGCAATTGAATTGGATGTCACATACCAAACAGTTTCCTACACAAACACTCAGAAGGTATTGTAAAGACATTGGGCTGAGAAAGATGTCCAAGTAATGGTGTTCCATTGATTTCTCGCCACCACCCTCAACAGCTTTCATGGTGTAGGACAAAACAGCAATGGAAGCTGGAATAGAGGTCTATCCTCTTCATCTATGGTCTCGCTTTTGTCTTGATTGTAATGATAACTAAAAATTGGTATGGAGACCATGTGAACAATCCCATGGAGAGGCATACATGAGGGTAAGTCACAGAGACATACTACATGGTAGCTGAAATCCTCTAGTTTTCATTCCAGGTATACAAATGTGCAGCTGGCAACACTGAGATCCATAGACAATATGGAAAGGAGTCTTCTGCTCACTGAGCAGACGCTCAGTGGGATAGATGAGGGGGGGGATGCTAGGTTGGAGCTGCAGGACAATGAAGCAGCTAGCTGGGTGACAGTTAGAAGGCGGGGTAGAGGGAAGAGCACCAGGGAGGCTAGTCCTGATCTGGCACACCCCAATAAGTTTGCTAAGTTGGCAGATGAGGGGAGTGTTAGTGCAGGAGTAGCACTACTGCAGCAATGCATGTCCTCTGAAAGCCGGAGGAGTGTCTGCTCCAGTAAGGGGGGAAATAGGAGAGCAGGGCAGGCCAGACAGGTTCTGGTAGTGGGAGACTCAATTATTAGGGGAACAGATAGGGCAATCTGTCACAAAGACAGGGATCGTCGAACGGTGTGCTGCCTACCTGGCGCTTGAGTCCGACACATCGCTGATCGGGTTGACAGATTACTGGGAGGGGCTGGAGAGGATCCAGCGGTCATGGTGCACATTGGCACAAATGACAAAGTTAGGCTGGTTTCACATTAGCGCTTTTTAAGCGCACGCACGGCCGGGGTAGCTCCGCCCCCGAGCCGGCTCTCTGCCCGGCGTGCCCGCCCCTTGCTTGTAGCGCCGCCTCCTAGCGCACAGCGGCGCCTGCGATCGGCGCACCCTATCTTTAGCATAGGGTGCGCAGATCGTGCGCAGGCCGTGCTCTAGTTGCGCTTTGACCTGCGCTGCGCACTTTTGACAGTGCGCCGTGCGCGCCAAAATCCGAAAAGTTTGATTTTGGCGCGCACGGCGCACCGTCAAAAGTGCGCAGCGCAGGTCAAAGCGCAACTAGCACACGGCCTGCGCACGATCTGCGCACCCTATGCTAAAGATAGGGTGCGCCGATCGCAGACGCCGCTGTGCGCTAGGAGGCGGTGCTACAAGCAAGGGCCGGGCAGAGAGCCGGCTCAGGGGCGGAGCTTACCCCCGGCCGTGCGTGCGCTTAAAAAGCGCTAATGTGAAACCAGCCTTAGAGGTAGGTGGAAGGTCCTTAAAGATGATTTCAGGGAATTAGGCTGTAAGCTTAAAGCAAGGACCTCCAAGGTGGTATTTTCGGAAATACTTCCTGTACCACGTGCCACGCCAGAGAGGCAACGGGAGATTAGGGAGGTTAATAAGTGGCTCAGGAATTGGTGTAGGAAGGAGGGGTTTGGGTTCCTGCAGAACTGGGCCGACTTCTCAGTTGGCTACAGGTTCTACGCTAGGGACGGGCTGCACCTCAATGGGGAGGGTGCAGCTGTGCTGGGGGAGAAAATGGCTAGAAGGTTGGAGGAGTGTTTAAACTAGGGACGGGGGAGGGTATTCCTTTTATAGGAGGGGAAGATAGTGCAGATAGAGACCTGGGCACAAATAATGACATTGGGGGTGGAGGTGGCATGGGGGGTGGGGTTAGAACATTTAATAATTTAAGAAAGAATAGAGGTACAGAGAGATACATAAAGTGCATGTATACTAATGCCAGAAGCCTCGCCAACAAGATGGAGGAATTGGAGTTAATGTTGTTGGAACATAATTATGACATGGTGGGGATATCTGAGACATGGCTGGATGAGAGCCATGACTGGGCTGTTAATTTACAGGGCTATAGTCTGTTCAGAAATGACCGTACAAATAAGCGAGGGGGAGGCGTGTGGTTATATGTAAAATCATCCTTAAAACCCATCCTTCGTGATAATATATATGAATCTAATGAAAATGTAGAGTCCCTGTGGGTAGAGATAAGGGGAGGGGGGAAAAATAATAAATTACTGATAGGGGTTTGTTATAAATCTCCAAAAATAATGGAAGCTACAGAGAATATCCTCATAAAGCAAATAGATGAAGCAGCGACTCAAGGAGAAGTCATTATTATGGGGGACTTCAACTACCCTGAAATACATTGGGGAACCGAAACCTGCAGTTCCAGCAAAGGTAATAGGTTTCTGACAACGATGAGAGACAATTACCTTTCACAACTGGTTCAGGACCCAACAAGAGGGGGGGCACTGCTAGACCTAATATTAACCAACAGGCCAGACCGCATATCAAATGTAAGGGTTGAGGGTCACTTGGGTAATAGTGATCACAAATTAATAAGTTTTCATGTATCCTTTAATAAGATGTGTAGTAGAGGGGTAACAAGGACACTAAACTTCTGGAAGGCAAATTTCCAACGGATGAGAGATGATCTTGGTGCAATTAACTGGGACGATATCCTTAGACATAAAAATACACAAAGAAAATGGGAGACGTTTATTAGCATCCTGAATAGGACCTGTGCACAATATATACCGTATGGGAATAAACATGCGAGAAATAGGAGGAAACCACTATGGCTAAATAGAGCTGTAAGGGACGCAATAAGAGATAAAAATAAAGCATTTAGAGAATTAAAGCAAGTAGGTAGTGATGAGGCATTAAATAAATACAGAAGATTAAATAAATTCTGTAAAAAGCAAATCAAGACAGGAAAGATTGAGACAGAGAGACTCATTGCCAGAGAAAGTAAAAATAATCCCAAAATATTCTTTAACTACATAAATAGTAAGAAGCTAAAAAATGATAGTGTTGATCCCCTTAAAAATAGTCTGGGTGAAATGGTGGATGAGGATGAGGAAAAAGCCAATATGCTAAATGACTTTTTTTCAACAGTATTTACACAAGAAAATCCCATGACGGATAACATGATCAGGGATAAAAATTCTCCATTAAATGTCACCTGCTTAACCCAGCAGGAAGTACGGCGGCGTCTACAAATCACTAAAATTGACAAATCCCCGGGCCCGGATGGGATACACCCCCGAGTACTGCAGGAATTAAGCACAGTCATAGATAGACCACTATTTTTAATCTTTAAAGATTCCATAATAACAGGGTCTGTACCACAGGACTGGCGTATAGCAAATGTGGTGCCAATATTCAAAAAGGGGACAAAAACTGAACTTGGAAATTATAGGCCAGTAAGTTTAACCTCAACTGTGGGTAAAATCCTGGAGGGTTTTCTAAGAGATACTATACTGGAGTATCTGGAGAAGAATAACCTTATGACCCAATATCAACATGGGTTTACAAGAGACCGTTCCTGTCAGACTAATCTGATAAGCTTTTATGAAGAGGTAAGTTCCGGACTGGACCAAGGGAATGCAGTGGACGTGGTGTACATGGACTTTTCAAAAGCTTTTGATACGGTGCCACACAAAAGGTTGATACATAAAATGAGAACAATGGGGATAGGGGAAAATATGTGTAGGTGGGTTAAGAGCTGGCTCAGGGATAGGAAACAAAGGGTGGTTATTAATGGAGCACACTCGGACTGGGTCACGGTTAGCAGTGGGGTACCACAGGGGTCAGTTTTGGGCCCGCTTCTTTTTAACATATTTATTAATGACCTTGTAGGGGGCATAGAGAGTAGAATTTCAATATTTGCAGATGACACTAAACTCTGCAGGGTAATTAATACAGAGGAGGACAATTTTATATTACAGGAGGATTTATGTAAACTAGAAGCTTGGGCTGATAAATGGCAAATGAGCTTTAATTGGGAAAAATGTAAGGTCATGCACTTGGGTAGAACGAACAAGTTGTATAATTATGTGCTTAATTGTAAAACACTGGGCAAAACAGTCACTGAAAAAGACCTGGGTGTATGGGTGGACAACAAACTCACATTTAGTGGCCAGAGTCAAGCAGCTGCTGCAAAGGCAAATAAAATAATGGGATGCATTAAAAGAGGCATAGATGCTCATGAGGAGAACATAATTTTACCTCTATATAAGTCACTAGTGCGACCACACTTAGAATACTGTGTACAGTTCTGGTCTCCGGTGTATAAGAAAGACATAGCTGAACTGGAGCGGGTGCAGAGAAGAGCGACCAAGGTTATTAGGGACCTAGGGGGTCTGCAATACCAAGACAGGTTATTACACTTGGGGTTATTTAGTTTGGAGAATCGAAGGCTTAGGGGTGATCTTATTACAATGTATAAATATATGTGGGGACAATACAAAGACCTTTCTAATGATCTTTTTACTCTTAGACCTGTGACGGGAACAAGGGGGCATCCTCTACGTCTGGAGGAAAGAAGGTTTAAGCATACTCACAGACGCGGATTCTTTACTGTAAGAGCAGTGAGACTATGGAACTCTCTGCCATATGATGTTGTAATGAGTGATTCACTACTAAAATTTAAGAAGGGACTGGATGCCTTTCTTGAAAAGTATAATATTACAGGGTATATACACTAGTCTCCTTAATATTGCGTTGATCCAGGGAGCTAGTCTGATTGCCGTATGTGGAGTCGGGAAGGAATTTTTTTCCCCAATGTGAAGCTTACTGTTGCCACATGGGTTTTTTTGCCTTCCTCTGGATCAACATGTTAGGGCAAGTTAGGATAGGATATGGGTTGAACTAGATGGACATAAAGTCTCCCTTCAACCTTAATAACTATGCTACTATGTTACTATGTTACTATGTTACTGGAAGAGTTTGGCATTACATTTTTTTGCTTATTTCTTTTGTTCTCCGAAGCGTCTCAGCAGCAGTTTTTCAAATGAAAATTCCAGGACGTATGTTGCTTGTGCTTTTGTGAGCAGCCTTCATGGCTGAAATGTGCTACCATTACCTGCATTGTCTCCCATACAGCACATCTGGAAAGTCATTGGTCATTTTGATGATTTGCATGCACAAATGTATTCAATGTGGCAGAAAATTCCTCAGAAAACATTTCAGAACCTCATTGCTATCATGCCAAGGAGTGTAAGCACGTGTATTTCTGAACGTGGCGCTCATACTTGATACTGAATAAATCACGTTGTTTTGGACAATTTATTTCAATTTTTTCATCATTAGCATATCATCATCATGCCTACCAATCCTGTGATTTCCATACTTACATGACTTTTCCTTCTTGATGCTGCAATTGAAATGCTATGTACAGTTGTGCTCAAAAGTTTACATACCCTGACAGAATTTTTGCTTTCTTGGTCTTTTGTCAGAGAATATGAATGATAACACCAAAACTTTTTCTCCACTCATGGTTAGTGGTTGGGTGAAGCCATTTATTGTCAAACTACTGTGTTTTCTCTTTTTAAATCATGACAAGTGGGTATTCATGATCCCAGTGTTCTCGCTCCTCACCCATCTTGTAACACAATTGCCCGACCTCTGATCGGCCTCCCCAAACCCATCGCCGCACCACGTAAATTAATCACCAGACATTGTATTGGATAAAATGGTCACAGCAGCCTTTTATTAATATAAAGTATAACAATTTTAACAACAAATACCAAAATAGGGGGAGGGGCGATCCTCGAGGCCCCAAACTGTATCAGCCTCGGATCAATATCCTACAAAACTTGCCACCCCCGGCCAAATCTTGTCTCCAGCCGTTAAGAACCAGCTCAGAGACGTTAAGAGACTCGCCCAGCCAAACGCTGCTGTAACTGGCCACGGCTCCCATATTAAGTTGTCGGTATCACCATACCGTTACATTCCATGTGATCCACCGAAGGGGGCGTCCAGGACCTTTGCGATCCCCCCCTCCAATCCGCCATTTCTACCACCACCAACCTCGAGGACCTCCCCCCCACGCCACAGACACAAATGCTCTGACCCCCTCAGACATTTATGTCCCGCCAGACTCGTATGCTTTTTTCAATGGATCCTGAATTGCCAAGGACCACTGCATTCAGATGGATACCGTCCTTCCTCCAGAATTCCCCCTCACCCGACTCCAAATCTGTATGACGTACCACAATCGCTCCATTTCGAACCATGAATCGGGACACTGCTCTATTCAGTTTAACCCCTTCATGACCAAGCCTACTTTGACCATAATGACCAGGCCATTTTTTGCAATTCTGATCAGTGTCCCTTTATGAGGTAATAACTCAGGAACGCTTCAAACGGATCCTAGCGATTCTGAGATTGTTTTTTCGTGACATATTGGGCTTCATGTTAGTGGTAAATTTAGGTTGATAATTTTTGCGCTTATTTGTCAAAAAATCAGAAATTTGGTGAAAATGTAGAAAATTTTGCAATTTTCAAATTTTGAATTTTTATTCTGTTAAACCAGAGAGTTATGTGACACAAAATAGTTACTAAGTAACATTTCCCACATGTCTACTTTACATCAGCACAATTTTGGAAACAAAATATTTTTTTGTTAGGAAGTTATAAGGGTTAAAAGTTGACCAGCGATTTCTCATTTTTACAATAAAATTTACAAAACCATTTTTTTTAGGGACCACCTCACATTTGAAGTCACTTTGAGGGGTCTATATGGCAGAAAATACCCAAAAGTTACACCATTCTAAAAACTGCACCCCTCAAGCTACTCAAAACTACATTCAAGAAGATTATTAACCCTTCAGGTGTTTCACAGGAACTAAAGCAATGTAGAAAGAAAAAATGGAAATGTTAATTTTTCCAACAAAAATTTTTTTTAGCATCAATTTTTTCATTTTCACATGGGAAACAGGATAAAATGGATCCTAAAATTTGTTGGGCAATTTCTCCTGAGTACAACGATACCTCATATGTGGTCATAAACCACTGTTTGGGCGCACGGCACGGCTCAGAAGGGAAGGAGCGCCATTTGACTTTTTGAATGGAAAATATGCTGGAATATTTAGCGGTTGCCATGTCATGTTTGGAGAGCCCCTGTGTGCATAAACATTGGAGCTCCTCCACAAGTGACCACATTTTGGAAACTAGACCCCCCAAAGAACTTATCTAGATGCATAGTGATCACTTTGAACCCCCAGGTACTTCACAAATTGATCTGTAAAAAAAAAATACTTTTTTTTCACAAAAATTTTCTTTTAGCCTCAGTTTTTTCATTTTCACATGGGCAACAGGATAAAATGGATCCTAAAATTTGTTGAGCAATTTCTTCTGAGTGCACAGATACCTCATATGTGGTCATAAACCACTGTTTGGGTGCACGGCAGGGCCCGGAAGGCAAGGAGCACCATTTGACTTTTTGAATGGAAAATTAGCTCCAATCATTATCGGACACCATGTCACATTTGGAGAGCCCCTGTGTGCCTAAAAATTGGAGCTCCCCCACAAGTGACCCCATTTTGGAAACTAGACCCCCTAAGGAACTTATCTAGATGTGTAGGGAGCACTTTGAACCCCCAAGTGCTTCACAAAAGTTTATAACACAGAGCAGTGAAAATAAAAAGTATTTTTTTTTCCTCAAAAATTATTTTTAGCACACTATTTTTAATTTTCACAAGGCTAACAGGAGAAATTGGACCACAAATCTTGTTGTCCAGTTTGTCCTGAGTACGCTGGTACGCCATATGTGGGGGGAACCACAGTTTGGGCACACGGCAGGGCTCAGAAGGGAAGGAGCGCCATTTGACTTTTTGAAATGCAAATTACTTCCAATCGTTAGCGGACACCATGTCGTGTTTGGAGAGCCCCTGTGTGCCTAAACATTGGAGCTCCCCACAAATGACCCCATTTTGGAGACTAGACCCGCCAAGGAACTTATCTAGATGTGTGGTGAGCACCTTGAACCCCCAAGCGCTTCACAGAAGTTTATAACGCAGAGCCGTGAAAATAAAAAATATTTTTTTTTCCTCAAAAAAAAAAAAATGATTTTTAGCCAGCAATTTTTTTTCCACAGGATAAATTGGACCCCAAAAGTTGTTGTCCAGTTTGTCTTGAGTATGCTGATACCTCATATGTGGGTGGGGACCACTGTTTGGGTACACGTCGGGGCTCGGAAGGGAAGTAGTGACATTATGAAATGCTGACTTTGATGGAATGGTTTGCGGGCATCATGTTACATTTGCAGAACCCCTGATGTACCTAAATTGTGGAACCCCCCCACAAGTGACCCCATTTTGGAAACTAGACCCCCCCAAGGAACTTATCTAGATGTGTGGTGAGCACCTTGAACCCCCAAGTGCTTCACAGAAGTTTATAACGCAGAGACGTGAAAATAAAAAATATTTTTTTTTCCTCAAAAAAAATGATTTTTAGCTAGCAATTTTTTTTTTCACAAGGGTAGCAGGATAAATTGGACCCCAAAAGTTGTTGTCCAGTTTGTCCTGAGTACGCTGGTGCCCCATATATGGGGGGGGAACTATTGTTTGGGCACACGTAAGGGCTCGGAATGGAAGTAGTGGCGTTTTGAAATGCAGACTTTGATGGAATGGTCTGCGGTCGTCATTACGTTTGCAGAGCCCCTGATGTGCCTAAACAATAGAAACCCCCTACAAGTGACCCCATTTTGGAAACTAGACCTCCCAAGTAACTTATCTAGATGCCTGGTGAGCACTTTGGACCCCCAAGTGCTTCACAGAAGTTTATAACGCAAAGATGTGAAAATAAAAAATTTTTTTTCCACAAACATATTTTTTTAGCCCCCAATTTTTTATTTTCCCAAGGGTACCAGGAGAAATTAGACCTCCAAAGTTGTTGTGCAATTTTTCCTGAGTACGCTGATACCCCATATGTTGGGTTAAACCACTGTTTGGGCACACGTCGGGGCTTGGAAGGGAGGAAGCACCGTTTAACTTTTTGAACGCAAAATTGGCTGGAATCAATGGTTGCACCATGTCGCGTTTGGAGACCCCCTGATGTGCCTAAACAGTGGAAACCCCTCAATTCTAACTCCAGCCCTAACCCCAATACACCCCTAACCACAGCCCTAACCCCAACACATCCCTAACCCTAATTCCAACCCTAACCATAACCCTAACCCCAACATACCCCTAACCCTAATCCCAACCCTAACCATAACCCTAACCACAAGCCTAACCCTAATTCCAACCCTAACCCTAATTCCAACCCTAACCCTCTTTCCAACCCTAACCCTCTTTCCAACCCTAACCCTAACCCTCTTTCCAACCCTAACCCTAACCCTCTTTCCAACCCTAACCCTCTTTCCAACCTTAACCCTAACCCTCTTTCCAACCCTAACCCTCTTTCCAACCCTAACCCTCTTTTCAACCCTAACCCTCTTTTCAACCCTAACCCTAACCCTAACCCTCTTTTCAACCCTAACCCTAACCCTAATGGAAAAATAAAAATAAAAATATTTTCTTTATTTTATTAGTTCTGCCTACCTATGGGGGTGATAATCCAGGGGTTTATTTACTTTTTCTTTCATTTTGATCACTGTGAGAGTGATCAAAATGAAAGAATGGAATCTGCAGCCGGAAGATTCTGGCGGGCGCACTGCGCATGCGCCCGCCATTTTCCAAGATGGCGGCGCCCATCATCCGGACCCGAGGGACACAGGGAGGGATGGGGGGACTCAGGAGGTACTGGGGGGGTGAAGGGGGGATCGGAGGCTGGCGGGGAGCAGAGGGAATGGGAGGGGGGCAGATGATGACAGCGGCGGCAGATCGCCGCTGTCATTCAGTTGCGGGGGGGCGATCGCCGGTGGGGGGGTGGAATCGGTGTCTCCAGCCATGTCCGATGCTACAGCAGCGTCGGACATGGCTGGATTGTAATATTTCATCAATTTTCATTGATGAAATATTACTATCGCTCTGATTGGCTGTTTCACTTTTAACAGCCAATCAGAGCGATCGTAGCCACGTGGAGGCGAAGCCACGCCCCCTGTGGTGAATTACAAAGCCCCCTGTATCTGCGGGTTGGGTGACCTTTCAGTGACCTAGGTCACCCGACCCGCAGGGGGGCTTTAAAGTCATGACGCCACATAGGCGTCACTGGTCAGATTTGAACCAGGTTTCATGACGCCTATGTGGCGTCATTGGTCGTGAAGGGGTTAATCCTGGCTCTATTTACGCCTTGCACTGCAAGGCGTAAATAGAGCCCAGTACCACACCTTCCTGGGAATATCAGACTACACTACTAGTAAACTAGGGAACATGGACCAAAGCCTCAACATATCGAATTTAATATCCCTAAGTAATTCCCTACAAGTGCGCTTAGCCAAATCGTTCCCCCCTATATGTATCACTAGCACATCCGGTGCTTGGTCAAGCCGAACGAACTTGTGAAACTCAGATACCAATTGCTTCCATACCATTCCTCTTTTTCCGATCCACCTTAACAATGCTAGTGTCCTTTGCACGCCCAGCTGCCTCCCATTCGGGTGATCGTTCACTCTAAGGGCTGCCCAAAATACAAAAGAAAAGTAAGTAATTGACCTGTACCTACAAAACTGAAAAAATTAAAGTGATACAACCACAAACTGTAACAACACAAATATAGGCCATTTTACACCATTGATGGGCGAACATAAGAACGGAATCTCGCTGACTCCCATCGCCCGATCCTCTTTACTGTCTCTTCTCCCAGACCCCTCCTCGCTGCCTCCGTAGCTGCTCCGATGCGAAAGGAGTGTCCACTATAACATTTTGCCGAAATGCCCCCTCTTTCTAGACAACGTCTGAATACCATCACGAACTGAAAACGTGATAAAAAAGAGCCATCATCGTGAACTAACAATGGGTCGTATTCATTTCCTACCTCGCTTAAAAAATTCCTCAAGCACCATACCAGCATAGCGGGGAACCTTTTACCTCGAAAAGTACCACCCTGCAACCTCTGCCATCTGTATCCGTCTTTGACAAACGCAGAAATATTGTCACCCTGTCCCCCTGCATCTCTACATCGCCTCTAAGTAACCCTCCTTTGTGTGATTTAGATGGACTAATCAGCTCCCCTAAACAGAAAGCCCTGAAGAACGCCAACGAGAAAGCCACTTTAAACTGCGCTACTTCCCTCCGGGACGTACAAACCTCACCTAAACGCTCGCCCAAAATTAGTAAAACATCTTAAGACACTGGACGTCTACCGTCCGACACATTCCAGCCTTTCCTACACCCCCTTACCACTTGACGCACCATAAACGCCTTTGTTAAATCCCGCAAGCCCCTGAACCTAAAACCAAACGCCAAGCCTGCTAAGAAATTATTAATTTTTGGAACTGACGAACCAGATTCCCAATTGTGGCCTATGAGCAAAACTAACTTGTACTCATCCTCTAGTTCCTCACCTAATCTTTTCCCCCACTCTACCCAACTGTCCCATGCTTTCTTATAATGAGACCAGGTTCCAGCTGACAGGGACCTGGATAATAAAACCCTAACTGCCCCGAGGGAAGATTCCACAGTTCTTCCGGACAATCCATCCTCTTGAAATCTGCTTGAAATCCCGACTCTCCAGCTTGCTCCCACTGTGAACAAGAAAAAGCTTCAAAACTAAGGTAGTCTTCCTCAAGCCTCTCCTCTCCGCAGTAACCTATAGGTTAAAACTCAACCCTACCCAAACCAAATGCTGAAGAATAGTGTTGAGCATTCCGATACCGCAAGTATCGGGTATTGGCCGATATTAGCTGTATCGGAATTCCGATACTGACTTCCGATACTTTTTTCATATCGGATACCGGAATCGGAAGTTCTCATAATGCTATGAGCCCGCTCGCTTTGATTCAGCCAATGGGAATCCTCAGAAGTGTGCGCACATCCTGTTAGGCATGTTAACTATTGGCATGGCTGTGATTGGCTGCTGAAATGATGTCATGATGCACTATAAAAGCCGCCGCCATTTCTGGTCACTCTGCTGTGAATTCAGTTAGGGACAGGCTGCTGTTGAAGACTGTGAGGGACAGTTAGAAATAGCGATTCTACCAAACATATTGTGCTTTAACCAGGCTACATAAACCACCATTGTAGCTTTCTTTTCCCTAGCAGCAGTGTTCACAGCTGTCTGCAAGGGTTGTGTGAGTGCAGCTCACGCTGTGGAGTGGGTCCTGCAGCCACGTCTGGTTGTAGGCCGCCCAGCGTGCCTCACTGCTGCCTCATACATATTTTTCTTTTTGAGCTGCTTATTTTTCAAAAATTATATCTAGTGTGCTTCCATCCATATCCATATACGGTGGTTGCAAACACTCTAGGAGTAGACAGCGGAGCCTTTCTGCAGCCTTTCAGTGCTAGTGCCCACTTAGCTGCACTGTTCACGGCAGTCAGAGAGGTCTCTGACTGTGTGTGAGTGCAGCTCACGCTGAGTAGTGTGTCCTGCAGCTACGTCTGGTTGTAGGCCGCTCAGCGTGCGTCACTGCCTCACACATATTTTTCTTTAATTGCAGCTCATTTTTTCTTCTCCTATTAGTGTGCATCCATCCGTATCCATCTACATTGGTTGGTTGCAAACACTATATAGGAGTAGATAGAAGAGCCTTTTTTCTGGCTTGTGCCCTTCATCTGCAGCCAGATTAGTATTACCCAATTTTTTGGGAGCCTCATCTTTGGCCTTGTAGGTTGGTGATACTATCACTTTCAAATCATTGGTCACATCCTTTTGGTTTTTTTTTCACAAAAAAAACAATAAAGTTCACCAAACACTACATTTGAAAGTTGTGTAGGCCACATTATCTCCTATTAAAGTGTAGTCCACACACACACTTCATAAAATTAGTGTTTCTTCTACCTGTAACCAGCTGTTCAGGAATAAGCACACTAAGCCCCCCTTTGTACTTTTCTGCCTATCTTTATCAGTCTAGCAAGATGAAGAAGGCAGGGAGTAAGGCACGTGGGCGTGGGCGTGGAGTTTCAGCAGGGAGAGGATGTGGGGATTCTGCAGGGAGAGGACGTGGGGATTCTGCAGGGAGAGGACGTGGGGATTCTGTGCCTGCTGCGGGCACCAGTCAGTCAGCAGCCCCCAGTTTTAGCAGGCAACAGTCCTTTATGCGCAGCTTTGTAGGACCTTGCCGTACCCCACTTCTGCGGGAGGAACAAATTGAAGCCGTTGTCGGATGGATGGCAGCTAGCGCATCGACTTCAATGACTTCCACATCCTCTCAGGGCCAGAGCACCGAAGAGCAACCATCTGTCTCTTCACCACCTGCCAAAGTGCCCAGGCAGTCAGAGAGCCCTGGACAGGAGCCTTCACAGTCTCTACTTCTGTTCTCTGAATCTGTTGGCTTGGAAAGAGGGGGCCAGCCAAGCAGCATTCCAGAATGTGAAGAAGAGGGAGTATGCAGTGATGCGCAAACTTCTTTGTCCCTCTGAATCTGAAGAGGCGGGTGGGCCAGTGCCTATGGTCAGCACACCTCAGTACGCATCAGATGATGAAGAGACACAGGTGCCACTTTCTGGTGCATACGGTGCTGGCGAGACAACCCAGGAGAAGCAGGTGTTTGAAGAGGGGAGTGTAGATGATGAGGTCCTTGACCCATCATGGCGTGAGGAACAGGAAGGTGGTGGGAGCAGCTCTGAGGAAGGGATTCCCCTACTGGCCAAAACAGGAGGGAGAGGGAGGGGGCAGACTTGGTTGCCTGTAGCCTCCACTTCAGCACCCGTTAGGCGCATTCCTCTTTCAAAAGGCAAAACGGGCGCTCCCAGGACTTGCAGTGCGTGGTCCTTTTTTGACACAGTTGCAGATGACATTTGCTTTGTCAAACGCAAGCTGTGTCATCAGAGAGTCAAAAGAGGAAAAAATGTCAGCAACCTCAATACCACTAATATGTGGAAACATGTGCGGACCAAGCACGAGGTGGAGTTACACAGACACACTGAAGACGTAGGCCAACGTACAGCACCACCTACACCCTCTTTAGCTCGTGTTGGGGCCTCTTCCTCCAGCTCACACACAGCTGGTTCGGCATCCTCACAGGATCACCAAGGAAGAACCTCTGGCACTGTTGTCCGGAGACCCTGTGACATTCCACCCACAGCACCACGTTCCCAGTCATCCTCACACTCCCAGGCCACTCGACAGCCATCGGTAGCACAGGCATGGGAGAAAAGGCGGCCATACTCGGCAAACCATCCCCAAGCACAGGCTCTGAATGCTGGCATTGCCAAACTACTGGCACTTGAAATGCTCTCATTCAGGCTGGTGGAGACTGACACCTTCCGGGACTTCATGGCATTGGCAGTCCCACAATATACCGTGCCCAGTCGCTTTTATTTCAGCAGGTGAGCTGTCTCTGCCCTGCAGAAACATGTGGAGGGAAAAATAAAACATGCGCTACTAAACGCCGTTAGTAGTAAGGTCCACCTGACCACCGATGCGTGGACCAGTAACCATGAACAGGGACGATACCTTTCCCTCACTGCCCATTGGGTCAATGTTGTGGAGCCGGGTACAGATCTGGAGAGTGGCGCTGTACGTGTTCTGCCAACTCCACGGATTGCAGGAATCCAGTCTGTACACATAGACTCCTCCTCCTACTCAAGTTCCTCAGAAACAGCGCAGCAGGAGCCTGTTACGACCGATATGAGCACAGCCGTGGCCAAACGTCAACAGGCCATACTCAAATTAATTTCTTTGGGGAATCGAAGCCACACAGCGCAGGAGCTCTGGAATGCCATCAAGCAGGAGAGCGATGTGTGGTTTGTGCCAGCGAATCTCCAGCCGGGCTTGGTAGTGTGTGACAATGGCCGAAATCTGGTGGCAGCTCTTGGCCTAGGCAACCTCACTCACATCCCATGTCTGGCACATGTGCTGAACTTGGTCGTGCAGAGCTTTCTGAGGGACTATCCGGATCTTGATGCACTGCTGCACAAGGTCCGCATAGAGTGCGCTCACTTGCGGCGTTCCAGCACGGCAAGATCGCGCCTTGCTGCTCTGCAGCGCCAATTATGCCTTCCGGAACATCGCATCATATGTGACCTACCCACCAGGTGGAATTCAATGTTACATATGTTGGAGCGGTTGTGTGAGCAACAGGCAGCAGTCATGGAATACCAGCTGCATCAGGCGCAAACAAGTCGCACTGTGCGCCGGACACTCTTCACCACCACTGAGTGGGCCACTTTGAGGGACATCTGCCTCGTTTTGTGTGCCTTCGATGATTCCACGCGGATGGCGAGTGCAGATGATGCACTAGTCAGCATGACTGTCCCCCTTATCTGCCTGCTTCAAAAAACACTGCAAGCACAAAGGGATGAGGTTTTGGAAGAGGTGGAGGATGAGGAGTCCCAAATGCCATCTGCTTCTGGACAGTCTGCGCTATGTGCTTTCTAACAAAGGCCTAGGCAGGGGACACTTTGTGAAGAGGATGAGGAGGAGTCGATGGAGGAGGAAGACATCTCTCCTGAGGAGGGAGGTACACAAAGCTCTAGTCAGTATGTACAGCGAGGGTGGGGTGATGCACAGCAGGCAGAGATCACGCCTCAAGCAGGGGTCAGCGGTTCCTTGGCAGTTGGGAGTCTGTAGCACATGGTTGATTTCATGCTGCAGTGCCTGAGAAACGACCACCGCATTGCCCACATTCTCTACACATTGCTAGTAGTGTAAATGAGGACAGAGCAGGAGACCTTGCCGGACACACATCAGGGGATCAACTGACGGGATTGAGCCCCAGTAACACAGGAACAAGTGTGGATTGTGCTGATGCCACTTCAGAGCTGTAACTGGCGAGGTTGGAGGCCAGGGGAAATACAAGAGACAGTGGAGCCAGAGGCCTAAGTGGAGCACGGTTACAATCAGTTGTAGTCTACAACCTCTATAAAACCAGCTGCAAGTTGGCCTCCGCCTGCTGCATGCCTCATCCTGGGCTCCAACAATGCCAGTTGGTGTTCAGAAGTGCCGTCTTCACAGAGAAAAACACACTAGCTCCTGTGTTAGTGGGGTTCAGTAACGCCAGCTGTTCCCCTTCTGTGTAGACGGGTTGCCTCCTGCTGACTCCACATGCCCAAAACATCAGGCCTCAGCCTGCTCCATGCCTCAACCTGGGCTCCAACAACGCCAGTTGGTGTTCAGAAGTGTCGTCTTCCCAGAGAACAACACACTAGCTCCTGTGTTAGTGGGGCTCAGAAACGCCAGCTGATCCCCTGCTGTGTAGACGGCAAAGTCTCCTGCTGCCTCCACATGCCAACAACATCAGGCCTCAGCCTGCTCCATGCCTCAACCTGGGCTCCAACAACGCTAGTTGGTGTTCAGAAGTGCCGTCTTCACAGAGAAAAACACACTAGCTCCTGTCTTAGTGGGGTTCAGTAATGCCAGCTGTTCCCCTGCTGTGTAGACGGCAAAGTCTCCTGCTCCATCCACATTCAAACTACTACTGATTTTTAACCGTGCTCCACTTAGGCCTCTGGCTCCACTGTCTCTAGTTTTTCCCCTGGCCTCCAACCCCGCCAGTTGCTGCTCTGAAGTGGCGTCTGCACAATCCACACTTGTTCCTGAGTTACTGGTGCTCAGTCACGTCAGTTGATCCCCTGATGTGTGTCCGGCAAGGTATCCTGCTCTGTCCACATTCCCATTACTAGTAGTGGGAATGTGGACAGAGCAGGAGACCTTGCCGGACACACATCAGGGGATCCACTGACGTGACAGAGCCCCTGTAACCCAGGAACAAGTGTGGATGGTGCTGACGCCACTTCAGAGCTGTGACTGGCGGGGTTGGAGGCCAGGGGAAATACTAGAGACAGTGGAGCCAGAGGCCTAAGTGGAGCACGGTTACAATCAGTTGTAGTCTACAACCTCTATAAAACCAGCTGCAAGTTGGCCTCTGCCTGCTGCATGCCTCATCCTGGGCTCCAACAATGCCAGTTGGTGTTCAGACGTGCCGTCTTCACAGAGAAAAACACACTAGCTCCTGTGTTAGTGGGGTTCAGTAACGCCAGCTGTTCCCCTGCTGTGTAGACGGCAAAGTCTCCTGCTGACTCCACATGCCCAAAACATCAGGCCTCAGCCTGCTCCATGCCTCAACCTGGGCTCCAACAATGCCAGTTGGTGTTCAGAAGTGTCATCTTCCCAGAGAACAACACACTAGCTCCTGTGTTAGTGGGGTTCAGATACGCCAGCTGTTCCCCTGCTGTGTAGACGGCAATGTCTCCTGCTGACTACACATGCCCAAAACATCAGGCCTCAGCCTGCTCAATGCCTCAACCTTGGCTCCAAGAATGCCAGTTGGTGTTCAGAAGTGTCGTCTTCACAGAGAAAAACACACTAGCTCCTGTGTTAGTGGGGTTCAGTAATGCCAGCTGTTCCCCTGCTGTGTAGACAGCAATGTCTCCTGCTGACTCCACATGCCCAAAACATCAGGCCTCAGCCTGCTCCATGCCTCAACCTGGGCTCCAACAACGCCAGTTGGTGTTCAGAAGTGTCGACTTCCCAGAGAACAACACACTATCTAATTTATAAGCAGAAGAAGACTAAGCAGTGTATGAGGGTGAGTCCTTTCCTCCTCGTGGTGCCCCTGGAAAAGGCCTGCTGCTGCAGGCCAAACTGAACTCGGACAAATCCTGTTGTAAATCTTTTGTGACAGGCTGAACGGAAGGTGTAATCTTCAAACTTTTATAGATTACAACTACAGGAATGCCTGACACAAATAAGAATATGATGAAGAAGAAGAATAGGAAGAAGATGAAGAAGTAGAATATGAAGAAGAATAATAGTTGAATAAGAAGAATATGAAGAATGTAAAAAAAAACAAAGGGAGAAGGTGAAGAAGAAGTTTATGAAAAAGATGCTGCTGAGGATGATGAAGGAGAAAGTGTGGGAGAAGTAAAATAGAAGGTGAAGAGCATGGAAGTAGTGAAACATACATATCTGCCAAAATATTAAAGACTTTAACATAGTCAATATCTTTGTAACTACGAACGTCTTTAAAAAGAAACAAATTACTGCTATTCCATTTGATTGGGCTAAACCTCTATGGCTTTAATGTCTCCTACACCTCCCACAATGCATTCTACATTATTTTTCTTCATGTATAATTAACCTACAGGGAAAAAAAGGTTTTTTTTTAATTCCGATATTTCTGTTCTGTTGACTTGAATGGGACTTCCAGGATCGGAATCGGCGATACCCGATACTTTTTTTAGATCGGCCGATCCATTCCGATCCGATATTTTTTAGTATCGGGTGGTTTCGCTCAACACTACTGAAGAACCCTCATCACAGCTTGATCCTATGAAGATAGCGAATTGATTGCCTTCAGTGCCCCCACTGACTTGCAGCTGAGGCAAATTTTTTTGTTCTGCACCTCCTTTCCCCACAATGATAATGCTACGAATATGGGGAACACTTTGCGTAGTACCTGATTGGCCGAAAAACCCTTCTCGATCCAACAACATGCCCACCGTTCTGCCACCACCTCTCCATGAAAAAACAAACTGAAACCTTGCTCCTCTGCTGATCTATCAAAAAACCCAGAGACTCTGCCGACACCTTTTGTGCCATCCAGATAGATTTCCCATTATAGGAATCCAGGAAAAGCGCCCAAACCTTTAAATCATCTTTAAACTCTTTTCTCAGCCTAATGAAGTGTGATGGTGCCTTAATCCCTGCCGTCGCCAAAGACAATCTCCGACAAAATGCCCTGCCCATCGGCATGATCCGACACGAGAAGTTTAACTTTCCTAGTAATGACTGGACCTCCCGCAACGTAACCTTCTTCAAACACCAACCCGCTTCACTTCAGATCTCATGTCTAATATTTTCTCGTCCGGGATCCTACACTCCATTGTCACCGTGTCAATTTCGATACCTAGGAAACTCAATGATGTCACTAGGCCTACCGTTTTTTCCGCCGCCAAAGGGACCCCGAATTTTTTAGCCACACCCTCCATCGTGTGCAATAACACAGAGCAATCAGGAGACCAATGAATAAGAAGTCATCCAGGTAATGAATATATGACCTGAGCCCCGACACCTCTTTCACCGTCCATTCTAAAAATGTGCTGAATGCTTCAAAATAAGCACATGACAGCGAGCACCCCATCGGCGAACAACGATCCATGAAGAAACTCCCATCCCAAAAGCAACCTAACAAGTGCATGCTATCAGGATGCACTGGCAACAAACGAAAAACTGCCTCAATTTCTGTCTTGGCTAAACGAACCCCCTGGCCGCACTCTCTAACTAACTTCACGGCCGCATCAAAGGACGTGTATAAAACCGAACACAGCTGAGGATCTATACCGTCATTAACCGATAACCCCTTTGGAAATGAGAGGTGATGTATCAACCTAAATTTATTTGGCTCTTTTTTGGCACTACCCCCAAAGGAGATACCCTTAAATTATTAATGGGAGCAGAGTCAAAAGGTCCCGCCATTCTACCTAGGGCCACCTCCTTGTGTAGTTTTTCCGTGACCACTTCTGGAAACTGAGAAGCAGATTTAAAATTTTTGGTTGACAGCTTCACCTCAACATCTACAAAGGGGATTTTAAAACCATCCCTGAAACTTTCACGTATGAGTGTCGCCGCTTCCGTATCCAGATAACTATTTAGAAAACGCTCCATCTCTGCTAGCCGGACTGGGGTCTCCCCTTTTGTCAGTTCCCTCTTCCCCTTTTTGTTTACCTGCCCTGAAACATTTGGAACCACCATGATTACCTCTGCATGACGAATTTTCGTGCTTAAATTTACACTTTGTCCCGAATCTACGTGCTCCCTTGTTTAAAGAGAAGCACAGTCCGTTCTGTACTGCCACCGAGTGTCCTGACTCTCCCGAACCCCCGGTGCCCCCAAGAAAAGGCTGATAACTCTGCGCTGGCCTGGCTGGCGCCGTCACCCTCATCCATAAAGAAATATCTTTATGGTCCCAGCGAATACTAGGCCTCACTACTTTCCGTTGCCGAAATTGTTCGTCATATCTCAACCATCCCTGTCCCCCATAAACTCTATACGCTTCGCCAATTATGTCCATGTAACAGAACAGAGGGGAACAGTTCTCTGGTGATTTTTCCCCTATTACGCTGGCTAATATGGCGAAAGCTTGTAGCCAGTTACTGAATGTGCGGGGGATTAGTCTAAACCTCCTCTTGTCTTCATCCTCCTTTTTCGAGTCATCTCTTCTAAATCTGTCTAAATTAAAACGCTCCAGCAGTAGTAAAGAAAAAATTTCTACGTACTCCCCTTTCCATATCCGTTCTCTGACCTCCTGCTTCAAATGCGCCCCTAGTGGTCCCTCAAAGCAGACGTACACTTCCCCTTTGGCTGAATCATCCAGCCGTACTGTCTCTTCCTTATCCTTATTGCCACTATCTCCCGACACTGCCCCCCCGACTCACCCTCTGACCTTATATTCTTCGTAGACACTGAACCCTCAGCCCCAGTTCCCTGTCCCGTACTGAATGAACCTGTGGCTCTATCAACCCCTGGCAACCCCCTGTCCCCCCTGCTACCTAACCAAGCTGATACTGGAGATGATTCCCTTTGCCCACTTCCCGATTCCCACAGTCTGACTAACTCCTTTAAACCCTGCAAGACTGCCCTTATACCGGCACTAGCTCCCCCCCGGCTGCTTCCCCCTGCACCCGTACATGAGGAGCTAATGACGTTTGTAAAATTGACAATGATTATTCTTCACCTGGCTGCCTGGGTGCTGTGTTCCCAGCAGCTGCCAGTTCTGGATCCGGATGTATGCGCTCCGCGTTCTGTCCTCCTCTGCTGGTTTGATGCGTTGATGCTGTGGTCCCCTGCAGCCGGCCTAGACTGACCGCTGCGTACTCCTTCAGATGGGGCTGCTGACGTGCTGTAACAAGGCCTGCTGGTAACCCAGGGTGTGCTGGCTGCTGACGTACATCTGTGGTCCCCTTTAGCCGGCCTGGACTGACCACTGCGTACTCCATCAAATGAGGCTTCTGACGTGCCGCAACGAGGCCTGCTGGTAACCCAGGGCATGCAGGCTGCTGACGTACATCATAGGGTCCCCTTTACCCCCTCCCTAGCCACCGTGACTATAATCCCACATGTCCCCTCCATCACCCCCCACGCCGCTGGGCCCAGCATATCACCGGCCGTCATCTGCGCCATCATCCGCAGTGACCAACGAGTGGGCGGGACTACCGCACCTGCACTCACCGGCCGATCGGCAATCTCCTGCTTGTGACGGCCGTCCTCGCCTCCGCGATGCTCCTCCCCTCTGTGATGCGGCGCGGGCCGCCGGAGTTGCTCCTGCCGTGGCGCTTGCAGTGACGTCAACACGGGCCGCCGTTGAGCGGGCGGGTCCGCCTGGCCTTGCGCCCGATAAAGGCGCCTGAACAGCAGGCCCCCGTGCCCGATCGCTCCTGCGCATGTCCTTGCTTACCCAAAGTCAAAGATAGGTATGCTGGATGCTTGCGGCAGTAGGCGGAGCTTCACGAAGAAAGAAAGGAGGAAGTAGGCTGCCATCCGCAGCCCTCCTCAACGCAATTGTGAAACCAGCCTTATACATCACACAGCAGGACACATACTGTATGTAAGATTATTTCAGCATACGAACATTTTTGTAACACATCCAATTGTGGAACTTATTCTTAGTATTCCAAGATCTAGTGACTAAAATGTACTTTGTGGGACAACCCCTTTAGCGATTAGCTGATGAGCAGGATATTTGCTATGATGTTTAGATACACTACCATTCATGACTAGAAGGTGCTCTTGACATCTGCATTTGGAAATACCACTTGTTACATTAGATAAATATTTAAGTATTTAAATTGTTCTTATTTGGTTTGTTGCAAGGGGCAGAAAATTTACAAATAAACCTACTTTGCAGTTGAGGTTGAATAATTTTGATTGCAACTGTATATAGTTATTATTTATATTTATTCGCCTCTTCATGTTCCTTACAAATCTCAGTTTTGTTCTTGTGCTTCTTTGCAATACCTTTAATTTTAGCTTATATTTCCTGCCCTGTCATACTCTAAATTCATAAATATATTTACCCATTGGTGATGCTAGCTGCCAAAATTTGAACTTTTAAAACTTGAACTATCGCTATCAATTCTAGGCCTTTACATACTGCAGAATCCATTCTGTTCACCCCTTGTCTTAGCTCATTATGTATAATGGATGACTGGTCAACTCTTTCAGCTCTGACTGAAACACACGTGCAGGAATTAGTATGACCACTAGGTCTAGATGCTTAAAGGCATATATAGCTAAAAAAAATCCTTCTTAGCTGCCCATCACATGAAAGTCAAGATATTACACTTAAAGTAAAACCCAATTTTTGCCAACTTTTTCCACAAAGCATATAAGTATAACAATAGAAACAATGTCTAGCATATTCTAATTAGTGATGAGTGAGTATACTCGTTGCTAGGGTCTCCCCGAGCATGCTCGGGAGTTCTGCGAGTATTTTGGCATGCTCGGAGATTTAGTTTTCATCATCTTATCTGCATGATTTGCGACTTGTAGACAGGCTGAATACATGTTGGAATTCCCTACCAAACAGGCATTCCACACATGTATTCAGCCTGTCTACAAGTCGCAAATCATGCAGATAAGAAAAAATCATACATTTTTCTATGTTTGACAAAATGAAGCTAGCCAAAGGACATGCTATCTAGTAAGTTAGTGCAAGGAGAGGCCTTCAGAACTGCATTGTACTGCTGTTCAAGTAGATACTGGAGGAGTACTTAGGCTGGGGTCTCATGGCCATCAATTCTCTCAAGAATTGGGTTAATTATATTAAAGAAAAGCTAGGGAGTCCTAATAGGGTGTACAGCAATATGACAAGACAGAGACTGGGAGTGAAAGGATTGAAGGGTTTATGAAAGGGTCAGAGTTAAATAAATTGTTTGGTGGTGGACGTGCCAGGGATTTGATTGGTTAGGAGGATGGATGGCCGTTGGGTTACAAGGGACAATATGAGAGGAGCGGTGAACAGGTACCTCCTCTTGCCTCTTGGAACTCGCAGGAATTGTGATCTAGCAGCAGCAGACAGGAACCATGCCATCTGCAGTTCATGGTCCACAGTACATGCAGGAGCTTCAGTGTGTGGCCTGCACAGCCCATCCAGGAGTGGTGACAGTGTCCTCCACCCTCCCAACACTCAGCGGTCATGGCTGTCAAAGTGCTATTAAGCACAGCGAGTGGTTAGTGAGGCTGACAGTAGTCCAGGAGCCCCCTTGGTGACACTCTCTGGCAAGGGGAGTTAAGGGCATGTCCTGCTTCTCTTTAAGTCCACAGGAGTAATCCTAATTTACACCATGGCCTTCCAGAAGTGGGTGGGGCAGAGTTGCTGCCTACTTCCTTTCAGTGACATTCTGGGTCCCGAACCTTTGCAGCAGTGGTCCCTGGTGATGTGCCAGCCAAAGGGTCGAACCCTTTGTCATGGAGGAGAAGAGTAGCCCTCTCACAGCGGGCATGGGGTGTCAAGGTTAGTGGACACAAAATGCTGAGGGGTCAGCATACCAGGTGGCAGTGGGCTCCCCCTACTTCAGATTTGTGGGGTCAGTTATTGGGTGTGTTGCAAGGTTCATTAGCAGAACAGTTAGGGACCAGTAATTTGCAATCTTCCCGCTCGGTGAGGGATTGGCAGTCGAGCCAGCCTCTAGCGCAGAACAACAAAAAGTGGGTCTGCTGGGGTGGTGATGGAAACAGGTTCTAGCATGGATGGATAATCAGGTGAGGAGTGTGGTTTATATTTGATTTGAGAGCCCCTTTAGGGGCACATATGGAGCAGAATGTTAGAGTTACCGTTTGGAAGGAGGAGTATGTGGAAAAATTTTCACTACTTCCTTTGGAGAAGTTCAATTTGGATAAGGGGAAGCCTAGCAATTCCAAAAAAGAGGAGGACAAAAAGAAAAAAATGTTGGTATCGGTTAATTCCATGGACATTGTCTAACTGGTGCCGGTGTTTGCAATTCTGGCAAGTGGGATAGAGGAAAAAACAGCTTGAGCATTGTTCAGCTCTGTTTGGGTATATGGTTGCAATTGATGAGGCTTACATAGTGTACAGGGGTAAAATTTGGTTTTGGTATGATGAGCAGTTTTGACAGCGTAAGGCTATGAGGTTGGGCATGAGGTGGGAACATAAGGACATATACTTGGGGATGCTCCCAGTGGTGGCTCCTGCCTCACAGCCCCTTCAGGGGATGCTGTGGTTTGTAGCCCAGAGTTCAGATCCTTGGTACCCCAATCAAGAGGTTTTTTGCTGGCAGTATAATGAGGGTCAATGCAGATTTGGTGCTTCATGTAAGTTCAAATAAGAGTGTTCCAGTTGTGGGGGAAGTCACAGTCTGTCAAAGTGTTTTAAGTGGGCAAAAGGAAAGTGTGATGAGGATGCTGGAAAAGGGAGGACACCAGTGAAGATCGTAGCAATCCTCCCTTTTTTCAAAGTAGGTACCCTAATTTGGAAGCGGTGCTTCCAATTTAGTCTGTTTAAATGGCTTTTAGGATTCCGGTTGATCTTCTGGCTCTAGTTTTTCAGGCCAGGTAATTTGAAATCAGAAGGAAGTGGAACTTGGGTGTATGGCAGTTTCAGACCCTCCATGGCAAATTTTGAGAGTGTCTCCGTTTGGTGTGGACCCAAAGCATGAACCTAATAAATTTAGGTTTATTCTTCATTTGTCTTATCCAGCTGGTGCCTTGGTTAATGACAACATTGAATTAAAAAAGTCCTCTGCATCACATGTGTCCTGTGAAAAAGTGGTGAATTTAGTGATATCAAATGAGTGTGAGGTTTTAATGGCAAAATCAGACATTGAAGCCGGTTTCTGTTGCTTAAAGTCCACCCTGACAGAATTTACTTGTTGTGTTGCATGTGGGATGGTAAGTTTTATGTTGTGTAGTGCAGCAGTGTTCACACTGTGCAGTAATGAGGCAATGACCCAGCAAAGTTCAAAGCAAAGTCTCTTTTAATGATCAGTGTACTCACAAAACAGAAAGTAAATATGATCCTCTGGATCACAGCTGAAAAACAAAACAGTCCACCTCCATATTGCAGCCAGGAAACAAGACCGTCCACCTCTGAGACTTGATGCCATGGGTGACTGCACTGCCGTGTACGCTAAGGGTTGCCAGAGTTTTTGGCTCCACTTGGCCCTGGGTTGCCTCACACAGGTGGAGCTCTGCAGAGTCTTCTGCTCTGTACTCTTGCAAGACCAAACCTACACACCCAACCCTCTGCTGCAGGGGTTTTTACAAGCAACCATTGGCCATTGACCATATGGAAAACCCTGCAGGGAAGGCAACGGATCGCCCCACTACCAACCTGTAGTCTGTTTCAAAAATAAAAGTCCAGAGCAGGTTTTCTTAAATCTGCCTTGGACAAATAGCTTGCCCAAGACCAACACTTTCTTTTATTTTGCATTGCAATGACTGTGACTGCACAGCACTCCTGCTGCCTCATTACACCTCTGTGCACATCCTGGGGGGGACACATAGCGAACCTCGCATATAACACCAGTTACTGCCTTATACTTGATTGCGGTTCACTAAAGGGTGGTTCTATCTCTTGTTCATATTTGAAGGCCTTTAGTTTACTTGTTGACTGGGTTCAGGACATTTCTGGAATTCACTTAAAATTCATTACTGGGATCATTTTTTCTGTGCAGGCACTTATGGTTAGGTCGTGTGTTCAATCTGGTTACTATTTTGAAGAAAATAGCCTAAACATTTGGGATTCCTTGGTCCCCAGATAAGACTGAAAGCCAAGTTACAGTTACGTGTATTTCTTGTTACTCAGATCGATTCAGTGACATTAGAATACAGGTTTCCACTGAAAAAGAGAGCAGATTTAAAGTTGGCAATTCCTGTGCTTATTCAGACTAAGAAGGTTCACTTGAGGGGGTACAGTCACTATTGGGTAAGCTCAATGTTGCAAGTCGCAAAATGCCTATGGGTTGTATTGTTTTACTAGGCAGCTAACACGCAAGGAATAAAATGGAGGCTAGGGCCAATTTTGCGGTTTGGGATTCATTTTCAAGAAATTTGTATCTGACATTCGTTGAGAATGGAGAAGATTGTGTGTTAATTGTGACTTGCAACTGTATACTGGTGTTGTGGTATCAGTTGGTTTTGGGCCATTTTCCAAGGACAATGGTGTGCAGGCTTATGGCTTGTATCTTAGTTCAGTACGGTTTCTTTGAGGATTGGTGTTTGTTCAGAAAAGGAAGTTTTGTCTTCATGGTAATAACTTCTCGTGGTTCATGAAAGTAATTCTCTTAAGGCAAAATAAATAATATTGTGGTGTTTGTAATGAAATGTGTGCATTGTAAACGTGCCGGGGGTGTCCAATGAGGTAGCTGTGGGTTGTTACTGTTAGGGACGGCGGAACGCACGAAATATAAATAATAGGAGGTGCGTTCGCCACCCGGAGTCCACCGTGCGGTAGGTGACTAGACCGCTGCTGGACAATGGCAGATGCACCAGAAGGTGCCGTAGTGCGCACGGGTTAACGTCACCTGAACGCTAGGAGCGGCTCTGTTCAGACACAGAGTCGCTTGGCAAAATATATTCAAAGGCGCTGGCCCTGTTAACGTCACAGGAGCCGGCGTGTGGCGTCGCAGCCGCGAACACCAATAGCTGCTGGTATTGCAGCGCAGTGGCAGCTAAGGCCGCAAGCGTCGGCGCCGAGAACCGGGTGCAGACGGACGCTAGTGTAGGCGTGGAGCAAGTGGCGTGTAGCTTGCCACAACCCTGGAGCTGACTATACACACTCAGTCACCACTGGTAATATCAGAGGGTAGGGGTTTCATAATGAGTCAGACACCAGTCCATGCATCCATCACCATAAACACACAGAATAATATGCTACACTAGCGCATGGCCGAGGCGCCATGCGGGGTTTTTATAGCCATGCGCTTCCGGGACCTTCCAATACTTTAGGAAGGACCAATCAGATCCGACACAGGACCTGCACATGTGACCCCTGCTCTCCACTGAGAGGGCACGTTGCGGGCATGCCCAGTAGCACGGCACGAGGACTTAGCCTCTGGAGCGGTTCCCTGCAAAGCAGGTTGCGCTACCATTGCTGCACCGGAGGTGGCAGCAACATCCAGGCTCACAGAATGAGTCTGAGGAGAATGCCTGGCTTGCCGTGATTGCTGAGGAGGAGTTCGAGCGGTCAGAGGAGAATGGGAGACTGCAGGATGTCTGGCTGTGCAGTGCCAGGAATCCGATGCCTAACATTACCCCCCCTAGGGCCCCTCCCCCTCTGAGCCTCGCCGCGATCAGGAGCGGTGCATGAACGTTTTCCACCAGGTCCGAGCCTTGGGACCATGACCCTTCCAGTCCACCAAATAAAATTTTTTGCCACGGACAAACCTGCGCCCCACGATGGTGTTAACCTCAAACTCGTCAGACGATAAGTCTGATGACCCGGCAGATGACTCAGAAAACCAGATCATGTGAACTGGTTTGAGGAGGGACACATGGAACACGTCCGAAATGGCCAAATGTGGAGGAAGAGCCAGGCGGTAGACCACCGAGCTAAGTTGCTCGAGGACCTTGAATGGTCCAATGTATCGCGGTGCGAACTTGGGAGACTCGACCCGCAGTTTAATATTTCGGGTAGAGAGCCATACCATGTCGCCAGGGGAGAAGCTTGGCGCGGGCCCTCATCTTTAGATGCCCGGATAGCATCCTGAGTGTCCCGGGCCTCCACTGCCCAGTCTGCCACCCTGGAGTCAGTGGAGGACACTGGCATCGGGACAGGAACGCGTGGATGTTGACCGTAGTTTAAGAGGAAGGGCGTCTGTCCAGTGGAATCAGCCACCGCATTGTTTAGGGCAAATTTAGCCCAAGGTAGCAAGGATGCCCAGTCATCCTGCCTGGCAGAGACAAAATGCCGTAGATAGGTGACCAAGGTTTGATTGGCTCTCTCGACCAAGCCATTCGTCTCGGGATGGTAGGCGGAGGACAGATTTAGCTCGATGCTGAGTAGGCTGCAGAGCTCCCTCCAAAACTGAGACGCAAACTGGGGACCTCGGTCACTCACGATTTTGTCCGGCATGCCATGCAAACGGAATACGTGCTTAATAATCAAAGTGGCCAGACCTCGAGCGGAAGGCAGGCGTGCGAGTGGCACCAGGTGCACCATTTTGGAAAAATGGTCGGTGACCACCCAGATGACCGTACTGCCACCAGACTTGGGCAGGCCAACTATGAAATCCATGCCAACCATCTCCCATGGCCTATCCGCCACTGGCAGGGGATACAACAGCCCCGCCGGCCTCTGTCTAGAGGGTCTGTTTCGAGCACACGAGACGCATGCTTGCACGTATTCCTTGACATCTCGAGCCATATGTGGCCACCAATATGACCTTGCCAGGAGTTCGGTGGTCCGTTTATTGCCAAAATGACCACCCTCCCTGGAGGCATGTGCCCAGGCGAGGACCTCCGGCCGTAGCTGAGGAGGCACCAAGGTCTTGCCTGGTGGCACTGACTCGAGAGCGACTGGAGCCACGGTTGTAAAACTCTCCGGCGGGAGAATTAACCGAGGCGCAGCCTCTCCTTCTTCCGCCGAGACCACCGAGCATGAGAGAGCATCCGCACGGACGTTCTTCTCTCCAGAAAGGTAGTGCAGGGTGAAGCGGAAGCGGGAAAAGAAGAGCGACCACCTAGCCTGACGGGAGTTCAGGCGCTGGGCAGTCTGTAAATAGACCAGATTTTTATGGTCCGTATATACCTGGAAGGGAAACCGAGCCCCCTCCAGGAGATGTCTCCATTCTGAAAAGGCCAACTTCATGGCTAGCAGCTCCCTGTCACCGATGGAGTAATTCTTCTCTGCCGGTGAGAATGTCTTTGAGAAGAAGAAGCAGGGATGCTTCCAACCTTGAGCGTCCTTTTGGAAAAGAACTGCTCCTGCACCGACAGAGGAGGCATCTACCTCTAGTATAAATGGCTTGTTCACATCGGGACGATGTAGGATGGGAGCACCAGCAAAATGAGACTTTATAGCCGAGAAGGCCTTGGAGACCTGTTCAGACCAAGCGTTGGGGTTAGCTCCTTTTTTGGTGAGAGCAACCAAAGGAGCTACCAGGGTGGAAAAGTGTGGTATAAACTGGCGGTAATAGTTCACGAACCCCAGAAAGCGCTGCACCGCTTTGAGTGAATGAGGTTCTTGCCAGTCCATTACCGCTTGCAGTTTGGCAGGATTCATGGCCAGCCCCTGGGCCGAGATGATATAGCCCAGGAATGGCAAGGACTCTTGCTCAAACTGGCACTTCTCCAGCTTGGCAAAGAGGGAATTCGCCCGCAGACGGTCGAAGACCCTGCAGACGTCCCTCCGGTGGGTAGTCAAATCTGGCGAAAAGATGAGTATATCATCCAGATATACCACCACCGAGGTAGAGAGCATGTCGCGGAAGACGTCGTTGACAAAATCCTGGAAGACAGCTGGCGCATTACAAAGGCCAAAAGGCATAACCAGATATTCGTAATGGCCATCCCTGGTATTAAAAGCTGTCTTCCATTCGTCTCCTTCGCGAATGCGGATCAGTTTGTATGCCCCTCGCAGATCCAACTTAGTAAAGATCTGGGCCCCTCGCAACCTGTCAAACAACTCAGAGATCAATGGTAGAGGGTATTTGTTTTTAATCGTGATTGCATTGAGACCTCTGTAGTCAATGCAGGGGCGTAACTCTCCGCTCTTCTTCTGAACGAAGAAGAACCCTGCACCAGCCGGTGACACCGACTTTCTGATAAAACCTCTAGCCAAGTTCTCCCGGATGTATTGTGACATAGCTTCAGTCTCAGGGAGAGATAGTGGATACACACAGCCTCTAGGAGGTTCTGTGCCTGGCATGAGGTCTATCGGGCAGTCGTAAGGACGGTGCGGCGGGAGCGTCTCTGCAGATTTTTTGGAGAAGACGTCCACGTATTGGTGGTAGGGTTTAGGTAGTGCGGAGAGATCCGCAGGCACTTCGGTGGAAGCCACCTGAAGACTGCCCCTCAGACATCTCCCCTCGCAGTCCTTGCTCCAGGCCAGTATCTTCCCTGTCGCCCACTCGATATGAGGAGAGTGGCACCGAAGCCAGGGAACCCCGAGCAGCACCTGATCGATGCCGTCTGGCAGGATTAGCAGGGACAGAGTCTCATGATGAGAGGGTGAGATAGTGAGCCCTAGTGGAGCTGTCTGATGGGTCACCTGAGAGGGCAACGGTGCTCCGTTAACCACCCTGATGGTCAGAGGCTGAGGTAATAATACCAGGGGAATGGCGTATTTCAGGGCGAAGGTAGAAGACATAAAGTTCCCCTCGGCCCCAGAGTCCACGGTAACCTCTGCCTCCCAGGTGGAGGACCCACTGTCTAAGATGCCCCAGAATACCGGTTTGGGTGAGAAGGGTTTCATATTGGACTGCCCACTACCTACGGCCACTGGGCGTGGACGCCTTTTCGCCCAAAGAGGACACGTGCTAGCCGGGTGACCAAACTGTCGGCACTGATAGCAACGTGCAGAGCTTCACATCGGTTGTGGCTTAGAGCCGGTGCGAGACACCTCCATAGGTTCAGAGGGTGAAAGCTCCTGCGCGGGGTATATTAGTGGTTCGGTGAATGTGGGAGCCAAGTTAACCCTACGTCTGGATTGTGCCCGTTCCAGCCCACGCTCCGTAAACCGGAGGTCAATGCGGGTGGAAACGGCAATCAAATCCTCCAGACTTGTGGGAACCTCTCTGGTAGCTAGAGCGTCTTTAACGTGCTCAGCCAACCCTCTCCAAAACACCGGGACTAAGGCTTTGTCCAGCCACTCTAACTCGGAAGCCAATGTCCGGAACCGGACGGCATAATGGTGACCGAGAGTGACCCCTGTGTTAGGGAGAGTAATTGTAAAGAGGTGTCGTGCGTGATCCGTTGTCCCAAAAAGACCTGCTTCAGGGCCGCGAGGAACTGCGCAGCACCCTGAACCATGGGATCATCACGTTCCCACAATGGCGTGGCCCACTGTAATGCTCTGCCAGACAAAAGTGACACAATAAACCCCACCTTAGCCCGCTCTGTAGGAAACCGTGCAGCCAGTAACTCAATCTGGATTGAGCACTGACTGGCGAATCCCCTACAGGTGGCGCTGTCACCCGAAAATTTGTCGGGAAGCGGGAGGCGAGAAAGTGTCGGCATGGGCAAAAGAGCGGGTGCACGTGAGACAGCCTCGGCGACTGTCTGTGCAGCAGCTAGCGCGGTATTCGCTGCTGAGTTGGCGCTCTCAATAGCCGCCAACCTGCTCTCCAGCTGCCGAATATAGCGCTGCAACTGCTGCACGTCTGCCATTGCCAGCCAGACCCTGGCGCTAGTGTAATGTTAGGGACGGCGGAACGCACCAAATATAAATAATAGGAGGTGCATTCGCCGCCCGGGGTCCACCGTGCGGTAGGTGACTAGACCGCTGCTGGACAATGGCAGATGCACCAGAAGGTGCCGTAATGCGCACGGGTTAATGTCACCCGAATGCTAGGAGCGGCTCTGTTCAGACACAGAGTCGCTTGGCAAAATATATTCAAAGGCACGGGCCCTGTTAACGTCACAGGAGCCGGCGTGTGGCGTCGCAGCCGCGAACACCAATAGCTGCTGGTATTGCAGCGCAGCGGCAGCTAAGGCCGCAAGCGTTGGCGCCGAGAACCGGGCGCCGACGGACGCTAGTGTAGGCGTGGAGCAAGTGGCGTGTAGCTTGCCACAACCCTGGAGCTGACTATACACACTCAGTCACCACTCGTAATATCAGAGGGTAGGGGTTTCATAATGAGTCAGACACCAGTCCATGCATCCATCACCATAAACACACAGAATAATATGCTACACTAGCGCATGGCCAAGCTGCCATGCGAGGTTTTTATAGCCATGCGCTTCCGGGACCTTCCAATACTTTAGGAAGGACCAATCAGATCCTGCACATGTGACCCCTGCTCTCCACTGAGAGGGCACGTTGCGGGCATGCCCAGTAGCACGGCACGAGGACTTAGCCTCTGGAGCGGTTCCCTGCAAAGCAGGTTGCGCTACCATTGCTGCACCGGAGGTGGCAGCAACATCCAGGCTCACAGGACGAGTCTGAGGAGAATGCCTGGCTCGCTGTGATTGCTGAGCAGGAGTTCGAGCGCTTGGAGGAGAATGGGAGACCGCAGGATGTCTGGCTCTGGATTCCCGCTGTGCATTGACAGGAATCCGACGCCTAACAGTAATGTTTTCAATTCAACAGATTTCAGAGTCCAGGGAGCACAATGTGGGTGCAGAATGTCCCAGCTGGTTATGGAGCCTGATAACAGGGTAATTTTGAATTAAACAATCGGTGTGCAGAGCCATGTGATGCCGGCACAGAGAAATGTGGGAAGTTTTAGGTGTGAGTGGAGAAGTTTGTTACTCATATAGGGATCGGTTGTTTTGGCTGTGGTTGGTCACGATTTTGCCATGGATAGATCAGCGTCAAGAGTGATACAGTGTCTGATGGCCTTAACATTTTATGGCAGCACAGTGGCTCAGTGGATAGCACTGCAGCTTTGAAGCACTGGAGTCTTGGGTTCAAATCCCACCAAGGACAACATTCACAAAGTTATTAGAACTATTGTTTATACTTGAAGGGAGGTATATAATGCAATGGCATTGACGTAGATTTACCAAGACCAGAGTTATATTCAAGTGAAATTGCTGTCGCATTTTTGGGACATTGGCAGAATGCACTATCTATTTTCAATGTTTTTTTTTTTTACATGGAAATTTTTGTTTGATTCACTAGTTTTTATACATAGCCCTAAATCATTTACAACTGATATGGCAGGCAGAGGTATTTTAGTTTCATTTCTCCCTTCTTACCAGATAGTCTGGAAATCTCTCACCCCTCCACCACCCTTCCCCTGTACCTTTCTGACTATATATGCTTTGTGAAACCTGATATCTCAGCTGTACTGGAGACACTCAGGAGAACAGACCCTGTAACTTGCTGGCTTGTCAGACATTGTTTACGATCACATCACAGTATATAAGGTTGGTATTTTATGTTTTTATTCATCACAATTGTTTATTTAGCTTGTTTTATGAATGGATAGTGAAATGTGAAATATATTTATATATATATATATTTAAAATAATAATATATATTTTTATCTATAGTTTTCTAAATGTTACTATACTAATTTTTGTTTTTGTTGTATCAGCAGTAAGAACATGGCATATCGATATAAAAAAAAACTTACTGTTGATGAAATACTAGGTTATCTAGAGGAATTAGATGACCAAGAAGAGGAAGTTTCTGATGTTGAAGTACTGATTGTGCCCCCCTGACCCTGATGAGGCAACTGATGAGGAAGATTTTCAGGAAAATGAGCTTCTTGCTCATGAATTGAATGATGTAGCAGGAACTTTGGAGGTATTGCACACTTCAACAGAAATTGAAGAGGTTCCTGAGGTGGCATCAACTGAGAATTTACCATCCACCTCAACAGGAACTTCAAGTACCAGTAGCAGAAAACGACCAAGGAATCAAACTTCAAAACCAGTTGTGAGCAAGAAAAAAAATGCAACAGAAATATTACAATGTGCAGCAACTCCAAAATGGAAAAAAATGTCAACCAAAATATGAAAGCAGTGCGGACCAGGATACGTCCGAAATAAGCAACATTTGTGACCTTTTAGAAAATAAAAATGAAGTTGAAGTATTTGAAGAGTTTTTTTCCCATGATGTTATGGATATTATTTTGACCCAAAGCATGCTATATGCAAACCAAAAAAATAAACCCTCCTTTTCCATCAGCGAGGAAGAATTACAAGTTTTCTTAGGCATATTATTACTGTCTGGATACCATTCTCTCCACCAAGAGGACATGTACTGGGAACAAGCTCAAGATGTGGGAGTTCCATTTGTGTACAAAGCAATGTCAAGGAACTGTTTTAGGGAAATGAAAAAAAATATACACCTAAATGACAATTCAAAAATTGACAAGTCTGACAAGATGTACAAAGTTAGTTTATTCTTTGATGTACTGGGGAAAGAATTCCTGAAATTTGGTGTACTCCATCAGGAACTTTCCTTAGATGAAATGATGGTCTGCTACTATGGCAAACACCCTACAAAAATGTACATGCGAGGTAAGCCAATAAAATTCGGCTACAAAATTTGGTGTCTGTGCAGTTCCAACGGCTACCTCTATAAATTTGTGCCATATATGGTAAGTCTGACAAAGAGGAAGGACCGTTAGGCTTGAGAGTAATTTCACAACTTACAAATGTAATTCCTAATTCCCAGTCACTCAGTTACAAGTTATTTTTTGACAATTTCTTCACAAGTATTGATGCTCTAGTGATGCTGAAAAACAAAAACATCCAAGCTACTGGCACTATGATAGAAAATCGCACAAAACAGTGTCCTCTTATGCCAAGCAAGGAGATTGAAAAACAAAAGGAAAGAGGATTTTGTGATTACTAGAGTTGAGCGAAACGGGTCGAAAAAATTCAAATGTCGCCGACCCTAGGATAATGAAACGAAACCCGACCCTAGGATAAGGTCGGCCACGAGGTCGGCGACTTAGGCGCCAAAGTCGCGTTTCAAAAGTTTGTTTTGCGCTCTTTTTCAGCCAATCAGGATCCACGGACACTGTGGGCAACGTGATGACATAGGCACGGGTCACCACCATCTTTCAGAAGGGCATGCAAGTGATTGGCTTGCTTTGGTGGGCGTCACAGGGGGTATAAAAGGGCGTGCACGCCGACCGCCATCTTACTTCTGCCGATCTCAGTATAGGGAGAGGTTGCTGCTGATTCTGTAGGGAGAGCGTTAGGCAGGGAAGAAGACCAAAAAACTGCTTCTGCTGCTAGCGATTTGGCCTGCACAACACACCAGTCACTGTGTGTGCAGTGCAAGGGGAGGCTATATAGTGGTGTATCAGTGGTGTTGGTTGTTGGGCTGCCTTCTAAGGCTTCCTGACAGGCTGGCATTGCTGTTTACCCACTGCTCCGCAAACTGCTTTTTTAAAAGCAATCCAATCTCCCTTATCCTCTAGTCACTTTGGTCACAGCTGTGCCATCGAGCCTGTCACATAGCGGTCAGATATTCATTGGGCCTCAAACTGCTTTTTTAAAAGCAATCCCAATTTTTTTTTTTTGTCCTGCTGAGAAGAAAAAAAAACTGCTTCTGCTGCTGATAGCAATTTGGCCTGCACAACACACCAGTCACTGTGTGCAGTGCAAGGGGAGGCTATATAGTGGTGTATCAGTGGTGTTGGTTGTTGGGCTGCCTTTTAAGGCTTCCTGACAGCTGCATTGCTGTTTACCCACTGCTCTGCAAACTGCTTTTTTAAAAGCAATCCAATATCCCTTATCCTCTAGTCACTTAGGTCACAGCTGTGCCATCGAGCTTGTCACATAGCGCTCAGATATTCATTGGGCCTCACACAATCCAAAAGTGTCCAGTGTCCAAAAGTGTGTGCAGAGATTCAAACTCTCACTTATCCTCTATTCACTTAGGTCACAGCTGTGCCATCGAGCTTGTCACATAGCGCTCAGATATTCATTGGGCCTCACACAATCCAAAAGTGTCCAGTGTCCAAAAGTGTGTGCAGAGATTCAAAATCTCACTTATTCTCTAGTCACTTAGGTCACAGCTGTGCCATCGAGCCTGTCACATAGCGCTCAGATATTCATTGGGCCTCACACAATCCAAAAGTGTCCAGTGTCCAAAAGTGTGTGCAGAGATTCAAAATCTCACTTATTCTCTAGTCACTTAGGTCACAGCTGTGCCATCGAGCTTGTCACATAGCGCTCAGATATTCATTGGGCCTCACACAATCCAAAAGTGTCCAGTGTCCAAAAGTGTGTGCAGAGATTCAAAATCTCACTTATTCTCTAGTCACTTAGGTCACAGCTGTGCCATCGAGCTTGTCACATAGCGCTCAGATATTCATTGGGCCTCACACAATCCAAAAGTGTCCAGTGTCCAAAAGTGTGTGCAGATATTCAAACTCTCACTTATCCTCTAGTCACTTAGGTCACAGCTGTGCCATCGAGCCTGTCACATAGCGCTCAGATATCAGTGGGCCTCACACAATCCAAAAGTGTCCAGTGTCCAAAAGTGTGTGCAGAAATTCAAAATCTCCCCTGTCCTATAGACACCTTGTTTTACATACTATATAGTTTGTTGGATTTTGTCTACATTTCTACCAAAAATGAGGAAGGCTGGTGGAAGAGGCCGTGGAATTGGGCGGGGGTTGGCAGCTGGTAATGATGGTGTTGGTGGTGGATCTGATGGTAGTGGCAAGAGCAAAATAGGACCGAATGCAGGAGGTGTTGAGCCTGCGTCATCGTCTGGCTACATAAGGCCTCGAACGCTTAGTTTTCTAGGAGTTGGCAAACCGCTTTTAAAGCCAGAGCATCAGGAAAAAGTTTTGTCTTACATTGCTGACTCAGCCTCCAGCTCTATTGCCTCCTCTTCTTCAGTTGTAAAAAGTAAAAGCACTGAGTCGTCATTGGAGGCTCATGTTCATGAACCACACCTTTCCTTGTGTCCTTCACCCCAACCAAGATTGAAGGATGACGCAGGCCATACTACTGATTACTCCATGGAGCTGTTTTCACATACCATGCCTGGATTATCAAGTGAAATGGTGAATTACCCAGGCCATGATGAATCTGACATGGAGTGCACTGATGCACAGCCGCTGATGGATGATTCTGCTGGTACATTCACTCAGAGCACTACATTGTCCTCGCAGTGTACAGAGCCAGATTCTGACCCTGATGAGACTCAGGTGCCCCTTCCCGCACACTATACCACCATACACGGTGACACAGAGGAAGGTGCACATGACATAGAAG
This sequence comes from Dendrobates tinctorius, assembly GCF_039654945.1. Taxonomy (NCBI): domain Eukaryota; kingdom Metazoa; phylum Chordata; class Amphibia; order Anura; family Dendrobatidae; genus Dendrobates; species Dendrobates tinctorius. Next base: position 19,029,607 of record NW_027361732.1, read on the forward strand.
AGGAGGTGATGGATGACCCAGTTGTTGACCCAGATTGGCATCCATTGGGGGAAGAGGGTGCTGCTTCCAATAGCTCAGATGAGGAGCATCCACAGCAGACATCGACATTGCAACAGCTGTTATCTGGCAGGCCCGGAGGACTCCAAAGACAGGTTCCAAACATCAAAAGAGTTGCTGGACAGCTTGTCCAGAGGGTCAAAAGATCACAGCGTGCTAGGCCGCAAAATGTCTGCCAAAGTAGGAAGAGTGCAGTGTGGCACTTTTTTGAACAAAATCCTCATGATCAGGCCAAGGTTATCTGTAAGAAGTGCGCAAAGACCTTTAGCCGAGGGAAAAATCTGAAAAATTTGAATACCAGTTGCATGCTTAGACATTTAACCAGCATGCACTTGCAAGCGTGGACACAACACCAAACCTCAAGTGCCACATGTGCAACTGATCACAGCGAAGGTAGTCAGCAACGCTACATTGTTTCCCCCACTGTAAGCCCACCGGTTAGCACAGCAGCAAATGTTGAGGTGTCGTTGCAAGGCCACAGCAGTCAGGGAATCCCACTGTTATATCAACGAAAGACTGATTCTAGGCCATCAGAAAGAACACCAACTCCATCACCATCATCAACCCTCTCTCAGTCCGCCCTGTCCACTGCTACTTCCACCATATGCAGCTCTCAAGTCCAGCTCACCCTCCCAGACACTATGAGTAGGTCAAGAAAGTACTCAGTCTCTCATCCGCATACACTGGGTTTGAACGCCCACATTGCCAAACTAATCTCGTTTGAGATGATGCCCTTTCGGTTGGTGGAAAGCACAGCTTTCCGCGAACTCATGGCCTATGCAGTACCACGCTATGACCTACCCAGTCGCCACTTCTTCTCTCGCAAAGCCATCCCAGCCCTCCACCATCATGTGAAAGACCGCATTGTCCATGCACTCAAGCAGTCAGTGAGCGGAAAGGTGCACCTCACAACTGATGCATGGTCCAGTCGGCATGGCCAGGGCCGTTACGTGTCCATCACTGCGCACTGGGTTAATGTGGTGGATGCAGGGTCCACAGGGGACAGCGGTGGTGGGACAGTGCTGCCTAGCCCACGGTATAGGAAACAGTTGGCTGTAGGCGTTCGACCCTCCTCCTCCTCCACCTCCTCCAGAAGCGAAAGCTCGTCCACAGAGCGCAGTCGTACGAGCACTCCATCTGCAGCTGCCACTGTTGCACACGATGTGTCCCCCTATCGAGCAGCTAGTGGAAAGCGTCAGCAGGCTGTGTTGCAGATGATGTGTTTGGGCGACAGACACACCGCCGAGGTGCTGGCCGAGTACTTGAAGCGACAAACTGAGTCATGGCTGGGCAGTGTACATCTTGAGGCAGGCAAGGTAGTTAGTGATAACGGCCGTAATTTTGTGGCAGCCATAGCCCTTTCAAAACTCAGCCACATACCTTGCTTGGCTCACACCTTGAACCTGGTGGTGCAGTGCTTCCTCAAAAATTATCCGGAGTTAACAGCCCTGCTCCAGAAGGTGCGAAGACTGTGCGCGCACATCCGCCAGTCGCCTGTACACTCCGTTCGTATGCAGAAGCTGCAGCGATTGCTCCACCTTCCCAACCACCGCCTCATTATCGACATTGCAACAAGGTGGAACTCCACCCTGCACATGGTGGAGCGGCTGTGCGAGCAGAGGCAGGCCATAATGCATTTGTGGGAGGATACACGGCCAGGCACTTTGAGAGCAGACATGGAGTTGACAGGTGTGCAGTGGTCGAAGCTGAAAGACCTTTGTAAAGTCCTTCAGTGTTTTGAGGAATGCACATGGCTGGTAAGCGCAGACGACGCCATCCTAAGCATGAGCATCCCACTTATGCGTCTGCTCATGCAAACTTTGACGCACCTTAAGGAGCAGGCGTCTGCAGCCAATGTTGATGAGGAGGAAGAGGAGGAGGGAATCCTTGATGACATTCAGCCATTGTCTGCTCAGGGACCTCTCCTGGACGAGGTGGAGGAAGAAGAGGAGGAGGAAGAGGATGATGGGGATGATTATTTAGGGGAGGAGGATGCATCTCGTGGGGCAAGTGAAAATGTTGGCGTGGCAAGGTCTGGTACAGGGTTTGTGCGTGACTGGAGGGATGTGGATTTGCCAGAAAGTGCTCCTCCACCCAGCACTCGCAGTGCATCATTGACACCGGGAACATTGGCCCACATGTCAGATTATGCCTTGCAGATCCTAAAAAGGGACCCCCGCATTGCCAAAATGATGAACGATGACGACTACTGGTTGGCCAGCATCCTGGATCCACGCTATAAAGGCAAATTACAAAACATCATGCCACAGGAGAACCTTGACCTAATATTGGCTAATAAACAAGCAACTCTGGTAAATCGGTTGCTTGAGGCATTCCCAGCACACAGCAGCGGTGATGGTTCTCACACGAGCCGTACGGGCCGGGGGCAGCTTGGCAGAGGTGTTCGTGGTGCACACAGCAGAAGTGGCGTTGGAGACAGGGGTTTCATGACAATGTTGTGGACTGATTTTTCAAATACCGCTCACACAACTGGTAATACAGCATCGATGGAAAGTGACAGGAGACAGCAGTTGTCAACTATGGTAACAAACTACTTTTCCTCCCATATCGATGTTCTCCCACATAGGTCATTCCCCTTTGACTATTGGGCCGCTAAACTGGACACCTGGCCTGAATTGGCACAATATGCCTTACAGGAGCTCGCTTGCCCAGCTGCAAGTGTGCTATCGGAAAGAGTCTTCAGTGCAGCTGGATCAATCCTGACAGAAAAAAGGACCCGTCTGTCAACCCAAAATGTGGATGATCTAACCTTCATTAAAATGAACCACGCATGGGTTTCCAAGGATTTTGTCCCACTTTCCCCTGATGACACATAGGGTGACAGAAAAATGGCTTGCTTTGGTCCACCTCTTCCTGGTACTTCACCTATTTCGCCTTTTGCATCAGCTGAATGTCCAACATCAACATATGCCACTTTCTAAAACTCCCTAACTGTGCTGCCTCCCCCCCATGGCCGGGGTCACCACCTACCGCACGACACCGTGCGAGTGCCGTTGCCCTGGACAGGTGGGTAGGCCGACTCTTGGGCGCGGGCACTGGCACAGGGTCCCTCATAGTGCAATCAAGTGTCTCTGATGGTGGTGGTGCACACCCGCCGTCAGACACACCGCTGTACTATGAGGGGCCCAGTTCCAGTACCGACGCCCACGAGTGGGCCCCCCTTGCTTGGGCAGGGCCCCAGCATTTGCAATCTTTACCTCTCACTGCTCCTCCGCTGTGTAATCTGGGCCGTCAAATCCATACTGTGCCTGACACCGTCTGAGCCTGCCTCCTGAGACATATATTTTGAATGTGTACGCTATCCATACATGTTATCCAGGGATACGGTACCCTTTCTAACCTTTGTGCAATCACGTGCAATCCATACTGGGCCTAACACCGTCTGAGCCTGCCTCATGCTGTATAGACATATATTTTGAATGTGTACGCTATCTATACATGTTATCCAGGGATACGGTACCCTTTCTAACCTTTGTGCAATCACGTGCAATCCATACTGGGCCTAACACCGTCTGAGCCTGCCTCATGCTGTATAGACATATATTTTGAATGTGTACGCTATCCATACATGTTATCCAGGGATACGGTACCCTTTCTAACCTTTGTGCAATCACGTGCAATCCATACTGGGCCTAACACCGTCTGAGCCTGCCTCATGCTGTATAGACATATATTTTGAATGTGTACGCTATCCATACATGTTATCCGGGGATACAGTACCCTTTCTAACCTTTGTGCAATCCATACTGGGCCTAACACCGTCTGAGCCTGCCTCATGCTGTATAGACATATATTTTGAATGTGTACGCTATCCATACATGTTATCCGGGGATACGGTACCCTTTCTAACCTTTGTGCAATCACGTGCAATCCATACTGGGCCTAACACCGTCTGAGCCTGCCTCCTGAGACATATATTTTGAATGTGTACGCTATCCATACATGTTATCTGGGGATACGGTACCCTTTCTCACCTTTGTGCAATCACGTGTAATCCATACTGGGCGTGAGAACGGCTGGCGAGCTGTTAAGCAAGCTACAGCACCTGTCCAGACAAGTACAGGGATTCCCTAGCGAGGAGACTTATTTGATTGTTTTCAATGTTGGGACAGCAATTTTTGGGGAGCACTATACTCTGGAGAATGATAGATGGGGCCCACCATACACTGGAACATTCCAAAGGTGGACATCAGACACTGGAGCAGCATTTACAGGGCCCATTATACACTAGAGCATTAGAAATGGGGCCCATTATGTTTGGAGCATTATTTGGGCCCATAAGACAGTGGAGCCTCATCCATGGGGACCAACATATACTGTAGCATTATGTGGAGCTCATCATATACTGTTTCAAACATTATATGGGACCAATGATTCTGTATGGAGAAATAGATGGGCCTCGTCATGAAATGTAAAAAGTGAGGTATTTTTCATTGTACTATACCGCTATTTCTCTGCCGTATCGGAGCATGATGAGTTGTGGTATGTGTTAAAGGGGCGCTCTTTCGCCCAGGGCACATGAAAACCTGGAGCCAGCCCTCCCCCCCCACAGTTTGTAGCCAAATAACCCCCATTTTTCAGTGCGTAACTTGTATTATGAAGTTAATTAAGGTTGACAAGCTTAAGAAAGAAGAATTGATGCTTTTGGCATTCAAATGGGCACTGTAGGTGTGTTTCCTGTCCTCCTCTCACTGCCGACTTTTATTCCCCATTGACTTACATTGGGTTTCGTGTTTCGGGACGACCCCGACTTTTCCCTATAATCGGACGATCTTGCTCGACCCGACTTTTGGAAAAGTCGGTTTTCACGAAACGAAACGCGACCCTAAAAAACCAAAAGTCGCTCAACTCTAGTGATTACCGGTTGGATAAAGCAAATAACATTCTGAAATGGAAGGATAATAAGGTTGTTACATTTGGCACGAACTTCAGCACAATAGAGCCTTTGTGAACAGCTCATAGGTACTCTCAAAAACAGAAAAAACATGTTCAAATCTCAATGCCGCTGATGGTTCAGGAATATAATTCCCACATGGGGAGAGTTGATTTATTGGACAAACAAATCTCCCTGTACCGTGTCAGAATCCGTTCCAAAAAGTGGTGGTGGCCCCTTTTCACTCAAATGATAGACATTGCCATTGTCAACACCTGGAGGGCATATCAAAAGGCAAATCCAGAAGAAAGTGTGCCAGTGCTAAGTGTAAAGCCCCCATTACACATAGCGATATCGCTAGCAATATCACTGTAACGTCACCGATTTTGTGACGTAGCAGCGATATTGCTAGCGATATCACTTTGTCTGATACTTACCTCCGACTGGCTCCCTCGTTGCTCATCGCTGGTCGTGCGAGAACGTCCTGGACCATTTTTCGTCGGGCGCTTCCTGCTGGGCTTCCTGTGGCGCCAACGAGCGACGCGTGGACGCGGGCGGGAGGACGTCAGGATCGCCGCGTCTGACAGGTAAGTAGCGACCCCCGACCGCTGCTATGTCGCTGGTGAGATCTGCCTGTGTGGCAGCTCACTAGCGGCCACTTAGCGATGCACCAGCGATCCATATCTGGTGCATCGCTAAGTGTAACAGTACCCTAAGGAGGAGGATTGCATTGGCCTATCTAAGCAAAAGAACACAATCAACCCCAAAGCGATGTGGACCCCAATGGAGTAAACTGTTAAGTGGCTGAGTTAGTGATGATGTCAGATTTGATCCTGGTAATCATTTGATAGAGCCAATTGCTACACAAAGAAGGTGTGCTTTATGTAAGACAAAAACAACCAGAATTTGCAAACGGTGTGCTGTTCCCCTTCATGCTAAGTGTTTTGCTGTATTCCATTCCCCTTATTGAGTTATTTGGAGAATTTTGTAATATAGTATTTTGAAAAAAGTGCATAAACATATTGTTTGCATAATAGTTTGTAAGCAAAAAATGCAAAAAAATAACGTTGAATAAGTTCTATCTTTTCTGAGTTTTTGCTATCATTTTCTTCCAATGTCCCAAAATTGGGACGCCCTTTTCTGAAAAATCCGTACTTGTAAAAATTTGGCAAATTATGTTTCTGATTCATTAGGACCCAAATCATTAAAAATCTGTCAATTAAAAAAAAAATTGAAAATTGCTAATTTGGCAAGTAATCTGCCAGTAGTCAACACACATTCTCATTGTACTATCTTTCTTTCTAACGAGGGCTAATGGAGCTGCCCAGGGGCTACAACCATCTCTGATTACCCCAGCCTCCTTCATCTCCCATAACATACTCTTGGCACAATGATAGTGACCTTTGGGTACAGGTCGGTACCTCTCTTTAATGGGCGGATCATCTCCGGTGGGAATATGCTGTTGGACTGCTTTTACATGCCCAAAGTCGAGAGGGTGGTTGCTAAAGACCCGCTCATATTCTCAAACCGCCCGATAAACCCCATGCTTTTGGTGTGAAGGGGTGGAGTCAGTTCCTATGTGTAACTTCTGACACCAATCCTCCAGCTGCCCTTCAGGCCCATTGTCCTCCGCCTGGTCGGATGGAAGAATACGTTCCATGGCCTTTATTGCATTATTGATGACAGTGAACAGCTTAGCAATGGTGACATACCGGGGTAAATGGACCTCTTTCTCCCCACAATACAGGATGCGAATCGGTACCCACCCCTTGTGGACATCAACTACCACTCTGGCTGGATGGTGGGTCTACGATCAGAGTACACGGGTTCTACCAAGGCCAGGTAATCTTGACCCCTGAGGCCTATTGCTGCTCAACACCAAATCAACAATTCACTCCCAGGGGGTATTGCAATAGGGAATGGATCACTCACACTGACACTGCCGACTTCACCAGACAGCTCTACCTGTTGTTTCTGCATCAGGGCTCTTATTTCCTTTTACATGACACGCTGCTGATTGGAACTGGCAGTCTTGGCTACCTGTTGCAACAAAACAATAATTTATCAAAGACAATTCTCTATTACATTGGTGCCTAGAGTAATCACAGGATGGCATTCTTGTCTGTCAATATCAACTATAATCAAACCTTGCGACTGCAACTTTACTCAGCTAACCTTCATGGTCACCTCCTTATACCCCACCTGAGGCAAGGGCTGACCATTGCTGGCAAACATGTTAAAGTGTTCATCTGGGCTGCGAGTAATGTCTGAATCAGCCCAATATTGATTAAAAAGCATATATGGCATCGTTGTCACCTGGGAGCCGGTGTCCAATAAAGTGTTCATTGGGATGCCATCAAGCACGAAGGGCAGGACAGGCCGTCCTCCCATGTACTTGTCTCACCAGCTTTGTTGGCCCGGTCCTCTTACTCATGGGGGTTGACCCTCTGCCCCAGGGGTTGCTTGTTTAAATTACAGAATCTTGGATTGTGCCTCGCCTTGTTGCAGCGGCGACAGATGGGCCATCCATCCTGGTCGTAGCGATCATTGTCTCTCCCTCTGGTCGGTGGGATTCTCTTCTGCTGTCTCAATGGGATGTCATCTGGACTGGAGGCCAGCTGGATCTTCTGCTTTGGGGACACTTGCATGAACTTCACTGTTTTGTTTAGTGCAGCCACACTTTTGGTCAGCTCCTGGACCTGGAGACTTAGGCCTGCAGAGGAGTCATTATCTAGGGTCTGCGCATCGGCCATGACCGGGGAAAAGGAAGCCAACTCCTGGTGGTATGTGATAGCTGGGTGCTGGAGGAGTGGAGTGCCACTTGGGGTTGGTTCTCGCAGCACCTAGATGGCCCAATCTGTAAATCATGTGAAGTCCAGGTCAGGGTTTCGCAGGGCCATAATGTGCAGCTGTGTCCGGGGAACGGTAGTCAGGAGCCCCTCATTAAACTGCTCGGTAAGCAATTTTTCCTCGTCTCGCACACTGTCGGGGTCTACCTTTTAAATTGCCTGCAGCGCCTCTTGCAGGTTTAGGGCATAGTCCCATACACTGTCCTGCAGCCTTTGTTTGCACCCGTAGAATTTCATTTTAATCTCCGCTGCTATTCGGGTGTCAAAAGTATCCTTCAGCCGGGCCAGAATTTGCCTAACAGTTCTTTTGTCGGTGTCTGGGCCCTCTCGGCCACATTGGTTAGCTGGACAATAAGGATACTGACTTTTTGGCTCTCTGGCAGGGGGTACACTTCGAATAAACTATGCAGTTTCTCCTTAAAATCGTTCAGGGTGTGCGACTCCCCTGAGTACTGAGGTAGCCAGTCCGCCCCTGGGATATATGGCATGGATAAAGGCATTACGGTGGCTGCGTCCGTGCCCGCCACTGGATCCTCTTCTAGATTGGGCATCTCCTTCCTTCCTAGTGAACCTCAGCCAGGCTCTGGGTATCATTACCGTAGTAAGCGGCTGCTTCGCAGGCGGGATGGATTGAGCTCCCAGGGTTTCCAAGTCACGAGCCTCCTGCTTTCTGCATGCCATGTGGCGCAGTAATCGTAGCTATTATACAGTTCAATAAAGTCTATGGCACACAGTACCAGGTAATAATGAGCTACGAAATCCTGTTTGTGACGCCAAAATGACACACCCACCAGGGCTGTGGCATACTCGGTACCGGGTTGGACAGTGTTTTGGGGAATTCACGGGGCCGTGACCTAACTCCGTGGCCCTGGCTGTGCTGTAAAATGGGGAATATGTATATGGGATTTAACGTGACGCCACCTGTGGTGTTCGGCAACGGATGGCCGAAGCTGCTAAAGGAGACTGCTGGGGAGGATGGTGATGCAGGTTCTGCTCCCCACAGGTGAAGCTGGGCCCCAGGACTACCGGTTCTGTTTACATCAGGCTTTGTGTACCTTGTGGTGCAGGACTCAGGGAGCAAGAGATCACTCGAGGACACAAGGGCTGAGGTTTTCTTTTCCTTTACTTGATGGTTGATAGTACAGACCGGGCTTTGGTAACAGATCGTAATGGAGAGTCGGGCAGCCTGGAAGCAATTTTGGATACACCTGGCCAGTTAGGCACAGAAGCCTTCCTTCTGTGTTGTCCTCCGTTTTTCCTTGCTACCTAACAACTCACCCTCCTGCTGCTAACTGTCCCTGTTTTTAAAAAAACATTGCCTGCATGGCAGGCAGCTCGAGCCTCGAGCCTATCACAGGTGCCGCTCCTTTGTGTCGACTCCAGGTTCTGAAATGCTGCTGCGCCGCAGGGTATTAGATTGGGCCAGGAGACCTGCAGTCCCCTGCCCTCTGGATTTAACAGCCGGGACTTCAGTACCCACAAAACCACGGACTCCGGTATCCGGTCCCTAGCACTCAGCTCTGGGGCGAGTTTAATCACAGCTCCGCTCCCCAGGTTTTGCTCGACTTCTCTCATACTGACAACTGGTAAGGGGACCCCTCCTTGCTTCCAGGCATGACATTACTCCCTGTGAGGGAGGCAATGCCACTGTGGCAACCAGACTCCTGGGGTGCCCCAACAGTATTCAATGTCTCTCATCCATTCACGTATATTACAAAAAGTCATACGCATCTAGCCAGTATGTAACTACAAGTGTACAAATTTGCATACATACATTTATTCATGTAATCACTTAATACTTGCTGTCATGATTCGGCAGTCACACTGCTAAGCATGGATAACTCTTGTGCCAAGCATGGACAACTCTTGTGCCAAGCACGAACAACAACTCAATGAAAATATATACAGTTGTGTTCAAAAGTTTACATACCCCGGCAGAATTTTTGCTTTCTGAGTCTTTTTTTCAGAGAGCATGAATGATAACTAATGTTGAGCAATACCTTCCGACATCGGGAAATATCGGATCGGATTCCGATACCGGAAACCAATGCAAGTCAATGGGACAGAAATATCGGAATTAAAATAAACCCTTTCTTGCCTTGTAGGTTAATTCTACATGAAGGAAAACAACTAAGAATAATGTAGAATGTATTGGGGGAGGTGGAGGAGACATTAAAGGCATAGCGGTTTAGCCCAATCAAATGGAATAGCAGGAATTAATTTTTTTTAAGGCGTTCGGAGTTACATAGATATTGAATATGTTAAAGGGGTTGTGTAGCAATAGAGGGAGACGTTCAGAAAAGGCACATGTTGGCGGAGTGTCGGAACGGAGTGCTTCATCTAGCTTGGAGGTTGACTGAGCCCCTGACCCGGAGGACATGGCACGGATGCGGGCACCTGTATGCACAACAGACTGTGAGTAAAGCTTTGGAACTACATGCCCTGGTGTCCTCCAGTTATTCCTGCGCCAACACACTCAGCACTTCTACATCTCTGTGCCTGGCACTGCACCATCTACGTCTCTTCACTGCCTCTCCATCTACACTGCCCTGGGACTACAGCCCTACCTGTGGAGGGCCACAACATCATTGCTGAACCACACCATCTGTCCCAGAGGATCTGTCTGCAGCGTCGGCTTAACATCTTCATTGCCGAACACCACAGGTGGCGTCATGAATCATTCACTCATAAACTTTAATCATCATCCACACGTTCAACATTTCCCTTTTACAATGGACGCCCAGGGCCACGGACCGGGTCACAGCTACCGTGACATCTCCCATTGAAACCAACTGGCCCGGTACCGAGTACCCCACCAGCCCTGGCAGGCAATCCAACTTGGCGGGAAATACATAACAGAACAGGTTGTCCGGGCTTTTCACATAATCTCAGTGCATATCTGGGCTGCAGAATGCTGACAAAAAGTAATTTACCTTCTGTGACTATTCTGCACGGTTTCCAAGATATCATCTCTTGCTTCTAAGATAAATGCCCAGGGGGGGGGTGTTCTGGCATTGAAATGAGAACTTGTAGATTCCTCCTCCCTCACTAGTTTCACTTTCCATAGATCACTGTTCAGCGTGAGTCTTGGGGAGGAGCAGCAGGGTGGTCTGCTCGCAGCCAATCACAGCCATGCCATTAGTTAACATGCCTACATGCCTAACAGGATGTGCCCACACTTCTTAGGATTCCTCATTGGCTGAATCAAATCAAACTGGCTCATAGCATTATGGGAACTTCCAATTCCGGTATTCGATATGCAAAAAGTATCGGAACTCAGTATCGGAACTCCGATACCGTGAATATCGGCCGATACCCGATATTTGCAATATCGGAATGCTCAACACTAATGATAACACCAAAACTTTTTCTCCACTCATAGTTAGTGGTTGGGTGAAGCCATTTATTTTCAAAATACTGTGTTTTCTCTTTTTAAATCATGACAACCCAAAACATTAAAATGACCCTGATCAAAAGTTCACCTACCCCATTGCTTAATACCATGTATTGCCCCCTCTAACATCAATGACAGCTTGAAGTCTTTTGTGGTAGTTGTGTATGAGGTTCTTTATTTTCTCAGATGGTAAAGCTGCCCACTCTTCTTGACAAAAAGCCTACAGTTTCTGTAAATTCCTGGGCTGTCTAGAATGAACTGAATGCTTGAGATCTTCCCAGAGTGGCTCAATGATATTGCAGTCAGGAGACTGAGATAGCCACTGCAGAACCTTTACTTTCTTCTGCTGTAGCCAATGACAGGTCAACTTGGCCTTGTGTTTTGGATCGTTGTTATGTTGCAATGTCCAAGTACGACAATAAATAGTTCACCCAACCACTAACCTTGAGTGTAGAAAAAGTTTTGGTGTTATCATTCATATTCTCTGAAAAAAAGGCCAAGAAAGCAAAAATTCTGCCGGGGTATGTAAACTTTTGAGCACGATTGTGAATCTACAAAAACGCAGTTATAGGGGGAGGTTACTTTGTCAATTATGGCCTTACTGTAAATATAATGTAGACAGTGACATACAAGTGCACCTCACAAAATTAAAATATTATCAAAAAGTTAATTTATTTCAGTTCTTCAATACAAAAAGTGAAACTCGTATATTATATAGAGTCATTACAAACAGAGTGATCAATTTCAAGTGTTTTTCCTGTTAATGTTGATGATTAAGGCTTACAGCCAATGAAACCCAAAAGTCGTTACCTCAATAAAATAGAATAATTAGCAATAAAACACCTGCAAAAGCTTCCTAAGCCTTTCAAAAGGTCCCTTAGTATGTTTTAGTAGGCTCCACAATCATGGGGAAGACTGCTGACTTGAAATATGTCCAGAAGGCAGTCATTGACACACTTCACAAGGAGGGTAAACCACAAAAGGTCATTCCCAAAGAAGCTGGCTGTTCACAGTATAACAAAGCATATTTATGGAAAGTTGAGTGGAAGGAAAAAGTGTGGTAGAAAAAGGTGCACAAGCAACGGGGAGAACCGCAGCCTTGAAAGGATTGTTAAGAAATTGCAATTCAAAAATTTGAATTTGGAGATTCACAAGGAGTGGACTGCTGCTTGAGTATTTGCTTCGAGAGCCAATGAGCCACCACACACAGACATATCCAGGACATGGACTACAAATGTTGCATTCTTTGTGTCAAGCCACTCATGACCAAAGAACTGGACTGTTGCTCAATGGTCCAAGGTATTATTTTCAGATGAAAGTAAATTTTGCATTTAATTTGGAAATTAAGGTCCCAGGGTCTGGAGGAAGAGTGGAGAGGCATACAATCTAAGCTGCTTGAGGTCTAGTGTGAAGTTTCCACAATCAGTGATGGTTTGAGGAGCCATGTCATCTGCTGGTGTAGGTCCACTGTGCTTTATCAAGACCAAAGTCAGCGAAGCCGTCTAACAGGAAATTTTAGCGCACTTCATGCTTCCCTCTGGTGACAAGCTTTTTGAAGATGGAAATTTAATTCTCCAGCAGAACTTGACACCTGTCTACACTGCCAAAAGTAGCAATATCTGGTTTAAAAACAATGTTATCACTGTGCTTGATTGGCCAGCAAACTCGCCTGACATTAACTCCATAGAGAATCTATAGGGTATTGTCAAGAGGAGGATAAAAGACACCAGACTCAACAATGCATATAAGCTGAAGGCTGCTATCAAAGCAACCTGGGCTTCCATAGCACCTCAGCAATCCTACAGGCTAATTGCCTCCATGCCACGTCGCATTTAAGTAGTAATTGATACAAAAGGAGCCCAGACCAAGTACAGTATTGAGTGCATTTACTGAGCATACATTATAGTAGGACAACATTTCAGATTTTAAAGTCATTTTTCAAGCTGGTGTTATAAAGTATTCTAATTTACTGAGATAATGACTTTTGGGTTTTCATTGGGTTATCGCTCTCACTCTCTCATACTGGTCATTGAAAGTTCATGCTTGAATCTGATCAAGAGTATTCCCAGAAGGATTCAGGCAGTGTTGAAAGTAGATTTACAAAATACTAACCATAGCAAAATAATAAAAAATAAAATTTAGATTTTTAGGAGCAAAACAGTAAGAATGTAGTAACATGATGAAAATCTGCATAATTAATCATATGCTAAATAGATGCAAGTCAAATTTATGTATGAGGTAGCCAAGATGATTGTGTATAAATTGATGACAGTCTCACATTCAAAGCAGTAGTAGATGAAGAGATATGGAGCCTAAAAGTCAAAAGTTCAAAACATTGTTACCCTTTTGCTTGTCCGTGTAGGTTACATTTGCTGTGACCTGTAAGCTTGGTAAAAATTTCCACAATTTCTATTGCATTAAATCAATTCACTCATCTCTTGTTAAAGGAAACTGTTAGAATTTTATACCCCACCCAAAATCTTTTAGATGACTATTTGCTCCCTTAAAAGACACAACAGTAGATTCCATTATGAACTCTTAGCGCTGCTCCAGCAGTGACAAATTGCATTTTGAAATTCAGTATGCTCCAGTCAGAAGTGCATTGGAGCTTGACAATGCACTTCCATCTTCTCAGCCTCACTCTGTCTTCTGCGCCTTGTGCCTCCTTCCTTTGGTTGATCAGCTGGTCCTTTACAATTGTACATGGCCAATGACCTCTCCAAAAACCAACCAAGCTGCTCGTCAGGGTATGCAGTATGAGGGTGAGGAGCTGGAAGTGCATTGTCATGCCCCAATGCACTTCCAAACTTTTCTATACTGAACTACAAAATGCCATCACATGCTGCTGCAAAAGCTCTTTGGGGTCATAAAGGGATTGACTTATCTTTTAAAGGGCTACATAGTCTTATAAATGGTTTGGGGGAATAGTAGGTTCTGACAGGTTCTCTTTAACACAAGTCACTGTATATCTGTAAATTTCTACTAAATTGATTATTTCAGTAGTTTATCTGTTTTTCTTTATTCTGTATGACAATGGTTGAAATGAGAGCCCTTATTCTTTTTGCAACATGTAGATGCTGTTTTAGCATTTTGGTTTCTCTAGCTCCCTTTTTCCCAGAATGTTCTGACTCCCTGCGAATGTTTGTCGCCAGCACATGGCCATCAATGCATGTGTTTTGCTGTGATAATGGCAATCAGGGCATTAACAAAGCAAGGATTAAAAACACCAGCAGTACCAAATTAAAACGGATTTATGACAGGTGAAATTCTGCGTGCCACGTGTGCTTGGATAAATCCAAGGCGCAAATTAAAGAAATATTCAGAAATAATGTCCCGTGCTTCCACTGTGATTTACCGAAATGTTTCATATTGCTAATATCACAAAGCTTCACCGCTAATGAGAAATACTTGTTCCTATTTGTGCAAGTAGCTGCCTGTGACCTGCAATACAAAAGGCAATTTTCTAGCAAGTTACATTGTAAGTGCGACATTTACTGCCTCCTGCATTCAGCGTTTCCCCAGAACAGGGAAATTTTGTGCACCTCTTTCTATTATAAGCACTACATTTATTCTGCGCCCATAGCTGAGCTCGCTCAATGACTGAAAGTGTCTTTCTATACACGGAGAATTGCTGTTTATTTCAGTATTAGTATTGCATTGTTGTTGCAAATGGGAAGCGCTATTGAATTGTGTTTCTGACCAGGCAATGGCACGTATTCCTTAATAGTGAGATGTACTCGGATGATATTGCGAGCTGTGTCACTCTGTTTTCGAAAATCTCCAGTCTCCTGAGCTTTCTGTTTTAATATCAGGATTATATAGGTGGTGGCGCAGAAGATCTCAAATCGTATCCTAAGGGGTGCATGCACCACCATGTGGCCGCAGCTGGTAACTGTTCTGCTCACACACTCCCTGTTCTTACAGACAACAGAGATTTCCAATCAGGTATAAAACATTTCCAGATTGTTTTTGCTATCCGAACAGATTTGGGTTTTTACGCGAAAAGAGCTCTAGTATTGTTGGTATCTATATACAGTATATGGAACAATTTGCAAACTTATTTCCAGCATAATTATAACTCTACAGAACAGAGAAGTGGTACTTGAATGCATTGAGATAATCTCTGATTGATAACATATATTTTAACTAGAATGAAGTATAGTCTTCCCAGAGTAGTAAGTATATGCTTATTTCTGCACTTATGTTTCAGTCTATCTGGTACCTTCAGGCTATGTGCACACGTCCAGAATTTCCGCAGATTTTATGCATTTTTGCCACGCTTTTTCACCGCGAAAACGTGGCAAAATCACTGCAAATTGCATAAAATAAGCAACCCATTGAATTCAATGGCATTCCACACATGCTGTGCTAATGCTGCATATTTTTCCGCGGCGGAATCGCATTGCAAAACACCAACTTACTTTCTGCTTCAAGCCATACTGTGAAATATGTCTGTTGCCAGTCCTGTGCTCCGTGCTTCTGCTCTCCATGTTTCCTGACTGTGTGTATAGTGGGGAGGCGCCAGAACTCTCTGGTTCTTAGGCAGTCAGGGTGCACCTGTGTAATATGTCCCTTACCAATCACCTAGAGCCCTTGACTATTTAGTTTCGCCACAACCACTGACCTTTGCCTGTGCAATGTCTAATCTGCTGAGGAAGCCAGGCCCTGTTCAGTGTATTTCCTCCTTCTCTGGAGGAATACTTCTTGTCTTGCCTTGTACCTTGTCTGCCTGCCAGGAGGCTGAATATCCTGGCCCTTGAGTCTTGGTTCCAGTACCCTGTCTGTACTCTGTCCTACCTTAATCTCCCTTTCTCCTTGTCCGTGGCTTCCATCCCTGCTGTGTCTTTCCTTGTGTCCTCCCTGTCTGTGCATCTGCACCCTTGCAGCTCTGACTGTGAATCTGCACCCTTGCAGCTCTATCTGTGAATCTGCAACCTTGCAGCTCTGTCTGTGAATCTGCACCCTTGCAGCTCTGTCTGTGAATCTGCACCCTTGCAGCTCTGTCTGTGAATCTGCACCCTTGCAGCTCTGTCTGTGAATCTGCACCCTTGCAGCTCTATCTGTTCATCTGCACCCTTGCAGCTCTGTCTGTGAATCTGTACCCATGCAGCTCTATCTGTTCATTTGCACCCTTGCAGCTCTGTCTGTAAATCTGCACCCTTGCAGCTCTATCTGTTCACGGCTCCCTAGCCGCTCTGCCTGCTCGGCTCCCTAACCGCTCTGCTTGCTCGGCTCCCTAGTCGCTCTGCCTGCTCAGCTCCCTAGCCGCTCTGCCTGCTCGGCTCCCTAGCCGCTCTGCCTGCTCAGCTCCTTAGCCGCTCTGCCTGCCCGGCTCCCTTGGAGCCCAGCCTACTTCACACTCCTGCGGCTCCGCCTTCCTGCACCTCCTGTGTGAACAGGTCCAAACTTGTTCCTTCATATTCCACTCCTTCCTGCCTATATCCATACCTGCACCTCCTGTGTGAACAGGTCCAAACCTGTTCTCTCATAAACCACTCCTGCATGCACTGTGTCTCAAGCCGTGCCTGCTTGCCCAGTGTCTCCAAGCCATGCCCGCTTGCCCAGTGTCTCCAAGCCGTGCCCGCTTGCCCAGTGTCTCCAAGCCATGCCCGCTTGCCCAGTGTCTCCAAGCCGTGCCCGCTTGCCCAGTGTCTCCAAGCCGTGCCCGCTTGCCCAGTGTCTCCAAGCCGTGCCCGCTTGCCCAGTGTCTCCAAGCCGTGCCCGCTTGCCCAGTGTCTCCAAGCCGTGTCTCCAAGCCGTGCCTGCCTGCCAGGGTACCAAGCCGTGCCTGCTTGCCCAGTGTCTCAGCCTGCCTGTTAGTCACACCTGTCCAAGTGACTTGTCCCCGAGTGGGATCAGCAGCCACAGCCAGACACCACCCTGGAGTGGCACCCGACAGCTACCTGCCGCACAAGCCTGACCTCACCATCAGAGGCTACAGTGAAGACAGAGGTAGCTGTCATAGTCACCCCCCTTCCAAGGTGGCCTGGTTTGTGGCACAATGGGGCCACAACCCCCCGGCTAACGCCAGTCAGCCAAGGCGTGAGCGTGACATACAGTATTATGGGCACCACATAGTCCGCCATACAGTATTATGGGAAACCACATAATCTTCCATTCAGTATAATAAGCACCCACATAGTCCGCCATACAGTATTATGGGTACCTCATAGTCCGCCATACAGTATTATGGGCAACCAAATAGTCCTCCATACAGTATTATGGGCAACCACATTGTCCGCCGTACAGTATTATGTGCAACCACAGTGTAATGGGAAACCACATAGTCCGCCATACAGTATTATGGGCACCTCATAGTCCGCCATACAGTATTATGGGCCCCATATAGTGCTCCTCCATACAGTATTATGGGGCACCTGCTCCTTCATACAGTATTATGGGCCCCCTGCTCCTCCATGCAGCACATTATTGCCCCCCTGCTCCTCCATGCAGCACATTATGGCCCCGCTGCATCTCCATGCAGCACATTTTGCCCCCCCCCTGCTCCTCCATGCAGCATACTATGGCCTCCCCTGCTCCGGCACAGCTTCCAGGGAGCATGGTGACGAGAATGATATACTATTAAACTGCGTAGGCGACAACTGTGGGGTCCCCAGAAACCTATTTTTCCTCTCATTGGGGCCCCATCAGGAAGGGTGCAAAGACAGCAGAGCAGATCATCACGCCAGGCTAGCCATGATTCTCTACACAGGGCAGGCCGCAGGGCAGAAGTCAGACAGGGAACCCGGCGGAGAGCACACACCACCACACAGCTGGGCCGGCACTGCAGGACAGAAGCAATCAGGAGCCGGCAGAGCAGAGCTGCCTGACTCAGAGGAGGAGGACACTGTATGCACTGGGCAGGCCGAAGGGCTGCAGGAGTCAGACAGGGAGCCCGGCAGAGAGCACACAACAACACCACACAGCCAGGCCGGCACTGCAGGACAACGGTAGTCGGGAGCCGGCAGAGCTGCATGACCGAGGAGGAGGACACTGGACGCACTGAGCAGGCCGCATGGCTGCAGGAGTAAGACATGGAGCCCGGCAGAGAGCACACAACACCACCACCACCACACAGCCGGGCCGGCACTGTCCGGCACTGCAGGACAGCGGCAGTCGGGAGCCGGCAGAGCTGCATGACCGAGGAGGACACTGAACGCACTGAGCAGGCTGCAGGGCTGCAGGAGTAAGACAGGGAGCCCGGCAGAGAGCACACAACACCACCACCACCACACAGCCGGGCCGGCACTGTCCGGCACTGCAGGACAGCCGTAGTCGGGAGCCGGCAGAGCTGCATGACCGAGGAGGAGGACACTGGACGCACTGGGCAGGCCGCAGGGCTACAGGAGTCAGACAGGGAGCCCAGCAGAGAGCACACAACACCACCACCACACAGCCGGGCTGGCACTGTCCGGCACTGCAGGACAGCGGTAGTCGGGAGCTGTCAGAGCTGCATAACCGAGGAGGACACTGGACGCAGCACTGGGCAGGCCGCAGGGCTGCAGGAGTCAGGGAGCATGGCAGAGAGTCCATCACCACCACCCACCACCACAAAGTCATCAGCCGAAGTCATTGTACTAGTCTGTGTGACTGTCTAGTGTCCCCTGCTGGACCCCTTCCCCTGCTATTTTATACACTGTGACTCACCGGACCCGTGGACCGGAGGGCTCAGGGCTGCGGTACACTGTCTGTAACAGGAGCGGGAGCAGCAGGATGAGCGGCGACGTCCTCTGTTCTGTGTGCTGGCACTGCTATTAGCCAGGCAGCAGCCAGCTACAGAAGAGGAAAGAAACACAGGGCGGGGACTCACCGCTCATCAAAAACAGGGGCCGCGCGAACCACTGCAGCAAGGTCACACGGCGGCCAGGAGAGTGACTCATCACCAGATGCTCAGGAGCCACTGGAGACAGCCAGCCAGGGGGCCGCCAATTTAGCTGGTATGTGTACGTGCGCTCTTAAAGGGCCCGGCCCCTAAACATTTAAAGGGGCAGGAAATTTAAAGGGCCCCCCGCAACCCTCGGGGCCCACCAGGCATTTACCCGGTACCCCGCCAGGCCAGACCGAGCCTGGTCGCAAGGCATCGCTGGGAACAGGACTTGCCGGGAGCATCGCTGAGGCCTGCAGACACTGCATAGGATGCCGGAAGGTGAGAATATCATGATTTTTTATTTTTTTTTAATTATTTTTAACATTAGATCTTTTTACTACTGATTCTGCATAGGCAGCCTCAACAGTAAAAAGTTTGTCACACTTGTCAAACACTATGCACTTGCAAAATGCTATTTTTTTGCGGGAAATACGCAGGAATTAAAATGCAGATTTCTAGAGTATTTTCTGTGGCATGGAATTGCGGAATTCCCGTGGAAATTTCCGCAGGAATTCCGGACGTGTGCACATAGCCTCAAAATTTCTGCCATAGCGTTCGGCACCATTTATCCCACCATTCTTTAGC
The DNA here is from genome assembly GCF_039654945.1 of Dendrobates tinctorius. Lineage (NCBI taxonomy): Eukaryota > Metazoa > Chordata > Amphibia > Anura > Dendrobatidae > Dendrobates > Dendrobates tinctorius. Next base: position 19,049,253 of record NW_027361732.1, read on the forward strand.
TGTAGGAATTTTCACCGAAGACTCTGAACGTGTACAACACTAAGGGCACAGTCAGATGGTCGTATAACATGGACGATGATCACATGTATTTCTATTTAACGCTATTTCCTTATCTGATCCATGTACACTATAATACTGTGGATGGACCAAATCATAGAATTAACAGCATTGAGTCCTCCGGACAGAGGAGCCCATGAAGTGCAATACAACTCCAAATATTAAAATATCAGAATTTTTAATTCAAACACATTAAAATGTAGATTTCATCAATCATAAGTAGCAAAACATTCCTCATGGATTTAGGGCACATCAGCGTAGGTAGATCATCATGATATATTCAAAGCCTTCAGAGCATTGCTAGGTTGTGTAAGAGTTTGTAAATCAACATATTTTTACAATAATCAAAATAATATATTAGTAAGTAAAAATAGGAAAGAGAATATTACTAGAAGGGCACTGGGTGCAAATCAAGGACAGATTTCCATATGAACCAGGCAAGGACTATATCATCTTAAATGTAAGAGATTAGGGCTGTGCATCCTGTTGGCACATATACTGTATAGCTGCAGCTTTTTTTGGGGGGGGAGAAAAAATTGAATATATTCTGATCCATTGAGAATTACGTGATTAGTGTTACTTTTTAATGCTATATCACACAAAAAAATCATAAAATATTTTTCCTGGGTTAAACTTCTTACCGGTACACTCTTCTGTGTTCTGGATTATTATTTTTTTTTCATTCCGTAATCTGAAGTACATTTTTTGTTATATAACTTTCAAAACACTTGTTTTGGTAATATATTGCTCACCCATAGGATCTTACATCCTCTTCGGTACATTTCATTGATATGCAATCCTCAAAAAACTTGTTAAAAAATGTATTGGTATTATATAAAACTTTGCGCTATTGTGGCGCCCCTGAGGGTTCAGTCGCCACAGAGGTACTGCACCTCCTCCTGAGGTGTGGTACCCCACCATCCAGGTAAGGTGGAGACTCCTGACCACGCTCCAACACCTGCACCCCACACCACAAAGTAGTGTAGCAAAGCACCTTCGGTGGCTCCCTGCTTGGAGTGTAGCATAGCACCCCTTGGTGGCTCCCTACTTGGAACACGAAACGTACTGGGAGGTGGGTGGAGTTTAGTTCACCAAAAAGAGCGGGAATAGTTGAGTTCAGTCAGTGAATCCAGTCAGAGAGTGAGGATGTAGACGGACGGAGTGTGAGACAGAGAAGATCCCCGGGAGAGGATGGAAGAAGGAAGTGCTGTAGCAGGCCACAGTGATCTGGGTCTGCTGGCACAGGAAAGAGACAGAGAAAGGAAGCTTGATTCTCCATTGGAAAGAAGAACGTAAGGAGAACAAGAGAGCAAGGATCAGGGTTAGAGGAGAACCCTTTTCAAGTTCTAAGCGCAAAGCCGGGGTCCGGTCCCCGAGGTTGTACGGATACTAATGGTACTGCAGCAGACACCAGAGTAATAGAAGTAGTGACCATTTTATTCCCACCCAAGACTTGGGGGCACAACAGCAACATATTAGTGACCCGGGACTTAGTAGCAAGGAGTCCCCGAAGCCGGCTACAGTTGTCTGCCGTACAAGTACAGTTCATAGGAACATCTGACAGGAGGCACTCCAGTGTAACTCAGTACTGAGAGTACTTCACTCAAAGGCGCTATAAGAGGAGACGTTCAGAAAAGGCACATATGTTGGCGGAGTGTTGGAAAGGAGTACTTCATCTTGTCTGGAAGTTGGCTGAGCTCTTGAAACGGAGGACATGGCACGGATGCGGGCACCTGTACCTGCAACAGACTGTGAGTAAAGCTTTGGAACTACATGCCCTGGTGTCCTCCGCTTATTCCGGCGCCAACCTGCCCAGCACTGCTACATCCCTCCTGCGCCTGACACTACACCAACTACGTGTCACTTCACCTACACTACCCTGGGACTACAGCCCTGCCTGTGGAGGGCTCTAACATCACTGTTGCACCACACCATCTGTCCCAGAGGATCTGTCTGCAGCATCGGCTTACATTTCTATTGCCGAACACCACAGGTGGCATTACGAATCACTTATAAACTTTCACCACCATAAGCACACTGAAACAACCCCCCTTTGAAATGGAGCCCCAGGGCCACGGACCGGGTCACCGCTGACGTGACGACCCCAGCAGAAAAGATCAACCGGCCCGGTACCGAGTACCCCATGGCCCTGGTGAGTGAGGGCGCTCCACTATGTGCACATGTTGCAGAATGGGTGCATTTTTGTTGCTGTGCTTCGTTCAAATTTTTTACAAAACCTGATGCGAGCAAAGTGAATGATTAACAAAGTATCACATACACGTTATTTATTTTCGACTTGCAGATTTGACGCAGAAAATAATCTGCAGCATGTAAATTCTGACAGTATAATGATGTGCAGGCAATCCCCACATGCTTATTGGCTGTGTAACAGGCGCATAAAATGTAGGGCGAGGATTCAAGCTTTACATAGAGCACTACCCATTACCCGCCGAGTAAAGAGCACATCCGAGCACCGTGATACTCCAATGATAACAGTGTTACTGTTTAAAATGATATGCATATAAGTCGATGCAAAGTGTACAAGGGGCTGCTGCTAAGCCTTTGGCTTTGTGATCTTTTTTTTGTTTCTATGGTAACAAATGTTACATCACATGAAAGCCTTATGTGTCTAATATATGTTTTCAAAATTTTGTGTTTTTAGCTTATGGCAACAGTGTTCTACATACGCGGGAAAACAAAATGGCAGAGTCTAATGCAATATTCACAGCAAATGAGCGCAGAGGAGTGATAAAATTCTTGTTTCTGCAAGGAAAGTCCGCAAAGGATATTTATGGTGATATGTCACAGACATTGGGGGACCAATGCCCTTCAAATTCCACAGTTAACAACTGGGCTGCCAATTTAAAACGGGCCACTTCAGCACCAACAATGAGGAATGACCTGAACGACTGAGAGTGGTTGTTGCTCCAGAGATCGTCGCTGCTGTGCACAACTTCATACTGGAGAATTGGCAAATTTCAGCTAAAACAATTACAAACATCATGGGGATGTCCCATGAACTTGTTTGTGTAATTAATTATCCTTGAACATTTGGACATGAAGAAGCTATCTGCAAAGTGGGTCCCCAAATGTTTGACAACAGATCAGAAAAGCAAGCGAGTGAAAACTTCCCGATACATTTGTCAGCATTTCCAGACAGATAAGAACTTCCTGGATTGACTGGTCACTATGGATGAGACCTGGATTTATTTGTATGACCCTGAAACCAAGGAGCAATCAAAAGAGTGGATGCCCAGTGATTCTCCTCGTCCAAAGAAGTTCAGGGTGCAAAAATCAGTCACTAAGGTGATGGCATCTGTGTTCTGGGATAAGGAGGGAATGCTGCTAGTGGACTACCTTCAAAAGGGTTCCATCATCAATACAAGGTATTACATTGAACTTTTGGACCAATTCAAGGCAGCTCTGAAGGCCAAAAGGTGCGGCAAACTGTCCAAAGGAATCTTGTTCCTGCAAGACAACGCCTCCGCTCACACTCCACTGGGCTTCCAGATGGTTGACCACCCACCTTATTCACCAGATCTAGCTCCCTCCAACTATCATCTGTTTCCAAACCTGAAGAAACACCTCAAGGGTAACAAATTTCGCACCATTTCTGATGCCATGGCTGTTACGGATGTCTGGTTTGAGGCACAACCGAAATCCTTCTTTTTGTAAGACTTATAGAGCTTGGAATACCAATGTAAGAAGTGTGTTGACATCAGTGGAGAGTATGTGGTATAAATGTAAATTTTCATCTTCATATATCATTTCTTTCTGGGTAAAGCCAGGGGCAGACATACCGCGTGTGCAACCAGAGTGGCTGCATTGGGTCCTGGAAAAAGAGGGGGCCACTGCAGAACGGCTGATAATGGGGGCAATCTGGCCTGTTTTTCTGACCCGATGGGGCCCTGGCCAGACTGCCTTCATGTGTGGCCGGCAAGGAGAGTTTCCTGCAGCTCCACTGCCTGCAAGAGAAAATGGCAGCGGAGTGGAGCTGCGATCCATCCTGCTTCCTGCCCACACTTCTTGTCTTACACAGCATTCAGCAGCATGGCTGGGTGACATCATCGTTCAGTACCGCGGCTGCTGTTGTGCCAGTGAGAGGAAGCTGCCGGCGATGGTGATTCTGCAGCTGCAGGAGAGCAAGGTGAGAGGTGTTGTGTGTGTGGGCTTGTGTGTGGTGCTTCGGGGGAACGTGCAGAGAAGTGATTGGTGCTGTGTGTGTCTCTGTGTGAGGGTGGAGGAGAGGGCAATGATGTGGGTGATGGGGAGAAGGCAATGATGGGGGTGACAGAGAGGGCAATGATGGAGGTGGTGGAAAAGACAAATTATGGAGGTGGTGGAATGGGCAATTATGATGATGGTGGTGGGGGGGAAAAGACAATGATGGTGATGGAAAGGACAATGATGGTGGTGGAAAGGGTAATAATGGGGGTGGTGGGGAAGAGGAAATGATGGAGGTCATGGAATGGACAATGATGGGGGTGGTGGGGGGAGAAGACAATGGTGATGGCAGTGGAGAGGACAATGATGGGGGTGATGGGGGAGGAGGAAATGAAGAAGGTGGTTGAATGGGTAATGAAGGGGTGGTGGGGGAGAAGGCAATGATGGGGTAATGGAGAGAGTAGTACCACCAGAAGCACCAAAACTTTTGGGGTTCTCATACTATTAGAAATACTACGAGATAAGTTCATAGCAATTTAGTATTATCTTTGAGACTATTTATGTCTCTTTATTTTTTCGGTATTATAAGTGTGTGTGTGTTTCTTTTTTGTGTCCCTTTTTGTATATGTAGGGAGACGTAGGGGTTATTAGGGATACCGACGTTGAGCGGGGGCGCCATATCGTCTACAACTAGGGTGCCAACCTCCGCGGTTAGGAAGGGTGAAATTAGGGCTGACTAGGGTAATTTAGCCGGTGGCCCATTATGTGATTACTGAAGAGAACTAAAACAGTTTTTTCTCCCTTCATTTTTTGTCCTCTACTACTCCTTCTTTTAGTCATTTTCACAAATGTTTTTAGTCATTGAATTAAAAGCTAAATTTTAGGGGGTTTTTTTTGGTGCTTCTGGTGGTACTACTGAATATATAATCGCATTGATTAGTTTTGAGGTCTGTTTTTGGTAATGGAGAGAGCAATGATGGAGGTGGTGGAAAAGACTATGATGGGGTGGTGGGGGAGAAAGCAATGATGGAGGTGGTGGAAAGGGAACTTAAGGCGGGTGATGGAGGAGAAAGCTTTGATGGAGGTGGTGGAAAGGACAATGATGGTGGGGGAGAAAGCAATGATGGGGTGGTGGGGAAAAGGCAATGATGGGGATGTGGGGGAGGAAATGATGGAGCTCATGGAATGGGCAATGATGGGGTGGTGGAGGAGAAGACAATGATAGTGGCAGTGGAAAGGACAATGATGGGGTGGTGGGGGAGGAAGAAATGATGGAAGTGGCGGAATGGGTAATGATGGGGTGGTGGAGGAGAAGGCAATGATGGTGGCAGTGGAAAGGACAATGATGAGGGTGGTGGGGAAGGAAGCAATGATGGAGGTGGTGGGGAGAAGGCAATGATGGAGGTGGTGGAAAGGGCAATGATGGGGGTGATGGGGAGGGCAATGTTGGGGGTGGTGGAGGAAGAAGCAATTATGGAGGTGGTGGAAAGGGCAATGATGGGGGTGGTGGGGGAGAAAGCAATGAAGGGGTTGGTGGGGAAAAGGCAATGATGGTGGTGTTGGAAAGTACAATGATGGTTGTGGTGGAAAGGGCAATAATTGGGGTGGTGGGGGAGGAGGAAATGATGGAGGTGGTGGATTGGGCAATGATGGGGTGGTGGGGGAAAAGGCAATGATAGTAATGGTGGAAAGGGCAATCATGGGGGTCGTAGGGGAGAAGGCAATGATGGATGTGGTGGAATGGGCACTAATAGGGTAGTAGGGGGAACACAATGATGAAGGTGGTGAATAAGGCAATGATGAGGGTGGGGGAGAAGACAATAATAGAATGCGGAGGGAGGAGGACAATGATGGGTGTGGGAGATTTGGATGGAAGGAAGGGGGATTTAGAATGGATTTAGGAACAGGGGGAGGTGGAGAAAAATGTTATTATCGCTTATTATATCTAACACAGTTCCTTAGTATAAAGAGTACTCACTTATTATACATAGCACAGCTATTACTATACTAAGGGTATACACTCCCTGACAGAAGTTATGTCGCTTATCCATGTTATGTAAATAAAAACTTATAATCTGACGTTAAATTCATCCATTGGTTGTATAAATTATTCTTTTGAAAGCTGAAACCCTCTGAAATGTGGTTTAGGTCAAGAAAATAAGTTGGCATCAATGCAGAAATATTGATCACTTAATGGATACAGAATGGTCAGATTTTGCAAGACAAAAGTTTTGCTGCCTGGTCATAGAATGCACCCAATCCTAGTTTACATCCTCACCTATGCTCAGTAAATGATCGGCTAATTAGTGGGTGTGTATAAAATAAAACCCAGAACCCCAGACCTTCACTTGAGCTGCAACTTGATCACTGACAACATGCCAAAAATCCACCCTGCGACAAAAGCCTGGATTATCAAGAGGCTGAAGACCAGACCCACTGCAGAGGTGGCTGGCACCTTTGATGTGTCTCAGTGTCAAGTACAAAGAATTAAAAAAAGTTTCAAAGAGACTGGAGATATGTTTTACAAGTCCAGGTCTGGCAGACCCCGCAAGACAACTGCTCAGGAAGAAGATTTGTTGGTTAGAAAATCCAAAGCAAGCCCCTCTTCCACTGCAGCAGAGCTCCAACAGGCCTGGTCACCTCAAGTCCCTGTATCAACTAGAACAGTTTGTAGGATTCTGTCTCAAAATGGCCTCCATGGTAAAATCAGTGCCCAGAAACCAGCATTAAAAAAAAGACAAATAAAAAACGTGTGACATTTGCAAAGTCCCACAGCTTGCAAAACAGATGGACCTCTTGTATTCCAAATGAAAAAAGGAGTCAAATTCTGCAGCAGGATGGTGCTCCATCTAATGCATCCATCTCTACAACAAAGTTCCTCCAGGCAGAAAAGATCAAGGTGCTCAAGGACTGGCCAGCCCAGTCACCAGACATGAACATCATTGAGCATTTTTGGGTTAGGGTACCGCTACACTTAGCGATGCACCAGCGATCCCGACAACGATATGGATCGCTGGTGCATCGCTAAGTGGTCGCTAGTGAGCTGCCACACAGGCAGATCTCACCAGCGACATCGCAGGGGTTGGCGATCGCTACTTACCTGTCAGACGCGGCTATCCAGACGTCCTCCGCCTGCCTCCACGTGTCGCTCGTAGGCGCCACAGGAAGCCCAGCAGGAAGCGCCCGATGAGAAATGATCCAGGACCATCTCGCGCGATCAGCGATGAGCAGCGGGGGAGCCGGTCGGAGGTAAGTATCACATGTAGCGATATCGCTAGCAATATTGCTATAACGTCACAAAATCGGTGATGTTACAGCGATATTGCTAGCGTTATCGCTATGTGTAACAGGGGCTTTAGGATGAAAGAGGAATCTTGGAAGACAAGACCAAAGAATCTAGATGAACTCTGGGAGGCATGTAAGACTGTATTCTTTGCTATTCCTGATGACTTCATTAATAAATTGTATGAATCATTGTTGAACCGCATGGATGCAGTCCTTCAAGCTCATGGAAGTCACACAAAATATTAAATATGACTCTAATAGCACCACAGCGTCATTCACCAAAGTTATGCAACATATATTTGTATTTTAAGTTAATTATTTGTTTGAATATCACATTACTTTCTGTGGACAACAAAACTTTTGTCTTGCCAAAATCTGACCATTCTGTGTCCATTAAATTATGAATATTTCTGCATTGATAGCAATTTATTTTCTTAACCTAAACAACATTTTGGAGGGTTTCAGCTTTCAAAAGAATAATTTATACAACCAATGGATGAACTTAACGGCAGGTTACAAGCTTTTATTTACATAACATGGATAAGCGACATAACTTTTGTCAGGGAGTGTATACTAAGGGGCTGTGCTATGTATAATAAGTGAGTACTCTTTATTCTAAGGGACTGTGTTAGATATAATAAGCGTAGAGTGTAGAGTGTACTCACTTATTATGTATAGAACAGTCCCTTAGTATATAGGGTACTTGCTTATGTATAGTGTCATCCCTCAGTATATAGTGTAGTCACTTTTCATGTGTAGCACAGTCCCTTAGTATACAGTGTACCCCTAGTATATAAAGTAGTGTACTCATTTATTATGTTTAAGACATCTTTATTTACATAGTTTCCTCATTTGTTATGTATAACACCATCCCTTATTACGTACCATCCTCTTATGTTATATATAGTGCCATCCCTTATTATATAGCTTCCACTGCTGTTATATACAGTGCTGTCGCTTACATAGTGTATTCTTGTTATTTTTGTTATTCACAGTGCCCTCTTTCATTACATAGTCGCCTTCCTTGTTAGATATAAAATGACTGCTGATGGAGGAGCCGGTAACCAGACTACCAGTCCTTCAGCTCCTACATTAGAAAAGAAGCTTTCCCATGCTCCATCAGCCATCATTGCACTATACAGCTAACAATACAGGACACTATGTAATAAAAAACAGGGCTCTATATAATCCAATATGTAAGGGATGGTGCTGTGCATAGCAAGAGAGGGCACTGTATAATAAGGAATGACAATATACATAAAAAAGGAGACTATGTACTATATATACATGTATGTGTGAGTGGCTATATATATATATATATATATACAGTATATATATATATATATATATATATATACTGTATATATAGCTTTGTCACCATAAGAGGAGGGGGACCAGAAACATTTTTTGCACAGGGGCCCCAAGCTGTCAGTGTCCGCCCCTGGATAAAGCCAAAAACTTATCAACAGCCGCTCATACAACAACATAGGTTTATTTTGTGTAATATAACAAACTCCATGTAAATGACTTTCTGTTTTGTCTTCAAATTCCTCTCTATGTTATTGTTAGGGCTGCAAATGAGAAATCAATTCATCAATGCATCTATCAGTTGTGTTGCCATGGGAGTTAGAGGTAGTGACTAAATTAGAACACCACACATCTCTCAAGAACTCTCTGAATTTTTGTATGCTCCGTTACTTACCTATCCTGGCTCAGGTGCCATTTCTTGGTTTCTTATTCCTGGGTCCCTTTGTGTAAAGGTACTGTCACACTTAGCGATGTACCAGCGATCCCGACCAGCGATATGACACGGTCAGGATCGCTGGTACATCGCTAAGTGGTCGCTAGTGAGCTGCCTCACAGGCAGATCTCACCAGCGACATCGCTGGGGACGGGGGTCGCTACTTACCTGTCACACCAGGCGATCCTGCATCCTCCCGCCCGGCTCCACGTGTCGCTCGTCGTCACAGCAGGAAGCGCCGCAGGAAGCTGACGACGAGAAATGGTCCAGGACGTTCTCGCGCGATCAGCAGCGGGGGAGCAGGTCGGAGGTAAGTATCATACACAGCGATATCACTAGCAATATCACTATAACGTCACTAGTTATAGCAATATTGCTAGCGATATCTCTTAGTGTGACATGCCCTTAAGTCTGCATGGGGTTTTTGCTGTGATTTAGCAACTACTCCTGACATTATCAGTCATCCATCACTTCTGGACTGTATTACTCACCTTGACCAGGAGCTATATACTGTAGGAATGAGCTGTGTGTAGAGGGATTGAAAACAGTGATATACTGCAAGATAGGTCTGTATACAGGGGGCTGAGAGGAGAGATTTTTTACATGAGAATGAGACTGTAAAGGGAGGGGCTGAAAAGAGTGATGTATTGTAGGATGGTGTTGCATATGAAAGACAGCTGAGGGGAGTAATATACTGCAGGACAGGTCTGAGATGATCAATGAGCAAAGTTGAGCGAAAAGATTCACAGGACCTTGATGCAACAGCCATGCCAGTATCGAGTGGCAGTCGGACCAGAGCTCTGTGAACCTTCTTCTACCTACTGGCATCCCTGGTTTGACTTCTGGTTTGACTTCATATCTACAAAACAATGCAAGCATGACGTTGTGCTAGAACGAGTAATGAAAGATTTTCCGAGTATGGTGGTTGGTAGGTGTTGTATGATAGTAAGTCATCTTATTTAATTTGGACTTTAAGTTGGAAAGGGGTTAAGGTAAGATGTGATGTTATTTACATAGAATATTGGAACCATGTAAACTAGTGTTCATGTCTTTTTAAAATGTGATTACATATTGAGGGAATGAAGGGAGAAAGTTATGTTACTCTTTGATGGGGGGGGGCTGAAGTGAGAAATGTGATGTTATTCACATGGCTCCATGTGTTAAAATGAACTGAAAGGTTGAAAGTTATGTTATTTACATAGGACTGTATGTTGGAGGGAGTTCAAAGTTCAAGAGTGTCGGATTTTTTGATGGGACAATACATTGGAAGGCGTGATGTCTATTTACATGGGACTGTATGTTGGTGTAAGGAAGGAGAGTGATGTTTAGAACATTTAGACTATGTGCTGGAGGAGACTAAAGGGTAGTGAGTAATGTTGTTTTTACATTGGACTGTGTGTTGAAGGGGGCTTAAGAAAGCAGGGAAAGCATATTCTGCAGAACGTTGCAAAATGGTAGTTGTGAAGTTATTTCCACAGGGCTATTAATAATAATAGATGAACACATGCACTCCATACAACATTGCACTATTGCAGGGGCCAAGCTGTTCATTTTCAGCTCTTTCCAATGTCCATGTTTTTCATCAGTCTCCAATTTCATTGAACTCCTGCAAAGCCTGGACTGTCAATCAAGAAAGAGGGGTATTTTGACTGATGAAAGTCAGGGCCCAACTATGACAGGGTTGCACTGAACTCTACTCTATAGCTTCATACTACTGACTAGTTTGCATCCAAAAGGCAGACCACACTTTAAAGGAAAGTGGACCACAAGCACCTATGCTCATGCATCTAAACAACTTGTTGGTATGGCCAAGCCCAAATGATGACATGCATTCCTTAGGACTATGATTATTCCACTGATGTTCCAGTTAAGTTTCAGAGCTTCAAAACTCACCCTCTTAGTCCTCTTCCTTATTCCAAAGCACAGAATGTGGTATGCCATGCATTATTTTATCTTTGAGAGAGTGCACCCTGGTAAGGCCAAATAAAAAGGAGAATAGAGTATGGATTTTCAAACTTTAAGTTACACTATATTTTGAATTCCTCAGGCAGGGTCACATTTTTATTTCAGACCCAAAACTTGGAAACAATGAGGAGGGGGCAGCATGGGTCTTTGTGCTTTTAAATACTAGGACAGAATTCCAGTCTGGCACTGATTGTGGGTCTCCTCTATCATGAATTACCCAGCAATAGTTTTGGTCTTGATAACAATCAAATATATTGTTTGTTAATCAAAAATATAACTCTTTCACTATCAAAGGATTTTGCTTCTTGCTTTCACATTGTGAATTACACAATATCACAATTTTGGTAAGTGTCAAGATTAGAAATGAGCGAAAGTGTTCAGAAATGTTTGCCAATCTCAAACTCGTTAAGAATGAAGTACATTTGGATTCTTGTTCCCTTTCTGGAGCATTTTTACTCGAAGTTGGCAAAAGTCGGTCACAGTTCCGTAAATCATCGCGTTTCCACTAATACTTTTGTTATTACTTTTGCTAGAATACTACTGCTGTATGATGAGCTGGGGGACAGGGGTATAAGTTTGATGAGGGGACAGGGTGTGGAGAGGTTAGAGGACCATGTGGAGAGGTTACAGCAGTGGTGCGCAATTTTTTTTCTTCTCTAATATTATGTTTGTTGACTCCGGCAAGCAATCAAGGCACAGAAACCATCCACAACATCATGACACAAGGTCTTCTGTGATTGGTTGCCGAAGTCACATGTCCCTGGTCATATAAAAAGCGGACATCTTGTTTTGCTGCTGCCATTTGCTCAGTGTCACAGAGCAGAGAGGTCGCTCCTGTGCTAGTGCTGGTGCTGCTGAAAGTGAACATCAAAGTAGATTGTGCAAAATATTGTGGCAGTTTCCGGAAGCCCCATTAGTTACTTGAAATTGATTGTGCTAACACTGTGCTTCAGTGACAAATCAGAAGGACAGATTTCCACTAAAAAATCATTTGGCCTTATATAGTGGTGAAGCTACAAGGCCCAATTAGCTACTCCTAATCATTTGTGCTAAAACTGTGTTTCAGTGGCAAATCAGAAGGCCAGATTTCCACTTAAAAATTCTTAGGCCTAATATAGTGCTGCAGACACTAGGCACAATTAGCTACTACAAATTGTTTGTGCTAAAACTGTGTTTCAGGGGCAAATCAGAATGTCAGATTTACACATAAAAATCATTAGGCCTACTGTAGTGGTGAAGTCACAAGGCCTAATTAGCTAGTCCAAATTGTTTGTGCTAAAAATGTGTTTCAGCGGCAAATCAGAAGGCCAGATTTCCACGTGAAAATTGATAGGACTAATATAGTGGTGCAGCCACTAGGCGCAATTAGCTACTACAAATCGTTTGTGCTAAAACTGAGTTTCAGTGGAAAATCAGAAGGCTTTATTTCTGCTTAAAAATCGTTAGGCATAACAATGTTGTTCAGGCATACCATCTAACAATATAAATAGTGATTGTTCATTTAGTGAAAGTTGACAGACAGCTGTGAGCCTAAGCTTGTGAAGCAGAAGAGTACAAGAGGGGAAGGCTATTTACAACATGAGTGGGAAAATGCGAGGTCATGATGGAAGGGGGAATAGGCTTGATGTTCAATGTATTTGTGGATTAGGTGTTAATGTGAATGAAAGATCAACTGAACAAACACTGTCTCATCCTATCCAAAGACCAATGACAACATCTGTTACTGGCCGTCCTTCTTGACTCCCTTTTTTTGGCAGCCTCACAGCAGTACACCTTGTAGATGAGGCTCAGACAGAGCATGTGCTCCAGTGGATGGCAAGCGCTTCATCAAGTTGCCTCTTCCTCCACCTTAACATCACACACAGTACAATCTTCAGAGGTGGCACCCCAATCACCCTTGTTTCTCCCAGTGTCAAATATTTCCAAATGCCCAACTGACTGTGGGGAACCTCAGATTGGCCATTTTGAAGAGCTGTTCATACATTGTAATCCATGGGCATCAGAGATCTGCTCCAAAGATTCACAGAATACAGAGGAGGAAAGCATCTACACCGATGTCCAAATTATTTTTATGTTTGATCCAGGGCTAGATGAAGTAGGGCCCAAGCAGAATCCAGACTCTTGTCAACAGATATTAACCACCAAGGGTGGAGGCAATCTTGATGAAACTCAGATATCAGAGGCACACGCAGACTATACTGTGGTGTCAGGGCAGAAGGGAGGAGCAGGGTGACTTTCAGGGTGAGGAATGTGAGAACAGATGCCGATGGGGTTGTAGATTCCACTTGATGTGAACCCAGAGGTATGCAACTAAGTAGCTCAGCAGAGGAGGTGGAGGAGGAATAAGATGAGGAGGTTACATTGCTGCTTCTCACACAGACACGAAGTAACGCAACCACGACAAGCACTGCATCATCAGCCCAAACTCTGGCTTTGGCCAGCACCAATTGCGAGTGTGCAGTTCACAGGGGCGGCAAGGGTTGCCTAGCCTGAGAGTTTTTTGAGACCGCAAAGGATGACCCAACAAACGTTATCTGTCAAATTTGTAAAAAAAAAACTCAGTAGAGGCAAAAATTGCAATAAGTTGACAACTACATGTATGATCAACATGCCTTAGTGTGGGAATCTCCATATGCTAAAATGTGGACTAGCTTGTCCCACCAACCTTCGGCCCTCCAATCAACCCCATTTGCTGCTTCTTTGTCCCCCATCACCATTCCAAGTCTTCACCCACAGGTCTCTGCCTGAAGAAACTGCAATTGTTTACTTACCACAGTGAGTGAGAGCGGGTCAGCTGTTACGAAAGTAGACATGAGTTCTACTTTTGTGTCACCTAGCACAACACATCTTTCGTAATCCACCCTAACATCTCCGTCTGAACCTCACTCACAATCCAGTAATTTGTCCTGTCCTCCATACTCCACCTTCTCTCAGCATAACATCAGCAGAAACTCAAGGAGCTGGCCAATGATAATATTTTTCACTTGGTTGAATTTCGGTGGTCTAAATTCATAAGTGATTTACCTTGAAAACCAGCTTGAACCAGTCTATATTAGAGCCTATCTGAAAAAATTGGCCCATGAACTGGTGCTTGGAGAACTACGCATAAGTATGGAAACTAGAGGTATCCCCTCTAGCCTTCAAGTTCAGCTCAAAAGATTCCCAGAAGATGATAGTGAAAATCCACCACCTCCCATAAAAAGGAGATGCACCACCTGAACCATGGAAAGTAGACACAGAAGACTTTTTAAATCTACATGTCACTAATGTCATCGTGCAATCTGCCTGACACATGCAAAAATGATGTGCAGTTCTTGCTCACTCCTCTGCAAATGTGTTTTTTCTGGTGAACCTTTAATATCTAATTTTGAATGAATATGTGTCTATTACCATTTTAGGTACCTTAAAATTAAGCTTTTTCCCCTATATTTACTTTTTAATAATAGTTATGTGTTGAAAAGTGCGGGCTATTTGGCGGGAGTTGTGAAATGTGTGTATTTTTAGATTTATCACTTTTTTGATAAGTAAATGGGGTTTTTTGCACCTGATAATGTGTACTCTCTTTTATTACTTCCCTATGAAAATCACTGATCACTTTTTGAGCACTGGAATTGAGAAAATTAGATATTTTAAGTTTTTTTCTAGCCTACGCTTGACAGGCTCATTATATCTGAACTTGTTAGTGAAGGCATTGTTCCTGACTGAGGGTTAAAGACTACTTTTATTCTTATTTTTTATTATTATTTCTTCTACTTTAATTTAGAATTTTACTGTTCCTCATTTTTTTCCTCCTTTGGCTTACTTTCACGGAAAGCCAGATCCGCTTTTCCCTCAGGATGCCGCCATCAAAGCTAAAGACACGTTCTGAATGAACGCTGGTTGCCGTGCATGACAAAACCTCCAAAATGTGACCGGCGAGCTCAGGCCACTCTTCCATTTTTGAAGGACAAAATGCATAGGGTCAAAATCCCCCAGATGGCATTGATATAGAGCTCCAGATACTCCTCAACCATTATCTCCAGTCGCTCACAACAAGTCAGACTTACTCTGTTCTGCTGGTGCACAGGTTGGTCTAAAAAATATGTGAAATGACTCAAAGAAATTTCTTTTGACACTCTACTGCTGCTGCTAATGTTTTGGCGATGACGCCTTCTATTCCAAGGATTGGACATCTAGAACTGGGATGGACACTATGTGCATCACTGCTGCATTGGGGAGAACCACTCTTAAGATTGTCTACAAGCATGTTTCAATACTCCAGCATGCGCACATCCCTTTCCAAGAGGAGAAGCATCTGTCTAAATTTACCCTTGTAGATCTAAGAGTGGCAACCCAGTAGTCAGCACTATTTTTAACCATAAGAATATGGGCATCATGTTGAAGATAGTGCAGCAAGAAGGCGCTCATGTGTCGGGCGCTTCCATGAGGTCCAAGTCCATGGTTTGTTGGTGTCGGGGTAACACTCAAAGTTGCTTACTCGGTCCCCTCCCACCAACAATGGACATCAGAGAGCGAATCATTAGCTTTCTTATAGAAATAGTGGCGACTGGGCAACTGGTACTGAGGGACTGCAACAGCCATCAACTTTCAGAAACCGTCTGTATCCACCAGGCGGAAAGGCAGCATTTCCATGGCCAACAGATTGGAGATGGTTGAGTTCATGCTCTCAGCTTTGGTATGTGTAGAAGGAAACAGTCCACAACTATGGGACCGAGAGCTGGCTGCTGTGCTGAGAGAGGGTGGAATATGAAGAACAGGACATACTGCTGGACTGTGAGTTAGGTGCAGGAGGAAATGGTGGATGGTGAATTGAGAAAGTTGTGTTGTGCTAGATGACACAAAAACAGAAGTCATGTCCACTTCCATAACAGCTGACAGGCTCTCACTCACCTCGACTGTATAAGGTAAATAAGTGGAGTTTCTGCAGCTAGAGACCTTTGTGACAAGTTTTAGCACAATGACGCAGGAGGAAGAAGCAGCAGATGTGGTTAATGTGAAAGCTGGTGGTTGACAAGGCCCACAAGTTGGCATTTTAGCGCAGTGAGGTTCCCACATTAGGGCATGTTGATCACGCATGTGCCGATTAGTACATGTAGTTGTCAAATTATTTAAATTTTTGACTCTACTGAGTTCTTTTTTTTGCAAATATGGCAGAAAATGTGAGTTGGGTCATCCTTTGCAGACTCAAAAAAGGCCAGGATAGGCAACCTTTGCCACCCCTGAAAACTGCACACTCACGACCAGTGCTGGCCACAGCTAGAGTTGGGGCTGTGGATGCAGTGCTTTTCACTTCGTGTCTATGTGGGAAGGCGCAACATAACCTCCTCATCTTCCTCCTCCTCCAGCTCCTCTGCTGAGCTGCTCAGCTGTGTGCCTCTGGGTTCACACCAAATGGAAATGTCATGGTCTGCTGGCTATATTCGGTTTGGTGTGTTTACGGTTAAATCTGGATAGCCTCCTTTTGGCTTCTCTGAGGCTTTTAATAGCCTCTTTGAGTGGCCATGCTTTGTCGGTTATACTTTCGCTCTCGGCTGAGTGTGTCGACCCCTGTGTGTCTATGCCTTGTGCCTGTGTTCTAGCTTGCTTGTATGGTTCTGAAGCGGTTCTGTCCCCCGTTGTGATTTTGCCTTCTGATTCTGTACTGTGTATCTACTTCTCCGGCTTTCTGACTCCTGCTACGTCCTTGACTATTCCTGATTGGCCTGCTTCTTGTCTACTGCGTCCCCTTTCCCCTCTCCTCTGCCCCAGGGTCTCTGTAGTGTCCTGCACTCATCTCCCGCAGCAGCACGCTAGGCCTTGCCTCCTTCCCCCTGACCTGTGGTCACGTGTCACAGGTCCTGTCAGTGCACTCACTACCAGGTGCTCTGATTACCCCAGCCCTGCTGTATAGGTGTCACCTTGCCCAGCTGCTGGAAGCTGTGAGTACTGCTGTCACAGGCTGAGACTCCTTGCTGTCACTTTCAGGACTGCTGAATCAGCTGGTGAGTGCCCACCTGATGGTTTCTCCTGACGTTATAACCGACCTCATTGTATTTTCGTGGCTTTCCTTTGGGGGGGGGGGTGTTATAGATCCCATGCAGGCATTGTCTGATCAGGTTAAACACCTGACTCAGATGTTTCAAAAACTAAATGTGGAACATTGTACCATGGCTCATGCCCAACAACAATTAGCTGATACTGTGCAAGGGGCGGTTTCCTGGTAACCTGGGAGTGAGGGGTTGGGATGTTGCCTTGGTGTCCCTTGAAACCCCAGTTAAACTGCCAAATACATTCTCAGGGGACAAGAAGGATTTAGAGCCTTCAAAGAGGGGTGCAAACTTTTTTTTTCCCGAAGGCCCCGTTCCTTGGGGGATGAGTATCAGAGAGTGAGGGTCATTATATCCTTACTTAGAGGGGCTTCACAAGCTTGGGCTTTTTCCCTTCCTCCCTCGGCCCCTGAGAAATTGACTGTGGATGCTTTCTTTGAAGCTTTGGGGCATATTTATGATGAACCAGACAGAGTGTGCCAGGCAGAGGACATGGTTATGAATGTGTGCCAGGGGAAGCACTCAGCTGAGTGGTTCTGCTCGGAATTCCGACATTGGGCTGCAGAGGTCTCCTGGGATGATGCTGCCCTGTGGGGTTTGTTTCGGCGAGACTTGTCCGAATGCCTTTAGGATGCTCTGGCACTTCACCCTCCACCCGACTCTTTGGAGGATGCTATGACTCAAGTTGTATGCATGGATCGCAGATTACGGGCAAGGGGGTTAATGCAGTATGAGACTCCTCTATTCTCCAGTGGTAAAGGAACTAGTGCCGATCCTGAACCTATGGAAATTGGCACCATTACGCTCAAGAAAAAAGAAAGGAGACGCTGCCACGAGAAGTAACTATGTTTTTACTGCATGGAAACTGGACACTGGAAGAGGGATTGTCCTTCCTGTCTGTCATCCTCCAAGGTGACAGGAAACGACTAGGTCTGGGTGGTTGTCAAGGAAGCTGTACAGACCTTCAGGTACATTTCTCCTCATGCTCTAAAATGTTGCTAAAAGAACTGTAGGTGGACAATTGTCATTTTTTTCCACAGCTTTGGTGGACTGTGGTTTATCCATCAACCTGATCAGCTCCCATGTTGTTTTCCAATGCAAGATAGGGTTAGTCAGGCTCAAGACTCCACTCAAAATCATGGCCATTGACTCGTCTCCCCTCACCCAAGCTGGGATTCTCTATGTCTCTGAAACTTTTTCATTACAGATTGGTTTTTCCCAAGTGGAGGAGTTAAAATGTTTTGTTTTGGACAATCTTCCCCCAGGGCAGGTGCAAGGAATGCCGTGGCTGCAACGCTATATCTCTGTCATTAACTGGGAGACGGGCGAGATTGTCAAGTGGGGATCGAAATATGTCAATTCCTGTTATAAATCTATTTTGAGTGTGGAACCTGCAAAATCTGTTTCTGTGTCGTCCTTTAGTCTGGAGGGTATTCCGGAGTACCGAAAAGACTTCAAGGACATATTTTCTAAAAGCGAGGCCAAGGCTTTACCACCGTATAGACCTTATGACTGCGCTATCAATTTAATTCCCAGGGCTAAACTGCCTAAAGCTCATTTGTTTAATTTGTTAGGCCCGGAATGATTAGCCATGAAGGAGTATATTGCTGAGAGCCTTTGTAAGGGGAATATATAAGGCCTTCCATTTCTCCTGTGGCTATCGGCTTCTTTTTTGTTAAGAAAAAGGATGGTGGTTTACGCCCCTGCCTCGACTTTCAGGAACTTAACAAAATTATGATGAGGAACACCTATCCTTCCTCTTATGAATTTGTGTAATCAACTCTCTGGGGCTAAATGGTTCTCCAAACTCGACCTTCAGGGGACTAACAATCTGATAAAGGTGCGGGAAGGGGATGAATGGAAAACAGCCTTCCTCACGTCGGAGGGGCTTTTTGAAAATTTGGTGATGCCATTTGGTCTCATTAACGCCTCAGCTATTTTTCAAAATTTTATTAACGTAGTTTTTGCGGACCTCATAGGCCGCTTTGTGGTAATTTACCTAGATGACATTCTGATATATTCTGCTGACAGTCATACTCATTTGCTTAATTTGAAAACGATACTCCAGAAACTCAGAGAGAATCAACTGTTTGTCAAACTTGAAAAATGTTTTTTCTTTGTACAGGAGTTATCTTTTATTGGGCTTATTGTATCATCAGAGGGGTTTCGGATGGATTCCAAAAAGGTGCAAGCTATAGTTGAATGGGTCCAACCCTGGGACCTCAGGGGACTTCAGCACTACTTGTGATTCGCTAACTATTACCACAAATTCATCAAATGGTTTTTGCAGATAGTTAAACCTCTCACATGTAAGGGGGCGGATGTTAAGAATTGGTCTCCTTTGGCTAAGCAGTCTTTTCTAACTCTGAAAAAATGTTTCAAGTCTGACCCAATTTGGGTACAACCTGACTCATCCAAGCCATTTGTTGTTGAAGTGGATGCTTTGGAGGTGGGGGTGGGAGCAGTGTTGTCCCAGGGACCCGCTACCTTGACTAACCCTGTGCCCTGTGCCTTCTTTTCTAGGAAGTTCTTCTTCGGCCCAGAGATACTACGATGTGGGCAATAGGGAGCTCCTGGCTGTTAAGTTAGAAGAATGGAGGCACTGTTTGGAGGGGTCGGCTCATCCTATGACCGTGATCACGGACCATAAGAATTTGACGTATATTGTGTCCGCTAAGGTGTTAACTCCCAGGCATGCTCGTTGGTCACTTTTTTTCTAGATTTCAGTTTTCTATCACTTTTTGCTCTTGATCAAAAAATGTTAAAGCAGTTGCTTTGTCACGTAGTTTTGAGCCAGTTTCTGCCCCTGAACCGCCGTCCTCCATTCTTCAAACTGGGGTGGTGGTAGCTGAGTTTTCATCAGAGATGGAGCAGGAGATTGTGGAGGCCAAGTCTTTAGCTCTGAGGTTTAAACCTGAAGGTAAACTACTTGTTCCTAAACAGTTATTATCATTTATTTATATAGCGCCATTAATTCCATGGTGCTGTACATGAAAAGGGGGGTTGCATGCAAAGTTATCGATATCGTTAACAGTAAGCAAATTTGCAATGACAGACTAGTACAGAGGGGAGAGGACATTGTCCTTGCGGACTTACATTCTACGGGATAGTGGGGAAGAGACAGAAGGTTGGGGGTGCAGCAGCTCTGGTGGTGATGAGGCGGCAGCACAGGCGGTGGTGAGGCGGCAGAATAGTCATTACAGGCTGTAAGCTTTCCTGAAAAGATGGGTTTTCAGGTTCCGTTTGAAAGATCCGAGGGTGGTGGATAATCAGACGTGTTGAGGCATGGCATTCCAGAGGATAGGGTATATTCGGGAGAAATCTTGGAGGCGGTTGTGTGAGGAACAAATAAGTGTGGAGAAGAGTAGGAGGTCTTGGGAGAATCAAAGATTATGTGAGGGAAGATATTGGGAGATTAGTTCAGAGATATAGGGAAGGGAAAGGTTGTGGATGGCTTTGTAGGTCAGTGTTAGTAGTTTGAACTGGATTCTTTGGGGAATTGGGAGCCAATGGAGGGATTTGCAGAGGGGAGAGACAGGGGAGTAGCGAGGAGAGATGTGGATTAGTCGGGCAGCAGAATTGAGGACAGACTGGAGTGGTGCAAGAGAGTTAGCAGGGAGGCCACAGAGCAGAGTGTTGCAGTAGTCAAGGCGGAAGATGATGAGGGTATGTACAAGAGTTTAAGTAGATTGAGGACTGAGGAAGGGATAGATTCTGGAAATATTTTTGAGCTGAAGGTGACAGGAGGTGGCAAGAGATTGGACGTGTGGTTTGAAGGACAGGGAAGAGTCGAGAGTTATTCCGAGGCAGCGGATTTCAGGTGCGGGAGAGAGCATGATGCTGTTTACCATAATAGATTGGGTAGGGAAGATACATGAGATGGAGGAAAGATAATGAGCTCAGTTTTGTCTACGTTGAGTTTTAGGAAGCAAGAGGTGAAAAAGGAGGATATGGCTGATAGACACTCCGGGATTCTGGACAGCAGAGAGGTGACATCTGGGCCAGAGAGGTAGATCTGAGTGTCATCTGCATACAGGTGGTACTGGAAGCCATGGGACTTTATGAGTTGTCCTAGGCCAAGAGTATAGATGGAAAAAAGTGGGGGCCCCAGGACAGAGCCTTGGGGGACTCCAAAAGAGAGGGGGCGGGATGAGGAGGTAGTGTGGGAGTGGGAAACACTGAATTTGCGGTTTGAAAGGTATGAGGAAATCCAGGACAGGGCAAGGTCTTTGATGCCAAGAGAAGAAAGAATCTGTAGCAGTAGGCAGTGGTCAACTGTGTCAAAGGCAGAGGACAAGTCAAGAAGGAGGATGATGGAGAACTGTCTGTTAGCTTTGGCTGTAAGTCATTAGTAATTTTGGTCAGGGCAGTTTCAGTGGAGTGGTGGGGGCAGAAGCCAGATTGCAGGATGTCAAGGAGGGAGCTAGATTAGAGGTGGTAGGAAAGTTGAGCATGGACATGGGTCGCCCCTCCCAGGGCCGTGGGGTACTCGGTACCGGGCTGGTGTCAGTGGGGAACATGCTGTGGTGGCGGTGACCCGATCCGTGGCCCTGGGGGCCCAATAAAGTGGTGGGGTTTATGTTACAGTTTATATGGAAAGTTCGTGACGCCACCCGTGGTGTTTGGCAAGTAAGATGTTAAGCCAGCGCTGCATGCAGATCCGCTGGGACTGATGGTGTGTGCAGCATAGATGGTAAAGCTCCCCACAGGTGGAGCTGGAGTCCCAAGGCAGTGTAGGTGCTGGTGCCCAGATGAAGCAGGGCTGAGTGTGTCGGCGCAGAATGAATAGAGGACACTCGAGGTTGTAGTTCCAAGGCTTTACTCTCAATCTGTAGTGCACCCCTGCACCTGCCTCCGTGCTGTGTCCTCCGGGCCAGAGACTCGGCCAACCTCCAGGCCAGATGGGATCCTCTCCACCAACACTCCGCCAACATGTACCTTTCTGAACGACTCCTCAAATGCGCCATTGAGTGCGAAGCACTCCAGTACTTAGTTACCCTGGAATGCCTCTCTCTAGATGTTCCTAGTCTCTACTTGTATGACAGACAGCTGTAGCCTGCTCGGGGACCTCCTGGATCCCGGCTCTCTATTCAGTTGCTGTTGTGTCCCAAGTCTTTGATGGGAGTAGTGCATTTACAGCCAACTACTCCACCGGTGTCTGCTGCAGAACCAAAAGTGTCCATACAACCTCGGGGACCGGGCCCCGGCCTTGCGCTGAGAACCTATAGGCAGGGTACTCTCTCAACCCACATCTCCTCTCTGTTCTCTCTCCTTCGTTCCGTGCTTATCCTTCTTTCTTATGGAAGCTGCAGTTTCAGGACTACGTCTCTTCTCCTTCCTTTCCTTTCCGTGCCAGCTGGCTCAGGTAACTGAGGCAGCTGCAGCACTCCTTCTTCCATCCCTTCTTCCAGGGATCCTCACTCTTCACCGAGTGACTATCCTCTCCTACTCCGCCTGCCCTCTCTGCAGACTGACCTTCGACTCATCTGACCTCATCTCATCTCCTCTGATCTGATCTGAGCTCAGCCCTCAATCCTACACTTTCCCCTTCTTTTATACTAACTCCACCCACCTCCCAGCACATCTTGTGTTACGAAGCAGGGTCCCACGAAAGGTGCTCTGCTACACCCCGAGCCTAAAGTTACAATGTGGTCCTGCTGTGTGTGGGATGCGGGTGTTGGAGAGTGGCAAAGAGTTCCCACCTTACCTGGATGGTGGGGCACTACACCTTAGGAGAAAGTGCAGTACCTCTGTGGCGACCGAGCCTCAGGGGCACCACATACCCTCCCGTTAAGCACAGCACGTCCGCGGGCTGCAAGGTAAACAAAGTGACAAACAGGAACATACAAAAATTTTGTAATGCATTAACAAACTTTACTTATAATAAGCTTCCTAGTATAGGAGGTACTCATTCTTAAACGTTACCAACAGTTTCTTAATTAACTATCTAAATTCTTTATTCACTAGTGCAATTCTCAATATTCAAAGTGCTATTCTTCTGTAACACATTTCTTTATTACTTTTCTCTTACTCTGTCAGTTTACTCTTCTAGACACAAGACGCTGACCGTATATACCTGGTCCGTCACCTGTCACTTTCAAATTCTTAATTTTTCACATTTACTATTCTCTCATTAACTCTGTCTCAAAATATTCCTAGTTTTTCCTTTCTATATATCAAAACATTATAAAAGACATTTAAAACACATTATCAAATACTCTATCAAAGATTCTTGTAAGGTGCTGGACACCACTCCCAGCCGGGATTTCTTGCATTGTCCTTTGAGGTAGACATCATTCTTCGAAAAGTGTCCATGCAATAACATCATCTTCACAAAGTTTCCATATGTAAATATTATCTTCGCAAAGGGTCTTTGTGTAAAACCAAGAGAGATCACCCAAAGGGGTGCAAACTATTTACAATAAAGTTTTGGATCAATCAGCGTCTATGATCTCCTCAGTTCCATTTAAAAAATAACGCTGCCAATCAACAACTAGGCAACATGATAACAAAAAAGGCAAAGGCACAACTGGTGCAAACAAACCCTCCTGGGTAACGAGATTATTTTAATTAAGTAGATTAATGGTGGCCCCTCCTGGGGTTCTGGAACTGGAACCCTTACCAGATTCAAGGTAAAAGTTGACCATCTTCAAATAGTCCTCTTCCCAAGGTGTCAAGTCAGGGATTTTCTTCTTAGGCTGCCGAACTGGAGCTGATGTAGTGGGGTTCCTGGAAGCAGGTACCTGAACAGCTTGGGTGGCAACTGGGGGTGGAGGAGCAGTAACAGGTATCTTCGGCTTGTACCTCTCAATAAATTCCTCGGGGATACGGCGTACATTCAGGGCGTACCATCCCCTGAGCCCCTCATGCCGGGTGAAGGTCACATATTCCCGAGGCCGTAGGTCTCTGTCGGGGTACCCTCTTCTCAGGTGTGACTCGACATCCCGCCGACTGAAGAAGAGGTCACTGATCCTCTTGGGGTCCGCAATAAAGCCAAACCCCCTCTCCTGGTTCACGTTGAGAACCTGCCCCATCCAGCTGCATCCCGGGGACCGTAATGCCCCGCACGGGCCCTCTCTTTCTTGTTCAGATCCGGGCCCAGCACAGCCAGTCTCCGCTGCTCTCTCTCCCGGTACTCAGCCGCCAGCTGCTTAATGGTAGCTCTGCAATAGGCCGTAGTATCTTCCTCCTCCCGGGACCTTCCTCTGCCCGTTGGGGCCCGCGGTACCTTCATTGGGGGTTCCGGTGTCTCCCCCCCGGGGCCTGGATTCCCGATCCCAAACCAGGTATAGCACGACCTGGCCGGCCGCTGCAACTGTGGGGCACCCCAGGACATTCCCAGGTGGAGGGACATCTGACATACCTGGAGCCTCCTGGCTGTGCGGCCTCTGCTCCGGTGCAGGTGGTAGAGCGGATGGTGGTTCCAGGTCCTCAGGGGTCTCGGCAGGGACCTGCGCTGCCGCGTCAGGTCCAGACAGGAGCTCCGCTTCCACTCCCGGGTCCTCCGGTATCTCCTCCGGGCAGGTGGTACCCAGCCGTACCGTCAGGGTAAAAGTGTAAGTCAGCGCCGCCCGGGGAAAGTCCGGTGTGGTAGCGGAGGGTACCGGTGGAGAGGGTACCGCTGATGTAGGCCCTGCCGGGGCATGCTGCCGTCTCAGCTTCTCTAAGGCTTCTTTCCTCAGCTGCAGATGGGTAGTCAGTGCTGTGATCTCATCTTCTAGTTGCCGGCAGTTCATTCCGGAGTCAGGGTCGGAGCCTTCAGCCATGGCGCTGGAGAGATTCAGTTCCTCGCGCTCTGCAGGCCTCCTTCCCTCTCTTCCCAAAATGGCATTCTGGCGCTCTTCTTCCTGCCTCAGCCCCTTTGCCGCCACTGGCTTCTTCAGCCCCTCCTTCCGGGGCGGCGTCTTCTTCCAGCGCCTCCATACCAAGCCAGTATGTGGACCCCTCGGGGGGGGTGGGCCATGTATCTGTCACGTAGTAATTCAGGCAGGGAAGGCCCAATACTCTTTGCGGTCTTTTTCTAGGACCTCCCATCTCTTCACACCCTTCTCCGCACCAGCGGCCATTTTTGAGATTTATGTCATAGTCTATTACAGTCATGGCCAAAAGTATTAACACCCCTGCAATTCTGTCAGATAATACTCAGTTTCTTCCTGAAAATGATTGCCAACACAAATTCTTTGGTATTATTATCTTCATTTAATTTGTCTTAAATGAAAAAACACAAAAGAGAATGAAGCAAAAAGCAAAACATTGATCATTTGACACAAAACTCCAAAAATGGGCCGGACAAAAGTATTGGCACCCTCAGCCTAATACTTGGTTGCACAACCTTTAGCCAAAATAACTGCGACCAACCGCTTCCGGTAACCATCAATAAGTTTCTTACAATGCTCTGCTGGAATTTTAGACCATTCTTCTTTGGCAAACTAGTCCAGGTCCCTGATATTTGAAGGGTGCCTTCTTCAAACTGCCATTTTTAGATCTCTCCACAGGTGTTCTATGGGATTCAGGTCTGGACTCATTGCTGGCCACCTTAGACGTCTCCAGTGCTTTCTCTCAAACCATTTTCTAGTGCTTTTTGAAGTGTGTTTTGGGTTATTGTCCTGCTGGAAGACCCATGACCTCCGAGGTAGACCCAGCTTTCTCACACTGGGCCCTAAATTATGCTGCAAAATTTGTTGGTAGTCTTCTGACTTCATAATGCCATGCACACGGTCAAGCAGTCCAGTGCCAGAGGCAGCAAAGCAACCCCAAAACATCAGGGAACCTCCGCCATGTTTGACTGTAGGGACCGTGTACTTTTCTTTGAATGCCTCTTTTTTTCTCCTGTAAACTCTATGTTGATGCTTTTGCCCTAAAAGCTCTACTTTTGTCTCATCTGACCAGAGAACATTCTTCTAAAATGTTTTAGGCTTTTTCAGGTAAGTTTTGGCAAACTCCAGCCTGGCTTTTTTATGTCTCGGGGTAAGAAGTGGGGTCTTCCTGGGTCTCTTACCATACAGTCCCTTTTCATTCAGATGCCGACGGATAGTACGGATTGACCACGTTGTACCCTCGGACTGCAGGGCAGCTTGAACTTGTTTGGATGTTAGTGGAGGTTCTTTATCCAACATCCGCACAATCTTGTGTTGAAATCTCTTGTCAATTTTTCTTTTCCAGCCACATCTAGGGAGGTTAGCCACAGTGCCATGGGCTTTAAACTTCTTGATGACACTGCGCACGGTAGACACAGGAACATTCAGATCTTTGGAGATGGACTTGTAGCCTTGAGATTGCTCATGCTTCCTCACAATTTGGTTTCTCAAGTCCTCAGACAGTTCTTTGGTCTTCTTTCTTTTCTCCGTGCTCAATGTGGTACACACAAGGACACAGGACAGAGGTTGTGTCAACTTTAATCCATGTCAACTGGCTGCAAGTGTGATTTAGTTATTGCCAACACCTGTTAGGTGCCACAGGTAAGTTATAGGTGCTGTTAATTACACGAATTAGAGAAGCATCACATGATTTTTCGAACAGTGCCAATACTTTTGTCCACCCTCTTTGTTATGTATGGTGTGGAATTATATCCAATTTGGCTTTAGGGAAATTCTTTTTGTGTTTTTTCAATTAAGACAAATTAAATGAAGATAATAATACCAAAGAATTTGTGTTTGCAATCATTTTCAGGAAGATACTGAGTATTATCTGACAGAATTGCAGGGGTGTCAATACTTTTGGCCATGACTGTAAATTTGGTCTTCTGCATATTTTCAAAAATTCAAAGTCCAACAAATCGTAGGCGCACAGAAACCGATGGTATCGGGTCTTGTCATCCTGTTCGTGATGCCAAAATTGGGTCGCCCCTCCCTGGGCCGTGGGGTACTCGGTACCGGGCCGGTGTCAATGGGGAGCATGCTGCGGTGGCGGTAACCCTGTCCGTGGCCCTGGGCACCCAATAAAGTGGTGGGGTTTATGTTACAGTTTATATGGATAGTTCGTGACGCCACCCGTGGTGTTTGGCAAGTAAGATGTTAAGCCAACGCTGCATGCAGATCCGCTGGGACTGATCGTGTGTGCAGCATAGATGGTAAAGCTCCTCACAGGTGGAGCTGGAGTCCCAAGGCAGTGTAGGCACTGGTGCCCAGATGTAGCAGGGCTGAGTGTGTCGGCGCAGAATGAATGGATGACACCCGAGGTTGTAGTTCCAAGGCTTTACTCTCAGTCCGTAGTGCACCCCTGCACCTGCCTCCGTGCTGTGTCCTCCGGGCCAGAGACTCGGCCAACCTCCAGGCCAGATAGGATCCTCTCCGCCAACACTCCGCCAACATGTACCTTTCTGAACGACTCCTCCAATGCGCCTTTGAGTGCGAAGCACTCCAGTACTTAGTTACCCTGGAATGTCTCTCTCTAGATGTTCCTAGTCTCTACTTGTATGACAGACAGCTGTAGCCTTCTCGGGGACCTCCTGGATCCCGTCTCTCTATTCAGTTGCTGTTGTGTCCCAAGTCTTTGATGGGAGAAGTGAATTTACAGCCAACTACTCCACCGGTGTCTGCTGCAGAACCATAAGTGTCCATACAACCTCGGGGACCGGGCCCCAGCCTTGCGCTGAGAACCTATAGGCAGGGTACTCTCTCAACCCACATCTCCTCTCTGTTCTCTCGCCTTCATTCCATGCTTATCCTTCTTTCTTATGGAAGCTGCAGTTTCAGGTCTACGTCTCTTCTCCTTCCTTTCCTTTCCGTGCCAGTTGGCTCAGGTCACTGAGGCAGCTGCAGCACTCCTTCCTCCATCCCTTCTTCCAGGGATCCTCACTCTTCACCGAGTGACTATCCTCTGCTACTTTGCCTGCCTTCTCTGCAGACTGACCTTCGACTCATCTGACCTCATCTCATCTCCTCTGATCTGATCTGAGCTCAGCCCTCAATCCTACACTTTCCCCTTCTTTTATACTAACTCCATCCACCTCCCAGCACATCTCGTGTTACGAAGCAGGGTCCCACGAAAGGTGCCCTGCAACACCCCGAGCCTAAAGCTGCAATGTGGTCCTGCTGAACTATCCTGTGTGTGCGATGCGGGTGCTGGAGTGTGGCAAAGAGTTCCCACCTTACCTGGATGGTGGGGCACTACACCTTAGGAGAAGGTGCAGTACTTCGGTGGCGACCGAGCCTCCAGGGTGCCACAGACATGCTGTTCAAGGAGTTTGGAACCAAACGGGAGCAGTGATATGGGGCAATAGCTGGGCATAGCAGTTGGGTAAAGGTTTGATTTTTTGAGGATGGGTGTTATGGTGGCATGATTGAAGGCAGAGGGGAAGGTACCAGAAGTTAGGGATAGGTTGAAAAGATGGGTTAGGGCTGGAATGATCATGCTAGTGAGGCTGGGGAGCAGGTGGGAAGGGATGGAGTCAAATGCACAGGTAGGGAGGTGTGATTTGGAAAGGAGATGAGTAAGCTCTCCTTCAGTGATTTTGGAGAGGGAGGTTATTAGGGAAGGGCAGAGGTCTGGTATGTGGAGTGGTTGGGGTGGTGGAACTGTAAAGGTTTGCCTTGTCTGGTCAATCTTGTTTTTGAAGTAGGTGACAAAGTCCTCAGCAGAGATGAGGGGAATTGGAGTTGGCAGTGGTGGGCGGAGGAGAGAGTTGATTGTGCTGAACAGTTGTTTTGGGTTGTGGGATAATGAAGATACATGGTTTGTGAAATAGGTCTGATTAGCAGAGGTGAGGGCTGATTTAAAGGCAAGTGTAGCTTGTTTGAAAGCAGTGAAGTCGTCTGGCAGGCGTATTTTCTTCCAACGCCGCTCCGCGACCCTGGATGCTTGTCAGTGTTTTTTGGTGAGGTTGTTGTGCCAGGGATGCCTATTGGTTTGCCGCATTTTGCCATGCATGAGAGGAGCAACTGAGTCTATGGCTGATGTGAGGGTGGCGTTGTAGAAAGATGTGGCACTGTCCGTGTTGTGGAGGGAAGATATGGCGGACAGAGGTAGAAGAGAGTCTGAGAGTCTGTGGATGTTTAGGTGTGCAAGGTTTCTGCGAGGATGTGCTAGTGGCTGGACATGGGGGGCAGGTGAGAAGGACAAGGATGAGAAGGTGAGTAGATGGTGGTCAGATAGGGGGAAGGGAGAAGTTGTGAGATTAGATAGGGAATAGAGGCGGGTGAAGATGAGGTCTAATGTATGTCCATCTGTGTGTGTGGCTGTGGAGGACCACTGAGTAAGTCCAAAGGATGAGGTAAGTGACAGGAGTTTGGAGGCTGCTGGCTGTTGCGTGTCAATGGGGATGTTGAAATCCCCCATGATGATGGTGGGGATGTCAGCAGCGAGAAAGTGGAGGAGCCAGGTGGAGAATTGGTCGATGAAGGCAGTGGCTGAGCCCGGTGGTCCATATGTGACAGCCATTTGGAGATTAGAGGGAGAGTAAATACGGACAGAGTGAACCTCGAAAGAAGGGAGGATAAGGGAGGGTGGGGATTGGATAGGGTTGAAGGAGCAGTTTTTAGAAAGGAGGAAACCCACTCCTCCACCTTGTCTGTTGCCAGGGCAAGGAGTTTGGGTAAAGTGGAGGCTGCCATAACTCAGTGCAGCCGGGGAGCCCTTGTCAGGGGGTGTCAGCCAGGTCTCAGTGAGGGCCAGAAAGGAAAGGTTGTGGGAGGTAAAAAGGTTGTGGATCACGTGGAGCTTGTTGCAGATGGATCGTGCATTCCAAAGTGCTCCAGAAAGACGGTGAGGGAGGGAGGGGGTCAGTGACACAGGTTTCAAATGTGAGGGATTGTGGTAGTTTCTCTTAGTGTGAGAAAGATAGGGGTGAAGATTAGTGGGATGTATGAGGTGGAGGGCCAGGATTGGGGGATATGTCACCAGCAGTGAGAAGAAGCAGAGAAAGGGAAAGCAGGTGAGTGAAGGAGAGTGATCGTCTTGTATTGTATTTTAGTAGGAGAGGTCTGAGGTTAAGGAGTATGTCTGCAGATAAAGCGAGGTGGGGGGTAAGAGAGAGGGGGAGATAGTTATTTGGTTCGAGGGTGCAGGGGTTTGGGGATAGCGAAGGAGAGTGAAGATTAGTGGAGAAAAAACGGTGATGGCAAATGTGAGTATGGTTAAAGAGCAGAGTAAAAAAAAAAAAAAAAGTAAAGTAAGAAAGCAGTGGTTAGTCTTACCGTCTGACCGATTTCTGGACTATTTCTGGTATATTTCTCATGTATCACTTGTGGTGTAGTTACCACTGTGTCGGCTAGGAGGAGCTGTGTGGGTGTCCCAGCACGGGTGTACAGGCACATTCAGTGTGGTAACAGGAGCAGGGTCCTAAATGACCATTGTGGGTCTCAAGGTGGGTGGCCTTGGGATGCAGGCTCCAGGGTGTATTGATCAGCAGAGGTACTGCTGATCTTTCTGTTACACTGTGTCAGGGAAGCCTGTGTGTCTATACAACCTTTGGTGATGTCATAGCCATATGATCCCCTTTGGGTGTGGTTACAGGGCTATGTAATTGAGGTGTTTGGCACATGTGAGACTGTGAGGGAGTCTGTCTGAGTGTGGACAGACTTCCATGTGTCCAGGCGGGACACTACAGAGGTTGTATATGGGGAGGACTACAGCTCCCAGCATGTGCTGAGACTCTCGGTCCGAGTCTGAAGCCACGGACATTTGTGTTCTTTTGCCTAATCTAGAGGCTATTTTTGGTAATGTGCTCCCTTGTGGGTTTATGATGCAAATAAACCCCATGAACTTTGGGAAGAACCTGCCTCATGATTGTCTCCCGCTGCACCTAAGCGAGTCGAATCCCT
Source organism: Dendrobates tinctorius (assembly GCF_039654945.1). Taxonomy (NCBI): domain Eukaryota; kingdom Metazoa; phylum Chordata; class Amphibia; order Anura; family Dendrobatidae; genus Dendrobates; species Dendrobates tinctorius. The sequence goes on from NW_027361732.1 coordinate 19,080,251, forward strand.
ACAATTGGTGACAGACTGCGGGCAGCGACTCCCAGAAGCACGTGTGGCAGTGCTGGTGATTCTGAGCCAGGAGAGCAGACGGTCTGACAACCGTGAGTAATACTGACCGAGGTCAGAGAAAGTGACTGTATTAAAATTTGTGGGATACCTCTGAGGAGAAGAGGCGTCCAGGAACCTGTGTGGCCGACACAGGTAACAGACAGGAGTCTGTGTTGCACTGACCAGGGTCAGTGAGAGACTGTGTCCCTGGAGGGGTCAGTGAGCAAGGTCCTGGAGGGTCAGTGTTGGGAGGAGCCCTGAAGCACGTGCTATGACCTTGGACCTGGTGAGGCGTGTGTTGGGCAGTAACAGGTGGAGACGGATGTCCTGAAGAGCACCCGCTGAGCCCCTGGACCTAGTGAGACCGGTGTGTTGGGAAACCCTGGGAGGAGGGCTGCTCCCTGAATAGCACCCGGTGTGCGCTTGTGTGTTGGACGGTCTCAGGCGGAGACGGTACGTCCTGAACAGCACACGGACAGGACATGAGAGACTGTGCATGTGTTTTTGTTTTTTTTTTTCTTTTCCTCTGCAAAACCTGAAGGTGCTTGCTGTGGCTCAGTGGGGTCACGAAGGTCTCGCAGCACAAGGACCTGGTGTTTTCTTTTTGGGATCTGCCCTGGGAGCATTGGTAGCAGACGCTGTCTGTCTACACCATCCTGCTGCAGCTTTATTGCATGTGACTAAGCGGATACAGTAGTTGTGGCTTTACACAACTATTAAGGGTGAGTACCCTGTATTATTGCTGCGTAACCCATTATACCTGCACTGGTAAGGCCCTATGGGCGCGCTTTTGTGGTTTCTTTTATCTTTGAGGGTGACAAGCGGCTTCCAGTAACCCGGCGGGGTTACGAAGGTGACAAGCGGCTTCCGGTGGATCGGCGGGTCCACGAAGATGGCGCAGCAGGAGCTGCAGTGACACCAGCCGCTGTGTGTGTGTGAACAGCAGCCGGAGGTGCCGGTGGTTTGTGACAGCAGAAGCTGTGGTGGTGCCAGCAAGGACTTGTCTGGTATCGTGAGAGACAAACTGTACTGTGTGAACTGTGGCATAAGAAGTTCTGCAGAATGGACATGGGGAAATCCCAAAAGGGGGCGGTGACCCAAAAGGGAGTGGTAACCAAAAAAGGGGTGGAGTCCCAAAAGGGGGCGGTGACCCAAATTAGAGTGGTAACCCAAAAAGGGGTGGAGTCACAAAAGGGGGAGGTGACCCAAATTGGAGTGGTAACCCAAAAGGGGTGGAGTCCCAAAAGGGGGCGGTGACCCAAATTGGAGTGGCAACCCAAAGCGGGGTGGTGGTCCAGAAAGGGGCCAAGTTTGAAGAAGTGACAGCACTAGGTGACTCAGTAGGTACGTCTGGAGTACCGCAGTGTATGTGCAGGTCTTTTTCAGAATGTGGAATATCATTTCCAGGTAGTAATGAAGGGCCACAGATGTGTACAGTGATGCTGCACCGGGAAGGAGCCTTTGGACGGCTGGACTCAGAGAGTCAGGTGACTCTGACAGGAACTCCTCTCGTTTTCTCTCTGACCGAGAAAAACGTCAGGGTTCACTGTAAACACGGGGTCACGGTGAACTACGCAGTAGACACAGTAGTGTTTGAGGGGACCAAAGGTGGTGAGTGCCAAGGTAGAGGGATACCATGGGACTTAGTCTATGCCTGGGAGAGGGGCCGGGACTTTCTTTTGTTTGATGACATTTGGTCGGATGATGGAGATGCTTCGACTGTGGGGCCAGCGGACACTGAGACAGTGACGGCTCCTGACATGGACAGGTCAGAGGTAGAACTGACCAGAGGAAGAAGTACATCTGCCCAACTGACGGACCTGACGTCTCGTGATAAGACAGATGGTGGGCTGGGAGATGAGACGACTGGACTAGACACATTGGTGCTGGACGGTAACTGGAGGGTTCACTCGACTGGGGTGACTGACCCAGTGGTACCCTTTAACGATATAATTAAAGAGGTAGTAGTGAGACACGTGATGGACAAAAGAGAGCAGGATCGTGAGATACAGCTGATAAAGGAGACTGTAACAGAACATGTCGAACGGGAAAGAGTCCTAAGGCAAGCAGCTGAGCACAGAGTGGATGAGCTGGAGAAGGAAGTCTCTGAGCTCAGAGGTCACCTGTCAGCATGTAAAACCATGAACAAGACCCTGTTGGAAGATATGGAGGTGCTCAGAGAGGCCCAAGAGAAGCATCAACAGGAGATTCTCAGGAGAGAGGATCAGCGTCGCTACCTGGCGGAGGAGCGAGATAAAGTTCTGCAAGAACTCAGTGGAGTAGTAAAAGGTCTTCTACAGGAGAAGAAGTGGATGGGCGAAGACGTACAGCGGCCGTGCCCGACTGATAGCAAGGCAGAACTGCCAAAGCCCATCTTGGAAAAGGGTCCTGAAGACTGTAAATCTCAGGAAGATGGTGAACCAAGAGCTGCACAAGACAGTCACCCGGTCTTGGCAGATACCTTGAGGGAAGTGTCCGTGGGGAACCCAGAGCCATCTGTCCAGGATGAGAGCAAGTCCATGACCTTCAAGTGCATGATGGAGGTACCCGAAGACGTGCGAGAAGCGTGTGCCAGCGAAGGTGTGCATGAGACCTTTAAAAAGGCAGGAAAGGCCTATAGTGTGAGCTGGGCACCAGAAACAGACCAGTTGGTGATACTGGCAGAAACGGAAGACACAGAGAGAAGGGTGGCTGTCCTGAAGGAGATGCACCTACAATGTCTCCGCACGAAACAGATGCTCGTGGAGCGTAATAGGAAAGCCGCTCGACGTCTGGAGCTTGCAAGGGAAGCACAAAGTCGGCTGGGCTTTGTGGAAGACATAATTCCGGTACCCAGAAATCTGGTGGGGAAAGTCGTTGGCAGACTTGGAAAGGTGATGCAGGAGATGGTGAATCGATCCTGTGTGAAGAGAGTGAGGATCCCACCTGCTGGTGAAATCCAAGTCGTTATTGAAGATGACATGGTTCCTGTCATTGTGGTTGGTTCGGTGGAAAGCATTGGGAAGCTTCGCATGCTCCTGGAATATCGGGTAGCGTACCTGAAGGAGATTGAGCAGCTAAGACAGGATCGACTGCAGATGAATGAGCAGATAGAGAACGTCAGGTGGCGTCCACCTCCAACCCAAGGTGTAAGGACCCGAAGGGATCCTCCAAGCAATGAAAGGACAGGTAGTCGAAGGCAAGAACGTCGAGAGTCCGCAAGTGGCCGTTCTAATCGTAGTAACATAGGCACGAGACCCGGTGGTGGACATAGTGACAGAGGGTCAGACTCAGACCAGCCAGTTGGCCCAGATGGACGTGGGACTCATGACAGTGTGAACTGGGAGAGCCGGCCGGTGAGAGAAAGGTCGGGTGACGGAGCGCACTGCAAACAGGTGGAGACTAAAGAGTGTCTGATCACACTGACGGACGTTGACGGGAAGGCCAAAGCCCAAGGCCGAGATACTGACCGCTGGGGGCGGGGGATGCCTAACGTGAATATGAGGCAGTTTGACTACCGAAACAGACGGAGATGGTCCTCTCGACTTGTAGGGCAAGGTGACATGGGTGCCAGGTCTCAAGATACCTGGGTGATGTCATGTGTTCAACCCCACAAGTTTGAACAGAGGGGGGAGGTATGTGGTGTAGTTACCACTGTGTTGGCTAGGGGGCGCTGTGTGGGTGTCCCAGCACGGGTGTACAGGCACATTCAGTGTGGTAACAGGAGCAGGGTCCTAAATGACCATTGTGGGTCTCAAGGTGGGTGGCCTTGGGATGCAGGCTCCAGGGTGTATTGATCAGCAGAGGTACTGCTGATCTTTCTGTTACACTGTGTCAGGGAAGCCTGTGTGTCTATACAACCTTTGGTGATGTCATAGCCATGTGATCCCCTTTGGGTGTGGTTACAGGGCTATGTAATTGAGGTGTTTGGCACATGTGAGACTGTGAGGGAGTCTGTCTGAGTGTGGACAGACTTCCATGTGTCCAGGCGGGACACTACAGAGGTTGTATATGGGGAGGACTACAGCTCCCAGCATGTGCTGAGACTCTCGGTCCGAGTCTGAAGCCACGGACATTTGTGTTCTTTTGCCTAATCTAGAGGCTATTTTTGGTAATGTGCTCCCTTGTGGGTTTATGATGCAAATAAACCCCATGAACTTTGGGAAGAACCTGCCTCATGATTGTCTCCCGCTGCACCTAAGCGAGTCGAATCCCTACACACTTTAAAGATGTCACTTCAAATGATGACACATTTAACCAAGGTCATATCTGACCTCCTCTGTTCAACTTATACCATTCAAATGTCCATGAAATGAAGCCAGGTGAGTGAGTGAGTGAGTGAGGGAGGGAGGAGGAGAAGGGGGCTGGAGGACGGTTCACAGCAGGGGGCAATTAACAGATTGCAGTTAATGGGACATTTGACTAGCATCAAAGTTGAAGAAAGAGGTGGGATAAGATGGAAGGATGGAAGGTGTGAGGAGCATGGGTATATCAATATGCATACAGTCAATTTGAAGTATGATACATGGAATTAAAGTCAGGGGATAAACAGAGTACAGACATACCAATTAAAAACAGAGGGCTAACAATGCATGAGGGTTCAGGGGTTCAGTGAGTATTCTGGATTAAGAAGCAGGTTCAGCAGCCATACCAATTAAAAACATAGGGTGAACAATGCATGAGGTTCAGTGGTTCAGTGAGTATTCTGGATTAAGAAGTGGGTTCAGCAGACATACCAATTAAAAAAAGATGGTGAACAATGCATGAGGGTTCAGGGGGTTCAGTGAGAATTCTGGATTGAGAAGCGGGTTCAGCAGACATACCAATTAAAAACAGAGGGTGAGCAATGCATGAGGGTTCAGGGGTTCAGTGAGTATTCTGGATTAAGAAGCGGGTTCAGCAGACATATCTGTGGATGAAAGCAGATGGATCACGACATGGCAGCATGAAGGAGAATATACCATGGTTCATCAATCTGGTATATTTCTCATGTATCACTTTAAAGATGTCACTTCAAATGATGTCACATCTGACCAAGGTCATATCTGACCTGCTCTGTTCCACAGTTGCGCTCTAAGCTCCTGTGGGAATTTCATGAGTCTAAACTAAGCGCTCATCCAGGTATTTTTGCCAAGCCTGAAGCAGTGGCAAGGGTTTTTTGGTGGCCTTTAATGACTTCTGATATTAAAAAACATGTTTCTGTGTGTGGAGTCTGTGCCCGTTCAAAGAGCTCTCATTGCCGGCCGGCTGGGGAATTGGTTCCTTTACCAGTTCCAGAGAGGCCATGGACTCATCTGTCCATGGACTTCATTACTAATCTCCCTCCTTCTCTAGGTAATATGGTGGTATGGGTCATTGTGGACAGGTTTTCCAAACAGGCCCATTTTATACCTATGGCAGCCTTGCCTTCAGCGGAAACTCTCTCCAGATATTTTCTTCTCTATGTTGTGCGTTTGCATGGTGCACCTATGAATGTGGTGTCCGACAGGGGGGTACAGTTTGTGGCTAAATTTTGGTGGGCTTTTTGTAAAAAGTTAGGGATAGCCTTGTCTTACTCTTCAGCGTATCATCCTGAAAGTAATGGTCAAACAGAGCGCACCAATCAATCGCTCAAACAGATTCTTTGGTGTTTGACTTCTTTTTTGCAAGATGACTGGTGTGATACCCTGCCTCTAGCGGAATTCGCCTTCGACAATCGGGTGAATCATCTACTGGTAGGTCTCCACTTTTAATCAGCAATGGGTTTAACCCACACTTTGAGGAATTCTCATGGTTGGATTCTGGATGTCTGGGGGCGGAGGGGTGTGTCAAACAGCTCAGTAGTCTGTGGTCAGAGGTCCGGCGAAATATCTCCAAAGCCCAGGGGAACTATACATTTTTCACTGATAGGAAAAGAAACTCGGACCAGGTGTTACAGCTCAGTGATAAGGTGTGGCTTTCTACGCGAAACATCAGTCTTAAGGTACCCTTGACCAAGCTTGCCCCTAAATTTATCGGTCCCTATGAAATCATTGAGATAGTTAATCCAGTGGTTTATCACTTATGACTTCCTGCCTTTTTGAAACTTCATGATGTGTTCCATATGTCTCTATTAAAACCCATGGGTTCGGTAGTGGAAGATCCTGGTTTGGTTCCTTCCCCAGTGTTGGTAGATGGACACATGGAGTTTGAGGTGCATCACATTGTTGATTCCCTTCGAGTGTGCTTGTCATTGCAGTACCTTGTGCATTGGAGGAGATATGGGCCTGAGGATCAGTCATGGGTGCCTGCCAGATTGGTGCATGCTGACCATTTGGTTTGGGCTTTCCATGCTCGGCACCCTGAGAAACCTGGGGGTCCGGAGGCCCCTCATTAAGAAAGGGGTACTGTCATGGTGTGCTGGCTATATTTGGTTTGGAGTGTTTAGGGTAAAATCAGGATAGCCTCCTTTTAGATTCTCTGAGGCTTTTTATAGCCTCTTTGTGGGGCCATGCTTTGTCTGTTATACTTTTGCCCTCGGCTGAGTGTGTCGACCCCTGTGTGCCTGTGCCTTGTGCCTGTGTTCTAGCTTGCTTGTATGGTTCTGAAGTGGTTCTGTCCCCTGTTGTGATTTTGCCTTTTGACTCTGTCCTGTGTATCTGCTTCTCCGGTTTTCTGACTCCTGCTATGTCCTTGACTATTCCTGATTGGCCTGCTCCTTGTGTACTGCGTTTGCCTCACTCGTTTTACTGACCACGGCTTGTCTTGGATTGCGCTTCCCCCTTGTGCTCCATCATTTCCCTGGTGTCCGGTGGTCCCCTTTCCCCTCTCCTCTGCCCCGGGCTCTTTGTAGAGTCCCGCACTAATCTCCAGCAGCAGCATGCTAGGCCCTGCCACTGACCTGTGGTCACTTGTCGCAGGTCCTGTCAGTGCACTCACTACCAGGTGTTTTGCTTACTCCAGTCCTGCTGTGTCGCTGTCACCTCGCCCAGCTCCTGAATGCTGTGAGTACTGCTGTTATAGGTCATCAGAGACTCCTTGCTGTCGCTGTCAGGACTGCTGAAACCGCTGGTGAGTGCCACCTGACGGTTTCTCCTGACAGGGAAGTACAACCTCATCATCATCCTCTCTGTTCTCACACGCCTCGCCATTTGCACCTCTGGTATCTATGTCTCATCAGCATTACCTCTAACACCAGTGGTTAACGTCTGCTGATGAGGATCTGGATTCAACTTGGACCCTACTTCGTCTGGTCCCAGATCCTACATGAAAAAATGTTGGGCATCGGTGCAGCGCGACAAACACCCAGTTTCTGGAAGCTGAACCCGAACAGTAACATGGACTTCCTGGTGAAGTCCATGTTCGGTGCCTGTGCCTGAACAGTAGGTGTTGGGTACGGACAACAAACTTTACTGTTCGAGTTCGCCCATCTCTAGTGGTGAGTTCTCCTTCAATGGAAGTCTTCAAACAGAGACTGGACAGAAGTCTGTCTTCGATGGTTTAGTGAATCCTGTATTGAGCTGGGGGTTGGATAAGATGACCCTTGAGGTCCCTTCTAACTCTATCAATCTATGATTCTATGAGCCACCCCAATATTCTTTTGAACCTACTTTAAGACATATCCAAGTATCCGTATGGCCTCCTCAACTCCAGAAGTCATTGTTGAGAAATCACAAAAATGGAAATGAAAACCATAATTGCAAAAAAGGCAAGGTTCCAGTGGATTGATTGACCCGACTGTTAAAGGTGAACTCAGCAAGAGGCAAAAATGAAGACCAGTCATTCTGCTGAGCTGCAATTAAACATCTTATAATCTGTTGTAATGATTGATTTATCCTCTCTGTCTTACCATTGGTTTCAGGGTAGTAGGAAGAGAAGAATAACAAAATCAATCCACAATGTCTTACAAGCTTTTTTTGCTTAATCTGTCAACTACTACCCAAATAACACTCTTCCCTTCAGACAAAGACAAATCAATAATGACATCTATGGACAAATGAGTCCATGTTTTTTCTGAAATTGTCAGTGGAACCAATTCCCCACCCGAGCAGTTACAGTATGTCTGACTTTAGAACATGCGCAAGTTTCACAAGCAGATACAAAAATTCTTAAGATCATTATCCATGGACAGCCACCAAAAGAGTCAAGCATTAGCTCCTCAAGTAGCAGTAACCTCAGGATGACCACTCAAGAAAAAACATGAATGTCCTGCAGTAGACGTAATCTTAGATAGACTGTCACAAATAATTTGGAACTTGGAGTAGCAGAAAGTGCCAACGGCTGGGCTTTTTGGATCTCCGTATCCAACTCTGAGGATACCATAGACACTAGAATACCCTGAATAAGAATAGAGGATGGAGGTACTGGTGGAGAAACTGAATAAAGGCTGCAAAACAAAGTGTCAGCCTTCACATTATTAGACCATGGCTTGAACATGATAGAGAAAATAAATCCAGAAACGAATAATGACCATCTGGCCTGTCTTGAGGTTAATAGTTTAGATGATTCAATATAGGCTAAATTACCATGACTTGATGAACTGCCCTCTCCAAAAAATGTCTCCATTCTTCAAAAACTGAAAAATTTCCTAGCGAAAAATTACCATGACTTGATGAACTGCCTCCTCCAAAAAATGTCTCCTTTCTTCAAAAACTGAAAAATTTGCTAGCGAAAAAAGCACATGGTTGCAAGTTGGTCAGAGTTTTGAAACCTTGAGATAATACAGCCTTTACCTCAATCTCGGAAGCATTCACCTATTCAATTAACATTTCTTGGAGATCAGGTTGGAGTAATACTGGAGTGGAAATGAAACAATTTCAATTTATGAAATGCCCCAATAGCATCAGACGACCAAAACTTCAGATCTGCCCCTTTGCATATCAGTGAGAAGTTAAACAATCTGTGAAAAAACCCTAATACATTATTTGTGGTGGTTAACAAGCCCTAAAAAACTTAATGCTTTAAGGTCACGAGGTTGAACCCAATCAATTATGGCTTGCACTGTTCTACAATCCATCTGAAAACCTTCAGCCAATATAATGAACCCAGAAATGATATCTTTTGGACAGAAAAGGTACATTTTTCCAATTTAGCAAGCAAAGAATTCTCTCTAAGCTTTCGTAAAACAAAATGGACATGTTAATGTTGAGAATCCAGATCAGGGGAAAAATTAGAATATCATTAAGGTATACCATAATAAATCTTCCAATAATATCAGAAAATATATCTTTCATAAAACTTTGAAATACTGCTGGCGCATTGATTAACCCAAAAGGCATGACAAGATTTTCAAAAAGGCCCTCAGGGAATATCGTTTTCAACTCATCACCCTCCCAGATGCGTATCAAATTATATGCCTCAGTAAGATCCAGTTTAGAAAACATTTAGCCCCATAAGCTGATTATATAGATCAGTGATGAGTGGAAGTGATTAAGTATTTTTATCCGTAATCTTCTTTAATTCCCAGAAATCAAGGCAAGGACAGAAGCTCCCATCTTTCTTTTTAACAAAGAAAAATCCAGAAGCTACAGGGGAGAAGGGAGAACATATACTATAGACAGAAAAAACAGGAGCGTTCCAGTTACTAAAAATGCTTACTTTATTTCAGAATTAAAAAATTAAGTACATCAGCTTTCTCCTCACAAGCAAATGGATGTGCTGTGGGGCACTGAGTCATCAGCTACGCGTTTTGATCCTGAACGGATCTTTTTCACAGCTGAAATTTAATGACATGACACAAACCTTATACTCATCAGAGACCAATAGAAATTACAGCTGCTGTCACATGTTCTAGCAAAAAGGTCCTGTGTACATTTCTCTACATAGTTATGCTCATCAGGGACCAATGGAAATTACAACTTCTATCACATGTTCTAGCAAAAGGTCCTGTGCGCATTTCTCTACGTAATGCAGATTTGTGTTATTCTTACAGATTAAAACAAATTTACAAACAGTAATATAAACATTAAAAATATAGAAATAACCATTAGTAATGATACATGATTTTGGTCTTGTTATTTAAGTCGTTCGGTATCTAGACCCCAAACAAAAAATCCCAAACGCCTCCCCTGTGAGAAGGTGTCTTTTTCCATCCCCTCCACGTTTGGAATTTTTGACACATTCAATTCCTGCAACTGACATGGCTTCTAAATTGCTATTGTGATGCATCAAAAAATGTTTAGAGACCATGGATATATTGCGTGTATTAATATTATTGTTTTCTATGTCTCTAATGTGCTCCAAAATGCGAGTTTTTAGTTTTCTTTTCGTGAAACCTATAGAAAAAAATTGCATATTTCGCAGTGTATTTTATAAACTACATTTTCTGTGTTGCAGTTAATAAACTGCTTTATATTGAATGTCTGGGTATTACTTGAATCATTAAACCTTTTCGTTTTTTGCGCATATCTGCACATTTTGCATTTATTGCAACCACATTTGAAAAAACTTGTGGTTTTTAACCCATTTTCAGAAGGTGGTACAGGCGAAAAAAAACTCAGAGAAACAATGTCTCCAATAGTAGGAGCCCATCTAGCAATGACATTAGTGCCTGATTGTAATATTTTCGCTAGTGTATCATCATCATATACTGTAAAATTGGTAGGCATTTGTAAAAAATATCCTTTATTTTCTTGAATTGAAGACTATATTCCAAGCTTACAAATTTTTTTTATTTATATCTTTTTTCTTCATATTATCATTTTTTGACTCAAGTAAATTGGTTAAAAACCACAGGTTTTTTCAAATGTGGTGTTGGTCTACTAGGCATTGCTCCCACCTAGCCAGAATCCTACTCCACACTGATGAGGGGCAACACCCCAAAACAGCGGTCTGTGGATGGATACCTAGCCTTGGTATTTCCCTTGTCATATCTGTAAACTCGTAAAGAGCTGGATATTGACTTAAAGGGCCACTTAATATGGTGGTAATGGTGGTTTCCGAAAGGAGCCACCCCTTGGCTGGGTTCTTCCCTGGAGAAAGATCTGGCTAGTCCCTTGTTTGAGACTCTTAAATGAGGCTTCACGGACATTATTTGCATATTCGTATTTCCCAGGGAGCAATGCACCTAGGATTTCACTGATTGAGCGCCTTTGCCGACTGCTGCAGTGTTTTCTTTGACTCGTCTCCCTGAGGTCAGTGATGGTTTCGTGATGTTGGTCTACTAGGCATTGCTCCCACCTAACCAGAATCCTACTCCACACTGATGAGGGGCAACACCCCGAAACAGCGGTCTGTGGATGGATACTTGGCCTTGGTATTTCCCTTGTCATATCTGTAAACTCGTAAAGAGCTGGATATTGACTTAAAGGGCCATTTAATATGGTGGTAATGGTGGTTTCCGAAAGGAGCCACCCCTTGGCTGGGTTCTTCCCTGGAGGAAGATCTGGCTAGTCCCGTGTTTGAGACTCTTCAATGAGGCTCCACGGACTTTATTTGCATGATCACAATAGAGGCAGAATCCAAGATCCAATATTTCCTCTCAATGGCCCAAAACCTGGCAGCTCCAACCGACAAAGATTTTGCCTCAGTCAAGTGGATGAACTCGTAAGGAATAACCTAAACCATCTGTAGCTTACCATGTATCTCCCAAATTATTTAATCTATACGAATGGCATCACTCAAGTAGCAAGATGGAGTATGCAGAGCCAGAGCATCCATAAGTGTATTAGGAAGACCTCTGTGGAACTGGCACCTGAGAGCTGCATCATTCCACAGCACTTCATAGGACCATCGCCAGCACTAGGTACTATAGTTCTCAACAGTGCTGTCCCTCTGTGTCAGGTTCATGATCCTTGCCTGTGCAACTTGGACCCTATTATGCTCTTCATGGATCATCCATAAGGCAAGGACAAGGAAAATGCCTAAGACTGGCCCCTCCACGTAGCAGGGACACAATTATTATCAACCACAAAACCATAAAATAGAGATAATTCTTCAGCTTCAAAAAAATAAAAAAAAATTCTGGATGCCTCAAATTTTAATCTATAGTCAAAGGAAAAAGAAACCTTCTTTTTACAGACTGTCCATGAATTTATGGAAGGTTGGTAACCTTGTGTTGCACCCCAGATCTAGATTTAAAAGTAATTCAAAATTTCATCTCCTGCATCAAAAATACGTCAGTATTAGTAATGGCACTTTACTAACTGGGGGCCCTGCTTCAGATTATTTAATAGGGGCCAAGGAGCCCCATGTTAAACATCTTTTGTTAGTTTATATCTTTTTTTGAGGAATAAATTGATTTTATCTACTATAGATCATCAGAAAAGTGTTATAACCCTACAGTAATAAGATTCAGTTTTTGACACCCTGATAAAACTCTTTTTGTTTGCCCACTGGCATACTGTAGATGTGTGCAGCTGTTATGTCACTTGTTTGCTTGCCATGTTATATTGGAAACATTAAGCTTGAATTTCAATATTTTCTGGATATCACTTTTTGGCAAAATAGATGCAGGCTAAAAGGTTTGTGATTTAATTCTGTTCAGTCCTGATGAATGCAGAACAATTAAACCAAGTGAGAATAGATTGAAGAAAATAGATAAATCGGTGGCTAGAAAGATCAAAGTGAATATTAACTGGCAGGTTTACATACAGAAAAAAATACAGCAATCTATTATGGTAAATGCAAATCCTGGTTTATTATGAATTTTAAGAGTAATATATCAATTATTAATGTATACCGTGCTGTCCTGTGTTTTCACTACAATCTCATTTCCTGGTCCTCAGAATTGTATGACCAGAAAGACTGTGATTTAAGTCATATTTAGGTTTCATGAATCATTAAATAAAAATGATGTTGTTTTCAGACATTTTTCATCATTTACTCATTAGGCCAAGGTCACACTCGAAACTTCAATGCGAGAAACTTGTGCGAGTCTCTCGCATCAATACCCGGCACTGCCGCCGGCACTCGGGACCCGAGCGCTCAGTTGCATAGAAATACATGCAGCCACACACTCCGGTCCCGAGTGTCGGCGGCTTTGCCGAGTATTGAGAGGAGAGACTCATGCGAGTTTCTTGCATTGCAGTTGGATGTGTGACCCCGGACTTATTTTCAAAACTGTTGCTGTCTCTCATTAAAGAGAATCTTTATTTTTAAATTGTGTAGCTGCAGAGGATGATAATGTTCCCTAATCATAGGAAGATCATACAGTGTGCACAGCACTGATAATTGTGCTGTATCTGTAAGCCTGTAGTCAGGAGCCATTCCACTGCTCTTACCTTTTCTTCATTCCGGAATTCAGAATGGGCTGATGAAAGGGAATAAATAACACATGACTTCGTCCAGGTTTGTATGTACAGATGTGTTTGTCGTTAACGTGTTTGTAAACCTGACATATTGTGAGAGGTAACTTGTGAGACGTTAAAGGAGGAAAAAAATATATACTGTACATATAGCAGATGCCTAGACAGATATCATCACAAGGCCATCCATCGACTACCTGATTCACGCTCCCATGTTAAAAATATGTAAATGTTGATATATACATTTTTTACTGGATTGCTATCACTTTGATTCTGAAGGACTCTGTCCATGAGCTGTTTGTCAGCAATGTGTCACCTCCAGCCTCCCTTGCAAAATTAATTTATATGTTGTTAAGACTAAGTTCACACAAACCCATAAAAAATCATCAAATTTTCACGCAGAAAGATGATTTTTAATCAGTGGCATATGGCATTCCTTTCTATACATTAGCAGTGAATAAAGTTTACAAAAATAAATAGTTTCCTATGCTAATATTGGCAATAAATCTGTAAAAATCGGATACCATATGAAGGATCCGTAGGGGTTATGATTTTTTTATGCACCCACTTCTCATCCATGATACAGGAGAGACTGCTCACAATATTTTTCATGCAGACATTTGGTTTGTGTAAAGAAAAAGCAGTCATCTGAAAAGCCCAAAAGAATATCGGTCTGTGCAGCGTCAGTACTTTCCAAACACAACACTTGGACCAAAAATATGGTCATTTGACTGTAGCCTAATGCATAGGCAGATTTTAATGAGTACAATATGGGCTACTGCTCGGGGCTCAAGGCTCCGTTGGGCCCATCGTCAGATTGCCCTTACTATAATGATTTGTGCACTGCCATCCACAGGAGCTCCCATCACCTCTGCTGTACCAGCACAATGACGTCACCAGCTGGCACTGCTGCTTGCTGGCCACATCAGAAGTGGAGCCTCGGAGACCATAGCAGAGCACCATTGAAATGGGAGCAAGGTGAGTATGTCTGTAAGTCTTTTTTTAATATGTGTATGGGATGGGAGGACTCCTATGGTATACAAGAGGTTATTTTAGGGGCTCACACTGTATACAGAAGGCTATATAGCAGGTAACACTGCATACAGGAGACTACGTGCAGGCTCATAGAGTATGTAGGAGGCTATATAAGAGCTCACACTGTATACAGGAGGCTTTACAAGTGCTCACACTGTATACAGAAGGCTATATAGCAGGTAACACTGTATACAGGAGACTACGTGCAGGCTCATACAGTATATAGGAGGCTATATAGGAGCTTACACTGTATACTGGGTGGGCCAAGTATATGGATACACCAAAATAAAATGGGAATGGTTGGTGACATCAACTTCCTGTTTGTGGCAAATTAGTATATGGGAGGGGGAAAACTTTTCAAGATGGGTGGTGACCATGGTGGCCATTTTGAAGTCGGCCATTTTGGATCCGACTTTATTTTTTCCAATGGGAAGAGGGTCATGTGACACATCAAACTTATTGAGAATTTCACAAGAAAAACAATGGTGTGCTTGGTTTTAATGTAACTTTATTCTTTTTATTGAGTTATTTACAAGTTTCTCTTTGTTTACAGCCATTGACAAGTCGCAGAGGTTAACACATGGTGAGGAGCGGATAGAAATTGTGTTGATGTCTGGTGAACGCAGTACCTGGGTCATTGCAGCAGATTTCAATGCAAGACACCTTATGCTAGAAAACTGTCACCATTCCCATTTTATTTAGGTGTATCCATATAAATGGCCCGCCCAAAAAAGTTTCCCTCATCACTGAACATAATGTTTTGAGTAAACTGAGGGTCTGTTCCAATTTTTGTTTTGCCCATTCTGCAAATTCAGTGTGCCGATCTGGCATCAGTCGAACTACTCACAAATGGCACCCTTACAAAATCCAGATGCTCCAGCATCTCAACAAGGATGACTTCAAAATGGCCGCCATGGTTAACACCCACCTTTAAAAGTTTTTCCCCTCCCATATACAAATGTGCCACAAGCAGGAAGTTGATATCACCAATATTTAGCTGTATCCATTAGAGTTGAGCGAAACGGGTCAGTCATATTCAAAAGTCGGCGACTTTCGCTGAAGTCGGGTTTCATGAAATGAACACCGACTATAGCGTGAGGTTGGCCACGAGGTCGGCTACCAGAGCGCCAAAGTTGCGATTCAAAAGATGCTTCCAGCGCCCTTTTTCAGCCAATGATGGAGGGCACACACTGTGGGCAACACGATGACATTGGCATCGGTCACAACCATTTTTGAGAAGGGCATGCAAGTGATTGGCTTCCTTTGTGTGGCGTCACAGGGGCTATAAAAGGGCGTGCATACTGACCGCCATCTTACTTCTGCCGATATTAGCATTAGGGAGAGGTTGCAGCTGCTGATTCAGAATAAGGGAGAGCGTTAGGCAGGGAAGAAGAACCAAAAAACTGCTTCTGCTGTTAGCGATTTCCACTTACAACACAATACTTTGTGTGCAGTGACAGGGGAGGCTCTATTTTTGTGAATCAGCTCTGTTGGTTATTAGGCTGCCTTATAAGGCTCCCTGATAGCTGCATTGCTGTTTGCACACTGCTGTGCAAACTGCTTTTTTAAAAGCAAAAATACTTTTTTTCCTCTTTTCTGCACAGTTACCAAACGTTCATTTTTCCACCCTTTTGTTTGTGTAGCAGTCCTGCTTATTAGGCTGCCTGCATCCATACTTGGACTGAGAGCATCATTGTCAGCGTCCTCAAATTTCTAGTGAGATCCAAATTTTCACCAATCCTATAGACACCATCCACCTTGTCATACACCATCCAATTTCAGCCTGTTACATTGAGGTGTAATCTCTCCTGGGCCTGAGACAATAGTTCTGCGTCCTCAAATCTATAGTGAGATTCAAATTCTCACCAATCCTATAGACACCCTCCACCTTGTCATACACCATCCAATTTCAGCCTGTTACATTGAGGTATAATCTCTCCTGGGCCTGAGACAATAGTTCTGCGTCCTCAAATCTATAGTGAGATTCAAAATCTCACCAATCCTATAGACACCCTCCACCTTGTCATACACCATCCAATTTCAGCCTGTTACATTGAGGTGTAATCTCTACTGGGCCTGAGACAATAGTTCAGCGTCCTGAAATCTATAGTGAGGTAAAAATTCTCCCCAATCCTATAGACACCATCCACCTTGTCATACACCATCCAATTTCAGCCTGTTACATTGAGGTGTAATCTCTACTGGGCCTGAGACGATAGCTCTGCGTCATCAAATCTATAGTGAGATTCAAAATCTCACCAATCCTATAAACACCCTCCACCTTGTCATACACCATCCAATTTCAAACTGTTACATTGAGGTGTAATCTCTACTGGGTCTGAGACAATAGTTCAGCATCCTGAAATCTATAGTGAGATTCAAATTCTCACCAATCCTATAGACACCCTCCACCTTGACATACACCATCCAATTTCAGGCTGTTGCATTGAGATGTAATCTCTCCTGGGCCTGAGATAACAGATCTGCGTCCTCAAATCTATAGTGAGAATCAAAATCTCACCAATCCTATAGACACCCTCCACCTTGTCATACACCATCCAATTTCAGCCTGTTACATTGAGGTGTAATCTCTACTGGGCCGGAGACAATAGTTCAGCGTCCTCAAATCTATAGTGAGATTCAAATTCTCACCAATCCTATAGACACCCTCCACTTTGTCATACACCATACAATTTCAGCCTGTTACATTGAGGTGTAATCTCTACTGGGTCTGAGACAATAATTCTGCATCCTGAAATCTATAGTGAGATTCAAAATCTCACCAATCCTATAACACCCTCCACCTTGTCATACACCAACCAATTTCAGCCTGCTACATTGAGGTGTAATCTCTCCTGGGCCTGAGACAATAGTTCAGCATCCTCAAATCTATAGTGAGATACAAATTCTCACCAATCCTATAGACACCCTCCACCTTGCCATACACCATCCAATTTCAGCCTGTTACATTGAGGTGTAATCTCTACTGGGCCTGAGACAGTAGGTCAGCGTCCTCAAATCTATAGTGAGATTTAAATTCTCACCAATTCTAAAGACACCCTCCACCTTGTCAAACACCATCCAATTTCAGCCTGTTACATTGAGGTGTAATCTCTCCTGGGCCTGAGACAATAGTGGAGCGTCCTCAAATCTATAGTGAGATTCAAATTCTCACCAATCCTATAGACACCCTCCACCTTGTCATACACCATCCAATTTCAGCCTGTTACATTGAGGTGTAATCTCTACTGGGCCTGAGACAGTAGGTCAAATCTATAGTGAGATTTAAATTCTCACCAATCCTATAGACACCCTCCACCTTGTCAAACACCATCCAATTTCAGCCTGTTACATTGAGGTGTAATCTCTACTGGGCCTGAGACAGTAGGTCAAATCTATAGTGAGATTTAAATTCTCACCAATCCTATAGACACCCTCCACCTTGTCAAACACCATCCAATTTCAGCCTGTTACATTGAGGTGTAATCTCTACTGGGCCTGAGACAATAGTTCAGCGTCATCAAATCTATAGTGAGATTCAAATTCTCACCAATCCTATAGACACCCTCCACCTTGTCATACACTATCCAATTTCAGCCTGTTACATTGAGGTGTAATCTCTACTGGGACTGAGACATTAGTTCAGCGTCCTCAAATCTATATTGAGATTCAAATTTTCACCAATCCAATAGACACCCTCCACCTTGTCATACACCATCCAATTTCAGCCTGCTACATTGAGGTGTAATCTCTTCTGGGCCTGAGACAATAGTTCTGCATCCTCAAATCTGAAGTGAGATTCAAATTCTCACCAATCCTGGATTCACCTTCTACCTTGTTTTACAGTACCACATAACTGGTGGTATTTTGGATACATTTTCACAAAAATGAGGAAGTATGGTGGAAGATGTCAAGGAAGTGGGCGGGGGTTGCCAGCTGGTCCCGATGGTGGCTGTGGTGGTGTTGCATCTGTTAGTAGTGGCAAAAGCACAATAGCACCTAAGGCAGGAGGTGTTGAGCCTGCGTCATCATCTGGCTCCACAAGGCTTCGAAGGCTCTCTTTTCTGGGAGTAGGTAAACCACTTTTAAAGCCGGAGCTTCAGGAACAAGTTTTGGCTTACATTGCTGACACAGCCTCCAGCTCTCTCGCCTCCTCTTCTGAAGTTTCAAAAAATAAAAGCACTGAGTCGTCGGTGGAGGCTCCTGGTCAGGAACAACACCTTTCCTTGTGTCCTTCACCCCTACCAAAAATGAAGGATGTGGCAGGCCACACTATCGATTATTCTATGGAGCTCTTTTCACATACCATGCCTGAGTTAGCAAGTCAAATCGTGAATTACCCAGGCCAAGATGATTCTGACATGGAGTGCTCTGATGCACAGCCACTGTTAGATTTTTCTGCTGGTACATTCACTCAGAGCACTACATTGTCCTCGCAGTGTACTGAGGCAGAATCAGACCCTGATGAAACTCAGGTGCCCCTTCCCGCATACTATACCACCTTACACGGTGACACAGAGGAAGGTGCACATAAAATTGAAGAGGAGGTGATGGATGACCCAGTTGTTGACCCAGATTGACATCCATTGGGGGAAGAGGTTGCCACTGCCAATAGCTCAGAAGAGGAGGAGGAGGATCCGCAGTAGGCAACGACATTGCAACAGCTGTTATCTGGCATGACCGTAGCAGTACAAAAGCCAAAAGAGTTGCAGGACAGCTTGGCTAGACGGTCAAATTAGCACAGCTTGCAAGGTCTCAAAATGTCTTCCATAGTAGGAAGAGTGCAGTGTGGCACTTTTTTGAACAAAATCCTAATGATCAGGCAAAAGTTATCTGTAAGAAGTGCGCAAAGACCTTTAGCCGAGGGAAAAATCTGAGAAATTTGAATACCAGTTGCATGCTTAGACATTTAACGACTATGCACTTGCAAGCGTGGACGGACTACCAAACCTCACGTACCACATGTGCACCTGCTCCGAATGAAGGTAGTCAGCAACGCTACATCGCTTCCCCCACTATAAGTCCACCGGTTAACACAGCACCAGCAGCAAATGTCGAGGTGTCGTCGCAAGGGCAAAGCAGTCATGGAATCACAATGTTATTGCTACGAAGGACTGAATCTAGGCCATCCACCACCAACACCATCACCAACCCTCTCTCAGTCCGCCATGTCCACCACTAGTTCTGCCATATGCAGCTCTCAAGTCCAGCTCACCCTACCAGAGACTCTGAGTAGGACAAGAAAGTACTCATCCTCTCATCGCGTACACTGGCTTTGAACGCCCACATTGCCAAACTAATCTTGTTAGAGATGATGCCCTACCGGTTGGTTGAAAGCAAAGCTTTCCACGAGCTCATGGCCTACGCAGTATCATGTTATGACCTACCCAGTCGGCACTTCTTTTCGTAAAAAGCCATCCCAGCCCTCCACATGCATGTGAAAGACCGCGTTGTCCATGCACTCAAACAATCAGGGACGTTACGTGCCCATCACTGAGCACTGGCTTAATGTGGTGGATGCAGGGTCCAAAGGGGACAGTGGCGGTGGGACAGTGCTGTCTAGCCCACGGCATAGGAATCAGTTGGCTGTAAGCATTCGACCCTCCTCCTCCTTGTCATCCAGAAGCGAAAGTTCGTCCACAGAGCGCAGTCGCACGAGCACTCCATCCGCAACTGCCAGTGTTGCACACGAGCTGTCCCACTATCGAACAGCTAGTGGTAAGCGTCAGCAGGCTGTGATGAAGATGATGTGTTTGGGCGACAACACACACACCGCGGAGGTACTGGCTGACTACTTGCAGCGACAAACTGAGTCATGGCTGGGCAGTCTACATCTTGAGGCAGGCAAGGTAGTTAGTGATAACGGCCGGAATTTTGTGGCAGCCATAGCCCTTTCAAAACTCAGACACATACCTTGCCTGGCTCACACCTTGAACCTGGTGGTGCAGTGCTTCCTCAATAATTATCCGGAGTTAACACCCCTGCTCCATAAGGTGCGAAGACTGTGCTCGCACATCCGCCAGTCGCCCGTACACTCCAGTCGTGTGCAGAAGTTGCAGCAATTGCTCCACCTTCCCAAGCACCGCCTAATTATCGACGTTGCAACAAGGTCGAGCTCCACCCTGCACATGGTTGAGAGGCTGTGCGAACAGAGGCAGGCTGTAATTAATTTGTGGGAGGATACATGGGCAGGCAGTTTGCAGGCAGACAAGGAGTTGTCTGGTGTGCAGTGGTCGAAGCTGAAAGACCTCTGTAAAGTCCTTCAGTGTTTTGAGGAATGCACACGGCTGGTAAGCGCAGACGGCGCCATCATAAGCATGAGCATCTCACTTATGCGTCTGCTCATGCAAACTTTGACGCACATTAAGGAGCAGGCGTCTGCAGCCGAGGAGGAAGAGGACGAGGGAAGCCTTGAAGACAGTCAGCCATTGTCTGCTCAGGGAACTCTCCTGGATGAGGTGGAGGAAGAAGAGGAAGAGGAGGAGGAGGATGAGGATGATTATTTTGGGGAGGAGGATACTTCTCAGGGGGGGCAAGAAAAAATGTTGGCGTGGCAAGGTCAGGTACAAGGTTTGTGCATGACTGGAGGGATGTTGATTTGCCAGAAAGTTCTCCACTCAGCACTCGCAGTGCATCATTGACACCTGGAACATTGGCCCACATGTCTGATTATGCCTTGCAGATCCTAAAAAGGGACCCCCCTCATTGCCAAAATGACGAACGATAACGACTACTGGTTGGCCAGCATCCTGGATCAACGCTATAAAGGCAAATTCCAAAACATCATGCCACAGGAGAACCTAGAGCTAATATTGGCTAACAAACAAGCAACTCTGGTAAACTGTTTGTTTGAGGCATTCCCAGCACACAGCGGCGGTGATGTTTTTCCAGCGAGCTGTAGGGGGCAACATGGAAGAGGTGTTCGTGGTGCACACAGCTGAAGTGGCGTTGGACACAGGGGTTTCATGACCATGTTGTGGACTGATTTTTCAAGTATCGCTCACACGACTGGTAATACTGTATCGATCAAAAGTGACAGGAGACAGCAGTTGTCAACTATGATAACAAACTACTTCTCGTCCCATATCAATGTTCTCCCTCACCTGTAATTCCTCTTTGACTACTGGGCCAGTAAACTTGACACCTGGCCTGAATTGGCACAATATGCCTTACAGGAGATCACTTGCCCTGCTGCTAGTGTGTTATCTGAACGAGTATTCAGTGCTGCTGGATCAATCCTGACAGAAAAAAGGACCCGTTTGTGGACCCAAAATGTTGATGATCTAACCTCCATTAAAATGAACCATTGCAGCTGCTGAATGTCCAACATCAACATATGTCATTTTTTCCACCTCCCTAACTGGGCTGCCTCCCCCCACAGGGCTGGGGTCACCTCCTGGCGCACGCACTCGTGCGAGTGCCATTGCCCTGGACAGGTGGGTGGGCACACTCTTTGGCAACGGCACTGGCGCAAGGTCCCTCATAGTAGAATCAAGTCTCTCTGACACACCGGCGTACTATGAGGGGCCATGTGCCAGTACCGCCACCCACGAGTGGGCCCACCATGCTTGCTCAGGGCATCAGCCCTTGCAATATTTACCTCTCCCTGCTCCACCACAGTGTAGTCTGGCCTGTTAAATACTTCACTGGGACTACCAATACAAATTTGGTGAAATGATAGATGATGGTTAAGATGTAGCTATGCCATGTCCTGCTGGGCTCTATCTTCAGATGATCAATGGCTTCCATTTGTTATGGACGTCATAGAATCATAGAATCGTAGAGTTGGAAGGGACCTCCTGGGCCATCTGGTCCAACCCCCTGCTCAAAGCAGGATTCGCTAAATCATCCCAGTCAGATGTCTGTCCAGCCTCTGTTTGAAGACTTCCATTGAAGGAGAACTCACCACTTCTCGTGGCAGCCTGTTTCACTCATTCATCACTCTAACTGTGAAAAAGTTTTTTCTAATATCTAATCTGTGTCTCCTCCCATTCAGTTTCATCCCATTGCTTCTAGTCTTTCCTTGTGCAAATGAGAATAAAGTTGATCCTTCTACAATGTGACAGCCCTTTAGATATTTGTAGACAGCTATTAAGTCTCCTCTCAGTCTTCTCTTTTGCAAACTAAACATTCCCACATTCCCCCGTCGACTCACAATGAGATGCAGTGGTGGTTTATCATCAGCTTTCACGGTTTTCCGACTCACAGACGTGTGACATTCCTGCCCACATTTTTAAATGTGTCCTCTCATGCCAATCCAATAGAATCGCCTACGGCCTGTGGCATGTGTCTTTTGCACTCCAGAGTTACCTGACAGATCATGATAGGCAGTGAGGACAATGTCTACTTCTGTCCCTGTGATCACAATTTGATGGAGATGAGTAACGGTGATGGGTTCCATGGTACTGTGATACAGCAAACTTTTCTTCACAAGAACTGTTTTCGCTGTCTCCACAGACAAAGTAATTGAGGGTCAGCATCGCCTCTGAGAATTCTCCCGGGAGTTTTTACAGTGATTAGTAATTCTAAAATTTCTGAAATCCGTCTGTACTTGTATCCATCTCGTTTCCTCTTGAGGAGAGTCTGGACTGTCTTACTGAGAGTGAAATATATATGAAGATTGAAAAATACCCCAACAGTGTATACTGGTGTATGCTTCGAATACATATCCCTTTTTCTACTTTTTAAATTCTTGTCTAATCTATACTGAAGAAAGAAGGAACTACCATGTGATGTACACGAACCACAAATTAATAAATGTGTAAATATGAGAAATTCAATGAAAACCAAAGAAAATATAACAAAAATAATAGTTATTATTATAAATTCTAGCACAGTATACAACAACAATGTATAAAAGACATATAAAATTGTTATATAGTATGGCAAAAAGAACACCTCAATGTATTAGTAATTACATACTATATTAGTTTCACCACTGTACAAGAAAGTTTTTTGTGATGAAGATCAAAAATGTATAATAATCCCCAAATAGCGCAGCAAAAAAAGTATCAATATGAGTGTATAAAAATAAGTAAAGTGAAATTTTTTTTTTATAATAACGATATACAATGAGAAAATTGTCAAATATGAAGCGCTGTATGGCAATTGTGATAAAATGACATATGTGTTATTAATGTGTGTAAAAAAATTATATATGTAAAAAATGACACAGAAGTGAAATAACTCAAAATTGTGAAGAAATAGCTGCTGGAATAATGGGGTAAAGAATACTGAGCTCACATACAAAGTGCTCGAATATGCAATTGTGGAAGACAAGTTCCTAGCACTAGGTAAATGCTATGCCAATGAACAAAGTGTCTAGCGCTCAATGGCGAAACAGGAAACCCTAGAATAAATTACCATGTGGCGCTATATGCTAGAATGGATCAGCAAAAAAATGCAATCTACAGTTATAGGAGCGCTTGTATAAAAAAATGTCTAGCGCACCATGTATGCAATAAGCAAAATATCCAGTGCTTCTATAGCACAGAGGGCATATGATCCGATATAATATGATAAACTGCCATAAAGCGCTATGTATAGAAAATAAGCCAGCGCAAGAGAGATGCTATGTAACACTGTGCAATGAATAAAAAATCAAGCGCTTAATGGTAAGGTATATAACCTAATGTGATGGATTAAATTGCCATGAAGCGCTATATAATAAACATGGGCCAGCACAGGAATACAATCTATGACATAGTGCAATGAACAGAGTATCAAGTGCTAGCATGTTAACATATAACCTATGTGGTGGATTAAATTGCCATGTAGCGCTATGTAGTAAACATGGGCCAGCACAAGACTAGATCTATGACATTGTGGAATGAACGAAGTATCTAGCGCTCAATAATAGAGAAGGCATATAGCTTAATGAAGCATAGTATATTACCCAGTGGGTTGAATGAAGGACAGTGGTGGAGGCGGATTGCCAGAATAACGCACCCCGACGCGCGTTTCGGAAGAACTCCTTCGTCATATCCTCCTGATGAAGGAGTTCTTCCGAAACGCGCCTATATATACCTGGTATCTGGTGATACTGTACCCTTTCTGCCAGGAAGTCCACCTCCACCCACCACTCTAAGTGTATCATTGACACCTGGAACATTGTCCCACATGTGTGACAATCCATACTGAGCCTGTCAGTGTCTCTGTGTGACTTTTGGTATATATAGAGAAATTGACAATCATCCTTTGACAGTATAGAGCTGTACGCTTCTGATACAGTACCATATATCTGATGTTATTTTGGGTTCATGTTCTGCAACATTTTGAAGTTTGGTGGAAGAGGCTGCGGACGTGGGCGTGGGGGGGCCAGCTGGTGCTGATGGTGGTGCTGCATCTGCTGGTAGTGGCAAAAGCACAATAGCAGCTAAGGCAGGAGGTGTTGAGCCTGTGTCATGGCCTGGCTCCGGAACACCTGGAAGGCTACCTTTTCTGGGAGTAGGTTAAAGGCTTTTAAAGCCGGAGCATCAGGAACTGGTTTTTGCTTACATTGCCGAAACAGACTCCAGCAAATATGCCCTCCTCTTCTGAAGTTTCAAAAAATGCAAGCACTGAGTCGTCAAGTGTAGGCTTCTGGTCAGGAAGAACCCATTTCCTTGTGTCCTTCACCCCCACCAAAAGTGAATGATGCAGCAGGCCACACATTACATTAGTCCATGTAGCTCTTTCTATCATACCATGCCTGGGTTATCAAGTCAAATCGTGAATTACCCAGTCCAAGATGAATCTGACATGGAGTGTGGGTGGCCAGCCAGAGCAGTGGGGTTAATCGGTACCGGGCCGGTGTCTCAGAGGGATGTGTCACGTTGGTGTTGATGATGACCCATTCCGTGGCCCTGGGCGTCCATGCAAAGGGGTGAATAATGTTTATAGTTGAATGATACGTGATGCCACCTGTGGTTTCTGATCAGATTGACCCACGCTGCAGTGTCGCTTCTCTAGAACAGATGTTGTGGTGCAGTTAAGATGTAGAAGCCCTGCACAGGTAGGGCCGTAGTCGCAGGGCAGATGAAAGAGTTGGTAGATGGTGTGCTGTGCAGGATGTAGCAGAGCCGTGCGCCAGGCGCAGGAGAAAGATGACAGACACAGTCATGCAGTTCCCTTACCTGTACTTGGTAAGTGCCGTCCAGGACCCAGAGTACAGACGCAGAAGGAGTTGGTCAGCCTGGAAGCAAATTTGGAATTCTCTCTCTGCAGATAGGTAGTGTGGCCTCCGTTCTAGCGCTTATCTGAGGTACTCGCAGTACTGAGTTCACTGAAATTCCCCCTGTTGACTCTCTTTTGGAGCTTTCTCATATGGCAGGCAGCCATAGCCTTTTCCTTCTGGCTTACACACGTCGCTGCTGGGGCCTCCAAGCCTTAGTTGGGAACAGAGCATTTACAGCTGCTGCTTCCTCCGATTTTTGCTGCAGGACCGTCAGTGTGACCTAGGAGGAAGGTAATGCCACTGTACTCCTGGGGGCGCCACAAGTGCACTGAGGCCCAGCCACTGCTAGATGATTCTGCTGGTACATTGACCCAGACCACTACATTCCCCTCGCACTCTAAACAGCCAGAATCTGACCCTGATGAAACTCCGGTTCCCCTTCCCGCATACTATATCACCTTACACGGTGGCAAAGTGGAAGGTGCAGATGAAAGTGCAGCTTGCTTGAGCAGGTGGGGGGGCATACTCATGGGCGACGGCACTGGCACAGGGCCCCTCATAGTACGCAAAAGTGTCTCTGCCGTTGGGAGGGCCTATCCGCCGTCAGACACACTGCCGTACTATGAGGGGCCCTATGCCAGTGCCGTCGCCAACGATTGGGCCCCCCCTGCTTGCTCAGGATCACAGAACTTGCAAAGTTGAAATACTTACCTCTCCCTGCTCCACCACCGTGATGTCTTCTGCATTTCCTGACAGTGACATTCTGGTCAGAGAGCGCGATGACATCACGTCTGTACGCCCTCTGCCTAAACAGTCCAAATGCAGTGAGATGGAAGATGGGGACGACGAGGAGTCTATACTAGTACAGGGATTCCCTAGTGAGGAGACTTATTTAATTGTTTTCAATGTTGTGACAGCTATTTTTGGGGAGCACTACACTCTGGAGAATGATATATGAGGCCTACCATACACTGGAGCATTCCAAAGGTGGACATCAGACACTGGAGCAGCATTTACAGGGCCCATTATACACTAGAGCATTAGGAATGGGGCCCATTATATATGGAGAATTATTTGGGCCCATAACACAGTGAAGTTTCATCCATGGGGACCAACATATACTGTAGCATTATGTGGAGCTCATCATATACTGTTTCAAACATTATATGGGACCAATGATTCTGTATGGAGAAATATATGGGCCTCTTTACTCTGTATAGCGCACTATGTGGTGGACATAATACTGTATGGAGTAATATACTGTCCGTTTTTGGAGCTATTGGAGAATTTAAAATGGATATCAGTCATGAGATGTAAGAAGTGAAGTATTTTTCATTGTACTATACAGCTATTTCTCTGCCGTATCAGAGGATCATGAATTGTGGCATGTGTTAAAAGAGCCCAGTGACACTCTTTGGCCCAGGGCCCATGAAAATCTGGAGCCAGTCCTATCCCCCCCCCACAATTTTAGCCAAATAACCCCAAGTTTTCAATGCCTAACTATTATTATAAAGTAAATTAAGGTTGACAAGCTTAAGTAATAAGAATTGATGTTTTTGGCATTAAACTGGGCACTGTAGATATGCTTCCTGTCCTCCACTCACTGCCGACCTTGGTTCCCCATTGACTTGCATTGGGTTTCGTGTTTCAGTCGGCCTTCGACTTTTCACGATAATCGGCCGATTTCGTTTGACCCGACTTTTGAGAAAGTCGGGTTTCATGAAACCCGACTCGACCCGAAAAAAGGCAAAGTCGCTTATCTCCAGTATCCATATACATGGCCCACCCTGTATAGGAGGCTTTACAGGTGGTCACACTGTATGCAGAAGGCTATATAAGGGCTCACATTTTATATGGGAGGTTATGTGCGGCCTCACACTGAATACATGAGGCTATGTCCAGGCTGATACTTTATATAGGAGGCTGTATGATTGCTCACTCTATGCACAGGAGGCTATAAGGCTATGTGCACACCTTGCGGATTTGCAACATAAATAACATAAAGATTTGCTATTAAACGAAAAAAGAATTGTGATGTAATTTCTTTGTCCAATCTCTTCTTTTACATACTCAATTGAAGACCATAATATCATCACATACCATGTTCTAAATTAATGATTACACACACAAAACAAATATAAGTGAATATTTTTATACTTATAGATAGATATATCTATAGATAGCAATACATAGAAATAGTTATATAGAATATATATAGTTTTTTATATGTGTATGGGATGTGAGGACTCCTACTGTATACAGGAGGTTATATAAGGGTTCACACTGTATACAGGAGGCTGTATGGGGGCTCACATTGTATGAAGGAGGCTATATAGTAGCTCAAATTGTAAAAAGAAGGCTATATAGGGGCTCACACTGTATAAAGGATGCTATATAGGGGCTCAAAATGTAAAAAGAAGGCTATCTAGGGGCTCACACTGTTTATGGGAGGCTATGTGTGGCCTCACACTGTATACAGGAGGCTATGTCCGGGCTCATATTTTATATAGGAGGCTATATGGTTGCTCACACTATGTACAGGAGGCTATATAGTTTTTTATAAGGTGTATGGATGTGAGGACTCCTACTGTATACAGAAGGGTATATAGGGGCTCCCACTGAATATGGGAGGCTATGTGTGGCCTCACACTGAATACAGGAGATTATATCTGTGCTCAAACTGTACAAAGGAGGCTAAATGGTTGCTCACACTATGTACAGGATGCTATATAGTTTTTTTTAATATGTGTATGGGATGTGAGGACTCCTACTGTGTACAGGAGGTTAAGTAGGGACCCACACTGTATACAGGAGGCAATATAGCGACTCACACTGTATACAGGAGACTGTGTGCAGGATCATACAGTATATAGGAGGCTATATAGGGGCTCACACTGTATACAGGAGCCTTTCTAGGGGATCACACTGTATACAGGATGCTATATAGGGGCTCACATTGTATACAGGAGGCTATATAGGAGCTCACACTGTATATTGGAGGCTATGTGTGGCCTCACACTGAATACAGGAGGCTATGTCCAGGCTCATACTGTATATAGGAGGCTATATGATTGCTCACTCTATGCACAGGAGGCTATAAGGCTATGTGCACGCGTTGCGGATTTGCCTGTGGAAATTTCTGTGTAGATTCTTCCTCTCTTAGCAGAAAATGCAGATAAAAATCTGTGAGTTTTTTATGTGGATTTTCATGGGTTTGTTCCATGCAGATTTATATGCGTTTTTGTTAGGTAAATAAAGATATGTTATACAGATATGTTAAACAAAAAAAAAAAGAATTGTGATGTCATTTCTTTGTCCAACCTCTTCTTTTACATACTCCAATGAAGACCATAATATCATCACATACCATGTTCTAAATTAATGATTACACACACAAAACAAATATAAGTGAATATTTTTATACCTATAGATAGATATATCTATAGATAGATACATAATGGTGGGACGATTAAAGGATTATCTTATCTTATCTTATAAATAGATATATCTATAGATAGCAATATATCTAACTAGCTGAAGAGCCCGGCGCTGCCCAGGCATAGTAACTAACTGTGGTTAGTTATAGCAAATTATAATTATCCTCCATCCCATAGTCCTGTGCCCATATACCCATCATACATATCCACGATCCCATAGGCCGCTGCCCATATACCCATCATACATATCCTCCATCCCATAGTCCCGTGCCCATATACCCATCATACATATCCGCCATTCCATAGTCCCGTGCCCATATACCCATCATACATATCCGCCATCCCATAGTCCCGTGCCCATATACCCATCATACATATCCTCCATCCCATAGTCGAGTGCCCATATATCCATCACACATCCTGCATCCCATAGTCCCATGCCCATATACCCATCATACATATTTGCCATCCCATAGTCCCATGCCCATATACCCATCATACATATTCGCCATTCCATAGTCGAGTGCCCATATACCCATTACACATCCTTCATCTCATGGTCCCATGCCCATATACCCATCATACATATCCTCCATCCTATAGTCCCGTGCCCCTATACCCATTATACATATCCGCCATCCCATAGTCCCGTGCCCATATACACGTCATACATATCCTCCATCCCATAGTCTAGTACCCATATACCCATCACACATCCTCCATCCCATAGTCCTGTGCCCATATACCTGTCATACATATCCTCCATCCCATAGTCCAGTGCCCATATACCCATCACACATTCTCCATCCCATAGTCAACCATTATGACAACATAATGAGCGGCGGGGCTTGCAACCTATGATGACATCAGTGTCGCCATGACAACCATTATGACATCATAATGAGGGGCGGGGCTTGATACACACACACTTTTTCCCCATTATGTAGAGAGGGGCAAAATTGTTTGGTGAATTGGAATGCGCGGGGTTAAAATTTTGCCTCACAACATAGCCTAGGACACTCTCGGGGTCCAGACGTGCAACTGTGCCAAATTTTGTGGCTGTAGCTGCAATAGTGCGGATGCCAATCCCGGACATACACACACATACATACAAACACACATACATACATACATACACACCCACATTGAGCTTTATATATTAGATATATAAAGCTCAATGTGGATGTGTGTGTGTCTATGTATGTGTGTGTATGTCCAGGATTGGCATCCGCACCGTTGCAGCTACAGCCATAAAATTTGGCACAGTCACACGTCTGGACCCCGTGAGCGTCATTGGCTATGTTGTGAGGCAAAATTTTAACCCCACGCGTTCCAATTCACCAAACAATTTTGCCCCTATCTACATAATGGGGAAAAAGTGTATGTATTGGCATCTGCACCGTCGTAGCTACAGCAACAAAATTTTGCACAGTCACACGTCTGGACCCTGGGAGCATCATAGGCTATGTTGTGAGGCAAAATTTTAATCCTGTGCGCTCCAATGCACCAAACAATTTTGCCCCTATCTACATAATGGGGAAAAAGTGTATGTATGTATTGGCATCTGCACTGTCGTAGCTACAGCCACAACATTTTGCACAGTCACACGTCTTGACCCCGAGAGTGTCATAGGCTATGTTGTGAGGTGAAATTTTAACCCTGCGCATTCCAATTCACCAAACAATTTTGCCCCGATCTACATAATGGGGAAAAAGTGAAAGGAAAAGTGTTGGAGGCAAATTGACAGCTGCCAGATGTGAACAAGGGGGACTGTTGTGAGTTCATTTTCCCCTCCGTCTCTGAGGCCTGGTGAACTCCCTATTCTAGTGAAGGAAGGTAGTGAGCCTGATTATCAGGCACCTGGGACTAATGAAGATGATTGGCTGAGTGGAGTCACTGACTGGATTTAAGACAGCCTACGCCCTTTCTGCCCTGCGGGTGATTTCTCTGTGGACTCTTGGACACCAGTCTGATTCCTGCTCTCCTAAAGCTAAGTTTTCTGTTTTGCCTTTTGCATTTAAGATTTGTTTTTGTTTTTCTTGCTCTTTGGATTCTGCCACTCCCTGCTGGAGTGTGCAGTGTTCCGTTAGCTCTGTCTTCTGAAAGTACCTGAGTGCTGATTTAGTTTTTGAAGCTTAGTTGCTTCAGGGCCATTTTTATATCAGCTTGTTGGCTTTTGTCTCTGATAGGGTTTTGGCAGATTGCAGACAGCAGCCTTCCTATCCGTTCCTATCTAGGTAGTTTTTGGGCCCCGTCTTTGCTTAGCCTGTCTTTCTGTCTGTGTAAGTGTTTTCATCTTGCTTCACCGTCATTATATGTGGGGGGCTGCCTTTTGCTTTGGGGTCTGCTCTGGGGCAGTTAGATTTCCCCTTTTCTTCTTTAGGCCTATGTATCTCTCCGGCTGTGATCGAGGGGTCTTGGTCATCGTAGGAACCCCCCACGGCTACTGCTAGTTGTGTTGATAGGTTCAGGGGTCTGCAATCTGATAGTTGCCAACTTCTCTGGTTTTCTGGACTTAGCTAGCATTTCTGTTTTTGCCTCCTACGGTGACTCAATCATAACAGGGGACTTAAAGAATGAGAGCGATGGCGTCAAACAGTATATACTGTACAATTGCTAAGGTGGGGCCCTGACATGGGATACTCACCACACAAGGGGATATGAACACACACAAAATGCGTCACACATTACCACGTGCTTCAACACATATACCACCCTCAGCACACATTTCACCACACATACACCAACCTCGCCACATAAAAGTCGAAACACACAAGTCGCCACTCAAAACTTGCCACGCTGTCCCAGAGCTGTTTAAAAGATGAAAAATGAGCTGTGATTGGTTGCTATCAGCAACAGTTTTCTTTGTAGACAGTTGTGGTAACTGAGGCCTATTATTCTTATCATTTCTATGGTGATATCGTCCTTCTGTATAACTGGAAATAACACAATTTATTACCGTGCCAACACAGACCACCCTCTGACACGGACTGCAGGGGGAGCCCAGTATCACACAGGATAGGATTAGATACACAGCTCAGCAGTCAGTATGACACAGGATAGGATTAGATACACGGCTCAGCAGACAGTATCACACAGAATAGGATTAGATACACAGCTCAGCAGTCAGTATTACACAGGATAGGATTAGATGCACGGTTTTTATGTGCAATATAGTCATTATAATTTGTTATAACTAACCACAGTTGGTTGCTATGCCCAGGCAACGCCGGGTTCTTCAGCTAGTAAATAGATAAATAGAATATATTCTATTTATCTATTTATATATCCATCTATAGACATATCTATCGATATATCTTTTGATAGATAGAAATATCTATGGATAGATATATAAAGAAATGAATAGAATATATCTATCAATAGATATACAGTGGGGAAAAAAAGTATTTAGTCAGTCAGCAATAGTGCAAGTTCCACCACTTAAAAAGATGAGAGGCGTCTGTAATTTACATCATAGGTAGACCTCAACTATGGGAGACAAACTGAGAAAAAAAAATCCAGAAAATCACATTGTCTGTTTTTTTTTCATTTTATTTGCATATTATGGTGGAAAATAAGTATTTGGTCAGAAACAAAATTTCATCTCAATACTTTGTGATATATCCTTTGTTGGCAATGACAGAGGTCAAACGTTTTCTGTAAGTCTTCACAAGGTTGCCACACACTGTTGTTGGTATGTTGGCCCATTCCTCCATGCAGATCTCCTCTAGAGCAGTGATGTTTTTGGCTTTTCGCTTGGCAACACGGACTTTCAACTCCCTCCAAAGGTTTTCTATAGGGTTGAGATCTGGAGACTGGCTAGGCCACTCCAGGACCTTGAAATGCTTCTTACGAAGCCACTCCTTCGTTGCCCTGGCGGTGTGCTTTGGATCATTGTCATGTTGAAAGACCCAGCCACGTTTCATCTTCAATGCCCTTGCTGATGGAAGGAGGTTTGCACTCAAAATCTCACGATACATGGCCCCATTCATTCTTTCATGTACCCGGATCAGTCATCCTGGCCCCTTTGCAGAGAAACAGCCCCAAAGCATGATGTTTCCACCACCATGCTTTACAGTAGGTATGGTGTTTGATGGATGCAACTCAGTATTCTTTTTCCTCCAAACACGACAAGTTGTGTTTCTACCAAACACTTCCAGTTTGGTTTCATCAGACCATAGGACATTCTCCCAAAACTCCTCTGGATCATCCAAATGCTCTCTAGCAAACTTCAGACGGGCCCGGACATGTACAGGCTTAAGCAGTGGGACACGTCTGGCACTGCAGGATCTGAGTCCATGGTGGCGTAGTGTGTTACTTATGGTAGGCCTTGTTACATTGGTCCCAGCTTTCTGCAGTTCATTCACTAGGTCCCCCCCGCGTGGTTCTGGGATTTTTGCTCACCGTTCTTGTGATTATTCTGACCCCACGGGGTGGGATTTTGCGTGGAGCACCAGATCGAGGGAGATTATCAGTGGTCTTGTATGTCTTCCATTTTCTAATTATTGCTCCCACAGTTGATTTCTTCACTCCAAGCTGGTTGGCTATTGCAGATTCAGTCTTCCCAGCCTGGTGCAGGGCTACAATTTTGTTTCTGGTGTCCTTTGACAGCTCTTTGGTCTTCACCATAGTGGCGTTTGGAGTCAGACTGTTTGAGGGTGTGCACAGGTGTCTTTTTATACTGATAACAAGTTTAAACAGGTGCCATTACTACAGGTAATGAGTGGAGGAAAGAGGAGACTCTTAAAGAAGAAGTTACAGGTCTGTGAGAGCCAGAAATCTTGATTGCTTGTTTCTGACCAAATACTTATTTTCCACCATAATATGCAAATAAAATGAAAAAAAAACAGACAATGTGATTTTCTGGATTTTTTTTTCTCAGTTTGTCTCCCATAGTTGAGGTCTACCTATGATGTAAATTACAGACGCCTCTCATCTTTTTAAGTGGTGGAACTTGCACTATTGCTGACTGACTAAATACTTTTTTTCCCCACTGTATCTATGTATCGTGCTGGGTATTAAGGAGTGAGTCTTGTGCGAGTTTCTTGCAAGTGTGATCCCGACCTTAAATGCAATATCTGTTCAGTTAAAAAAAAGGAAAAAAAAATTGTGCACGCTCCAACACAATTTTCCAGTCCAGAGAGGGAAAGCCAGTGACTGGGGGCAGATGTTTATAGCCTGGGAAGGGGGTAATACCCATGGATCTTCCCAAGCTATTAATATCAGTCCGCAGCTGTCTGCATAGCCTTTACTGGCTATTAAAATAGGGGGGCCCCCAAAAAAATGACTTGGGGTCCCCTTATAATTTATAGCCAGAAAAGGCTATGCAGACAGCTGCAGGCTCATATTAATAGTCTAGGAAGGGGCCATGGATATTGCCCCCCCGGCTACAGACACCAGCTCTCCACCACCCCAGAAATGGCACATCTCTCGGCACTTAACCTCTCTCTTCCCACTGCCCTGTAGTGGTGGCATATGGGGTAATAGTTGGGGGTTGATGTCACCTTTGTACTGTAAGGTGACATCAAGCCAGGCTTAGTAATGGAGAGGCGTCAATAAGATACCTATCCATTACTAATCCTATAGTTGTTAAGTGGTTAAATATACACACAGCCTGAATAAAGTACTTTAATGAAATAAAACACTAAACACAGTTTCCCATCTTTATTGTACTCCTAATTCCTGCGATGCCCTCGATCACCTGTAAAAAAAATTAAGCAATAAACCAACACACATACTCCCTGTTCCGACGTAATCCATTTAATAATTAGTGTCCAGCGATGATTTCCCCTATAGACCTGTCACATCAGGAGATGTGACTGGTCTACTGTGCCTCCAGTGACACACTGACAGGAGATATTTCCTCCTGCAGTGTTGTCACTGAGGGTTCACTGGAGTTCATGCTCTCGCTTTACAGCCCTGCTGCGTGAGAATTTTCCCACGCAGCGGTGCAGAAAGTGCAGCATGAACTTCAGTGACCTCTGATGGCAGAGTGATCCGCTGCGGGAGGATACTTGCCGTCATTGTAGCACCGGAGGCCTCTGGAGAGCGGTCACATCTGCCGATATTACAGCTCTACATGGGAGATCATCGTGTGACAATCGTTATTACAAGGATTACATCAGAACAGGGAGTATACTATTGGTTTATTTTTTATTTTTTTGCAGGGGATTCAGAGAATTGGGGATTAGCTGTATGATGAGTATGTACTGTATGTATGTATGTGTTTTTTTTACACTTGAACTCAGTAGCTGGATGATGGGACTACTACTTTCCAATCATCGGCTAATGCTGTCACTGTAGCAGACATAGCTGGAAGGGACCGGCACACAGAGCCCTGCACACACCTGCAGACCCCTTCAGACACCCGCACACACACACATACACACAGACACCTGCACACAGACACGCACATATTCACCGCACACACATAGTCTCGCCCACACACTCTTCCTCCTCCCTATCTGCAGCATTTTTTGCACGCAACTCTGCAGCAAAACAGCAGATCTTTTTAAACCTGTGGTTTTGCTGCAGATTTGCCTCACTCAATGGTAGTCAATGAGTGCTGAAACGCTGCAGATCCGCAAAAAGATTTGACATGCTGCGGAAAATAAAACAATGCAAATCTGCACATATTTTTACACAGTATGTGCACACCAAATTCAGGATTCCCATATATTAACATTGTTTGGGCACTAAATGCAGATTTTGTGCAATTTTGCGAGTCCAAAAACGCTGCGAATCTGCATCAAAATCTTTAACGTGTGCACACAGCCTAAAGGGGCTCACACTGCATATAGGAGGCTATGCGAGGGCTCATACTGTAAAGAGGAGGCTATGTGCAGGCATACACTGTATACATGAGGCTATGTGTGGGCTCATACTGTATATACGAAGCTATGTGCAGGCTCATACTGTATATGCAAAGCTATGTAGGGGCTCATGCTGCCTATAGGAGGCTATAAGTAGGCTCACACTGTATACAGGAGGCTATGTGAGGGCTCATACTGTATACAGGATGCTATGTGCAGGCTCATACTATATATACAAAGCTATGTGCAGGCTCATATGGGTCGCCCTCGCACACCCAGGGCAGCGGGGTACTCGGTACCGGGCTGGTGTCGAGGCGGGAAAGTGTCACAGCAGCGGTGACCCGGTCCGTGGCCCTGTGCGCCCAATATCAATGGCGGTGATGTTAATGGTGTTAAAGTTTATTAGGTAGCTCGTGACGCCACCCGTGGTGTTTGGCAAGTAAGATGTTGAGCCAACGCTGCATGCAGATCCGCTGGGACTGATGGTGTGGTGCAGCAGAGATGGTATAGCTCCCCACAGGTGGAGCTGTAGTCCCAGGGCAGTGTAAGTGCAATGGATGAGGAGAGGCGCAGAATGGTATGGTTGCTGGTACCCAGGTGTAGTGGTGCGGGAATAACTGGAGGACACCAGAGTATGCGGTTCCAAAGCTTTACTCACTGTTTGCAGTTCACACAACTGCCTGCCTCCGTACCGTGTTCTCCAGGTCAGGGCTCCAGCCAACCTCCAGGCAGGATAGGATTCTCCCCTCCACACTCCGCCAACATATACCTTACTGAACGACCCCTCCAATGCGCCTTTAGGTGCGAAGCACTCCAGTACTTAGTTACCCTGGAATGCCTCTCTCTAGGTGTCCCTAGACTTTACTTGTATGACAGACAGCTGTAGCCTGCTTCGGGGACTCCTCTCTGCGTCCCGACTCTCTATTCAGTTGCTGTTGTGTCCCAAGTCTATGATGGGAGCAAGGCGTTAGTGGCTCACTACTCCTCCGGTGTCTGTTGCCGGACATAAAGATCCAATCAACCTCGGGGACCGGGCCCCGGCCTTTGCGCTCTTTGGACTGGAAGGGTTATCTCTCTTTCTCAACCTGCTTCCCACCGTCCTTCTATTCTCCTTCGTTCCAATCTGTTCTATCTCTCTTATGGAATCTGTAGTCTCCGGTCTACGTCTCTTTTTCCTTCTCTTCCTTCCCTAGGGAGCTCGTTCCACTAAGACCAGTCCTCCACCTTGAGCTCCTCTCAGGCTGACCTGCTGTCAGCCTGCTCTCTCTCTCTCAGACCCTCGTCTGACTGACCTCCTTCTCTGGGACTCACCCCAGACTGACCTGAAATCCTACACCTTTCCTCTCTTTTATATCTAACTCCACCCGCCTCCCCAGCACCTCTCGTGTTATGAAGCCAGGTACCACAAAAGGCACCCTATGACCTTTCCAGCATAAAGCATGGATGGGTCCCTGCTGAACTATCCTGTGTGTGGGGTGCAGGTGTTGGAATGCGGAAAGGAGTTCCCAGCCTACCTGGATGGTGGGGCACTACACCTTAGGAGAAGGTGCAGTGCCTCTGTGGCGACTGAAGCCTCAGGGATGCCACACATACTGTATATATGAGGCTATATGGGGGGCTCATACTGTATACAGGAGCTTATGTGCAGGCTCATACTGCATATAGGAGGCTATGTGCGGACTCAGACTGTATACAGAAGGCTATGTGCGGACTCATATTGTATATAGGAGGCTATGTGCAGGCTCATAATGTATGAAATGATAAATCCCCTGCAGCTCCAACACTGTTGCTTCAGGGGTCTCCACCAGTCTCAGCACTGGGCTGCAGGGGTCTTGTGGCTCTGGGGGTCTCTGCCAGTTTTAGCACTGGGATGCAGTGGTCTTTGTCTCAGCACTGGGCTGCAGGGGTCTTGTGGCTCTGGGGGTCTCTGCCAGTCTTAGCACTGGGGAGCAGTGGTCTTGTGGCTCCAGGGGTCTCTGCCAGTCTTATCACTGTGCTGCAGTGGTCTTGTGGCTCAGGGGGTCTCTGTCAGTCTTAGGACTAGGCTGCAGTGGTCTTGTGGATTCACCTTATATTATAGCTGCAAAGTGAATAATAACCATCAGGGACCCTGAACCATTGGCCACGAGCCAGAGGGGATTTAGCAGAGTAGTTTGGTTTGACATGTCAGACTTTTTTCTATCGCTTTTTATTCTGCTGTTTGTGAGGTAAGATGTAGAAAAAGACAGCAATTCTGCTAATGTTTTTTATTATGTGACTGTACAACCCCCTTCATATGCCCTATCATGTGTTTCACAGATGCCACGTGTCCCCTATTTGACCTACGGTGCTGCACTCATGTCCGTGTTTCCCAGCAGCACAGATGACAAGGGCCAATACAAGTCTATGGGTCCTTGTAAACATGCCGTCCGTGTTGTGCCGTCCATGTGCTGTCCGTGTTTAACATGGAAAGTATATGAGAAGCTTTGTAATTTCATTTCCATTATCCATACCGGAATAACACGGATGGCACATGGACGGCACACTGATCGAAAACACTGGTGACACCGATATCGGTGTAACATGTACGTGTTTTATATGGACATTGGGGCCCCACTTTGAATTTTGCCTAGGGCCACAATTTGTCTAAAATCTGCCCTGGGTAAGTGGGGTTGTCCTGAGCAGGGTGACAGTACTCCACAGAGAAAAAAAAGGAGGTTGTGGTTAGAGAAATGGAGAGGGGAGTTGCTGAAGTCATTCAATGAGCATAGTCCGGAGAAGATTAAGTCCAGTGTATTTCAGTCTTCATGCATAGGAGAGTTACTAAGTTGTGAAAGGCAAAGGGAGGAGGTTAGGCCTCTTTTACACTTCAGTCTTTTGACGTCTGTCGAAATCAGCTGTTTTTAGAAAAAAAACTGAATTTTTTTTTGGCGGAATCCGTTTTTTTCTCATAGACTTGCATTAGTGACAGATTCCGTAAAAATTCTCACTCTCCCTTAAATTTCAAACACTGGCTGCTGCGACGTTTGCCAATCTGCAACGGATCCGTTTTTTCACACTTTGACGGTTTGGAACTGACGTGAAAAGACTGAAGTGTGAAAGAAGCCTTAGAAAAAGATAAGTAGGAGATGCAGTGAGTGGATTATCAATGGAGATATTAAAGTCCCCCATGATGAGTGTGGGCATATCACAGTATAGGAAGTGTGGAAACCAGACTACAAAGTGATCCAGGAACTTGTTGGTTTTGCCTGTGGGACGATACACAACCGCCACTTGCAGGGAAAATGACTGCAGGAGAAATATTTCTGGTGATGTGCTTCAAGCTCTACATACTCTTTACCCCCTGGACAAACTTGCCAGAAGAATAGGTTAAAATGGTCCATTGTGTTTCATAGATTTCTGCAATGTATAGGTGGAAAAAGATTGTATCAGCCTCAATTTTAGTTTAATAATTTTTCAGAACATCTGTTTACAGTTCGGTCTTGGTCTGACTTTTAATTGGCAATTTCATGTAATACTACACATACCATATTATTACTCACACAACAATGCCTTAAGGTCAATAAGATTTATATACCCCAGCCCCTAATGAGTTTAAAATACAATTTGACAACTAGGGGAAAAAATGGGAAACATTTTAGATAAAATCTATTTGGAGATTTTATGTGCTGTGGTGAAGGATCAGCTATTATCCAAACAGTTATCACTGCTATCAGCGCTAATAGATGTTATCAGAATATGCAGTCTGTGTCCCCAATGAAAGCATTAAGTTGAGAGTTGTATACAGTCCACCAAGTTTATAACCCACAAACAATGATTATGTTTAGTATTCATTTAACCTCAGAGAATTCTGATCATAAAAGTAATTATGGTATCATAAAGCTGTTTATTTAAGCAAATCCTTGATGTTCAATTATAGAAATCGAGTAAGTCATTACTTTTCATTCTGTCTCGGCTTCACCAACTGGAAACCTTCATTATGTTGATTCTTCTTATTCTTACTTCAGTTAGATCAGGTTGCAAGCAAACTAGTCAGGGGTGATTGCATTTGTGAAATGCTGGTCTGTCATATGTCAATGGGATGAGTCCCTGTAAGAAAGCAGACATTCCAAGCTTCAGTGACCTCATACCTTTCACCAAACCTAATTCCCTCACCGGAATTATTTTATTAACACTTTCAGCTTTTCATGAATTGCAGGCTTTTTTAGCCTCATCATAGAATATGAAAAGGTATTCTACATCTCCTTTAGATACAGTGGGTACGGAAAGTATTCAGACCCGTTTAAATTTTTCACTCTTTGTCTCATTGCAGCCATTTGGTAAATTCAAAAAAGTTCATTTTTTTCTCATTAATGTACACTCTGCACCCCATCTTGACTGTAAAAAAGCAGAAATGCATACATTTTTGCAAATTTACTAAAAAGAAAATCTGAAATATCACATGGTCATAAGTATTCAGACCCTTTGCTCAATATTGAGTAGAAGCACCCGTTAGAGCTAGTACAGCCAAGAGTCTTCTTGGGAATGATGCAACAAGTTTTTCACACCTGGGTTTGGGGATTCTCTGTCATTCTTCCTTGCAGATCCTCTCCAGTTCCGTCAGGTTGGATGGTAAACGTTGATGGACAGCCATTTTCAGGTCTCTCCAGAGATGCTCAATAGGCTTTAGGTCAGGGCTCTGGCTGGGTCAGTCCTCACTGTAAACTGGATTACAGTAACATGAAACAAGTAGTAATGAAACAGTGCCATAGTAATGTACTGTACTCTCCAAGGCAAGGGACAATTCCTGTTCTTATATGTTCTTTAGCAAGCAGTGTGAATGGTAACCATGTCATTCAACTTCTGATTAGAACCAGCCTGCATGTATTTCACTCCATTCAATGTTAGCAAGCAGTGTGAATGGTAACCATGCCATTCAACTTCTTTGCTATAATTCATCTGTTACATTGCTCTTAGTACTTACTATTGTATATCCATAGGGGGGAGAACTCTGTAGATATTATCTCAGGAGAGGTGCTGTAGCATAGAGATGGTATCAGGACTGCGTCTTTGATCATGTTTTGCACACCAGGAAGTGTGGAGCAGCTGTTGCTAATTTATAACTAAGCAGCTCCCACAATCCCTCTCTCCTGGCCCTGTATTGGGGTGTATAAATTAAGACTAATTCTAAGGGGAACACTAAAGTGCGGGGTCGCACGCATTAAGCAAAGCATCGCATTAGCTAAGCATCCAGCAAAAGACAGTTACTCCATGACAGTTAGTCAGGACAGGAGTCAGGTAAATCACACTTTGCTTTCCCTTTTAACCATGTACTTTATTTCTACCCTCCTGTGCTTCCTTGCCCTTCACATTCACCACCCCATCCCACCTCCATCACGACTCATACACATCAGCCCCTCTATACTTCCCTCTCCCTTGTACAGCTCGCATGCACTTCTCACCTTCCTGAAAAATCTCAGCCCATCTTGCCCAAACACATTGCACAAAAAACTTCTTACTTTTCAAAGAAATCCTTGCTTTTTATATTCCTACTCTTTATGATTTCAGGGGACATCTCCCCCAACCCCAGTCCACCATCCCCCAACCTCAACGCCTACCCTACCCCATATCAAAACCATAATAATCTTATTAACATAACTTGCACTCCCTCATCTCCGTCATTTAATTGTGCCCTCTGGAATCCACGGTCTGTATGCAAAAAACTTACTTTCCTGCACAATTACTTTCTGAACAACTCTCTGAATCTGTTGGCCCTCACTGAAACCTGGATTCAGGACTTTGACACTGTCTCCCCTGCTGCTTTTTCCCATGCTGGCTTACAATTCACCCATTCCCAGAGACCCACAAAGAGACCTAGTGGTGGAGTCGGCATACTCCTGTCCCCACAATGCAATTTCCAGGTCATCCCCCCAGTTCCATCACTCTCATTCCCTTCTTTTGGGGTCCACACCATCAGGCTCTTTCATCCCCTCCCCCTCAGAGTAGCAGTCATTTACCAGCCCCCAGGCTCACCCTCCCACTTCCTTCACCACTTCTCAGCCTGGCTTCTGCACTTCATGTCCTCAGAACTACCAACCCTTATCCTGGGAGACTTCAACATCCCCATTAACAGCCCCACTTCCACAGCTGCATCCCAGCTTCTAACACTAACCACTTCTCTTGGACTCTCACAGCTCTCAACCTCTGTGACACACAAAGACGGTAACACCCTTGACCTGGTCTTTGTCCGGCTCTGCTCAATCTCCTACCTAAATAACTCACCGCTTCCACTCTCTGACCACAACATTCTCTCCTTCATGCTCACAAATCCTCGCCCACCCCAGCACACTCCTACCTATCACACATTCAGAAATCTACAAGCCATTAACCCTCAGACACTTTCAGACTCCCTACACTCATCATTGTCCCCATCTCCTCTTTTTCCTGTCCTGATCTGGCTGTACATTACTACAACGACACTCTTAGAAGCACCCTTGACCAAGTAGTTCCCCTCACCCTCAGAACCTCCAAACACAGAGTAAAACAGCCTCACATCGCAAACTTGACTTCTCCAGCGTTGCTCTAGAAGTGCTGAAAGCCAAAGGAGAAAAACCCGCACAACAGAAGACTTCATCCACTTCAAATTTATGTTAAGAACCTATAACTCTGCCCTTCACCTCGACACCTTGACACTTTCACTCCCTCCTCAGGCCAAAAGCACAAGCCCCTGTCACAGACATTTGTTCGGATGACTTGGCCTCACACTTTATAGAGAAAATAGATAACATCCATCAGGAAATCCGCTCCCAACCACCAACTGCTGTGACTCCCATCCCTCCCTGCATTTCCCCTGGTTCACTTTCCACATTTGATCACAGAAGAAGTCTCCAGACTCCTCTCATCTTCTCGTCCGACTGCATGCACTACTGACCCCATTCCCTCACATTTCCTTCAGTCTCTCTCTCCAGTTGTCACAACTCACCTAACTACTATCTTTAATCTCTCCCTCTCCTCGGGCATTTTCCCATCCTCCTTCAAACACTCTATCGTTACTCCATTACTAAAGAAACCCAC
The DNA here is from genome assembly GCF_039654945.1 of Dendrobates tinctorius. NCBI lineage: Eukaryota > Metazoa > Chordata > Amphibia > Anura > Dendrobatidae > Dendrobates > Dendrobates tinctorius. The sequence goes on from NW_027361732.1 coordinate 19,122,942, forward strand.
TCTCGACCCATCCTGCACAAATAACTACAGACCAGTCTCCAATCTCCCCTTCATCTCTAAACTTTTGGAGCGCCTAGTCTACTCCTGCCTTACCCGTTACCTCTCCACTCACTCCCTCCTAGAACTTTCACAGTTCGGCTTCCGCCCGCTACATTCGACAGAAACTGCACTCATCAAAGTGACCAACGACCTTCTGACAGCAAAATGTAACGGTGACCACTCTCTGCTCATTCTTCTCGACCTTTATGCAGCCTTCGACACTGTTGACCACTGTCTCCTCCTCTCTAGGCTCCAGTCACTAGGCACTGCTCTCTCTTGGCTCTCTTCCTACCTTTCTGACCGCTCCTTCAGTGTTTTGTTTGCTGGCTCCACTTCATCTCCTCTTCCTCTCACTGTCGGGGTACCTGAGGGCTCAGTCCTTGGCCCCCTTCTCTTCTTTCTCTACACAGCCCCAATTGGACAGACCGTCAGCAGATTTGGCTTTCAGTACCATCTTTATGCTGATGACACACAACTATACAAGTCATCCCCCAACCTTACCCCTGCAGTACTACAAAATGCCAGTGACTGTCTGTCTGCAGTCTCCAACATCATGTCCGCTCTCTATCTGAAACTTGACCTCTCAAAAACTGAACTTCTTCTGTTCCCGCCATCTACTAACCTCCCTAAATCTGACATTTCCCTCTCTGTGGTTGGCACCATAATAACACCCCGGCAGCAGGTGCGCTGTCTGGGTGTTATGTTTGACACCAATCTCTCCTTCACATTCCATATACAATCTCTTGCCCACTCTTGCCGCTTACACCTAAAGAACATCTCTACAATCCACCCTTTTCTCACCATGGAAACAATAAAAACCCTCACTGTCGCATTGATCCACTCCCGCCTGGACTACTGCAATGCTCTATTAATTGGACTTCCTGTTACTCGACTTTCCCCTCTCCAGTCCATACTTAATGCAGCGGCCAGGGTTATCCATCTGGCTAATCGGTACTCGGACGCGTTCGCTGTTTGCCAATCGTTACACTGGCTGCCCATTCATTATAGGATCCAATTCAAAGTACTTGTTCTCACCCACAAAGCTCACCACAGTGCAGCACCACCCTACATCTCCGCCCTCATTTCTGTCTATCGGCCTAACCGACCGCTGCGCTCTGCAAATGACTTTCGACTAACCTCTGCACTAATCCGCACCTCCCACTCCCGACTCCAAGATTTCTCCCATGCTGTGCCAATCCTCTGGAATGCTCTACCCCAAGAAATTAGGACTATCCACAATTTACACAGCTTTAGGTGCTCCCTCAAAATGCATTTGTACAGAGCGGTCTATCACGTTCACTAATCAGTCATTTTATGTGTAAGTGTGAGTGTGTAGCCCATTCACTATCTCAATCTATTCCTCACTCCCTCAAGATGGCTGGACCATCATCGTAAATACACCATGTAAATACACACCTGCACTTTGTATCTCCACCACCTCATTGTAGATTGTAAGCTCTCACAAACAGGGTCATCTTATTTTGTCTTATTTTGCTTTAATTATTGTATTGTTAACGTTGTTAGTTATGACTTGTGTTTTGAAACTACTGTAAAGCGCTGCGGAATATGTTGGTGCTATATAAATAAAGATTTATTATTATTGTTATTATTATTATTATTATTATTATTATTAACTGAAGGACCACATACAAATTAGACTAACATCAGTTGAACTTGCTAGTATTGAAAAGTTCTGCCAAATGTCTAAAATGCATGTGGATATTGACATCACCTTTAGGGGGGAATAAGAATCTGGCATGTTCTATTTTGAAATGCAATTGTTTGCGCTGTGGTTATCCTTCTCAAAATGATAGATTTTGACATAAAACTCTCAGACTGTTTTCATGTCACATCCAATTATTGAGCGATACAAAGGAAGATTTACCTCATTCTTTGCTGTAAACCCGGTTCTGAGGTGTGACTCTACAGGAAGCGTTGATTGCTGTGACACGGGGAATCCCAGTTAAAACAATAAAGACTTAATGATAGGATTCTTCAGGAGCACTGTCCTGGACGGTGACAGACACTCCAAACACTCCCAGTTCCAACGTTGCACTAGCGTGGATGTACACAATAAAGACCTGCAAGGTCTGTAAAGCTGGCAGGACATCACCGGTCACGTGATGGAGTACGGGGCACGTTGCGGACCAAATCCTTCATACTAGTTTCGGAAAAACACGGTTTCCTTCATCAGGGATGGTACCTCCATGCTAGTGCACTGATGGAACTGGGAATGTCAAAATCTATCATTTTGAGAAGGATAACCACAGCGCAAACAGTGGTGTTATTCTGTTTGCAGCTGGTATCCCTCTCTCTCTTTTTACTAGCACCCCCTATTATCCATTTGGTACAATGTTCTATTTTGGACAGGTCCTTTTGCTCTCTAAGACATAAGATGCCACCACAGATGTATGGCAGTGATTCTCTCTTAGAGAACATAGGATCCTCGGTAGAGCGAGCATTTTGTTTATATGAGTTTTGGGCTACATCACTTCTGACTGGTCTATTAGACAAACCACTGTTTGACTGACAACTTCTGAAAGTATATTGAGGGTTTCAGTGTGTCAGTATTCAAGTTAAACCATCAAGCTCAGTACCAGACGATTATTGCATAACTGCTAAGGTGTTGTGCAACCATTAAAGGCAACCAGTCAGCAGGAATGTGCTGAATAATCTACAGACAGTGTTGGGCTGGCTCCATTATACTGATTAAAATAATACCTGTGTTGATGAAATCCGTCTTGTGGTTGTTTAATCTTTATTTTCAGTTTGAGTTAATGAGATGCTCGTGCTCCGGTGCGGGCTGTGGGGGTATTTATATGGTGCTCTGATTAGGTATTCATGTGTATGGCTTCTGACAGATCACTGATCCCTCAGTGACTTGCCCCCTATGTTACATAATGAATACTATATATATATTGAAAAAAAAAAATCAGAGCACCACAAAAAGCCTCCACTATAGGCTGCCCCGGAGCACGAGCATCTCATTAACTCAAAGCTGAAAATAAAGATTAAACATCAACCACAAGATGGATTTCATCAACTAACGTATCATTTTAATCAGTATAACAGCACCAACTGTTTGTAGGTTACTCAGCATAATCCTGCTGACAGGTTCCCTTTAAGCTCCATACCATCTGCTATTATATAACCATTATATTTACATCCTCAGTGAGAGTGGAACATTTCTACCTCTCTACCCTATGTTAAGTAAACCTGTTTCAGTTAACCCTGCCAAGTCTGTGTATATTACAACTTGACTTGTCTGTATTTAAATTTAAAAATAAATTGGCAACACTTTCTATATCATGCAATGGGTGCCAAATAGGAGAATAATGGAGTAACATATATGAATCAAGAATAACACATATTTTTAGGTTCAGGCTCTTACAGTTGAACTGTGCCTATGATAAAAATTGCAGACATCTCCATTCTTTTTAGATGGAAAAACCTGCAAAATCGGCAGTGTATAAAATAATTATTTTCTCCATTGTAGTATACCTTTTCTGTTGTAACATATGGATGTGAAACCTGGACAGAAGAGGAGTCCACGCCTTTGAAATGTGATGCTGGAGAAGAATGTTATCAGTGCCATGGATAGCAAGAAGACCAAACAAATAAATCTTGCAAAAAATCAACCCAGACATGTCACTGCAAGCAAGGACTACCAAGATATGACTTGCCTACTTTGGATACATACATACATACTTTGGATGCACGACCAGCTCTACCCTCGCCTACTGTATTATCACCCATCCCTTGAAGATTGTGAGCCCTCGCGGGCAGGGTCCTCTCTCCTCCTGTACCAGTTATGACTTGTATTGTTTAAGATTATTGTACTTGTTTTTATGTATACCCCCCTCACATGTAAAGCGCCATGGAATAAATGGCGCTATAACAATAAATAATAATAATAATAATAATAATACATCATAAAAAGAAAGCAATCACTGGAGAAGGACATCATAGTTGGAAGAATAGAAGGAACAAGTTGAAGAGGAAGACCAGCAATTTGATGGCTAGATAAAATCAAAACAATGGTGGATAAGACTCTGGTGGACCTATCTAGGCTTGCGCAAGATCAATCTTCCTAATAATAATAATAATAATAATAATCTGTCATAAATTTATACTCCCAGACCCTTCTGTCTTTCTAAGACTTGAAGTTACCTTTTAATACAAGTAATTTAATGTCCATCATGCTATGATGCTAAGTTTTGCCACAGGTAGATCCATTCTTTTTTCTCTTATTGTGTGGCGATGAGAATTCATCCTTGTTTTCAGTTTTTGCCTCATCTCCCCCACTTACAGAACCCCAGTTGGACATTTAGCACAAATAATTAAGTACACCACATTAGATGTGATGCAGCTGAAAGTACCTGGGATCTTGTAGTCCTGATGTGAGTTGGGGATCTTTATCTTGTCCGTGGTCACTAAAAATGAAGAGGCTTTACATTTTTTTCTGGTTGCAAGGAAATTTACTAAAATCTCGTTACCCAGGAGGGTTTTGTTAGCGCAAGTTGTGCCTTTTTCTATTTTTGCTATCATGTTTCTTCGGTAGTACTTTTGTTGCCTGTTTTTGATTGGCAGTGTTTTTCTACCAATGGAACTGTGGCGATCATGAACGCTGTATGATCCAAAACTTTCTTGTAAATAGTTTGCACCTTTTTAGGTGCCCTTTCTTGGTTTTACATACAAAGACTCTTTGCGAAGATAATGTTTTTGCATGGACACTTTTCGAAGAATGATGTCTACCTCAAGGGACACTGCAAGAAATCCCGGCTGGGAGCAGTGTTCAGCACCTTACAAGAATTTTGAATGTTTTATGATAACGTATTTGATAATGTTGTGTCTTGTGGAAAGTAAATGTCTGTTATAGAATATTTGATACAGAGAATTAGAAAAGTTTTGAGACAGAATGTGAGAATTGAATAAAGACTGAAGAATTGAAAGTGACAGGTGACAGGCCAAGTGTAGATGGTCAGTGTCTTGCGTCCAGTAGAAAGAAAGAGAAAAAGGAAGAGAATAATTGATAGAAAAAGTAATAAAGAAAATGTGTTGAGTATAGCACTTTGAATTGAGAATTGCACTTAAGTAAATTTTTGATATTTAGATAGGAAGTTAGCATGTTTGTAACGTTTAAGAAATGTGCCTCCTATACTAGGAAGATTAGATAAGTATTGTTTGTTAAACAGCATTTAAAATTTTTTGTGTGTCCCTGTATTGTACCTTTTGTTGTCTTACAGCCCGCAGATGTGCTGTGTTTAACGGGGGGTATGTGGCACCCCTGAGGCTTCAGTCGCCACAGAGGTACTGCACCTTCTCCTAAGGTGTAGTGCCCCACCATCCAGGTAAGGTGGGAACTCCTGACCACGCTCCACACCTGCATTCCACACACAGGATAGTTCAGTGGGGCCACCTAACAGCTTCAAGCTGGGGGTTAGCAGAGCACCCCTCGTGGAACCCTGCTTCATAACACGAGATGTGCTGGGAGGCGGGTGGAGTGTGATGATACAAAAGAGAGGGAAAGTGTATGATTTCAGGTCAGTGTGAAAGTCAGTCAGTCCGGGGTGAGTCCCAGAGAAGGGAGTCAGACGAGGGTCTGAGAGAGAGAGAGCAGGCTGACAGCAGGTCAGCCTGAGAGGGGCTCAAGGTGCAGGAAGACAGTCAGACAGGAGAGGCTGAGGGCTGGTCTTAGTGGAACGAGCTCCTCAGGGAAGGAAGAGAAGGAGAAAGAGAGGTAGACCGGAGACTACAGATTCCATAAGAGAGATAGAACAGATCGGAACGAAGGAGAATAGAAGGACGGTGGGAAGAAGGTTGAGAAAGAGAGAGAACCCTTCCAGTCCAGAGAGCGCAAAGGCCAGGGCCGGCTCCCTGAGGTTGATTGGATCTTTATGTCCGGCAACAGACACCGGAGGAGTAGAGAGCCGCTAACGCCTTGCTTCCATCATAGACTTGGGACACAACAGCAACCGATTTGCGAGCCAGGACTCTGAGAGGAGTCCCCGATAGAGGCTACAGCTGTCTGTCATACAAGTAAAGACTAGGAACACCTAGAGAGAGGCATTCCAGAGTAACTAGTGCTTCGCACCTAAAGGCGCTTTGGAGGAGTCGTTCAGTAAGGTACATGTTGGCGGAGTGTGGAAGGGAGAATCCTATCCTGCCTGGAGGTTGGCTGGAGCCCTGACCCGGAGAACACAGCATGGAGGCAGGCAGTGGTGTGAACTGCAAACAGTGAGTAAAGCTTTGGAACCGCATACTTTGGTGTCCTCCAATTATTCCAACACCGCTACATCTGGGTACCAGCATCCGTACCATTCTACGCCTCTACACTGCCCTGGGACTACAGCTCCACCTGTGGGGAGCTACACCATCTTTGCTGCACCACAACATCAGTCCCAGCGGATCTGCATGCAGCGTTGGCTCAACATCTTACTTGCCAAACACCACGGGTGGCGTCTTGAACTATTCATATAAACTCTAACACCATTAACATCACCGCCATTGATATTGGGCGCCCAGGACCACGGACCGGGTCGCAGCTGCTGTGACACGTTCCCGCCTGACACCGGCCCGGTACTGAGTAACCCTGGGTGCCCTGGGTGTGCAACGCCCGACGACGAGCGTGGGGCGCCCCACTAGCATGTGGTTAAAATTTTTGAATGCATTCTATGTGTGTGTGTATATATATATATATATATATATATATATATATTGTGAAATTAGAGAATTGGTTAAACTGGCTTTGTTCTGCATACTATAATTATAAGGTTAGTTGTTAAAATTTGTTCAGGTAGAAAGAGAATTGCTTGAATGGTAATTGCTTTGATTTGTACAGATGTTTCTGATAGTGTGAGGTTCGAAATCCATTGTTACTTTTTAGTTAATGTTGTATTAATGTCACTACATTTCTCTGTGAGATGGTTTTCTTTGAAATGTTTTAGAGTGAAAGTGTTGAGGAAACAGAAATTTTAACAATTTATTAGGTATTTTTAGACTACGCAGTTTCTGGATACACAAGATTTGTGAAATACTCTGTTGATTAGTTGTTGGTTAATTCCCTATATTACTGTGTTCAAGATAGCTAGACATCACTATGTTCAATGAAGACCCCTTTACTCAGACATAAGGAGTACATACAGCCTTACAGTCACATATCCAACTGTTTATAATCCCGTGAGAATTTGTCTCAAGATGCACACACATGTCCCTCAGACGCATTCAGAATTCAGATGATAGAATGGGTGGGAGTAGTCAGTCGATATCTATAAGACAGATATGTCCCATGGTGGAGTGAGGAATGAAAATGTATGTTAAGAAACCCTCCGATCCAGAGGGGAGGAGCATTAGATAAGAAGGAATAGAAGAATGTGTTAATGAGTAGAAAGCAACGTTCTAGCCTCAGGTATTATGAGGTCTTACAGGACCCTGAAGCATTTTATAAGATGGCAGAGGAAGTTAGGAAAAAAAGGCATGAGGAAAGGAACAAGATTGCTGAATTTTATGCAAAACAAATATTTACACAGGAAGATGTGTCAGTTGCAATATTTGCAACATCATTTATACTTCTATATATATTCCTGATGACTGGACGTGTGCCAGCCGTCAAACACAGAATATCATGAGACTTGTTCTGACTGTCAGATGACAAATCCAAGTAGTCTTACCATCTGTCCAACTATTTATATAGACGGCATGCCTTATGCTACATCCTCTCCAGCATCCATTATAGTTTTATTAATTAAATGTAGTTTATGAAAAGAATAATGAAGAAAAAGATGAATATGACATGGAGGTATACAATTAAACAGAACAGGAGAAGACAGGAAATAAATAGCTCAGACTGATAATCTACAGTATTTATCATTATATGGTGGGGGGACAAAATTATCATCATCTTTTAAGCCTCAAAGCTCATACTTTTGTACACAATCTACTCCACGCAAGGACTCCTGGAAATACCAGGAGACAGATACCCTAGTAAGCAGCTTGCCAGACCCCCATTCTCCAGGATGTCATGCAGGGAAAAGGAGAACCTGTGGATAGTTTCTTCCACCAATGTAACAAAAAGTTTCTGGATCCTAGATTTGAAATGCAAATTAGTCCCCAGTTGGAAGAAGCTTTGACACTTACCAATACCGAGCTTCAGATTTTAATAGGGTACTGGCATACTGAGTCAACAAGCCATGAAAGTACATATACTCTTACAGCCCCCCCCACAAAAATACAATAGAGAAACAACATCTCTCACCCAGACAGAGGTTGAGGATACTCCGCTCAAATTCCTGGTGGGTTCCGATGCAATCAGAAGTGTAATCAGGGATATTGATCTATTTGCTGCAGAAGTATATGGTCTCCTCCCCCTACAAGACAATCCTTTAGATCAGGTTGATGTTGAAACTAATGGCATTGATCCCAGACTCACTGTGGGCATGATGCCCGGAAGATAATGGCAGGCTGAAAATCCAGTTTTTAAAGGTGGGGCTGAAGCCAGAAGCCCTGCTACCAAGTAAATTGCAATACTCATTTTTCAATCTGCAATTATTTCTATGAAGTTATGGATGATACATGACTTGTGTGCTGTCAATGAAGTTATAGTACATGACACATCTATGGTGCCAAACCCACACACTCTGTTTTTATCAATTCTATTTATTTTTCTATGGTTTACGGTGATTGACCTGGCCAATGACTTTTCTTCAGTTTACCCCTACATGCTGCAAGCCAGTACCTGTTTGTTTTCACACATGAGGGCCAGCAATATACTTGGACTATGATGTCTTAAGGTACACAACATAGCCCCTCTATGTTCACCTGAGTCATGACCACGGTCCTGGAGCCCTGGAAGAGGACACATCCCACTGCCACTCTCTTACAGTACATGGATGACCTCTTCCCCTGACTGAAGACAGCCAAGCCAATACTGCTCTTCTACACATGCAACCTTTTTATAATTATTTCAAGACTTTCCAAGAAGGTATTAAAAGGGTTTTATATGCTAAATTGCAATCACATTTGCACAGCTCTATGACTGCCAGGCTATACTGAACCGTTTTGACTGTTTATCATGAAGAAGCCTAACCATGCAACTGGAGTCCTGACGCAGCTTCATGGAGGAAGACAATGCCCTCCTGGCTGCTACTCTCCAAGATTTGACCCAGTGGCTCGTGGAGTCCCAACCTGCATGAGAGCCGTGTTTGCAACCCACCTGTGCTGGACAAAGCTTCTGATATTTTTATGGGTCGCCAATTGAAGATCCTGGCCCAAAGCACCTGTCTGCAATGCCCTACTCTGCTCTCGGACAACGTCACCATCTCCAGATGTCCTGTACAGCTACTCTCCTATCTCTGCCAAGGGGGGAGGAAGATGGAGGATGAAATCCACATCTCTGACACATTAGTGGAAGAGGTAGTCGACTGTGAATTGTCTCGCTGTCATGAGGCAAGAGAACACCTGGAAGATCCTGACCTGACACTCTTTCTGGATAGACCAAGGTATGCAGACCAAGAAGGCCGTTTGCACACTGGCATAGCAGTAGCCACAGAAGATACATGCTGCCAGCAAAACCACTGCCTACAACCAAAGGCAGGACTGCAGTCCTTGACAGAAGAATACGAGAGGTCCACTCAACATGAAGCTATCAAGATCAATCTGGAGGGAAAGAGACTTCATCACGGCTAACGGAACACCGGTCAGACACCACAAAGCCATACAAGAACTAATGGAGTCCTTGTTGATGCCAGGAAGAGTTGCGGTGGTAAAAGTAGAAGCACACACACTGGAGACACTTCAAGGGAAGCAGTGGGCAACAGACTAGCTGAAGTAACAGCAAAAGAAGCAGTAGTAATACCGCTTGACACAGAAACAGAGGAAAAGGGATAACCCTGGAATAAGATGTTCTGACATTCCAGAAACAAGCATCCAAGGAAGAAAAGAAGAAATGGACCTAAGATGAAGTCACACAGGATGAAATATGCCTAAGGATGAACAAGGAAAATTTAAGGCCTCGAACAAAACTCTACATACTTGATGCTATACAGGAAACAGGGGAGTCATAGCATAAGAGTTTAGTCTTTCCCTTGGGTCACACACACACACAAATACACACACACACACACACACACACTAGCAGGTCCAACAAAATTCAGCCCTATAAGGTCCTACTTGTAGATATTCACAGTTCAGGATTATATTTTGTTCACTATAATTGCCTATATGCAGACTAAGTTTAAAAACATGTGACTAAAATATATTTTCGAGTTTTTTATCCATCTCAGATCCTGAGGATCTAGGAGCCCACCAGATCCTGCCCGATGACTGAGTCCTCATCACCAAGAGGTTCAACAGATGTACCCTTGAACCTAGAGATGACAGCCCCTTCCAAGTCCTGTCAACTATCACAGCAGTCCATGGGTCCATGCTTCCCACTGCAAGGAGATGCCGGATCCAGAGTCCAGTAGCGGCTGCCACTCTTCATCCGTCTGGCACTTATCCTTTTCCTAGCTCAAGGGGTAGTCAGTCACCAAGGGGTAGTCACTCATGAGAAGGGTATACTGACATTCTGGTATAATGTCTCCACCCCAAGAGTAACATATCAATTTGACTACTGTCTCACAATAAGAATGTCCAGGCCCCATGGCACAGTTTGACATCTGGTTAAGCACACAATTCCTTTGTGTCACTACTGCTGAAATAGGGGAATGTTCAAACTGGGAGGATTATTCACTTGTTGGGTGGCACACTTGTGAAAGTGACTGGAGATATCAACCAGCCCAGGCCCTACAATTCAGAGAGAAATGGGGAATAAGCCTATTAAGCTGCATGACTCTGTCCAAAGCCCCTTTTAAAGGCCAGAGAGCCCTTCCAGGTCTACTCTTCCCTGCCACCCACTGGCCCAAGGAGGGATGCATAGTTCTGTACCTTACCATTGAGAACCCCTCAGAGAATGAGCAAGGGTTATATGTACTAGGCTCAAGTACTAAACTTGGGAGGGAAAATGGTGACACAAAAGGTAAATTTTGGCTAAGAAGCATAGATACCAGTGGGGACACACAGGGAGCACCTGACAAATTCAAAGTCGAGAACAAGACAGCAGTTGTGTTTAAATCCACCATCCCCGTAAATAAGAATGCAAAGTGGATAAACTACCTATACTATAATCATCAACGGTTTATAATATATACTGTGGATGCCGTAAAGGCAATTATTGACCCATTAAGTTTATAATAGTTATTTTATGTCCTTTGATTATATTTTCCTTAATTCTATGCTGCATAGCTCCTTGCCTTAAGAAAATGATGACGATGACCATGGAAACCACAGTAATGACTATGCATGCCGACTTTGAAGATCCCCTATATGAAAGATACTCCTATGAACCCATGAGAAGAATGCCATATCCACCACCTCCGGAATATGTCTGCCTGAAGAACACCTGCGAGGGAGAAACTAGGATCTGACTTCCTCCTGTGCAAAGTCCGTTGGAGGGGGTCCATCTACTAGAGATGGGTCGTCTCGTAAACACGGTGAAGATTAGTTAGTTAGGTTCCAGCATTGTTGAGATAGGTAGGCCGGGAGGACAGATCGATAGGTTGGATGAGATTAGGATTTTGATTTTGCATATTTCCAAAGGAGAGACTGTTAAGGCAAGAATATATGGCATATGAATATATACAAGAATCAAAAATTATACCACTATTATACTATATGGATGCTTTGCTGAATATTAGAATCATGTAGCTTTAAGATATTTCTGGTTCTCTAAGACTTATTTCTGTATTTCTGTATCCACCTAGTCTCATCAAAACTGGGTTAGGCTAGGCCAGAAACAATAATCAGTTGCATAATGATTATATAATAAATATGAGATCATATGAGATCAATAATAATTTGCTATTTGGGGTAAACAGTAATTTGAAATAGAACCCATGATATAACGCAATGAGACACCTCGATTTCTGTTATAAAAACTGTACATCTCTGATTAAAAGAAGGGAAGAATCATTTGACATGATATACCTTGTCTTGTGTATTCTTTTCTCCGTGCATGTATAATCTCTGCCAGAGATCCAATTCGGCCACAGACAATTAAGATGAGATGACGACACATGCATTCCGTGTGCCATATCAATATCAGTATCATAGGTAACCACTAGAGGCACCCAGTTATTTTCATCTTTAGCTTTGTAATGGAGCAGGTGATTCCTTGATATTCTGGTGGCTCTTGTAATTTGGTTTTCAATTGTTCTTGGATGGTAGCCCTGATTCAAAAAGGTCTTTTTGAGGCGACCAAGGTGCTTGTCTCAATCCATGGGGTTGGAACATATACGGTTGTATCTGATTGCTTGGCTGTAGACAATAGAGTTTTTTATGTGTTTTGGATGGAAACTGTCCCATTTAAGGTATAATGGACGGTTGATTGCCTTCTGATACAGGGATGTCTTTATTTCATTGTTCTTTAGCTTAATGATGGTGTCCAAAAAGTTAATTTTAGTGCTGGAATAGTTGAGTGTTAAGTTGATGGTGGGATGAAAATTGATTTAGCTGTTCGTGGAATGTCTTTAGCTGTTGCTCAGACTCAGTCCAGATGATTAAAATATCATCAATGTAGCGGTAGTAGGCCAGAGGCCTGATGCGACATGAGGACAAAAAGTCGGTTTCAAGCTTGGCCATGAAAAGATTTGCATACTGTGGAACCATTTTACTTCCCATAGCTGTGATATTCTCCTGTAGATAGATTTTGTTGTCAAATTCAAAGTAACTGTGGGCGAGGATGAATTTTGGAGTTTCACCACAGAATTGGCATCATTCTCAGTGTTTTCCATTAAGAATTTGCAGGCATTTAATCCATCCTGGTGAGGGATATTAGAGTACAAAGGTTCCACATCCAGAAAGGTCTGGGAGTATAAATTTATGACAGCCTTTGACACACTCAGTGCGGGAAGGAAAGTGTCTTTTATGTCTTTTTACATCAATTCAGGAATTTGCTCTTTAGACCTTCTGGGGCATCACACAACAAAGAACCAGACCCCAATCAGAGGACATTAAACATCCAGACCTCTTATCTATGAACTGTTCCAATATTTCTGTTTCTCCCTCTCCCATAATGACAATTCTGCTTCACATCACTTGTCTTTTCTATTGCGTTATTTCTGTGCTGTTTTGTGCATAAATATGTGATTCTTCAGATGTTGTATTAGGCTAGCCTGATGAAGAGACCTGAGTAGTCTCGAAAGCTTGCAATGTGTTACCATCTTTTCAGTTAGCCATTTAAAGGTATCAACCACTGAAGACTCTCAATTCTAAATGATAATGTATTTGCTTTGTATAAATGAAAGCCGAGACCTCAGATTCAAGTCCTCTGGTGGGCCCAATATTCCCCAGTCTGACATTGATTATAGAACTCGGGTCCATGCACATTCCATTTATGTCTCTATTGCAGTTTTATTTTTATGTAATAAAGCAATCTTAACAGGAAAAATGTTTTATTACATTTTTTCCTTTTACATATTTATATATATATATATATTAATTTTATATCGTAGTCCTCGAGAACTTGAAGTTGTGTGAGTCTAATAATTCATATAATACACCGCAATACCTTTGTATTGCAGTGTATTTTGTCTATCAGTGTAAAACAGCCTGGTGCAGTGGTTATATGTTCTAATATGACACATTTGACATGCACAGGTGGTGTATTGAAGGAACCCCAATACAATGCTGCAAGGACAGATGGGTTCTGTGTCCCAATGAAAATTTCTTAGTGTTCAACAACCCTCCATATGCCATTTATAGCGGAAAATGTATTGTTCCCTAAGTATAAAAATGAGAACCAAGTAAATGATGCATATTTTGCTGTGTAATAGTTAAACTATAATGTTGGTGAAGGAAATTGAATCAATATTTTCAGTCTATTTCTATTATGTTAACTACTTTCGAAGTAAGTGATTTAAATTGATGAGAAGACTATAATCCTAATGAGACCAGATCAAAAAAAGGCAGTTCACGCTGAAGAAACATGACTGTTACATTTCTAAAATTGCAATCACTGACGATACACCACTGTCTCCAGAAACCTCACAACTAGCATGACTACCAAGGCACATTAATGAATATTTAAATAGAAGAAGACAGCGAGCAATAATTGAAACTAATGGCAGAGGACACAGAGAGCTTAAACCAAGCAGCAGGGAGGGAGAACACAAAATTCATTTTTGCTAAATAGTGTCCATTGAACTTTGAGAGGCAACTGTCCAAGGATGATATTACCCGTCAGGCTGCCAAACTTTGTGTCAGGTTGGTTTATCTGCGATTTTCAGTAAGCACTGCTTATTTAAGCATAGGCAGCCCAAGGCAAATTTACATGCCTATTCTGACTTTTCGGAAATGTCCTCAGTGTTTCAGGCACGAATCTATGTCCTTTTCTGATATATTCAGTTTTCCCTCTATTTCCATATTACCCTGACCTACTTATCTGGCACCCTATTATGTATGCTTGCATTTTGACAAGCTGCATCAGTTAGTGATGTTAAAATAAAATAAAAAGGATAAGCTGTGCATCTACTCTACTGTAAAAATCTGATGTCCGGTTGATTTATAGCATTTCAACCATAAAGTAATAGCTCATTGAACAAGAGTCTACAACAAATCATGAGCAAATAAATGATCATTTTGCAAAAACAAGCAATCATTGAATTAAATAATTTTCATTCTCAAATCAATGAGGACAATCTTCATTATTATTTTTATTTGATATTTTTCATATTTTATCTTCATTTTATGTAAAGGGTTACTAATTATAGGAACCTGAAAGGGCATGTAGTTCATTAGACTAAATTTGGTAGACAATTTAAACCATAAACTATGCTCAAAATTATGAAATTTAATAGGAAAAAAAGTTTTAGTCTTACCAATGACACATCATTATTGTATGAAAACACATTTTTTCCAGTTTTTCTTTACTTTCATGGACTTTGTGTATACTTGAGCATGGCTGCCCCATTTTTGGACTTGGCATTGCATCTAGTACATAGTTTTCCACAGGCAGGTGTTGAAGCCCTCAGATGTCTGGGTTCTGCTCTGCCCCATCTACTTTGTGGTCTGCTGGCACGTAGTGAGGTCAACTATAAGAGTTAGGGACTATCCTGATTGGGTACACCTCTTCACAGTAGGATGACTTTTACACTATTTTGATCAAAATAGTGTCAGCTAAGTAACCTATGTTACTTATATGTACTATTACTATGCTCTTATTTTTTTACTTCAGGATATTTGCTCTTTGTTTCTATTTGTTAAATGGCCACAATGTGAATGTGCACCTTCACATTGAACCTAGTTAGTGTTTCTCAGCCTGGACGGTCGCATCTTGGCACTGTACAGGTTGAAAACTATTTCTTCCCCCGACATGGATTACAGTGTGGGACTGAACAACAGACAGGTATGGTATATTGTTGTTTTAATATTTTAGTTTTATTACAGGAGAACGAGGGCTTCAGTGGAATTAGGTGAGATTGTAAGTATGGTTTAATTTAGATTATTAAAGGAGTCTGTGTCCTTTTTATTTCAATTAAAGGACTTTTTTCTTGGTGTGTGTGTTTTTATACAATGTGACTATGGGGTTAGTAATGGGGGCGTCTTATTGATGCCTCTCCATTACTATCCTTGGGGCTTGGTGTCATCTGAGAATACAAAAGGGACATAAACCCAACAAATAAGAACCCCTGGATATTGCCCCCCCAGCCTAAAAACAGCAGCCCACAGCCACCCAGAAAAGGCACATCAATTAGACGTGCCAATTCTGGTGCTTTGTCTGGCTCTTCCCACTTGCCCTGTTGTGGTGGCAAGTGGGGTTCATATTTGTGGGATTGATGTCACCTTTGTATTGTCAGGTGACACCAAGCCCATGGATTAATAATGGAGAGTTGTCTATAAGACACCTATACATTGCTAATCCTATAGATAAATGGTAAATAAAGACATGGCCAGAATAAAGTTCTTTATTAGAAATAAGACTAAATACAGTTTTCCATTTTATTTAAAAATAACAAGCACAGTTATACTCACCTAACACCTAATTCTACCGAAGCCCTCATTCTCCTGTAATAAAACTAAAATAAAAAACAACAATATACCATAACTGTCTGTCGTTCTGTCCCACGCCATGATCCATGTCTGGGGAAATAATCGTCTTCAACCTGGACGGTGTCAAGATGCAATTGTCCAGGTTGAGAACCCCTGATGAATGAGTTGCTGCAGGCGCAACCTCAGTGACTAGTGGTAAAGTTATTGATGTTATTTCCATTCTCTGAATATGCATTCCCAGCAGGGCTAATCTGCTGTGACCTCAGCACTGTGGGAAAAAGTCAGTGATAAGGTCACCACAGTTCAAGCTCAGTGTCTTCACCGCAGAACATGGTGAGAATTTCTCACGGTGATCTGTTGTGAAGCCACTGCACTTGAAATGCAGTGAACTCAGTGACTTACTCCCATGGTGCTAGCGAGGATCTCACTGAGGTAACACCAGTTCAGCCCCGCTGGGAATGCAGCCTCAGTGACTGGACGTAACCTCAATGATGTCACGGCCAGTCACTGAGGCCCCGCTTGCAGTAATTCATACATTCAGGGGGAATGGGGAAGTGTTTATTTCTGTTAATGTTGATGTTATAAAGTATTTTAATTTACTGAGACTTTTGGGTTTTCAATGGTTGTAAGCCATAATCATTAACATTAACAGAAATAAACACTTGAAATAGATCACTCTGTTTGTAATGACTCTACATAATATATGAGTTTCACTTTTTGAATTAAAAAACTGAAATAAATTAAGTTATTGATGACATTCTAATTTTGAGAGAAGCACCTGCATTTTGGAAGGGAAGGAGCGCTATTTGACTTTTTGAATGCAAAATTTGCTGCAATAATTAGCAGACGCTATGTCGCATTTGGAGAGCCCCTAGAACACCATCCTCACAGTGAAATAGGGTAGTGGCAGTATCTTTTTATGGTAATATTTTTTGGCAGCAGGGACAGAAAAATGGTCCAAGTCGAGGGGAAGATGGATGGTGCAAAATACAGGGATATTCTTGAACAAAATCTGTTTCAGTCTGTCAGTGATTTGAGACTGGAACGGAGGTTCACCTTCCAACAAGGCAATGGCACAAAGCATACTGCTAAAACAACACTCGAGTGGTTTAAGGGAAAATGTGTAAATGTTTTGGAGTGGCCTAGTCAAAGCCCAGACCTTAATCCAGTTAAGAATCTATGGTCAAGCTTGAAGATTGCTGTTCACCAGGAAAAAGCCATCTAATTTGAAGGAACTGTAGCAGGTTTGCCTGAAGGAATGGGAAAAAATTCCTGTCTCAAAGTGTGGAAAGCTCATAAACACTTATGCAAACTGATTTGAAGCTGTAATTGTTGCACAAGGAGGCTCTACAAAATACTGTCCTATTTGTTATTTGCTGCACAGAAAGAAGAAAATCAAATGTTCACAGTTGTAGGTATGTTCCTTACATGAACTGATGCATACCCTAAAAAAAAAAGTAAAATTCCAGGTTGAGGGGTAGCATAACACAAAAAATGCCAAGGGGGAGGTGAATAATTTCACAAGCCACTGTTTATAAAACTAGAGAAGTTTGATATTGTCGTAATCTTACTGATCCAGAGAATTATATTACCAGGACATTTTCATATTACAACTGCTGTAAAAACAGTTTATGCGCAATAACACCATATCATCATTATTCCCAATTTCTAAATCATTGAATAGTAAAATGATTGGTATCATTAAAAACTTCACTTTCACTAACTAATAGCAAACCCTCTAATGGCTATGTTGGTGGAGAAATAAAGAAAAATATGGCTCTTGGAAGAACAGGAAAAAAATGAAAGATAAATCTGAGATGAGAAGGGGTTAAGTTATCAAAACACACTGTATAGGACAGTTATTTTACAATTGGTCAATCATATGGTATTCTAGAAACTTAGACTGCAAGCCGAGCTTATTAATATTCAAGAAATGGGGGTTTTCTCACTGAAAGTGGAAACTAGGGAGATGGAAACTGGTCTCTCATCTGAAAATCCTTGTAGCTAGCGGCAATGTCATTGTCGATCAGTTATCTATGAGAGTAAAGAGGTTTAAGAAAAAAGTGCCCAAGGACTTAAAGGAGAGCAATAATTATTATCAGCAGGACAGTAGGAATTAACATGTTGGTATTGTGCTATTAAAGATATTTAAAGTGTGGGCAGCAAGGACAGGTATAAAGCACGCTATCAACATAGAATGCTTTACATACAATATAACAGAATGGTGAAGACTCATCAAAACTCTGTATTTATAGTATATTGCAGATATGGACAGCAGCATAGAAGATACATATGTTCTAAAAATGTACAATTTAAGCAACAAATTCATGCAAAAATATGAGCCAATATATGGAATGGCTCTACATGATATCATACTTGACCCTGATTCATCAAGACTGGTGATTTTTCTTGCTGGTGTTGATAAGGAGAAGAATTGGAGCCTGACACTCCTAGTTCCTTAAAGGGAACCTGTCAGCAGGATTGTGCATAGTAACCTACAGACAGTGTCAGGTTGGCGCCGTCATACTGATTAAAATGATATCTTGGTTGATGAAATCCACCTTGTGGTTGTTGTTTAATCTTTATTTTCAGTTTTGGGTTAATGATATGCTCATGCTCCGGATAGGCCTGTAGGCGGGGCTTCATGTGGTGCTCTGATTAGCTATACATAATGAAGACTGCTGACAGGTTACTGATCCCTCTGTGACCTGCCCCCTAGTTTACATAATGAATATTTATACATACTGAAAAAAAAACACTTCTGCAGACAGGTGCCAGCCGTGGCACCTGCACTGCAGAGTAATCACATGTTTACTTTGTTAATAATAAATGTGCTTGAGGTTATCCTGATAGTATTAAAAAATCCATTTGAAAATGGTGCCCGCCGCGCCTGCTCAGTAGCAGCTATCAGTGTAATATAGAGGTATTTGATAGCTGCTACTCTGCTACTGCGCATGCGCTGGTGGCACCATCTTGCTAGAGAAGAAAAAAAATTCCTCATCCAAGACAGACCTCCTGCGCCTGAGCAGTAGCAGCAATCGGCGATCATCAATAGCTGCTACTGCGCAGGAGGTGCCATTTTAGAGGAGGAAATTTTAAAATGGATTTTTTTATACTCAGGAAAACATCAAGCACAGTTATTAACTGCACATTAAACGTGCGATTATGCTGAAGCGCAGGTGCCATGGCTGGCACCTGCCTGCAGAAGGTTTTTTTTTATGAAGTATGTACAGATATTCATTATGAAAGCTAGGGGGCATATCTCTCAGGGATCAGTGACCTGTCAGCAGTCTGCATTATGAATACCTAATCAGAGCACCACATGAAGACCCCCCACAGACCCGCCCCGGAGCACGAGCATATTATTAACACAAAATTGAAAATAAGGATTAAACAACAACAACAAGATGGATTTCATCAACCAAAATATCAAAGATATCATTGTAATCAGTATAACGGCGCCCACCTGACACTGTGTGTAGGCTACTGTGCACAATTTTGCTGACAGGTTCCCTTTAAGAGGCACACACCTTATAATGAATCTGCCCTGTCTAAAAGGAAGTGGTGTGCATCTCAGTGTGTACCTTGCCACAAAACTTACTTAAGTCTGAGACTCAAATAAGATTTCTGACATAAGAAATGCCACCACTCGTCATGAATTTAACAAGTAGGGGATGCCACACACCAGCTCTAACCACCTTGATAGAGCTGGCTAAAAATGGTGTGGTAATGTCAAAAGTCACAAAGGTTAACACAACCACGTATTGCACCAAAATTTTGAAACTTTTCAAAGTTTTCTATGCCAGAATTCTGGCTTAAAAGTTTTGATGAATCGGTGCCAAAAACTTCATGTAAGTAGAGGAAATTAATTTAACTGAATGACTATTTAATTAAAAACTGTATTGCTCGACAGAACAAAACATTACATTTAATGTCATTTTTATAGTAATAATAGTGTTTTTATTATCAACTTCTGCATTGTTTGCATCCTATTGAACCATTGCCAAACAGAAACATACAATTGTAATTGTAATACTATGAAATCATATCAGACCAAATGACCATCTCACCCTTTTACTGCAGTGAGAGGTCAGGGGGGAATCTTTAGAATGGCTCCATTCTGTGAAATGAACTTTTAGGGGTAAGAAGAGCCATTGAAAATTTACATTTTCCTTCCCTGAAGTTAGATTTTAGCAGAACTATGGTGCGTAAGCAGAACATTTTCCATTTGCTGGAGGTGGATATAGACAAAAGATAATTGTCCTTATACTTTTGCACATTTCAAAATATAATTGAAAATATTCAAGGCTACTTCATATAGCAGTTATTCAATTCCCTGTATTAAAGTTTTACATCACATGTTTAATTTATCTCCTCATATACTTCTAGTGGGGCACTTTTGAGGATTTCAAGACTATTATGCAATTAAAATTTTTAAATATTAGGCAAATTCCAACATGACCTGGTACTGGGACGTCAACCTATCACTCAGAAATGTACTGTGAGGCACTGAGTTTGTCAGGCATTGTCAGTTATGGTCTGAGCACAGGTGTAGAGCAGCGTGTAGGCTTTATGTGTGCCTCTACCCGGAGTGGAGTACCGGATCATGGACTTTCTATTGATTTCCTACATTGCTCAATGTGTGCGTTCAGGCAAAGTAAGATGAATTACGCATTTCAGAGCGCCTTTTAGAGCAATCACAGTTTTCCATCAACCAGACTGCATGACATATTGAAGAGTGCCTATCATTAAAAAAAAAAAATATATATATATATATATAGTATACAGTGGGGAAAAAAAGTATTTAGTCAGTCAGCAATAGTGCAAGTTCAACCACTTAAAAAGATGAGAGGCGTCTGTAATTTACATCATAGGTAGACCTCAACTATGGGAGACAAACTGAAAAAAAAAAAATCCAGAAAATCACATTGTCTGTTTTTTTTTCATTTTATTTGCATATTATGGTGGAAAATAAGTATTTGGTCAGAAACAAGCAATCAAGATTTCTGGCTCTCACAGACCTGTAACTTCTTCTTTAAGAGTCTCCTCTTTCCTCCACTCATTACCTGTAGTAATGGCACCTGTTTAAACTTGTTATCAGTATATAAAGACACCTGTGCACACCCTCAAACAGTCTGACTCCAAACTCCACTATGGTGAAGACCAAAGAGCTGTCAAAGGACACCAGAAACAAAATTGTAGCCCTGCACCAGGCTGGGAAGACTGAATCTGCAATAGCCAACCAGCTTGGAGTGAAGAAATCAACTGTGGGAGCAATAATTAGAAAATGGAAGACATACAAGACCACTGATAATCTCCCTCGATCTGGTGCTCCACGCAAAATCCCACCCCGTGGGGTCAGAATAATCACAAGAACGGTGAGCAAAAATCCCAGAACCACGCGGGGGGACCTAGTGAATGAACTGCAGAGAGCTGGGACCAATGTAACAAGGCCTACCATAAGTAACACTACGCCACCATGGACTCAGATCCTGCAGTGCCAGACGTGTCCCACTGTTTAAGCCTGTACATGTCTGGGCCCGTCTGAAGTTTACTAGAGAGCATTTGGATGATCCAGAGGAGTTTTGGGAGAATGTCCTATGGTCTGATGAAACCAAACTGGAACTGTTTGGTAGAAACACAACTTGTCGTGTTTGGAGGAAAAAGAATACTGAGTTGCATCCATCAAACACGATACCTACTGTAAAGCATGGTGGTGGAAACATCATGCTTTGGGGCTGTTTCTCTGCAAAGGGGCCAGGACGACTGATCCGGGTACATGAAAGAATGAATGGGGCCATGTATCGTGAGATTTTGAGTGCAAACCTCCTTCCATCAGCAAGGGCATTGAAGATGAAACGTGGCTGGGTCTTTCAACATGACAATGATCCAAAGCACACCGCCAGGGCAACGAAGGAGTGGCTTCGTAAGAAGCATTTCAAGGTCCTGGAGTGGCCTAGCCAGTCTCCAGATCTCAACCCTATAGAAAACCTTTGGAGGGAGTTGAAAGTCCGTGTTGCCAAGCGAAAAGCCAAAAACATCACTGCTCTAGAGGAGATCTGCATGGAGGAATGGGCCAACATACCAACAACAGTGTGTGGCAACCTTGTGAAGACTTACAGAAAACGTTTGACCTCTGTCATTGCCAACAAAGGATATATCACAAAGTATTGAGATGAAATTTTGTTTCTGACCAAATACTTATTTTCCACCATAATATGCAAATAAAATGAAAAAAAAACAGACAATGTGATTTTCTGGATTTTTTTTTCTGAGTTTGTCTCCCATAGTTGAGGTCTACCTATGATGTAAATTACAGACGCCTCTCATCTTTTTAAGTGGTGGAACTTGCACTATTGCTGACTGACTAAATACTTTTTTTCCCTACTGTATATATGGGTTGGACACGATGACCCTTGAGATTCCTTCCAATGTGCTAACATTCTATGATATACAGGTACTCTTAAAAATTGATTTTTGTTCAATAAAATGGCGGTTATAGATTAAATCCCAACACATAATTTTAGCTGTACCTATTCCTAAGTGCTGTAATAATATAACAACAATATTATTATATACACATGCCTTTACACATCCTATGAATGTCGGTGAGGTTTTGCAAATAAACGCAAATTAGAGTAATTGTAAAATAAATACGTCATACGGTAAAAATGATTTATGCACTTATAAAGTAAGAAAACAATGTACACAAAGTGTCAAGTGTAAACCCGGATTTTCTTTAGTAGCATTGATACTTGTAGTTCTTCAGTAGTATAGATAGTTGGAAAGTAAACCATAGAGGTAGAGAAAAGCGCAAATTGGAGCAAATAAAAAGGAAGTGTGAAAAACAGTATACAGTAAATGCTATTTGCACTCAAAATATTAAAAAAATGTCCAAAAATGATAAAATATCAGTTTATGTTCTTTTTTTAATTCCCTAAAATGGAGGGTGCGATGTTATTCTAGAAAAGGAAAGCAGTAAAGGTTTTATTCTATCTTCAATGTTTCTATGTCTTAATATATGGACTCTAGTGATATTGTAAATTTCTTTCAATGTCATTTTTGCAACAGAGCACCATAATGGGAAAAAAATCAGTAGGGGGTTTTGCGTGCACAAAAAAGATCTCTGAGCAACAACTCTTCCCAATAGACCCAGCATTACGTGCGGTATGTGACCCATTATCTACAGGACATGTGCACCGATGGGATAATATCATTTGTTAACTCATTCTCCTCCGAAAGCAAAACCATTTCAGTATGATTCCAGGGCTGACTTCCATTTTCTCCTATATTCATACGGAAACATTTGAAAAGTAATTTTCTTCTACATAAGTTCTTATTCTTTCTTGTGGAGATTAAAAATGTAAGTCTGATGGTACATCAGCTAGAGAGTCTAGATAAGAACAATGTCTTTGCAATCCGCTGAGAAATTGTGTCTGTGAAGATTTGTTTGAAGGAATGTCAAGAGCACAGCAGTGAGGAAAATGCATATAGCCCAGCTGGTGAGCATCTCTTACGTCTGCTTTAGTAGATAGTGAAGAAAATAAGAGGTAGAAGTGGAATACAAAGTGGAGAGGGGAATAACAGATCGAGAGAAACCAAGGTGAATGAACTATATTACAATCATGTTAAATTCCTGGGATTCCTTTTGTCATTAGACAAAAGTGGAGACATTGCTGAGACACAAAGCCTTCTCGCTTCATATGTCTTTCTAAACTACGCACTATAGATCAATGATCATTGCCTATGTCTGTACCACTGAGATTTAAAAAGACCCTTGAAACTGGGTCATGAACTACTAATTAGATATCCTCACCACAACCTTGCAATTGCCAACACTAAAAATAAGAATTTTGGTTAAATAATGAAATGGCATTACCTTTTTTTAGCATGACACTAATAGATATCAGGGGCACCTTTTATAACATACTGCACATCATGTCAGAAAAAATTCATCTAATTCAGCTCAGCGAATGATAAAAAAAAAGCAAACCCAAATACTCATCTCATCATTCACCACTTCAGCCGCCCCATCATTATCTGTTCATCTTTTGCCTATTCTCTACTATAGGTCTGGGTGTCATAAGGTTGCAATATCATGATGTCATGATTTGCTCTGCAACCTTACATTGTGCAGTGACTCAGAGTCAGGCCTATAGTGAAAAATGGGCAAAAAAAAATAGGCAAATGAGGTGCAAGACAGCTGAAAGACAAGGTCCTGAGGACCGGATGATGGACAGTGAGCAACTCTGCAGCTGGAAGTGTGAGCAGTGGTTTAAGTATTAGATTTTTTCTTTTTCCTAACTTACGCTTATCAGGCTCTGGGGTCTGAAGAGTCCCTAGGACACAATAAGGAATATTCAATTTGCAGTAAATATCATATATACTTGAGTATAAGCCGACTCGAGTATAAACCGAGGAACCTAATTTTGCAACGAAAAAATGAGAAGACTTATTGACTCGAGTATAAGCCGGGTATGCAATGCCCCCTTATCCCTATTCTGGTATGCATAGTTCCTCATCCCCATCCTTGTCTGCATGGCTCCTTATCCCCATCCTTTTATGTTTTGGCTCCTTATACCTGTATGTATGGCCCCATTAGAAAATGGGTCCCCATGTATGGCCGGTAATTGGTGCTCAGTTATTGCTCCGGTCACTGTCCCCGGGCTCCTCGCAGTACAGTGTATGGTGAGCCAGGCACCTGCTGTGTGTCCAGTGGCCAGTGTCTCCATTCTTGGTGCTGGGAGCCATCGTCTTCCTCCTGCCCTGAGCCACATCCTCCTGTCAGTGTGTGCACGGCAGATATGGCCGATCCCAAATACGCTGACCTGCCAGACATCACAAGGAACGAGCCTGACATTTATGAAACAAGTGATTTGCCATAAGATGACCAGGCAGATTTTGATGCAGAGGAGCTAACAAGTACTAGTGTAGAGCACTTTATCGTCAACCCCAATGCTGCTTATGACAAATTTAAAGACAAGAAGGTTGGAACTAAGGGACTTGATTTCAGGGGAGTATGACATTCTGGGAGATGGAATAGGACTGAAAGAAAACCCACAAGAAAAAAATATACGACTTCTGCATGAAGTCCAGGAACTCACCCAAGAAGTGGAAACAATACAGAGCAGTTAAGAAATCTGCTGCTGAAGAGAAGCTGACTCCAGTTGCCCTGGCTAAACATGTGGCTGCACTGAAACAGCAGCTAGCGTCCAACCAATTAGAGAAGTTGTTAGGTTCTGATGCTGCCATCAACCTCACAGACCCCGATGGAGCACTTGCAAAGCATGTACTACCTCAGTTGGATGCTGCTAACCCCCATGAGAAAAGCATTAAAAACTCTCCTACTTACCTTCCCTGAGCGCCCGCAGCATCTTATTCCTGTGCCAGCAGCATCTGCAGTCGAGCAATCACGTGTCCCTGCTCTTTAAGGTATTGAATATTCACCTATCTCCATTTCCGGTTTTAGCTTACCAATACTGAAGTAAAAAAAATCACCAAATATTCAACATGTGAACATGGCCTAATAATAAAAATTTACAGTAAATCTGAAGTTGGTCATTTCAGTTCCAGTCCCTTTTCTTCATGATTATAAAATCAAATATGTTTCCTTGCCCTTTTTTAGCTCCAAATGTTAGAAATGGAACCTTTGGTGTTAAACCTTATGCTGCAATATTTTGCTATCGAGTTTCAGAGCATTCATATTGCATATCCTTATAATAATTAACCCCTTAACCCCCAAGGGTGGTTTGCACGTTCATGACCAGGCCAATTTTTACAATTCTGACCACTGTGCCTTTATGAGGTAATAACTCTGAAACGCTCCCATGGATCCTGGTGATTCTGACACTGTTTTCTCGTGACATATTGTACTTCATTTTAGTGGTAAAATTTCATTCAAATAACTTGCGTTTATTTGTGAAAAAAACAGAAATTTGGCGAAAATTTTGAAAATTTTGCAATTTTCCAACTTTGAATTTTTATGCCCTTAAATCACAGAGATACGGCACACAAAAAACTTAATAAGTAACATTTCCCAGATGTTTACTTTACATCAGCACAATTTTGGAACCAATATTTTTTTTTCGTTAGGAAGTTATAAGGGTTCAAAGTTGACCAGCGATTTCTCATTTTTGCAACACCATTTTATTTTTACGGACCACATCACATTTGAAGCCACTTTGAGAGGTCTATATGAAAGAAAATACCCAAAAGTGACACCATTCTGAAAACTGCACCCCTTAAGGTGCTCAAAACCACAATCAAGAAGTTTATTAACCCTTCAGGTGCGTCATAGGAATTTTTTGAATATTTAAAAAAAATGAACATTTAACTTTTTTTCACAAAAAAAATACTTCAGATTCAATTTTTGTATTTTACCAAGGGTAACAGGAGAAATTGGACTGAATAAGTTATTGTGCAGTTTGTTCTGAGTACGCTGATACCTGATATGTGGGGGGAACTACTGTTTCAGCGCATGGCAGAGCTCAGAAGGGAAGGAGCGCCGTTTGACTTTTTCAATGCAAAATTGGCTGGAATTCAGATCGGACGCCATGTCACGTTTGGAGAGCCCCTGATGTACCTAAACAGTGGAAACCCCCCACAAGTGACCCCATTTTGGAAACTATACCCCCCCAAGGAACTTGTCTAGATATGTGGTGAGAACTTTGAGCCCACAAGGGCTTCACAGAAGTTTATAACTTACAGCGGTACAATTAAAAAATCATATTTTTTACACAAAAATGATCTTTTCACCCCAATTTTTATTTTTCCAAGGGTAACAGGACCCTAAGAGTTATTGTGCAATTTGTCTTGAGTACGCTGATACCCCACATGTGGGTGTAAACGACTATTTGGGCGCATGGCAGAGCTCGGAAGGGAAGCAGCGCCATTTGACGTTTTTGGCTGGAATTGAGATCGGACACCATGTCGCGTTTGGAAAGCCCCTGATGTACCAAAACAGTGAAAACCCCCTACAAATGACACCATTTTGGAAACTAGACCCCCCAAGGAACTTATCTAGATGTGTGGTGAGCACTTTGAACCCCCCCGTGCTTCACAGAAGTTTAAAACACCCGGACGTGAAAATAAAAAAATCGTATTTTTTCCACAAACATGATCTTTTAGTCACCAATTTTTTTATTTTCCCAAGGGTACCAGGAGAAATTGGACCCCAAAAGTTGTTGTCCAATTTGTCCTGAGTACGCTGATACTCCATATGTGGGAGGAAACTACTGTATGGGCACACGTCGGGGCTCGAAAGGGAAGTAGTGACGTTTTGGAATGCAGACTTTGATGGAATGGTCTGCGGGTGTCATGTGCGTTTGGAGAGCCCCTGATGTACCTAAACTATTGAAACTCCCCACAAGTGACCCCATTTTGGAAACTAGACCCCCCACAGAACTTATCTAGATGTGTGGTGAGCACTTTGAACCCCCAAGTGCTTCACAGAAGTTTATAACGCCCGGGCGTGAAAATAAAAAAATCATTTTTTTTCCATAAAAATGATATTTTTGCCAACAATTTTTATTTTCCTAAGGGTAACAGGAAAAATTGGACCCCAAAAGTTTTTTTGCAATTTGTCCTGAGCAGGCTGATACCTCATATGTGGGGGTAAAACACTGTTTGGGCGCATGGTAGAGCTTGGAAGGGAAGGAGCGCCGTTTGACTTTGATCAGATGCCATGTTGCATTTGGAGAGCACTTGATGTGCCCACACAGTGGAAACCCCCCAATTATAACTCGAACCCTAATCCCAACACACCCCTAACCCTAATCTCAGCCCTAACCCTAGCTCTAACCCTAGCCCTAACCCTAACCCTAATGGGAAAATGGAAATAATTACATTTCTTTTAATTTTATTACTTTTCCCTAACTAAGGGGGTGATAATGGGGGGTTTGGTTTACTGTTTCTGGCGGTTTTATGTTTGGCAGCTGTCATACGCTAAAAGACGCTTTTTATTGTAAAAATAGTTTTTGCATCACCACATATTGAGAGCTATAATTTTTCCATATTTTGACCCAATGAGTCATGTGAGGTCTTTTATTTTGCCGGACGAGTTGACGTTTCTATTGGTATCATTTTCAGGCACATGACATCTTTTGATTGCTTGATTGCTTTTTATTCTGATTTTTGGGATGCAGAATTAACAAAAACCAGCGTTTCATGAATTTCTTTTGGGGGGTGCGTTTACACCTTTTTGCCTGCAGTAAAATTGATAAAGCGGCTTTATTCTTCGGGTCAGTACGGTTACAGCGATACCTCATTTAGGTCTTTTTTTATGTTTTGTCGGTTTTATGCAATGAAAACAATTTTATATAAAAAATAATTATTTTTGCATCTCTTTATTCGAGCTATATCTTTTTTCATTTTTTGCTGATGATGCTGTACGGCGGCTCGTTTTTTGCGGGACAAGATGACGTTTTCAGCGGTACCATGGATATTTATATGCGTCTTTTTGATCGTGCGTTATTGCACTTTTTGTTTGGCGGTATGATAATAAATCATTATTTTTTGCTTAGTTTTTTATTTTTATTTTTTAAGGGGTTCGCTAAAGGGGTTAACTAGTGGGACAGTTTTATAGGGTGGGTCGTTACGGACGCGGCGATATCAAATATGTGTACTTTTATTGTTTTTTTTATTTCCAAAAAGCGAATTTATTAGGGAATATTTTTTTTTTTATTTATTTAGCAATTTTTTTTAAATTATTTTTACACCTTTTTTTTTTTTAACTTTATTACATTGTCCCAGGGGGGGACATAGCTGTCATATGACAGATCGCTGATCTGTCACATCACAGATCACTGTGACAGATCAGCGATCTGTCACAGGCACTGCACAGGCTCCTCATGCCTGCGCTTGCAGGCACTGAGGAAGCCAGCTCCCTGCAGGTCCTCGAAGGTCCCCGTCGCCATCTTGGATTTGGGGACCTGCAGGGATTGAGCCCCCCGCAGCAGCGCTGCACATTGCGCTGCTGTGGGGGGCTCAAGGAAGCAGGGAGGGAGCCCCCTCCCTGCCGATGCTTCCCTTTAACCCCCGGTACACTGCGATCGTGTCTGATCGCAGTGAGCAAGGGGTTAACTTGTCGGGGGCTGTGATAAACAGCTGACACCCGTCCGCGATCAGCGGTGCTCACCACGTGGGCGCCGCTGATCGCTGTGACGTACTATCCCGTCCCTGGGAATTAAGTCCAAGGGCACATGGACAGGATAGTACGTCACATGACAGAAAGGGGTTAATTAATAGCAATATCTTTATATTTTACAAGGGCATTTTTTTTGTAGAACAAGTTGTGTTTTTGAGTGATGCAATCATAAGTGGGATGAAATGGTAAAGAAAATGCAATTCTGCCATTGCTTTTTATGTTTTCTATTTACAGCATTCATTACATGGTAAAAATGACCTGTCAGCATGTTTCTCCAAGGTAGAAAGATTTTGTAGTTGCATAGATTTTGTAAAAAAAAAAATGCTTGTGTCTCCATTTTCCAAGACCCATAGCATTTTTATATTTCTGTCGACGGATTTGTGTACATATGATGTTTTGGTAATTTTTATAGCGTTTTTAGGGAGGCGTGATTACTGAAAATGAACTAGTTGTGGTGGGGCCAATAGGAACTAGTGCGTGAGCACACCAGCATCCATTCCATTTAAATGCCACTGTCAAAGATTGACACTAGCATCTAAATGTTTAACATCACCTATTGCAATAATTTCTGTTGGGGCTCATTCTCACTTACTATGAAATCGGACAAATTCAATGTTAATCTATAATGGTGTCTTCATCTGTGTTTTTTTTTCCAGCTAGAATTGGATCAAGATCGGGCTGGAAAAAAATCGCAGCATGCTGCTATTGTAATCGCAGATCGAGTTGCATCGGATTGCATCCCGCAATAGAAATCAATAGGTGCGATAAAAAATGGCACGCACCGGTGTCCTTTGAAACACATATATATATATATATTTATATCTTTATATTTCATAGAGAGATACATAGTAAAATAGCCGGTAATTCATTTGTCGGCTTTTGTAAAATCATTGCAGAAGCCGACAGGATATGAGACATGGTTTACATACAGTAAACATTTGCAGAACATTTAGGCTAAGTTCACACGTACCGGAACTCTCGCGGAAATTACCGGGAGAATTCCGGAATTCCATTCCACGGGAAAATCGCATTTTAAATTCCCGCGATTTTCCCGCGGAAAAACTAGCATTTTGCAAGCGTATTTAGCTTGCAAAATGCTAGCATTTTCCAAGTGATCTGTAACATCGCTTGGAGAACTGATTGACAGGTTGGTCACACTCGTCAAACATAATGTTTGACGAGTGTGACCAACTTTTTACTACTGAGCCTATGCAGCATCAGTAGTAAAAGATAAAATGTAAAAAAAAATAAAAAAATGGTGTTAGGCTAGTTTCACATTAGCGTTTTTTTGCGCAGCGCATCGTGCGCATAAAAAACGCAAAGAAAAACGCAAAACAAATGTGCGTTTTTTTTTCTTCATGCGCACGCTGATGCGTCAAAATAACGCAGTGTTACTTGCGTTTTACATGCGTTTTTGCATGCGGTTGCGTTTTTTATGCGCATGCGTTTTTAGGTGTGACATTTCAGAATAGCAAAATCTTTGACCACCAATGGGTCACCAGTGGGCGTGTTTCATTGGAATGTTTTATAGACCCTGTACTGCTGAATTCATCAGATTTTGCTGCTGTTTCCGGTGTCAAGATGGACTTGCGTCTGGATAATTTCCGCTTCAAGCTGGATCTTGACATTGCGCTGTCTCAGGCGTATGTCTTTTGTTGCCAGCAAGAAAGGGAGAGGGAGAGACAGCAGAGACGGCAGCGGCGTAGGTTTTGGAGGCATCCAATCATCGAACTCCGGCCAAGCCGTGGAGCATATCACACGCTGTACAGCGAGCTACAGGAAAACCCGGAGAAATTTGCTGACTATACACGGATGTCCCAGGAAAGCTTCCTTGACTTGCTGGGT
The DNA here is from genome assembly GCF_039654945.1 of Dendrobates tinctorius. Lineage (NCBI taxonomy): Eukaryota > Metazoa > Chordata > Amphibia > Anura > Dendrobatidae > Dendrobates > Dendrobates tinctorius. The sequence goes on from NW_027361732.1 coordinate 19,154,053, forward strand.
ATGGTTGAAGGAAACATCCGGAGAAGGGACACTCAGCTCCGGCGTGCCATTCCTCCCGAAGAAAGGCTCCTTGTCACCTTACGGTATGTATGTTGTTATGTTTGCATAATTTTTTTGGCTTTTTATTTTTTTTTTTTTTTGGTCCAAAAAATTAGGTTTTTTTTGGCTATTGATTTTTAACATTATTTTTGTGAAATTGCTTTTTTGCATAATGGTTTTTCTTCTGGCATGTACTAATCCCAAGCCTTTATAAAATTTTTTTTTGCTATGTTGTATTAAAAAAACATGCAAAATAGTTAGGCCATGTACTTTTTTATTTTCAGTGTTTTTAGTAATACCCAAGACAGAAATATAATTATTTTTTCTTTTTATGTTTGGCAGGTTCCTGGCAACTGGAGAGAGTCTTTCATCCCTGCATTTCCAGTACCGGCTGGGAATCTCAACTTTATCTGGGATTGTTGCCGACACCTGCAGGGCTCTGTGGGATGTTCTGTGTCCGGAGTTTCTGCCATTGCCCACTGCCGAAAAGTGGCTTCAAATATCGGAGAAATTCTGGGCAGTCTGCAATTTCCCGAACTGCCTAGGAGCGGTGGACGGGAAGCACATCCGCATCACAAAACCCGCAAGAAGTGGCTCCGAGTACTACAACTACAAGAAGTACTTTTCCACAGTCCTAATGGCCATTGCGGATGCAGACTGCCGGTTTGTGGCGGTGGACATAGGGGCATTCGGACGGGGCAACGATTCACAGACTTTTAAGAACTCTGATATGGGCTGGAGGTTGTACGGCAACCATTTCAATTTTCCACTGGCACGGCCTCTTCCCCAAACCCAAACTCCACCACTGCCATTTGTAGTGGTTGGGGATGAGGCATTTCAGATGTGCCCAAACCTGCTGAAGCCGTACTCCAGCCGTGACTTGGACCACCGCAAGAAAATTTTCAACTACAGGCTTACGAGGGCTCGCAGGACTGTAGAGTGCGCCTTTGGCATTCTAGTGGCCAGATGGCGAATTCTCAGCACCGCCATCAATCTCAAAATGGAAACAGTTGATGAGGTCGTGAAGGCATGCGTGGTTCTCCACAATTTTGTTATGGCAAAGGAGCGGCCGAACTTTGACATGGATGAGCCTGCTGCCAACCCTTTGCCAGATTTTACTCAGCACCCTCTTCGGTCCTCAGTCGAAGTTGCCCAAATGAGGGACCAATTTGCGGACTACTTTTTATCCGATGTTGGTCGTGTAGCATGGCAGGATCAAATGGTTTAATAGTTTTGTTGTTTGTTAAAAATAAAATACATGGTTTTTTATACCTGTACCCAGTGTACTGTGTCTTAATAAACTCCACTACTCATCTGCCCAGGTTAAATTGAAGAAAGGGAAACCACCATAAAAAAAAAAAAATATATATATATAAATATATATATATATATATATAAATATATATATATATATAAATATATATATATATATAAATATATATAAATATAAATATATATAAATATATATAAATATATATATATATATAAATATATATATATATATATATAAATATATATATATATATATAAATATATATATATATAAATATATATATTTATATATTTATATATATATATATATATTTATATATATATATATATATATATATATATAATTTATTTATATATATATATATATTTATTTATATATATATATTTATTTATATATATATATATATATATATATATATTTATATATATATATATATATTTATTTTTATATATATATATATTTATTTTTATATATATATATATATATATATATTTATTTTTATATATATATATATATAAATTTTTTTTTTTTTTTGGTGGTTTCCCTTTCTTTACTTTCTACCGGATGGTCAGCCATCCAACTCTGAAAGGGATACTATATTTCATTTTTGTTTTATTTATATATATATATATATATATATATATATATATATATATATATATATAAAAAAAAAAAAGAAATATAGTATCCCTTTCAGAGTTGGATGGCTGACCATCCGGTAGAAAGTAAAGAAAAACAAACCATAGTGTAGGGCGCAGTGTGTGCAGGCGGCGAAAGACACAATAACCAAACATTATTTTGAAAAAAAAATATAACATTTATTTAAATTATTTTTTAGTTGCTGGAAACTGGGGGGTGTGGAGGGATGAGGAACGGCTTTGGGTGGAGTAAGGGGTTCTAGGGGAAGGAGGAACCAAAGAAGTGGGGGAAGGGAGCTGAGGCAAGGAAAGTTGTGAAGTGGGAGGTGAGGGAGGAGGGAGGGTAAGAGTCCTCCTCTTTGTTTTTTTAGGACGGTGGCCCGTCGTCTTCCTGCTGTCCTCGCTTGAGCCTGAGGACTGGCTAGACCCCGGGGACCGCCTTGAGCCTCTGGACCGCCTTGAGCCTCTGGACCGCCTTGAGCCTCTGGAACGCCTGGAGGCTGGGGACTGGCTGGAGCTGGGGGACCGCCTGGCACTTGTTGACCGCCTGCCAGGATCTTGTTCCAGCTGTGGCATGCTGGAGGTGGTGGATGTCCTGGCAGGGGCCGTAAATATTGAATGCGGGTCCCCCAGCTGATGCTGCTCCGAGGTGGTGGTGGTGGTGGTGGTGGTGGCGGTCCATGCAGGCGTGGTGGCTGTGGCGGTCCATACCGGGGTGGTCCTCCCGCTGGTGGTGGTGGTTGCGGCGCTCAAGGCAGGGGTGGTGACGACGGGCCATCCAGTGGTGGTGGCGGCAGCAGTGGTGGGCCAGGCAGGAGCAGCGCTTGGCATGGTGTTGGCGGGTAAGTGTCCAGCTGCACTCGGACTTGGGGCGGTATATTGGTGTCCGGCGAGGCTTGGAAGTGTGGTGGCTGTGCAGTGATATGCAGCAGAAGTAGGTAATGCTGTAAAACGAGTCAGTGGTGGCACCGGTGGAAATGCCACCACTGACTGCTGCATAATCCTACTCTGCTGCATAGCCTGCATAAAAGCATTGTTGCAGGCCTGCATGACAGTCAACTGGAGGTCAGGGGTAAGGTGTTCCGCCGTGTCCCGAGCTATTTGGGTGTAAAAATGATGCGCTGGTCTGGCGAGGTCGACTTCCAGGCGCTCAAGGCGACCCTCGATAGACTTGTAGCGTTGGTCCAAAAGGAGGAAACCACTCTCAAGTCTATCGGAGAGTGCCTTGAGGCTACTCTGAAAGACCGAGCTCAATTCAACGAACTCGGGCATGAGAGGCCTGTCCAAGGTCCTCTGCCGCTGCTGGCGGGAAGTGCCCGCAAAACCAGTGGCAGAGACCTGGGACAGGGGAACACCTGAGCGACCAGCTTCCTGGTCTCCAGATGACTGTGGTGCAGACCTGCAAGGTGCTTCCTCGCTGATGGATGGCTGGGAGGGGTCCGGGGCAGCTTGATGAAGGACCGCTTCGGGACCAGGTTGCAGGGTGCTGCTCCAGGTGCTGTGAAAAGAAAAGAAAGAAATTACTACCATAAATTAACAATCGCCAACTCCTGTGGAATAGAAAAGCACAGAATAAAACACAATACAACTAGAAAATACTTACGTTCGGGAGGCAAGGACCGGTCTTAAAAATGCCAAGGCACGATGGTATCGGTACTTCGTGCCGGTCCTTGCCGCAGCACCACTGCGAACCTTATTCTCCTGACGGATATCCCTGTTGAAGCGGTCCTTCATCGAGCGCCAACGGGTTCTGACTTTGTTCACTGTGATGGAAAAAAAAAAAAAAAGAAAAAAAGTAAGACTATGCACTGGAGGCTGTGATCATCCAACTGTGTGTGATGATAGAAACTCCATGGAGTTAATAGCATCACACACAGTTGGGTGATCCCGGCCAAGATCACTGCTGCATCACACTGCATTTAAATACTTACGAAAATCCTTGCGGACCCGGGGAGAGGCATTGTCCCAGCCATCCATCAGCGATGCGGCCACCTCGTTCCAGAGCCGCCGGATCACCACGTTGTCCGAGTGCAGTTGGTGACGGGTGTCCCACAACGGGACTCGCTCCTGGACTAGACGGATGAGCTCGTCGTTGTCCAGGGCGAGGTCCTCCTCCCGCTGTGGAGCCTAGAAAAGAAAGACAAACATTAATCTTTGAAAGATTTAAAAAAAAAAAATATCGATAACTAGCTGAAGAGCCCGGCGCTGCCCGGGCATAGTAACTAACTGTGGTTAGTTATATAAATTTAAAATTATCCTCCATCCCATAGTCCCGTGCCCATATTCCATCATACATATCCTCCATCCCATAGTCCTGTGCCCATATACCCATCATACATATTCGCCATCCCATATGCCTGTGCCCATATACCCATCATACATATTCGCCATCCCATAGTCCCGTGCCCATATACCATCATACATATCCTCCATCCCATGCCCATATACCCATCATATATATCCTCCATCCCATAGTCCCGTGCCCATATTCCATCATACATATCCTCCATCCCATAGTCCTGTGCCCATATACCCATCATACATATTCGCCATCTCATATGCCTGTGCCCATATACACATGATACATGTTCGCCATCCCATAGTCCCGTGCCCATATACCATCATACATATCCTCTATCCCATGCCCATATACCCATCATATATATCCTCCATCCCATAGTCCCGTGCCCATATACCCAAACAAACAAACATACACACACACACACACAAACACACACACACACATACACACTTTGAGCCCTAGATATTGATAAACAATCCATGAAAAAATTATTTGTTTTAAATGGAAATAAATGGAAAAAAAACAACAAACATCGAAAAAAACAACCATGAAAATTTAAAAAAAATAAAATTAAAAAATACCAAAAAAAAAAAAAAAAAAAAAAAAACCAGACTAGAAAATAAGTAAAAAAAAAAAAAAAAACAGTCCGTCTGTACTTACATCACGTCTACCCGCCCGCACTTGGCCTTGCTGCTCCTGCCGTTCCTCCGGTGGTGGTGGCGTGATGGAGGATGAGCTCTGAAAATTAAACCAAAAAAATTAATCACATGTGTTTATTTTTTCAAATCCATACGGAAGCATAGTACTCACTTCTTCTGCCTCTTGCCCTGTCCCGGGGACATATTCTTCACCAGATGAAGACATGCTGCAATAAAAAAAAAAAGAGACATAAGTACATAGAAATGTATTGAAATTTCAGCCAGACATTAGGTTTTTCATACTTACATTGGTGCAGCTTGTGCTGTGTGTCCACTAGTGAGCAATCCTTAAAGTATTGTGGAATCCCAGTGCCCACACCATTTTATCACCTTGGTTCAATTTTTTTTTTTTTACTGTCTAGACCAAATTTCAGTCTTGTTTATGTAAAAAACGCATGCGCATAAAAACGCAAGACCATGCGCAAGTATTGCGCTCCCATAGGCTCCAATGTGGTGTTTTTGCGCATTCCGTGCGCATTCCGTGCGCATGCGTTGTTTTAACGAGACAGGGCGGAACCAAAAATGCAACATGTTGCGTCTGACGCGCCTGGCGCAAAAGACAAAAAAACGCATGCGCACGAAAGCGCAAATATGCGCAAGACCATGCGCACATCATGTAAAATATAGGTGCGCAGTGCGCATGCGCACTGGTGCGCCCGATGCGCTGCGCACAAAAGCGCTAATGTGAAACCAGCCTTATTCTTACCTTCTGACATCCCGCGCAGCCATTCCCAGTAATCCTTTGCGAAAATGCCCGCGATGACGTCCGTTCTCACGGGATCGAGATGTCTCGCGGTAATTCGCGATGACGTCACGCGAAAGACAACGAGACTTCGCGATCCCGCGAGAACGGACGCCATCGCGGGCATTTTCGCAAAGGATTACTGGGAACGAGAGCGTGGAGAGAAGCGGGAAGGCTGCGCGGGACGCCGGAAGGTAAGAATAACAATATTTTTTATTTTAAATTCTATTTTTTACAGGGATATGGTACCCAAAGCCCGGAGGACAGTCTCCTCTCCTCCGGACCGTGGGTACCATCCGCAAATGTTCTGCTTACTTTCCGCATGGTGTGCACAGCCACATGCGGGAAGTAAGCGGAACAATGCATTCCTATGGGTGCGGGATCGCCGCGATTCCGCAAAATTAATGAGCATGCTGCGGTTTTTACCGTGAAGCGATTCCGCCGCGGTAAAAACCGCAGCATTAGCACAGCATTGCGGAATCCCATAGGAATGCATGGGATGCTTATTTTTCGCGTTTTCGCGGCAAAATCGCGCGGTTAAAACCACCGCGGAAACGCGAAAAAAACGCCACGTGTGAACTCAGCCTTAGATCTATACATGTCAGTGACTAATAATCTTAGTAGTATACTGTATGTGTAAAATTTGTGACCTGTAGGTATTTAATAAAAGAATGTGTGGGCTCCCGTGTAATTTTCTGCACCAGAGAGGGAAAGCCAATGATTGAGGGCAGATATTATTAGCCTAGAGAGGTGTACGTAACAGCAGGTTCGCAAGATGCAGTGACGAGACGCGAGACTGGTTGAATTTTCAAAAGCAAACTTTTTATAATTTAAAGCCGCTAGGGCTATACTAAGCAACCAAAAAGGAGTAACAACAGTTGTGCTCGCAGGGACTCAGTAAAACCAAACACTATTTGAAAAGAACACAACTAACCCGGCCGAGGCCAGTTACTATGGGGCCACGGTATGGCCGTCTACGGGTCCTTATACTCTATAATGTCACTTATCCGTCCTGACGTCCCTCGGCGCCTCTGTGGAAGCTGCGTTGTTGATAAAGCTGCTTTGATGTATTTGATGAGGCTGATGTGGCGTTTTTGAGGCTGCCTTGGCGTAGCAGCCACTGGGCCCAGCTGCTGAAGATTTGGAATAGTCTTCGGACGCCCCAGCGCCCAGGAGGAGTTGGGGCACAACAGGCCCTGATGGAGTTCTGAGATGGAGTAACCCTCTCCGTCTCCTGCTCCATGTCTGATGTATCACCAACTGCCTCCTCTGCGTGCTCCCTGCCCCTTTTATACTCGCCCCTCCCCTTGCTGTCCTGTCACTCTAAACAGTCCACTCTCCTCCTCTGTCCCCCAGGTACTGTTTCCTTAGGAATTCAGATGGCGGTCCCCTTGGATCCGGCCCAGACACTCTGTGGGGGTCCTCCTCCCTACAGAGGGACCATTGTTATTGCCCCCTGGCTAAAAACATCTGTCCCCTGCCACCCCAGAAAAGGTGCATCTGTAAGATGTGCCAATTCTGGCACTTAGCCTCTTTCATCCCACTGCCCTGTAGTGGTGGCATATGGGGTAATAAGGGGTTAATGTCACCTTTCTATTGCAGGGTGACATTAAGCCTGGCTTAGTAATGGCGGGATTGTACTAGCAGGCATGAGGAAGCTTGTCCTCTAGTTATAATCTTCTGCTGATAAAACACTATTTGGAAACAGCAAAAATCAGCAGAGTAAATGACACATGCCTTGAATCAATCTCTCTTCCCCTACAGTATATCATAGTCCTCTCAGACTACATAGAAAAACCTGCTGACAGATTCCTTTTAATATCAGTTTAGTGGAAGATATATACCCTGCACTTCCAAAACCAACTGTTAGCAGGCCACTTGGCCAGAAATAAATAATATATAGAGACAGAACAGCACTGCTCTGTACACTGAGTAGTGAACATTCTCAGGTAGTGCAGCTCTAGAATGGCTCCTACACTTTGAGCAAAGCTGTGATGCTGCGGCTCTGTAAGCTGTGCAACTTAGGCCTCTCAGAACTTGGCAGTCACTGGTCTGATATCGATGACCTATCGTAAGAAAACACATTCAATATAACAAAGTCTTGAATTGCCATTTTAATTAAGATATTGTGTTTTCTTGACCCACACTCTTAACTTGAAGCAATACTTTTTTTTTTTTACTGACAATGTGGTTTTTGTACAGGATGGAGTCATATACCAGTATCTGCCACTCAGTATTAAGGTGTATAGATGGGACTAGAGTTGAGCGACTTTGGCCGGATCGGGTTTCATGAAACAAAATTTGTTTCAGATGAAACTGGTCCGACTAGGGCAAAAAAAGTCGGAGTTTCGTCCGAAACCCGACCCCAATGCAAGTCAATGGGGAATAAATGTCGGCATTGAGTGGATGAATGTCATCCGCTCAATGCCGACTTTTATTTCCCATTGACTTGCATTGGGGTCGGGTTTCGGACGAAACTCCGACTTTTTTTGCCCTAGTCGGACCAGTTTCATTTGAAACAAATTTTGTTTCATGAAACCCGATCCGACCAAAGTCGCTCAACTCTAGATGGGACCCTCCTTTCAGCTGCATATGATGTCTGTATGACATGGTGCTGAGTACCATAAAGTGCACTAATAACTCATTCTATTTCATTTGATACTCATCAGACATATCTGTTTGTTACATTTTTGCCTAGCTAGAACTGCTGGGTAAACCAAAAGTTGATGTGAACTCAATCAGACTAGTAGCAAGAGCTTCTGTCATACATTTTCTAGGGTAGGATTGCAAAGTGTTAAAGTGTGAAGAAGTAATTTCTCCAGTGCACAATATTTATTTCCACATGGAAGCAGGCAGTACAAGAAATCAATCTGCACCTCTGCACGATGAAAAGTATACACTGGTATAGTGTAAAGAAGACTGGTATTGTTCAGTCAAAATGTGTTCCTTAGGGCATGGTACACAACATCTTTTAGATGCCAGGGCAGATTTTCCTGAAGCGTCTTCTTTATCGTCTTTTTGCTTTTGCTGTGGCTTTGCTGCTGGTGTTTATTTTTTTTTAACTGTATATATAATCCAGTGAGTAGTTTACAGATAGAAGCAGCCTGAAGAATGGTAAGGTCATTTCTTTTAGCCACTTTACCATTTTTAAAGCCTTACTGGTATAACAAAACCAGGTAGATTAGGGTTAAATCCTAGTTCTGCAGGCTTTGCTTAGTACACCTGGCTAGCTCTACGTATAAAACATGCTAGCTGTTCATCTTCATCAGTCTGCTGGGGAGGCTGAGCAGACTGGATGTGTCTTGAAGTTGCAGAGAGAAGCAAGCCATAATCTTTTTGGGACGAGTCTGCACAGGTGGTGTGGACCAAACTGCAAGTATGAGTGGTGTTATGGATGATAGCAGTTTTGCTTCACTGAACTGGTGCTAGCTCAGCGATGTCTGAAGTAGTCAGGGTTCACTGTATACTGTTGAGTTAGAACCTAGACAAGGCTGTTATTCTGTGCAACCTGTAAAACTGCATGTGTTTGGAGTCTTTGGACCAAATTTGTATTGCTTGTGTGAAAGCTACCTTAGGTTTAATGCCTAATGCCTACCAGAGCCTGTAATCCCTCTTTTTGTCAAATCAAATGTGGGTGTGAAGTCCCGGAGAGCAGAGTAAAAACTGAATATCCTAGCTAAACACAGCTACAGCAATGCAAACACAGTGGGAAAGCATGAAGGCGTGTTTTAAGCAATTAGTCCGGGTGCAGTAACAGCATTAGCAAATACAACAGTGCTAGCAGCAGCAGCAGCAGATCCAACAGGAAACAAACTCCTGATCCACCAGTTTCAACAGCAACAGAAGTTATGGCACCACTTACAACAGCAGCAGAATCAGTAGCATTTGCAGCAGAAACTGATCAGGCCAATGAGATGACATTGCCCGCCAGCCAAAATGAAGCTAGCCATGTGAGGTGAATATTTTGGGAAGCCATACAGAAGATGACTCTGGAGGTTTTCCTGACTGTATTTGAGAGGGAGACAGACAGAAAGCAACTGACCCTATATCAATGGGCAAAGATCCTAGCTCCACAACTTACGAGGGTACCACAGAAAGTGTACTTAGGAACCATGCCTTACAGGATTCCAAGGCATAAGATAAACTGAAGGAAGAGATTATGGTGTGTTTGGGAATCAACCTGGCAGGATGAGCACAACAGGTGCACCTCTGGTGCTAGAAAAGGGACAAGCCTCCACAGTCCCAGATGCTCGACCTGTTACACCTGAAAAATAGCTACAACTCAAGACCTGCTCTACAGCACAGATGGTGTAAAAGAGTCTGTGCACAGCTACAGTTTTGTGCAAATTAATTGGGACAAAGCAAAAAAACACATATTTTTGAATATTTAATAATAAAATGTTATAATGCACTGTCACATACTAATTTTAAGAAATATGTCCTCCTTTAGCAGATATGAGATTTTCAATGCATTTTGGGGCAGTACGGTGGCTCAGTTGATAGCACTGCAGCCTTGCAGCACTGGAGTCCTGGGTTCGAATCCCACCAAGGACAACATCTGCAAGGAGTTTGCATGTTCTCCCCGTGTTTGCGTGGGTTTCCTCCGGGTACTCCGGTTTCCTCCCACATTCCAAAGACATAATGATAAGGAATTTAGATTGTGAGCCCCATCGGGGACAGTGATGATAATGTGTACAAACTGTAAAGCGCTGCAGAATATGTTAGCGCTATATAAAGATTATTATTATTTTGGCATTGATTCTACCAAGCTTTTGCATAAATTCTTCAATTCTTCATCATGGAACCACACTTGTATGGCACTGTTTATGAGGCATTCTTTGGTTGTACAGCCCATTTTGCCAAGATATCGCTTCACAATGCTCCACAAATTTTCTATAGGATTTAAGTCTGGCCAGTCCAGCACTTTTACATTATTTTCTTCCAGGAATTTCTTCACACACTTGGAATTGTGGCATGGAGCCAAATCTTGTTGGAATGTCCCTTCAAATTTACGCATGAATGGCACAATAAAACGTTTTAAAACGACTATGCACAGTATTTGGATGAATTCATCATACCGTCAACAGGAAATAAGCTCCCTGTACCATCAGCTGTAAAAAAGCGACAAAATATGTTTTTGAGGGTGTTTTACAGTTTGTTGAATATGATCAGCTCACAATGGTTCATTTTTGCTTCTTCTAACAACACTTCCTCTGTACCCTTGAACAAAAAGACGGGTTTCATCACTGAAAATTCCCTTTTTCCACTGACTAGTCATCTTGTCCAAGATTAATATTTTTTTTGCCCATGCGAGTCGTTTTGCCTTCATTGGAGATGTCAGAAGTTATTTCTTTACTGGATTTGTTGCCCTCCGACCAACTTCCAGAAGCCTGCGCCGTACAGTCGAATCACTAATATCAATACCTGCAGCGAACAAGTCTCTTTGGAGGTCTTTACTTGTTTTTCTTGCATTCATTTTACTATTTCTGATAAGTGTTTTATCAATTCTTGGTGTTGTTTTGCTTTTTCTTCCACATTTCCCTTTGGAGAAAACGATCCAGTTTCATCGTGTCTGCGAATTATTCTTGAAACGGTAGATTTTCCAATACCAACGGTGGAAGCGATTTCTCTTACAGTCAGACTTGTATGTTCATTAAGAGTAATAATTCTAGACCTCTTCTGTGGAGTAACATCCATTTTTACAGGCACGAATCACACTGATAGAAAAAGTACACTAAACCACTCCTCACAGAAACAAGCTTTCAACTGAAGCTGAAGGGCAGCTAGCTGTTAGGCTGGAGTCACACTAACCTGCGCAAAATACGGTCAGTATTTTACATGCATAATACAGACGACAGACCCCTAAACAGTGCTCCGTATGTCATCCGTAATCAAGGTGTGGTCGCGTATTTTGCGCATGTCAGCATCCGTATGTAATCCGTATGGCATCCGTATGGTGAGATTTTCTCGCAGGCTTGCAAAATGGACATATAATGGAACCCTATGACAGTTTTAATAAAGAAATGAAAGAATAGATATAGACACATATAATGCATATATATATATATATATATGTATGTATTCTATGTGTATATATCTATTCTTTCATTTCTTTATTAAACCTGTCAGTGTGAGTTTACTGTATAGCGCACTGAATTGCCGGCTTTGCTAAAAGACACCGGGTGCGTATTTCTCGCAAGTCACATGTGTGTTCCGTGTGTAATCCGTATTTTTTGCGCACCCATAGACTTGCATTGGCGTATTACGGCCGTAGTACGCTGACAATCGCAGCATGCTGCGAGTGGCACGGAGCGTAGAATACGGATGAGAAATATACGGCTGGTGCGAGGGACCCCATAGAGAATCATTGGTCCGTGTCTAATGCGTGCTTTTTGCGTCTCTCACTCCGCCGTATTCCTCGCCAGTGTGACCCCGGCCTTATTTTCTGACTAAAACCAGTCAAACCACATTTTGTTACTCAAGGTTGTACACTCACACCTATTCAAAGCAGTTACAACTGGTTGAATCACTGACTGGTAACCAACTTACAACTTTACGTAAAAAAATGCTTTTTCCCAATTAATTTGCACAGCACTGTATGTTGCTCAAATAGATCCCCTGAATGCAGATGAACTTGTGAGTCTCAGGGAAAGATACATGTCCATGGAGAACTTCATGCGCAATCAAGGGAGCTTAGGGTCACAAGTGGTGATTAGCTAGCATACTCGGTAATGCTCAGTTTTCACCTGAGCATCACTGTACTCGAGGTGCTCGGCAAGCGCTGAGCATTTCCAGGATTGTTCGGCGGGAGTTTGGGTCCCTGCCCTGCATGTTTGGCACTCTTTAGAGTGCCAATCAACATGCAGAGAGTGTCTGGCATGCACTGTAATGCAGCAGCCATGTTGGTTGTGACATTACAGTGATTGGCTGGCTGCACAGCGTCCTCCGGTCAATGTTAGACCATTGTGGCATTACAATGATTGGCTGGCTAAACAGCATCATCAGGTCTATATCAGACCTGGCGCCGCCCTGCTTGTCCCAGTCAGCTCCAGAATCACCAGTGTCGGGAGAGTTGCTGCAGCGATAGGGACAGAATAGGGGGGATATCAGTTACTGTGGGTATGCCATAATAGAATACACAAATCCAGCAAAATCAACAGTCCTACTAAGGACTCATTACGGGGTACATAGATTGTATACACAAGGAGAAAAAAGAGTGATTGAATCCAGACTATATTTAGAAAATTTTGGCCCAAAGAGAGACCAAGTGGATTGTCACTTTAGACACAGTGACCCCGAAAGGTCTCAACGAGTCCCGGAGCTTCGCCTCTTTTTTATAGTTACTATGTCCAGTCCGCATCCACTATTGTATACATTTCCCCATCACTGTGGGCATTTTATTTGTTTTTAATTTTGTATGTTTTTTTTCATTTTCTAGTTGATATTGTTCGAATTGCTGGCTGTCTTGGACGAATGCGACCTTTACTGCTATTTCTTGTTCCAGTCATATAGCTGTACCACAATAGGATCTTCATGAAGATTTTATTCCGGTTTGGACTTACCAACATTATCCTAAAAATTTCCCCCTCTCTCCATCCCTCTTCTCAAAAGGTGTTTTGTGATTGATGGTTAATTTTCTCACAATTATATTGTGGGTGTATTTGGGGGTTTGTTTTAGGAATTATATGTGTATACACAATTATCTTCTTGATTATGCTACTGTTCTGTACTGGATAATATGGCTCTAATTGTACGTGATTGTTATTGTTTTTAACTCTTCATATATGCAATTGTGCTATTTTATGCACCAGGATTCTTGTGTACATCGGCGCTCATTGGCTGTGCGCATGCGGTATGTGTCCTCCAGGTGTTCACTCCATGGGGTCGGCGCCCTCTGAGCCTGGGACGCAGGTGCAGTGGCTAACCCCCCCACGTGTGTGCTCTAGTGCTGGGCGCCTGGCTGCATGTTTGAGGACCTGGCAGTGACACGGCGCATGCGCCGCTATGGCCATTCTGATTGGTTTACTCACGTCACATGTCTATACATGTGACTGTTACCATGGATATAAAAGGTCCTTCAGCTGATTCAGCCTCATCTCCTTAAGAAAGCGCTTTTGGTAGTGCAAAACGCACATCGGGGATCGCCCTACAGTCTGGGGTACCTGTGCACCATTTGATAAGCTCTCCCTCTGTATTATTTTTTGCCGTTATGGCGCAACATATGTATTTTATAGGACGGTTTACCGCTACTCCTTTTCATGTTGACCAGCCAGCCCTGCGTGATCTCCATCTTTTTAAACCTATTATGGTTGTATTTATGGGCAGTGGTGTTGATCTTACATGTTACTTGGGAAATTTTTATACTAGCCTGGCGTAGGTTTTTGGTGCAGTGGGTTGTTTTTCATCCCACTCTGCTTTTCCTTCCTGATTTCTGGTGTCAATTTGCTATGTGCAATTTTGCTATTTATGACTATTGTGTATATTTGTAAAAATAAAGACTGATAATTTTCTAAATATAGTCTGGATTCAATCACTCTTTTTTCTCCTTGTGTATACATGCTTATGGAGTGGAACCATTTATTATTATGGCGGTTTATTGTCATAGGTTACTGCCTTTAACCTTGTTCAAAGTATTGGGCTCTGTTTTGTTGCTAATTCTGGGGTACATAGATTGCAGTGCTACGTAGGCAGGGAGTGTATGTGGGTATATATACACTCACTGGCCACTTTATTAGGTACACCATGCTAGTAACGGGTTGGACCCCCTTTTGCCTTCAGAACTGCCTCAATTCTTCGTGGCAGAGATTCAACAAGGTGCTGGAAGCATTCCTCAGAGATTTTGGACCATATTGACATGATGGCATCACACAGTTGGCGCAGATTTGTCGGCTGCACATCCCTGATGCGAATCTCCCGTTCCACCACATCCCAAAGATGCTCTATTGGATTGAGATCTGGTGACTGAGGAGGCCATTTGAGTACAGTGAACTCATTGTCATGTTCAAGAAACCAATCTGAGATGATTCGAGCTTTATGACATGGCGCATTATCCTGCTGAAAGTAGCCATCAGATGTTGGGTACATTGTGGTCATAAAGGGATGGACATGGTCAGCAACAATACTCAGGTAGGCTGTGGCGTTGCAACGATGCTCAATTGGTACCAAGGGGCCCAAAGAGTGCCAAGAAAAAATTCCCCACACCATGACACCACCACCACCAGCCTGAACCGTTGATACAAGGCTGGATGGATCCATGCTTTCATGTTGTTTACGCCAAATTCTGACCCTACCATCCGAATGTCGCAGCAGAAATCGAGACTCATCAGACCAGGCAACGTTTTTCCAATCTTCTACTGTCCAATTTCGATGAGCTTGTGCAAATTGTAGCCTCAGTTTCCTGTTCTTAGCTGAGAGGAGTGGTACCCAGTGTGGTCTTCTGCTGCTGTAGCCCATCTGCCTCAAAGTTCGACGCACTGTGCATTCAGAGATGCTCTTCTGCCTACCTTGGTTGTAACGGGTGGCAATTTGAGTCACTGTTGCCTTTCTATCAGCTCGAACCAGTATGCCCATTCTCCTCTGACCTCTGGCATCAACAAGGCATTTCCGGCCACAGAACTGCCGCTCACTGGATTTTTTTTCTTTTTCGGACCATTCTCTGTAAACCCTAGAGATGGTTGTGCGTGAAAATCCCAGTAGATCAGCAGTTTCTGAAATACTCAGACCAGCCCTTCTGGCACCAACAATCATGCCACGTTCAAAGGCACTCAAATCACCTTTCTTCCCCATACTGATGCTCGGTTTGAACTGCAGGAGATTGTCTTGACCATGTCTACATGCCTAAATGCACTGAGTTGCCGCCATGTGATTGGCTGATTAGAAATTAAGTCTTAACACACAGTTGGACAGGTGTACCTAATAAAGTGGCCAGTGAGTGTATATATCAGTGCAAGGCATGCAGGCACTGTATGTGGGTATATAGATATCACTGCTAGTCAGGCAGGCATTGTATGTGGCACTGTATGTGGCATACTTCATCGCATACATCAAGAGGGTCCATTCCATTACTGTCTGCTGCTGATGCTGCCTATTACATATATTGATGATATATACATAGGCTCAGGTATCAGTGGTCAGTAGAGTTGAGCGATACCGTCCGATACTTCAAAGTATCGGATCGGAATGGATCGGCCGATCTTAAAAAAAAGTATCGGTATCGCCGATTCCGATACCGGAAGTCCCATTCAAGTCTATGGGACTTCCGGTATCGGAATAAGAAAAATCCTGTTTTTCCCTTGTACAGCCTCTCTGGGGTCTGTACGGGCCTTTTGGGGGGCTGTGCCGGCCTGCCAGGGGGTCTGTGCAGGCTCCGGTGGTCTGTGCCGGCCTGCCGGGGGTCTGTGCAGGCTCCGGTGGGCTGTGCCGGCCTGCCGGGGGGCTGTGCAGGCTCCGGGGGGCTGTGCCGGCCTGCCGGGGGGCTGTGCCGGCCTGCCGGGGGGGGCTGTGCAGGCTCCGGGGGGCTGTGCCGGCTTCGGGGGTCTGTGCAGGCATCGTCCGATGGGACTACAAGTCCCATCGGGCGATGCCTGCTACCATGACAGTGATTGACACATTAGCCAATGATGGGACAGTAGTAGTCCCATCATCCGGCTAATGTGTTGAATGTAAAAAAAAAAAAAAAAAATTACATGCTACATACATGCTACATACATACAACATGCATACTACATACATGCTACATTCATACTACATACAACATACATGCTACATTCATACTACATATATACTACATGCAACATACATACTACATATATACTACATGCATGCAACATGCATACTACATATATACTACATGCAACATACATACTACATATATACTACATGCAACATACATACTACATATATACTACATGCATGCAACATGCATACTACATATATACTACATGCTACATTCATACTACATATATACTACATACATACTGCATGCTACATACATACTACATGCTACATACATACCACATACATACTACATACATACTACATGCTACATATATACTACATGCTACATACATACTACATATATGCTACATACATACTACATACATACTACATACATACTACATACATACTACATACATGCTACATACATACTACATACATGCTACATACATACTACATGCTACATATATACTACATATATACTACATGCATGCTACATACATACTGCATGCTACATACATACCACATACATACTACATACATACTACATACATACTACATGCATGCTACATACATACCACATACATACTACATACATACTACATGCTACATATATACTACATATATACTACATGCATGCTACATACATACTGCATGCTACATACATACCACATACATACTACATACATACTACATACATACTACATGCATGCTACATACATACCACAAACATACTACATACATACTACATGCTACATATATACTACATATATACTACATGCATGCTACATACATACTGCATGCTACATACATACCACATACATACTACATACATACTACATACATACTACATGCATGCTACATACATACCACATACATACTACATACATACTACATACATACCACATATATACTACATACATACTACATACAATACATTCATACAATACATACATAGACATACAGTACATATAACATAGAGTAACATACTTACCAATACTTGTCACATTGTTCCCTGAAGCCATTGTCTTTTACGGAATAAATATTAACATAACAAACCACAAAAATACTCACACACGATCCGAAGCAGTCCACGAGTGTGTCCCACGACGATCTTGGGTAGAGAACTGCAGCATCAGCTGTTGCTGCCGTTCTCTACGGGCTGCAGGAATCCAATGACGGAAGGTAGGTATCCTTCCGCACTGTATTCCTCCGCCACTTAAAAAAAAAGTCCCTAGTCTCACTTTATGCCATTGCTGTGTGGGAAATTCCCACACAGCAATGGCATAAAGTGAGACTAGGGACTTTTTTTTTTTTAAGTGGCGGAGGAATACAGTGCGGAAGGATACCTACCTTCCGTCATTGGATTCCTGCAGCCCGTAGAGAACGGCAGCAACAGCTGATGCTGCAGTTCTCTACCCAAGATCGTCGTGGGACACACTCGTGGACTGCTTTGGATCGTGGGTGAGTATTTTTGTGGTTTGTTATGTTAATATTTATTCCGTAAAAGACAATGGCTTCGGGGAACAATGTGACAAGTATTGGTAAGTATGTTACTCTATGTTATATGTACTGTATGTCTATGTATGTATTGTATGAATGTATTGTAGGTAGTATGTATGTAGTATATATGTGGTATGTATGTAGCATGTAGTATGTATGTAGTATGTATGTAGCATGCATGTAGCATGCAGTATGTATGTAGCATGCATGTAGTATATATGTATGTAGTATGTATGTGGTATGTATGTAGCATGTAGTATGTATGTAGCATGCATGTAGTATGTATGTAGTATGTATGTAGTATATATGTAGTATGTATGTAGCATGTAGTATGTATGTAGCATGCATGTAGTATATATGTAGTATGTATGTAGCATGTAGTATGTATGTAGCATGCATGTAGTATATATGTAGTATGTATGTAGCATGTAGTATGTATGTAGCATGCATGTAGTATGTATGTAGTATGTATGTAGTATGTATATGGTATGTATGTAGCATGTAGTATGTATGTAGCATGCATGTAGTATGTATGTAGTATGTATGTAGTATATATGTAGTATGTATGTAGCATGTAGTATGTATGTAGCATGCATGTAGTATATATGTAGTATGTATGTAGCATGTAGTATGTATGTAGCATGCATGTAGTATATATGTAGTATGCATGTAGTATGTATGTAGCATGCATGTAGTATGTATGTAGTATGTATGTAGTATGTATGTGGTATGTATGTAGCATGTAGTATGTATGTAGCATGCATGTAGTATGTATGTAGTATGTATGTAGTATATATGTAGTATGTATGTAGCATGTAGTATGTATGTAGCATGCATGTAGTATATATGTAGTATGTATGTAGCATGTAGTATGTATGTAGCATGCATGTAGTATATATGTAGTATGTATGTAGCATGTAGTATGCATGTAGCATGCATGTAGTATGTATGTAGTATGTATGTAGTATGTATGTGGTATGTATGTAGCATGTAGAATGTATGTAGCATGCATGTAGTATGTATGTAGTATATATGTAGTATGTATGTATCATGTAGTATGTATGTAGCATGCATGTAGTATATATGTAGTATGTATGTAGTATGTATGTAGTATATATGTAGCATGTAGTATGTATGTAGCATGCATGTAGTATATATGTGTTATGTATGTATTATGTATGTAGTATGTATGTATGTAGTATGTATGTAGTATGTATGTGGTATGTATGTGGTATGTATGTAGTATGTATGTAGCATGCATGTAGTATGTATGTAGTATTTTTTTTTTTTTTTTTTTTTTTTAACATTTAACACATTAGCCGTATGATGGGACTACTACTGTCCCATCATTGGCTAATGTGTCACTCACTGTCATGGTAGCAGGCATCGCCAGATGGGACTTGTAGTCCCATCGGACGATGCTTGCACAGACCCCCGGACATCAGCACAGCCCCCCGGCAGGCCGGCACAGCCCCCCGGCAAGCCGGTACAGACCCCCACAGGGTGCACAGACCACCGGCAGGCCGGCACAGCCCCCCGGCAGGCCGGTACAGACCCCCACAGGGTGCACAGACCACCGGCAGGCCGGCACAGCCCCCCGGCAGGCCGGTACAGACCCCGGGCAGTCCACACAGCCCCCCGGCAGGCCGGCAGAGACCCCCGGAAGGCCCGAAATGACGGCGCATCATGATGCGCACACACCGCGCATCATGATGACGTCAGGCTGTCAATCAACTTTGAACTTCCGATTCCGATGCCGACTTCCGATATTGAAAAAATATCGGAAGTCGGTATCGGAATTCCGATACAGCAAGTATCGGCCGATACCCGATACTTGCGGTATCGGAATGCTCAACACTAGTGGTCAGGAATATTTTTTTTGCATATTAATCCTGATCTTTTTATTCAAAAGCAATCCAGAGCACACATTTTTTTTCTCAATTTGCTTGTTGACACTGCAGAATATAGCCAGATCCTTTTCATAGTACAGCGTGAAAATCCACTATTTTAAATGAGTTTGCCCATCCCAGCAATCACATCTGAGTGCGCAGAAAATTCTGCCATTTTTGTGGTACTGTAAAAAAAATTTTTTGAGTGTCTTATACAATTTCTTGACACCATTTTGTTGCCAAAAAATATTTAGCTGCCAAAAAAATATTTAGCTACAGGGCAGATATTTTCTATGAGGTTTTGTCCGCCACACGGATCGATATCATTGCGGTCAAAATTTCTACATTTCTGTTTTTTAGTCAAGATGGGGTGCAGAGTGTACGTTAATGAGAAAAAAATGAACTTTTTTGAATTTACCAAATGGCTGCAATGAAACAAAGAGTGAAAAATGTAAAGGGGTCTGAATACTTTATACTGTATATCTTAAAGGAAGATAAGGCCTCCATTCCCAACTTTCTCCATACACAAATCGTCTAATCTATGCAATACTCTTGTACTTATAATATTGATCAGATCCAAATTTTTTCAGCATGCCAATATGTTTTTGGATTGTTTGGATGTATAACATCAGAATTAAAACAAATCTAGCACAAAATCTTGTAATACAGTGTATATAATCTATATTTCTAACCAGTAAGCCACTAAATTGGAAAAGTTTCACATTTTTTTAACAATACCTATACATTTCTGTTTCAAACACTGCATAATGTATGTTCAAACACTGCAGAACTGAAAACAAACAGATTCTTAGGAGCAACCTCCCAGGTGATGTGTTTAACAACCATTTCTCCTGTGCCGCTGCATCTTGGCGGGATATTGATTTTGCTATGGATAAAAGTGGTTTGTGGGTCATTTAATCCACTGAGGCAAATACAGGTAACATTGTTATCAACAAACTCAATGACACAACGCTTACAGTGGAAAATACTTGGCAAACAAGATAGTATAAACCCTCAGTGTCCAGAGCAGCTTTCATCAGTCATGCTTCATGCTGTCGGCACTGTGAACTAGTAGAAAAGAAGAAAGCTTTGTAGTTTTGTTATATACTAGGCAGGAGGTCTCGATTGGCGACTTTGTGACTTTAAACGATGCTACCTGTATGTTGATATCAGCAGATGATAAACTTTAACAGTGTTTTTTTTTATACTTTTCATAAGGGCAGTTTCACACGTCAGTGTCTCCGGTACGTGTAGTGACTAGAGATGAGCGACTTTGCCTTTTTTCGACTCGAGTCGGGTTTCGTGAAATCCGACTTTCGCAAAAGTCGGGTCGAACGAAATCGGCCGACTATAGGGAAAAGTTGGGGGACCGACTGAAACACGAAACCCAATGTAAGTCAATGGGGAATAAAAGTCGGCAGTGAGAGGAGGACAGGAAACACACCTACAGTGCCCATTTTAATGCCAATAACATAAATTCTTATTACTTAAGCTTGGCAACCTTAATTTACTTCCTAATAATAGTTAGGCATTGAAAACTGGGGGTTAATTGTCTAAAGTTGTGGGGGGGTAGGTCTGGCTTCAGATTTTCGTGGGCCCTGGGCCAAAGAGTGTCAATGGGCTCCTTTAACACATGCCACAATTCATGATCCTCTGATATGGCATAGAATTAGCGGTATAGTACAATGAAAAATACTTCACTTCTTACATCTCATGACTGATATCCATTTTAAATTCTCCAATAGCTCCAAAAACAGACAGTAAATTCCTCCATACAGTAATATGGGCACCGCATTGTGCGCCATACAGAGTAATGAGGCCCATATATTTCTCCATATAGAATCATTGGTCTCATATAATGTTCGATACAGTATATGATGAACTCCACATAATGCTACAGTATATGTTGGTCCCCATGGATGAAGCTCCACTGTCTTATGGGCCCAAATAATGCTCCACATATAATGGGCCCCATATCTAATGCTCCAGTGTATAATGGGCCCTGTCAATGCCGCTCCAGGGACTGATGTCCACCTTTGGAGTGTATGTTGGGCCCCAGATATCATTCTCCAGAGTATCATGCTCCCCAAAAATTACTCCCAACCTTTAAAACAATAAAATAAGTCTCATCGCTAGTGAATCCCTGTACTAGTCTGTACTCCTCATCGTCCCCATCTTCCCTCTCTCTGCACTTGGACTGTTTATGCAGAGGTCGTACAGACATGATGTCATCACGCTCTTTGACCAGAATGTCAGTGTCAGGAAACGCGCAAGACGTCACGGCGGAGGAGCAAGGAGAGGTAAGTATTTCAATTTTGTAAGTGCTGTGATCCTTACCAAGCAGGGGGGCCCACTCGTTGGCAACGGCACTGGCACAGGGCCCCTCATAGTACGGTGGTGTGTCTGACGGCGGGTGGGCCGAACCTGCACTTTCATCTGCACCTTCCTCTTTGTCACCGTGTAAGGTGGTATAGTATGTGGGAAGGGTAACCTGAGTTTCATCAGGGTCAAATTCTGGCTGTGAAGAGTGCGAGGGGAAAGTAGTGGTCTGAGTCAATGTTCCAGCAGAATCATCTAGCATTGGCTGGGCATCTGTGCACTTGTGGCGCCCCAAGGAGTACGCTCGCCACAGCGGCATTAGCTTCTTCCTAGGGAGTGTGATGTCATGCTTGTGAGCAACGAAGGATCTCTCTATCAGGTAAACTGATTGGGCGGCGTTATTCCCATGAATCACGACCCTCCAAACAGCGTCCATGAAGGCAAAGTGTTTGTTTTCCGGGGGGCAGTATGGTTGCAAAGCTGAACCTTAAAGGAATGTCCAGAAGGGCACCACCAGGAGTGGAGCCTGCGGCTTAATTTGACTCAACAGGGGCAACCTCAACCATCCAGCCACAGAAAAGATGCCCACATTGCCAGCTTAATTCCGTTAACGAACGAGACTCCGTCATGTCCCTGCGGTCCGCGTCCAGCTTACTAGAGGGACACACGAGGCTCTGGCACTCGAGATCGGCCAATAACAGGTCTGTCATGCCCTTACCTGTCCATGGCTGCATGCGCGCTACACTGAAAGGACCAGCGTGTGTCGCTTACAGGTGCAGATAACCCGCTGAACACCATTAGTGATGGGGATCTGTGATTACAATTCTTCCCAGCAAACGAGAATTTCCCAGTAAGTGCAGGTCAACCGGAATTCCAGAAAAAAGGAAAAAATTAAGTGTCCAAACCAGAGGTGCTGTAGCTTGCTTAACAGCTGGGCTCTTCTGCTGAGTAGCACACAGTTCTTACTTAAACAGGCGGCATAGCTTTGTGGCCAACTCTGCTGAGTAGCATATACAGTTACTAAGCCCAAAGTATTAAGTGGTGTAAATGCAGTCAAAAACTGGTTCTTTTATAAACAGGCGGCATAGCACGGTTCACGGGTGGGCTCCTCTGCTGAGTAGCAGACACAGTTACTAGGCCAAAAAGGATTTTCATGACAATATGCGCTATAAAATTATTAGGAGCACACATGGTGTAGCTCCTTCACAGGTGTACTACACCGCTGGCTACCAGACACCACTACTATGGCCTGAAACTGTCTACTATCTTTGAAAACCATTATTAAAGTGAATATATAATTACGTGTTTGTTTGATGAAACTTTCTGGAATGGAAGCTCAAACAGCCGAATTGTAATTAAAGTTTTGTTGTTCGACGAACGGATCTAACACCGCCCAAAACAGCTAGAATTTGAACTTGGCTAACAGTTCCACTCAAACACCACTCAGCTGTAATCAGGAGGCAGACTCAGATGGTCTCAGGCACAGTATGGATTCGACAAGATTGCAGAAAGTAGAGAAAGGGTACAGTATCACCGGATTACAGGTATATATAGCATAGTTTACACATTACAAATATATGTCTATAGATCAGGAGGCAGACTCAGATGGTCTCAGGCCCAGTATGGATTTGACCAGATAGTACAAAGTTGAGAAAGGGTACATTATCACTGGATAGCAGGCATATATAGCATAGTTTAAACATTTAAAATCTCCGTGTTCTCAGTATGGATTAGACAACAATCTAAAAAGTAAGAAAAAGGAAATGTATTTGAAGCATACACCAGTATACACTTTTAGTGGTATTTTTAAATCTTCATATATATTTCTGTCTCAGTAAGACAGTCCAGACTCTCCGCAATAGGAAAATGAGATGCATAAAAGTACAGACAAAAAGTCTAGTGATTGCAGAAATGTAGGAATTACTAATCACGGGAAAAACTTCCGGGAGAATTCTCAGAGGCGATGCTGACCCTCAATTACTTTTTGTGTGTGGAGACAGCAAAAACAGTTCTTTTGTGAAGAAAAGGTTGCTGTATCGCAGTACCGTTGATCCCATCACCGTTACTCATCTCCATCAAATTTTGATCACAGGGAGAGATGTAGACATGGTGCTCACTGCCTATCATGATCTGTCACATAACATTGGAGTGCAAAAGACAGAAGCCACAGGTTGTAGGCGATTCTAGTGGATTGGCATGAGAGGGCACATTTAAAAATGTGCACAGGAATGTCACATGTCTGTGAGTAGGAAAACTGTGAAAGCTGATGATATACCACCACTGCATCTCATTGTGAGTCGACGACCATAAGAAATGGAAGCCATTGATCATCTGAAGCTAGAGCCCAGCCAGCAGGACAGGGCATAGCTACATCTTAACCATCATGTATCAGTTCACCAAATTTGTAGTGGCAGTCCCAGTGAAGGATTTGACAGGCCAGACTACACAGAGGAGGAGCAGGGAGAGGTAACCATTGCAAATGCTGGGGCCCTGCCCAAGCAAGGGGGGCCCACTCGTGTGCGTCGGTACTAGCACTGGGCCCCTCATAGTACGGTGGTCTGTCTGATGGCAGGTGTGCACCCCCACCGTCAGAGACACTTGATTGCACTATGAGGGACCCTGTGCCAGTGCCTGCGCTCAAGAGTTGGCTCACCCACCTGTCCAGGGCAATGGCACTCACACGGTTGGGTGCGCTAGGTGGTGATCCCGGTCATGGGGGGGGTGGCACCCCAGTTAGGGAGGTTTACAAAATGGCATATGTTGATGTTGGACATTCAACTGCTGCAAAAGGCGAAATTGGGCAAGTTCGAGGAAGAGGAGGACCAAAGCAAGTCATTTTTCTGGCAACCTAGGTGTCATCAGGGGAAGGTGGGACAAAATCCTTGGAAACCCATGCATGGTTCATTTTAATGAAGGTTAGATCATCCACATTTTGGGTCGACAGACGGGTCCTTTTTTTCTGGGTTGATTGATCCAGCAGCACTGAAGACTCTTTCCGATAGCACACTTGCAGCTAGGCAAACGAGCTCCTGTAAGGCATATTGTGCCAATTCAGGCCAGGTGTCCAGTTTAGCAGCCCAATAGTCAAAGGGGAATGACCTGCGAGGGAGAACATCGATATGGGAGGAAAAGTAGTTTGTAACCATAGTTGACAACTGCTGTCTCCTGTCACTTTCAATCGATGCAGTATTACCTGTCATGTGAACGGGACTTGAAAACTCAGTCCACAACATGGTCATGAAAACCCTGTCTCCAACGCCACTTCTGATGTGTGCACCACGAGCACCTCTTCCAAGTTATCCCCGGCCACTACGGCTCGTGTGAGAACCATCACCGCTGCTGTGTGCTGGGAATGCCTCAACCAACCGGTTTACCAGAGCTGCTTGTTTGTTAGCCAATATTAGGTCAAGGTTCTCCTGTGGCATGATGTTTTGGAATTTGCCTTTATAGCGTGGATCCAGGATGCTTGCCAACCAGTAGTCGTCATCGTTCATCATTTTGGCAATGTGGGGGTCCCTTTTTAGGATCTGCAAGGCATAATGTGACATGTGGGCCAATGTTCCCGGTGTCAATGATGCACTGCGAGTGCTGGGTGGAGGAGCACTTTCTGGCAAATCCACATCCCTCCAGTCACGCACAAAGCCTGTACCAGACCTTGCCACGCCAACATTTTCTCTTGCCTCACGAGAAGCATCCTCCTCCCCTAAATAATCATCCTCATCATCATCCTCCTCCTCTTCCTCTTCTTCCTCCACCTCGTCCAGGAGAGGTCCCGGAGCAGACAATGGCTGACTGTCATCAAGGCTTCCCTCCTCTTCTTCCTCATCATCCTCAGCTGCAGACGCCTGCTCCTTAATTTGCATCAAAGTTTGCATGAGCAGACGCATAAGTGGGATGCTCATGCTTAGGATGGCGTCGTCTGCGCTTACCAGCAGTGTGCATTCCTCAAAAGACTGAAGGACTTTACAGAGGTCTTTCAGCTTCGACCACTGCACACCTGACAACTCCATGTCTGCCCTCAAAGTGGCTGCCCGTGTATCCTCCCACAAAAGCATTACAGCTTGCTTCTGTTCGCACAGCCACTCAACCATGTGCAGGGTGGAGTTCCACCTTGTTGCAACGTCGATAATTAGGCGGTGCTTGGGAAGGTGGAGCAATCGCTGCAGCTTCTGCATACGACTGGAGTGTACGGGCGACCAGTGGATGTGCAAGCACAGTCTTCGAACCTTATGGAGCAGGCCTGTTAACTCCGGATAACTATTGAGGAAGCACTGCACCACCAGGTTCAAGGTGTGAGCCAAGCAAGGTATGTGTCTGAGTTTTGAAAGGGCTATGGCTGCCACAAAATTCCGGCCGTTATCACTAACTACCTTGCCTGCCTCAAGATGTAGACTGCCCAGCCATGACTCAGTTTGTCGCTGAAAGTAGTCGGCCAGTACCTCCACGGTGTGTCTGTCGCCCAAACTCATCATCTTCAACACAGCCTGCTGACGCTTTCCACTAGCTGATCGATAGTGGGACACCTCATGTGCAACATTGGCAGCTGCGGATGGAGTGCTCGTGCGACTGCGCTCTGTGGATGAGCTTTCGCTTCTGGAGGAGGAGGAGGAGGGTCAAACACCTACAGCCAACTGTTTCCAATACCGTGGGCTAGGCAGCACTGTCCCACCACCGCTATCCCATGTGGAGCCTGCATCCACCGCATTAACCCAGTGCGCAGTGATGGACACGTAACGGCCCTGGCCATGCCTACTGGACCATGCATCTGTGGTGAGGTGCACCTTTTCACTTACTGATTGCTTGAGTGCATGGACAATGCGGTCTTTCACATGAAGGTGGAGGGCTGGGATGGCTTTACGAGAAAAGAAGTGCCGACTGGGTAGGTCATAGCGTGGTACTGCGTAGGCCATGAGTTTGCGGAAAGCTGCGCTTTCAACCATCCGGTAGGGCATCATCTCTAACGAGATTAGTTTGGCAATGTGGGCGTTCAAACCCAGTGTACGTGGATAAGAGGATGAGTACTTTCTTTTCTTACTCATAGTCTCTGGTAGGGTGAGCTGGACTTGAGAGCTGCATATGGTGGAACTAGCGGTGGACATGGCGGACTGAGAGAGGGTTGATGATGGTGATGGAGTTGGTGTTCATTCTGATGGCCTAGATTCAGTCTTTCGTACCAATAACAGTGTGATTCCCTGACTGCTGTGGCCTTGCCATGACACCTCAACATTTGCTGCTGGTGGTGTGCTAACCAGTGGGCTTACAGTGGGGGAAACAATGTAGCGTTGCTGACTACCTTCATTGGGAGAAGTTGCACATGTGGTGCGTGAGGTTTGGTATTCCGTCCATGCTTGCAAGTGCATGGTGGTTAAATGTCTAAGCATGCAACTGGTATTCAAATTTCTCAGATTTTTCCCTCGGCTAAAGGTCTTTGCGCACTTCCTACAGCTAACCTTTGCCTGATCATTAGGATTTTGTTAAAAAAGTGCCACACTGCACTCTTCCTACTAGGGAAGACATTTTGAGGCCTTGCACGCTGTGCTAATTTGACCGTCTGGCCAAGCTGTCCTGCAACTCTTTTGGTTTTTGTAACCCATTTTTGGACTGCTCCGGGCCTGCCAGATAACAGCTCTTGCGATGTCGATGCCTTCTGCGGATGCTCCTCCTCCTCTTCTAAGCTATTGGCAGCGGCACCCACTTCCCCAATGGATGCCAATCTGGGTCAATAACTGGGTCATCCATCACCTCCTCTTCAATGTCATGTGCACCTTCCTCTGTGTCACCGTGTATGGTAGTATAGTATGCGGGAAGGGGCACCTGATTTTCATCTGGGTCAGATTCTGGCTCAGTACACTGCGAGGACAATGTAGTGCTCTGAGTGAATGTACCAGCAGAATCATCTAGCAGTGGCTGTGCATCAGTGCACTCCATGTCAGATTCATCTTGGCCTGGGTAATTCACGATTTGACTTGATAACCCAGGCATGGTATGTGAAAACATCTCCATGGAGTAATCTGCAGTGTGGCCTGCCGCATCCTTCAATTTTGGTACGGGTGAAGGACAGAAGGAATGGTGTGGTTCATGACCATGAGCCTCCAATGATGACTCAGTGCTTTTATTTTTTAAAACTTCAGAAGAGGAGACGATAGAGTTGGAGGCTAATTCAGCAATGTAAGCCAAAACTTGTTCCTGAAGCTCCAGCTTTAAAAGCGGTTTACCTACTCCCAGAAAAGGGAGCCTTCGAGGCCTTGTGGAGCCAGACAATGACGCAGGCTCAACACCTCCTGTATTAGGTGCTATTTTTTTTTCGCCACTACCAGCAGATCCACCACCACCAACACCATCATTACCAGCTGGCAACCCCCGCCCACTTCCACGGCCTCTTCCACCACACTTCCTCATTTTTCGGGAAAATGCACCCAAAATTCCACCAACTATATGGTACTGTAAAACAAGGTACAAGGTGTATATAGTAGTGGGGAGAATTTGAATCTCCTTACACACTTCTGGATACTGAAGTATTCTCTCAGGCCCGGTGTATATTGCACCGCAATGTAACAGGCTGATTTTGGATGGTGTAAAAAATGTGTATAGAGGACTGGGGAGAATTTGAATCTCTCTACAGACTTGAGGACACTGAAGGATTCTCTCAGGCCCTGTGTATATTACACCTCAATGTAACAGGCTGATTTTGGATGGTGTAAAAAATGTGTATAGAGGACTGGGGAGAATTTGAGTCTCCTTACACACTTCTGGATACTGAAGTATTCTCTCAGGCCTAGTGTATGTTACACCTCAATGTAACAGGCTGATTTTGGATGGTGTAAAAAATGTCTATAGAGGACTGGGAAGAATTGGAATCTCTCTACAGACTTGAGGACACTGAAGGATTCTCTCAGGCCCTGTGTATGTTACACCACAATGTAACAGGCTGATTTTGGATGGTGTAAAAAAATGTGTATAGAGGACTGAGGAGTGTTATGAATGGGTCACCGAGGAGAAAAAAGCACAACAAGCTAAGTCACAGAAAACCAGAGAGGCCGGTAACTATGCAGATTGCAGATCCCTGATCTTACAACACAACTAGCAGTAGCCGTGGAGCGTGCCTACGATGTTCCTAGATGCCTCGTCATGGCCGGAGGACTAAATAAGCCTAGAGCAAGAAAAGGGAAAACTAACTGCCCCAGAGCAGACCCCAAAGGAATAGATAGCCCCCACACATGTATTGACGGTGAAACAAGATGAAGGCACAAATACAGGCAGGAAAATAGGCTGAGCAAATGATGGGGCCCAAACTAACTAGACAGGAAAGGAAAGGAAAGACACTGTCTGCATCCTGCAAAGAGCCCTACAAAAATCATGTCCAGCACTTCTGATAGCAAAATTAACCCTGAAGTCACTAGACTTCTCCCACTTTATCAGAACTCTGAAATATTCTGAGACAGAGCAAAAAGAGACCGAACTAGTAAGGGACAAAAAGCCAATTGGCAAAATACTGATAAATAAGAGTGGAAATTCAGCACAGCCCCCAGCAGGGGTTGGCTGACCACACCAAAAAACTGAATAGACCAACAAAATCAAGTGTGAACATTAGCAGAAAAACAGTTTTATAAGACTGGAACAGAGCTGAAAACCAAGAGCTGACAAGCCAGAAGGAATCACCAGCAACTGAATAGGGCGTCGGCTGTCTTAAATCCAATCTTTGACTCCTGAGTCCTGAGATCCAATCGTCATCCTCATTCACAGGTGGCAGATTTCCACCGATCAAATCAGCCTCTCTACCTCCTGTTACCACCAGAGGGAGTCTGGAAGGAGAACTCACAACTGGTGAACCAGAGAATGAACTTACAACAGGGGAGATTTGGAATCTCTCTACAGACGTGAGGACTCTGAAGTATTCTCTCAGGCCCTGTGTATGTTACACCACAATGTAACATGCTGATTTTGGATGGTGTAAAAATTGTGTATAGAGGACTGGGGAGAATTTGAATCTCTCTACAGACTTGAGGACACTGAAGGATTCTCTCAGGCCCTGTGTATATTACACCTCAATGTAACAGGCTGATTTTGGATGGTGTAAAAAATGTGTATAGAGTAGGGATGGGCGAATCTACTCGTTAGGACTCGTTACTCTGCGAGTAGTAGGGGACTCGCAGGAGTCGGTACTCTACGAGTTTCCAAGCGATTACTCGCACAGTAACGAGTCCAATGCAAATGCTAGCGTTTTCCAAGCGATCTGTAGCATCGCTTGGAGAACTGATTGACAGGTTGGTCACACTCGTCAAACATAGTGTTTGACAAGTGTGACCAACTTTTTACTACTGAGGCCGCCTATGCAGCATCAGTAGTAAAAGATAAAATGTAAAAAAAATAAAAAATATTGTTATTCTTACCCTCCGACGTCCCACGCAGCCTTCCCGCCTCTCCACGCATCCGTTCCCAGTAATCCTTTGCGAAAATGCCCGCGATGACGTCCGTTCTCGCAGGATCGCGATGTCTCGCGGTCATTCGCGATGACGTCGCGCGAATGACAGCGAGACTTCGCAATCCAGCGAGAACGGACGCCATCGCGGGCATTTTCGCAAAGGACTACTGGGAACGGATGCGTGGAGAGGCGGGAAGGCTGCGCGGGACGTCGGAGGGTGAGAATAACAATATTTTTTATTTTTAAATTCTATTTTTTACAGGGATATGGTGCCCAAAGCCCGGAGGACAGTCTCCTCTCCTCCGGACCGTGGGTACCATCCGCAATTGTTCTGCTTACTTTCCGCATGGTGTGCACAGCCACATGCGGGAAGTAAGCGGAACAAAAAAAATGGCAGCACAGGAATCGCTGCAATACTCGCATCCCCATTCATTAACATTGGACTCGCTAGACTCGCAACGAGTAGCGAGTTTCCGAGTCGGACTCGTTAGAGTCTAGCGATTCCGAGTATTTCAGGATTCGCCCATCCCTAGTATAGAGGACTGGGGAGAATTGGAATCTCTCTACAGACGTGAGGACACTGTTGTATTCTCTCAGGCCCTGAGTATGCTACACCACAATGTAACAGGCTGATTTTGGATGGTGTAAAAAATGTGTATAGAGGACTGGGAAGAATTGGAATCTCTCTATAGACTTGAGGACACTGAAGGATTCTCTCAGGCCCAGTGTATATTACACCGCAATGTAACAGGCTGATTTTGGATGGTGTAAAAAATGTGTATAGAGGACTGGGGAAAATTGGATTGTCCCTAGAGATTTTAGCAAGCTGACAATGATGCTCTCAGTCCCAAGTATGGAAGCAGGCAGCCTAATAAGCAGGACTGCTGCACACAAAAGTGTGGAAAAATGAACGTTTGGTAACTGGGCAAAAAAGAGATTGAAAAGTATGTTTGCTTTTAAAAAAGCAGTTTGCTTTTAAAAAAGCAGTTTGCACAGCAGTGTGAAAACAGCAATGCAGCTATCAGGGAGCCTTATAAGGCAGCCTAATAACCAACAGAGCTGATGCACCAAAATATAGCCTCCCCTTGCACTGCACAGTGACTGGTGTGTTGTACAGGCAAAATCACTAGCAGCAGAAGCAGTTTTTTTTTCTTCTTCCCTGCCTAACGCTCTCCCTACAGAATCAGCAGCAGCAGCAGCTCTCCCTATTCTGAGATCAGCAGAAGTAAGATGGCGGTCGGCGTGCCCGCCCTATTATACCCCCTGTGACGCCCCACAAAGCAAGCCAATCACTTGCATGCCCTTCTCAAAGATGGTGGTGACCCCTGCCAATGTCATCACGTTACCCACAGTGTCCGTTCTTCCTCATTGGCTGAAAAAGGGCACAGAGGCATCTTTTGAAATGCGACTTTGGCGCTAAAGTTGCCGACCTCGTGGCCGACCTCACAGTAAGGTCGGGTTTCGTTTCATGAAACCTGACTTTGGAGAAAGTCGGCGACTTTTGAATTTTTTCGACCCCTTTTGCTCAACTCTAGTAGTGACAGTTTTGTCATGTACCGGAGACACTGACACACGTAGACACATTCTAATGAGTGTGTCTATGCAGATGTCAGCGTGTTTTCATGAACCGTGTGTCCGTGTGCAAAACATGCTGACATGTCCTTTTTTGTGCAACAGCACGGATCACACGGACCCAAACAAGTCAATGAGTCTGTGTAAACACATGCCGCGCATGGATGCTGTCCGTGTGCTGCCCGTGTGCGATCTGTGTGCGTTTTTAAAAGTCAAAGGGTTAACACTGAAACTAATTTTTCAAATACACGGACACGGACACACGGACAGCACACGGAGAGCACACGGATGGTACACACGGACATACAGATAGCACACGGATGGCCTCCATATGCACATGGACACGGGTAGCTCCGGTACCGGTTTTTCCGGTACCGGAATTATCTGGACGTGTGAAACTGCCCTAAAGTGGTTTTCGGGAAATATATTTTTTCATTCTGCCAGCTTATATAGAGTTTGTCAGGCAAAACTGACAGTATAAACTAAGCACAAGTCTCATAGAGAATATAGCCTTTATAAAATTAGGACCTTTAGGTTGCGTGCCCACAATGAACCTATGGTGCATTTTTGATGCTAGATATCTTTACTGTGTCAATAGTGCAATGTCTAAGGCTATGTACCCACGTATGCAGAAAAAAACAGACTCCTTCCCAGGAAAAACGCGCATTTTTTGCATGATTTTTGCACGAATTTTGCATGTTTTTTATGCGTTTTTATCGGAGCATCCTCCTGCTCATAGAATATAGTTAGAAATGCGTATTTTTCCACGAAATTAATGAGCATCCTGCGTTTTTTTACAGCGATGAGTTTTTTCACGGAAAAAAACGCATCAATGTGCACAAAAAGTGCGGAATTCATTAAAATGAATGGGATGCTTCTTGTAAGCGTTTTTGCCGGTAAAAACGCTTAAAAAATGCGAAAAACGCTTATGTGGGTACACAGCCTCAGGATATACTCACACATTGCGTTTTTGCGGCTTTTTTTTCTAAGGCAAAACCTGCTCTCTTGACATTAAGAAACTTGCCTCAAAAAAGCGTGTTTGGTATAGTTTTTGTTGCTTTTTTTGCTGCATTTTGTTGAGGGTACATTTGTAACTCAGGAAAATCTGATACTTGCGTTTTTGCAGCGGTTTTTCAGCTTTCTTTTACATCACCCATTGCTTTCAATAGGTGAAAAAACTCTGAAAGAAGTGACATGCTGAATTTGGCAAAAACCAAGGTATTGTGCAAAATACTGTGACAAAATGAAAACAATCTGTACATGAGATTTTTGAAATCTCATAGAGTTTGCTGGTACTGTGAAACACAGCTAAAAATTTACATTCAAAAAAGCAACGTGTGAACATACTCTTACAGTTCCAGAAAAGTGGATGAGATTTGCATTAAAGCTCATGCACATTGTGTCTTTTTTTTTTTTTTTTAACTCCGCATTAGGGATGGGCGAATCTACTCGTTAGGACTCGTTACTCTGCGAGTAGTAGGGGACTCGCAGGAGTCGGTACTCTGCGAGTTTCCAAGCGATTACTCGCACAGTAACGAGTCCAATGCAAATGAATGGCAATCCTAGTTTTTGCAGAGTTTCTTAGCGATTTTGTGTCAGCAGCTGGACACAAAATCGCTAAGAAACTAGGATTGCTTGTATTAAACTGTGAAAAAACTAGCTAGGAGTTCTCTCTCTCTGTTTTGCAGCGATTCCTGTGCTGGGGGATTCCTGTGCTGGGGAGGAGGAGAATGGGGATGCGAGTTTTGCAGCGATTCCTGTGCTGGAGGGGAGAGAGAGAGAGAACTCCTAGCTAGTTTTGTGTGTCCTAGCTGGACACAAAATCGCTAAGAAACTAGGATTGCTTGTATTAAACTGTGAAAAAACTAGCTAGGAGTTCGTTCTCTCTCTCTCTCTCTCTCTCTCTCTCCTCGCATCCCCATTCTCCTCCTCCCCAGCACAGGAATCGCTGCAAAACAGAGAGAGAGAACTCCTAGCTAGTTTTTTAACAGTTTAATACAAGCAATCCTAGTTTCTTAGCGATTTTGTGTCCAGCTGCTGACACAAAATCGCTAAGAAACTCTGCAAAAAAAAAAAATCTGCATCCCCATTCTCCTCCTCCCCAGCACAGGAATCGCTGCAAAACTCGCATTCCCATTCATTAACATTGGACTCGCTAGACTTGCAACGAATAGCGAGTTTCCAAGTCGGACTCGTTACATCCTAGCGATTCCGAATATTTCAGGATTCGCCCATCCCTACTCCGCATAAAAAGAGCTGTGGTGCATGTTTCAAATCTGCAGCAGTTCAATTTCTCTTGCAGGTACGCTGTGTTTTCTGAGACTTATATTGGATAGGGAAAATCTGAAAGTAAAAACATGTTTTCAGTGCATTACTGTAGCAGAAAGACACCAAAAACGCATGTAATCTGCACCTAAGTTTGTCAATAAAGTTTTGTCAAAGCCAAGTACCAGGAAGAATCAAAAACAACGCAGTTTTTTTTAAATTATAACACTCCAAAAAGAGACAAAAAATGCAGCGCCAAAAACGAGATAAAAATGCATGTTAAAAATACGCACACAGAAATGCAATATAAAAGCATGTGTAACCTAATTTAAATAATAGGTACAGAAATTCTGCAACATCAAAAACTCAACAAAAGATTGTAGTGGGAATGTAGCCGCAGACTCAGTGCACTTTTCTCTGAAAAAATAGAAACAATGAATTTAACTTGCCCTATTAAAAATGGGTGAAGAGCTGAATGCAACAACAAAACATTGCCAGAAAACCAAAATGAACGGTGGTGCCCAGCTATATGCCCGAAAGATGAGAACTATAGCAATGTAAATGTAAAAACAAAGATATAGCGGCACTCATCAAGTAAGATGAAAATATTCCTTTATTTAAGGGAGAACACTGATGGCTTGCTGCCCCCATGCAAAAAATATCTGGGCCCCCTTCCTTTAATTATGACAAAGCTACATATATATCTATATATTTAAATATATATACAGTTGTGCTCAAAAGTTGTTTGACAATAAATGGCTTCACACAACCACTAACCATGAGTGGAGAAAAAGTATTGGTGTTATCATTCATATTCTCTGAAAAAAGACCAAGAAAGCAAAAATTCTTCCAGGATATGTAAACTTCTGAGCACAACTGTATATATATATAGCCACACACATATAAATCATACAAAGCCTCCTTTATTATGTATATTGCCATCCCTTATTACACAGTGTCCTCTCTTGTTATGTACATCTCTGTCCCTTACATATCGGATTAGTTATAGCATCCCCTGTCTTTATCACATACTGTCCTCTCATGTTAGATAATATAGTGCAATGATGGGTGATGGAGCATGGGAAAGTTTGTGATGGACTGGTCTTTTGGTCACCACCTGCTCCATCAGCAGTTATTATATATCTAACAAGAATGGAGACTATGTAATAAAAGAGGGTGCTTCATACTCATCTCTCCTTGGCTTTCCCCATAATTGACATGTCTTCTTTCCTTCATCTGTCAACTTCTTTTTTTAAAACTTCCTTCTTACTTGGTCTTCCATTCAATAGTCCCCACCTGGCCACATGGGGCATAACATATGTTGATGAAGGGCATCATGCTTCATGATGACCATTATTTAAAGAGGATAAAAGATAAACTAAATAAAATAGGAGACAAAAGGTAAAAGAACCAATGGACCTGCAGTGAGAAAGGTAAGGGGAGGAGAAGGAGACCCCTTCCAGGTCCATTTAATATGCATCAAGTTGAATCAATGCAAATCGTATAACATCCATGCCCCCCTCAAATTCAGTGAATGTGCCAAATCAAAATTCTGAAGCTTCACTTATGAAAGGTTTGGCTACTATTATTATTTTGTCACACTTACCCTCATGCCTATAACTGGGTTTGAAAGATTTATGTCTTGTTTTAAACCATATGTTATATTATACTAGTTCATTTTGTTAAAACATTGGAAAAAATGTATATAAAAAAAAATTGGCAAATAGATTATGGTATATCATATTGACTTTTCAGATATCACTTATGTATATTGATGTGTTTAGAATATATAACTGTAGCCAAAAATATCTTAATTTCACATTTTGTTTATTATTTTGATTTAGCATTTTATGATCAGCTTGTTAGTGCGCTTCTTTTTCTAGATAATTTGGCTCTTTCATGATAATGCATTTGCCAGCTTTGTTTATTTTCTATTTTCCAATTTATCTGGCTTGGATGTTCGTTTCAGACAGATGGAGTTATATGAATAAGCCTACCTTAAATTGGAAACCAAATTTTTACAAAATAATTTGCTCTACTACTACTCTATCTTTTACAATTTCTTTCCAGAAAATATAGTAATTAAAAGAAAGCATTGTATACCATGTTATTTTATATAGGGTGGGATCAGTTAGAGAACCAAGTAAAAAAAAAACTTAATAAAACATGATCTGATAGTTAAGCAACAAAAGTTAACATTCACAGTGTAGGAAATAAACTAAAGGCCCCGATACACATAACGATGTCCCAGCGATCCCACCAACGATCCGACATGGATGGGATCGCTGGGACATTGTTAGGCTGATCGCTGGTGAGCTGTCACATAGACAGCCCCTCCAGCGATCAGGACCAGTGAGCAAGCTGGTTTCTAATGTAAACATCGGATATCCAGGAGCCGTGGCTCTTGGATACCCGCTGTTTACCTTGGAAACCAGCGTACACGCTGGTTATCTAAGAGCCGCGCGGCTCCTGGATACCTGATGTTTACCTTGGAAACCAGCGTGTATCCCGTTTCCAAGGTAAACAGCGGGTATCCAAGAGCCGCGGCTCCTGGATACCCAATGTTTACATTAGAAACCAGCGTCCAGCGTCGCTGATCGCTGGTCTCTCGCTGCCACACACAACAATGCGTGCTCGCCAGTGGGAGACCAACGATCGAAATGCCCCAGGCCGATTGAGGACAATCAGCGATAACCTGCAGGGGGGCCGGTCGCTGATCCCCGTCACACACAGCGATCTCGCTGGCGAGATCACTGTGGCGTCACAAAATCAGCAAACTCACTAGCAAGATCGTTGTGTGTGACGGGGCCTTTAGAGAATGGTTTCTCCAAGACTTCTGAAAAAGGTGTATCAATTACTGTAAATAAATTAGATTGATTGGTCATACAGACACTTAGACAATAAATAAATCTGGTCTTCTATCAAAAGATTGGTTAGTGTGCATCATGTCTGAAGTCTAACGTTTTTCAAAAGACCTCAGAAGATATTCTATGTAGATGTATGTAACTGGAAAAAGCTACAAAGCATTACTGAGTAGTTGGTAACTGGACACCAATCTATAGTTAGCCAAATTGTGTATGGGAAAATATTCTATGGACAGAGTAGACAAAAGTGGAACTTTTTAAGCATGAATGCACAATGCAATGTCTGGGATAGCAAAGGACACAGCTAGTTTACAGCATAGGAAAAGTATCGCTTTTTCTGGTTGCTTTCCTTGCAGCCAGAAAAAATGTAAAACTTGTCCATTTATAATGACCACGGACAAGATAAAGATCCCCAATTCACATCAGGACTGCAAGATCCCAGGTACTTTCAGCTGCATCACATCTAATGTGGTATACTTAATTATTTGTATTAAATGTTCAACTGGGGATCTGTATATGGGGGAGACCGGGCAAAAACTGAGAACAAGGATGAATTCTCATCACCACACAATAAGAGAAAAATGAATGGATCTACCTGTGGCAAAACATTTTTGTATGCCTGATCACAGCACCATACACATGCAATTATTGGTATTGAAAGATAACTTCACATCTCAGAGAGACAGAAAATTCTGGGAGTACAAGCTCATGACGACCTTTGACACTCTCAATGCTGGAATGAATGTGTCACATGGATTTATGTCTTTTTACATCAATTAAGGAATTTGCTCCAAAGACCTTGTGGGGGCATCACAACACAATAAAACTTCCACTCCATACCTGTGAACTGGTCCAATATTTATGTTTAACCCTCTCCCATAATGAGTTCTGCTTCACGTCACTTATCTTATCTATTACATTTTTTTCTGTGCTGTGATGTGCATAAATATGTGATTCTTCAGATTTTGAATTAGTCAATCCCTGATGAAGAGACCTGAGTAGTCTCGAAAGCTTGCAATGTGTTACCATCTTTTCAGTTAGCCATTAAAAGGTATCAACCACTGAGGATTCTTAATTCTGAATATTTTTCTATCTACTGGCTAACACGTTACAAAGATATACATCTTTTCTGTATCAAGGTTTATGAAAACATTTTACAGGAGAATGTAAGGGGAGAAGTCCAAGAACTTAAACTAAAAAGACAGTCATTTAAGACAACAAAAACAAAGTGCAAAGATAAATCAAACAATGAATGTTACAAAATGATTTATATTTTGAAATTGCAAAATCTTGACCATAATGAGTATCATTTTCTATTTCAATCATTAGGTATTACCTAACATCTGTAGCAGATCCATGGGAGTCTGGGATATATGAACTCCATCAATTGCTCCAAAGTAACTCTGTAGTGTTAGATTTCATTGTCACATCTGCATACAGATCTCCTTTAAGTGTAGTCAGAGAACAATATATGAATGAAAACTACGTTTTTTGTTCATATTTCATTAACCCCTCTACTCCCAAGGGTGGTTTGTACATTAATGCCCCGGCCAATTTTTACAATTCTGACCCTTTCCCTTTATGAGATAATAACTATGGAACACTTCTATGGATCCAAGTGATTCTGACATTGTTTTTTCATGATATATTGTACTTCATGTTAGTGATACAATTTCATAAATATAACTTGGGTTTATTTGTGACAAAAACGGAAATTTGACAAAAATTTTGAAAATTTTGCAATTTTCCAACTTTGAGTTTTTATGCCCTTAAATCACAGAGATATGGCACACAAAAAACTTAATAAGTAACATTTCCCACATGTTTACTTTACATCAGCACAATTTTGGAATAATTTTTTTTTGTTAGGAAGTTATAAGGGTTAAAAGTTGACCAGCGATTTCTCATTTTTACAACACCATTTTTTTTTAGGGACCACATCACGTTTAAAGTCACTTTGAGGGGTCTATATGATAGAAAAGACCCAAAAGTGACACTATTCTAAAAACTGCACCCCTCAAGGTGCTCAGAACCAGATTGAAGAAGTTTATTAACCCTTCAGGTGCTTCACAGGAATTTTTTGAATGTTTAAAAAATGAATATTTAGCTTTTTTTTCACAAAAAAATTACTTTAGGTCCAATTTTTTATTTTACCAAGGGTAATAGGAGAAATTGGACTGCAAATGTTATTGTGCTATTTGTCCTGAGTACGCAGATACCTGATATGAAGGGGGGACCACTGTTTCAGCGCATGGCAGAGCTCAGAAAGGAAGGAGCGCCAGTTGACTTTTTCAATGCAAAACTGGCTGGAATTGAGATTGGACGCCATGTCTCGTTTGGAGAGCCCATAATGTGCCTAAACAGTAGAAACCCCCCACAAGTTACCCCATTTTGGAAACAAGACCCCCCAAGGAACTTATCTAGAAATGAGGTGAGAACTTTGATCCTCCAAGGGCTTCATAGAAGTTTATAACGTACAGCAGTGCAATTAAAAAATCATATTTTTACACAAAAATGATCTTTTCACCCCCCATTTTTATCTTCCCAAGGGTAACAGGACCATAAAAGTTATTATGCAATTTGTCCTGATTATGCTGATACCCTATACGTGGGGTAACCGCTATTTGGGTGCATGGCAGAGCTCAGAAGGGAAGCAGCACCATTTGACTTTTTTGGCTGGAATTGAGATCGGACGCGAAGTCGCATTTGGTGAGCCCCTGATGTGCCTAAACAGTGGAAACCCCCCACAAATGACATCATTTTGGAAACTAGACCCCCCAAGAAACGTATCTATATGTGTGGTGAGCACTTTGAACCCCCAAGTGCTTCGCAGAAGTTTAGAACGCCCAGGCGTGAAAATAAAAAAATCATAATTTTTCCACAAACATGATAATTTAGTCCCCAATTTTTTTATTTTCCCAAGGGTAACAGGAGAAATTGGACCACAAAATTTGGTGTCCAATTTGTCCTGAATATGCTGATATCCCATATGTGGGAGAAAACTACTGTATGTGCACACATCGGGGCTCGGAAGGGAAGTAGTGACGTTTTGGAGTGCAGACTTTGATGGAGTGGTCTGCCGGTGTCATGTTGCCTTTGGAGATCCGATGATGTGACTAAACTGTTGAAATCCCCCAAAAGTGACCCCATTTTGGAAACTAGACCACACAAGGAACTTATCTAGATGTGTGGTGAGCACTTTGAACCCCCAAGTGCTTCACAGAAGTTTATCACGTAGAGTCATAAAAATAAAAAAAATCATATTTTTTTTCTACAAAAATGATATTTTTACCACCATTTTTTTATTTTCCCAAGGGTAACAGGAGAAATTGGACCCCAAAAGTTGTTGTGCAATTTGTCCTGAGTATGCTGTCTGGGCGCAAGGCAGAGCTTGGAAGGGAAGGAGCACTGTTTGACTTTTTCAACTCAGAATTGGCTGAAATTGAGATCAGACACCATGTTGCGTTTGGAGAGTCCCTGATGTGCCTAAACAGTGGAAACCCCCCAATTCTAACTTCAACCCTAACCCCAACACACCACTAACCCTAATCTCAGCCCTAACCCCAACACACCCCTAATCCTAATTTCATCCCTAACCTTAGCTCTAACCCCAGCCATAACCCTAGTCCTAACCCTAGCCCTAACTCTAGCCATAACCCTAGCTCTAACCTTAACCCTAACCCTAATGGGAAAAAGGAAATAAATACTTTTTTTTATTTTATTATTTTCCCTAACTAAAGAGGTGATAAAGGGGGGGTTTGATTTACACTTTTTAATGTAAAAATAGGTTTTGCATCACCACATTTTGAGAGCTATAATTTTTCCATATTTTGACCCACAGAGTCATGTGAGGTCTTATTTTTGCGGGACTAGTTGACATTTTTATTGGTACCATTTTTGGGCACATGACATGTTTTGATCGCTTTTTATTCTGATTTTTGGGATGCAGAATGAACAAAAACCAGCATTTCATGAAATTCTTTGGGGGGGGCGTTTACACCATTCCTCGTGTGGTAAAATTGATAAAGCGGTTTTATTCTTCGGGTCAGTATGATTACAGCGATACCTAATTTATATTTTTTTATGTTTTGACGCTTTTATACAATAAAAGCAATTTTATATAAAAAGTATTTTTTTGCATTGCTTTATTCTGCGAGCTATAACTTTCTTATTTTTTCGCCGATGACACTGTATGGTGTCTTGTTTTTTACAGGACAACATGACATTTTCAGCAGTACCATGGTTATTTATATCCGTATTTTTGATTGTGTGTTATTGCACAATTTGTTCGGCCGTATGATGATAAAGCATCGTTTTTTGCCTTGTTTTTTTTTTTTAAGAGGTTTACTAAAAAGGTTAACTAGTGGGGCAGTTTTATAGGGTGGGTCGTTATGGACGCAGTGATTCTAAATATGTGTACTGTTATTGTTTTGGTTTTTTTTATTTACAAAAAAAGAATTTATTAGGGGAATATTTTTTTTTTTTTAATTTATTTAGGAAATTTGTAAAAGTTATTTTTACACTTTTTTTTTTCTTTTACTTTATTATATTGTCCCAGTGTGGGACAATATAATAAAGTGTCAGATTGCTGATCTGACACTTTGCAGTGCACTGTGTCAGATCAGCGATCTGACAGGCACTGCTGCAGGCTTTCTCAGCACCTGCTCTCAGCAAGCACTGAGAAAGCCACCTCCCTACAGGATCCTGAAGGCCCCCGTGGCCATATTGGATTTGGGGGCCTGCAGGAAGGAGCGGTGTCACATGATCACACAGGAAGGAGACAGGAAGCGAGAAGCAGACGCCGGGACTAAGATGTAGCAGAATCTGATATGCAGACGCAAGGAGGGTGAGTATGATGTCTTCTGCTCC
Organism: Dendrobates tinctorius; assembly: GCF_039654945.1. Classification (NCBI taxonomy): domain Eukaryota; kingdom Metazoa; phylum Chordata; class Amphibia; order Anura; family Dendrobatidae; genus Dendrobates; species Dendrobates tinctorius. The sequence goes on from NW_027361732.1 coordinate 19,196,164, forward strand.
CCCGCTCATCTTCTTGGCTTATACACGAGTGTATACGGTAATTTTTTTTAAAGGAAAAAATGCTAAGAAACATTTTTTCTTCATATAACGCAAAAGAAAAAACACCTCCCCTTTAGCATATGTTCACACGGAGCGTTTTGGCTTTCATTTTTCCTTTAATATTTGTGAGTGCACTTTCTCCTAAATTTGGGAGGTCCTCCTTCATTCCAAATAGTTAGCTAGATAGTGGAATGCATATTTACCAGCACTTTACAATACCATCTAAAACATGCCCATTTGAATTTTGGGTTTCACCCACCTCCACCACAACGTCCACTGCCATGTGATTAAGCGGCCCTCGCTTGACATTTTCAGAGGGCGAGCAGGTGCTGTGAAACCTGAGTTTGGTAAGGGCCCTCAGTTATCCCTGTATCATACATTTGGGAGAGCTCTCACTCCTATATTTGGTAGGGCCTTCCCTCATTCCAAATTGTTAGTTAGATAGTGTTATACGTATTCCCCATCGCCTTACAATGCCAGCTAAAATACGCCTATTTGAATATTGGGCGTTGCCCACCAACACAACCACCACGTCCATCGCCAAGTGATTATGCAACCCTTGATTCACATTTTAAGAGATCTAGCAATTTTCGTGAAACTTGAGTTTGTGAAGGGCCCTCAGGTGGCCCTGTATCATACATTTGGGAAGGCTCTCACACATTTGGGAGGTCCACGACCACTGCCATGTGATTATGTGCCATCGCTTCACATTTCAAAAGGCCAGCAGGTGCCATGAGTTTTGTGAGCTCCATAGTTCATTTTATCCACCGGTTCCCAAAGGAGCCATTGTCATAGTGGGTAAAGCCACTGTAAGGTGACTATAATACAGGTATTGGAGGAGCTGTATGTTCAATGGTAGTAAATTGGATACTACCAGAAACCAAAACTTTTAAAGAATTAAATTCTGAATACAGTGTATGCAAGCGAGGGCCTGTATTGTGGTCAGTCTGTCAGGCCTGAAACCCATGTCAGGAACATGTACAAGCCTCATTTTACTGGGAAGCAGCCTTCTCAATGTAAAGATACAAGAGTGCCGTTGACCAATCTACACAAGCCTACGTACTTCTTCTGGAAACTAGCCAACCAGGCAGAATTTATCTTTTGTATGGTTATGAGCAACAATGGAGTAATTACAGGATATGTCCCAGAGATTGATGAAGTCTGTGAAGTGTATTACTCAGGTGACAGGCAGTGCTACAGAGCTCAGGTCTTAGCTTTACATTGACCTTGTTTCGATATGTTCAAGGCTGCAGCCTGAATAGGTCTGTGGAGAATATTAGCCCAGTCTCTTAGACGTGCCTAAAATGTAAAGAAACTGGACAATACCGCACCACCATTTTTTTTTTACCCAAATTTAGAAAATTTAAGGGAACCGACAGTTTACTAAACTGACACAATTCTCCTTTAGGAGCCTGGAAAAGTCTGCAATGGTCTTTGTCAAGCATAGAGCAATGTGAAGTGTTAACAAATATGTGTGCCCTATCTAACTAACAATTTGGGAAGAGACATATATGCTGACCAGGGACAGCTGAATGCTGCACTGAGGCAAAAAACTGGATGTGGTTGCTTACTGTAGTGTCTGTGCAACTGCAGATTGTGGGCAAGAGCCATAAGCGCCTCCTTCCTGTACAGCAGATTGGGAAGAATGTAAAGCAGAGGAAGGTCCAGTGGTTTTACCCTCAGACACAGATTTTGTACCCAGGCATTCCGCCGACCTACTGGTGTGCTGCGCATGTCAGCAGTATATGGCGTATTGTAACAGAGGTGTTATGAGGAATTTCCCTTTATAAAGGGATGTGTGGGTAAGATTTTCGAGCTAACAGCGTATATATAGAGCATGTTTCATTATTCATATTAATATACTGTTTAAGGCTAAAACCTGAAGAAGTGTGTGGAGCATATTAATGTATAGATGTTCCACAATGTCCAAGTGCAGACACAAAAATCAACATCAGGCTCCCAGATACATGCTTAAAGAGACAGTGAGAAGGGCAACACACTAAATAAATTATAATAATAGCGTATATACAGTAGAAATTGAGATTAAAGTTTCACCATTGCACAATGTGCAAAGTTTTCCAAAAATTACCCAAGGGGTCTGTATCATAAACGCTGAAAGAGACCGTGATGGGAACCTCACAATACATTTTGCAGTTATTAAGATAGGCAGAGATAGGGAGTAAAAGTTTCGCCATTGCACAATGTGCAAAGGTTTACAAAAACTTAAAATCATTATCCACGTTGGGTGTACATATATGACCGCTAAGTACTTGTTGCAGAAGCATGAGGAGTAGGATATGATTTCCTGAACAAAATAGGCTTGGATGGTAAGGCATGGACGTTAAGACAACTTCCAAAAAGAACATTTGAACTGCATTTACGTTAGGTTGCTATCATCCATAGGGCTTAAAAAGTCAGAGGAAATCAAACCTTTTTGCAATTGTAGAAGAGAAAGCCTTTCTGCAGTTTCCATTGACAGGCATTAGCGCTTATCCATTATGACTGCACCAGCCCAACTAAAGACCCGCTCAGACAACACACTTGTGGCAGGGCATGGCAGCACCTCCAATGTGTACAAGGAGAGGTCGGGTAAGGAGTGCAGCTTGGAGAACCAATAGTAAAAAGGCACTGGTATGATCACTTGAATACTCTTTCACCATCTTGTTCAACTTCTCACTCCTCATCATAGTTATACCCACAGATAGCCCTTGCTGATGTGACAGTTTCATGAAAATGGCCCAGTTGGTGGACATTTTCCCCTGAGTTGCACCAGGTGTGCATGTCTCTCTCCTGTAATCCTTGTGAGTGAAAAGAGCCTGTACCTCTGCCAGCAGTGTTGTCTGAGGGTAAGCAAGTTTTCCACAATGCCCCTTTGGCATGCATGCACTTAAAATGGCATGTCTGCCTCCGACATGAGAGAAGCAAATTTATCTTTGAACTGTGGGTCCAGAAACATGCACAGCCAGTATTTCATGGTGGACAACATGTTTTTCACATGAGGGTCTTGGCAAAGGCATCAGGACATGAACTGCGCTATGTGTGGCAGACTACAAAGAGTCAAGCGTTCAATTTTTTGTATATCGCCTTTCTGACACATGGCAATAGCAGAGTAAGGAGAATAATTGGCACTAGTAAATTGCAATGTTTGCCTATCTCTGCAGGCTTTGTGCCAGTCACACAACTGCTAGATAAAGATACGCTATTTATATAACCAATAGAAAATTAGTATTTTTTTATATTGCCTTTCTGACACATGGCAATAGCAGAGTAAGGAAAATTATTGGCACTGGTAAATTGTGACATTTGCGCATCTCTGCAGGCTTTGCACCAGTCGCAAAACTGCTGGATAAAGATACGCTATTTATTTAACTAATATATATTTTTTTGTTTTATTATATTGCCTTTATGTCACACGTCAACAGCAGACTCATGGAAATTACCGGTAAATAGTGATGTTTGCATAGCTCAGCAGGTTTTGCGCCAGTCGTGCTTCTGCTAGATAAATATTAGCTATTTCAGCAATAGGTGAGGAATTTTACTTAGCAATTAGCTTTTAAAAATATGTTTACTATATGCTGGCACTGAGGACTATCATGTAGCTCCAAAAACATTTGTTTAGTATATGCTGGTACTTAGTAATAATATTTGGCTCTAAAAATAGATGTTTTGTATATTATGGTAGTGGATGAAAGCCTGCCTATCTCTCCCTAATTCTATAGTCTGTTCCTACATTATACAACACAATGCAAACTAGCAGAGATCTACAGCATGTACTTGCAATGAAAACACCTAGGTGCCTGCCTTTCCCTTGTATTAAATGTCTCCCTACACTTTCTCCACATATCAGTGAACTAACCTTCACTCTCAGTAGCTCTTAGGCTAAGTTCACATTAGCGTTCGGCGGCTTTTCAGATGGCTGAGTACTTCCTCCCTGAAGCTCTGCCCACTTCCGTACTTCTTCCGTTTAGGTCCGCATACATCCGCATGTCCTGCATACCCAATGTTAAAGATAGGTACGCCTGATGCATGCAGAAGTAGGCAGACCTAAACGGAAGACGTGGGGAAGTGGGCAGAACTTCTGCGAGGAAGTATGCAGCCATCCGCAGAGCCCCCAAAGGCTAATGTGAACTTAGCCTTAAAAGAGCTTTCTGTAATCAAAAACTCTCCCTATGTGCTGCTTTCACTTTCCCTATGCTTACAATATGCTTACACTGCGCTATTTCGAGCTGTAATGTGCGCAAGATGGCACCGGCAGGGATTAAATATCCCCTATGATGCTGTAAGGCCAGCCAATCACAGTAATGCCACACCAAAGATGGCGCCGTCATTACTGTGATTGACAAGCAAGCCCAGCATGTTTATTGGCTGCAAATAAAGAGCGAAACATGCTGGGTGGTTCACGCAAATATGCTATGGCGAATAGCAAATTACGCGACGAGTAGCCAATAGCCCGAATAGCATACTGTTCATGCAGGTAGCGAACAGTGACGAATGTATTCACTCATTACTAATTTTTACCACTAAAATGTCAAATTTCCACATCTCAATGTTATAAAATTGTGTGAAGCACCTAAAATATCAAAATACTCACTACACCCCTAGATAAATTCCTTGAAGGGTCTAGTTTCCAAAATGAGATCACTTGTGGGGGTTTTTGACTCTTTTCACATGTCATCGGTTTTTCAAATGCAACATGACATTGTCAATATATCTCAGGCAAAAAGCGCTTTTCCTCTTCTAGCCCTGCCATGTGCCCAAGCAGAAGTTTTTCACCACATATGGGGTATAGTCGCATTCAGGACAAATTGCAAATCAAATTATGGGGTTCCTTTTCTTCTATTATCCATTGTGAAAATTGCAAATTTTGGGCAATAGCAACATTTTTGTAAAAAAAAAAGAATAATTTTTAATATGTCGACCTAATGTTATCAAACTCTTTGTGCTACCTGTGTATTTGAAATTTTAACTATACCATTGGAAAAAATCCTTGAGAGGTTTAATTTTAAAAATGGGGTAACTTGTGTTTTTTTTCACTGTTTAGACACATCAGGGGCTTTCCAAATGTGACATGACACCCTCAGACCATTCCATCAAAGTCTCCATTCCAAAAACGTCAATCCATCCTTTCCAAGCTCTGCTTGTGCATACAAACAGTAGTTTTCATTTTCATCCACATGTGGGATACTGGCTTGCTCAGGAGACATTACATAGTACTACTTCACTTCTGAGGCTGACTGTGTGCACAAACAGTGGATTTCCCCAATATATGAGGTATAAGCATACTCAGGAGAAATTGCACAACATATTTTATGGTCCATTTCTCCTGCTACCATTGTGAAAATTACAAATTTAGAGCTAAAGTAACATTTTTGTGAAAAAAGTTGAATGTTCATTTTTTTCCTTCACATTGCTTTAGTTCCTGTGAAGCGCTGGAAGAATTAATAATCTTCAATGTGGTTTTGAGTACTTCGAGGGGTGAAGTTCTTAAAATGGCATCACTTTTGGGTATTGTCTGTCATATACATCCCCAAAGTCACTTCAAATGTTACCAGGCCCCTAAAAAATAATTTTGTACATTTTGTTGGAAAATTGAGAAATTGCTGATCAATTTTTAACAGTTGTAACTTTTAAACAAAAAAATGTGTTTCAAAAATAATCCAGATGCAAAGTAGACATTTGGGGAATGTTATTTATTAACTATTTTTGTAACATAACTTTTTGATTTAAAGGGAACCTGTCAGCAGGATTGTGCTGAGTAACCTACACGCAGTTTCTGTTGGTGCCATAAAACAGACATGTCAGCACCGGAGCCCACATCAAAGGGAAGAATTCCAACATGGGTGTATTATTACGCCCAACATCGGAAAGGGCTTAATCCTTATTTATTGTCTTCAGTTAATGAGATTCTTGTGCTCTGGGGCAGGCCGGTGGGGGTGGTCCTTTTATGGTGCTCTTCTTACATATCCATCTATATGGCTTATGATAGGTCACTGATCCTTCAGTGATCTGCCCCCTATTTTAAATACTGCATATGTTATTTTTTGGAAAAAAAATTACATTCATCATGTAGGCACCGGTGGCGGCCCCTGTGCTGTAGCATGATCAAATCTATAATATCCATATATTTTTTTTAATTTAGTGATATATATTTGTTGAGAAAAGAAAAAAATTTCTTCCTCAACCATTTTGCTAGAGGAAAAAAAAATTGACTTAATCAAGATGGCACAGGCAGCGCTTGCGCAGTGGCACTTATCGGATTGCCAAATTATTAATTATCACTTGAATATGTCCAATTCTTTTTGCTACCAGGAGATAAGCTTACTTTAACTGTATATTATAGAAGCTTGTCTCCCTCTCCATTTGCCTTAAATAGACATTTAGCTAAGACAAGAAAGCATGAGTGAATGTACAGTATGTATGTGAGTGTATGGAAAGTTGGCTACTTAAACTGTCTACCCAACAGGCTAAAGGCACACATTAAAATGGCCAAAACTGCTGATAATTGGTTTAAGGGCTTTCCAATTCTCCCTAAGCAATTTTTTCTCCATACCCCTCTTAAAAGACTTGAATGCTTGGCTTAGCATTTATGTATATTGGTAGTTCTGGAGAGGCAGATGTCTGCTGAATGAGCATTCACCAGATAGCTAGCTAATGTATGTGGGCAACTTAAGGGTATGTGCACACTACAAGTCTTATTCAGCATATATACAGAAAATTCTGACATTGGTGTTAAATATATCAGTAGTATTGATTGGACTGGTATATTTTTGTATACATAATTTACAACTGTATAAAAAACATACTGTAGTCTACTCTTTTTTATGCCCTATGGCTTCTTGATTATTTTGGGAGCTAATAAGTGTTGCTTGCTACTTTATGCTATATGCTTTCCACACAACATATAACAGGAGAAACAAATATTTTACCTATATCATGATATCAGGCAACATAAATTATGGGTAATTCAGAGCGAGCTCACCCAAATACGCTGGAGTTTTAATTTCTGATGTATATTCCTGGAGATTAAAGCAGAATTATCCTCCATTCTCTTGTCAATTAAATAACATTTTGATTATTGAATACTTGTGGCATGAAACACCATAATTTGCCTATATAATTCGAGATGTGGGGTTCTTAGTTGTAGCATAAAATAATTGAAAGAAAAGTGAACAGTAAATCAGTAGGACTGAACAACTATTATTCCATTAATATAATGATAGATAAACGACAAGAGATAAATTTAATTTTCTGCGGAAATTAGTCATCTTAGCGTCTAAAACAAGATAAAATGGACATTGTTTATGTGTCAATGCTGCTGTTTTGCTCTGTAGAAGCTCAACGGGAGGAGGTCACCAATACTTGCACTCCCTGAGGGCACACAGCAATTAGCTTTGGCCTCCAGGATCTCAAGGTATCCCTAGAGGAGCATGACAATTGAAGCTGGGCTGCATGTTAGTCATGCCGACAAGGATAGAAGTACTTAAGCCCGACAGAGAATTATGTATTGTCCTCTCAGCCAAAATTCTGTCTTTTCTTGAAGCTTAATAATTTCCTGGAGCACAGTTGCTTTTATAAAAATATGGTACTTGGTAACACTAGTTGATATTGCTTCTATGTTTGTAGTCTATATAAATTGTGGCCACAGTTCTGGGATATACAATAGATTCAATTGGCTGAAAAGGATTGTCAGTCACATTCATTTGTCAGGCTTGGACTTCCTGGCCAATGAAACATAGTTTCTCCCCTTTCCGGAATCTGTGTTTCTTTCATATTTATTTGGCCTTCTGATTTATCTTTGTATTCTGATTCGATTTTCTGTTTCCATTATTGGCTTAGTCTGTACCTAATCTCACTAGTTGCATTGGATCTTGCTACAATTTTTTATGAACAATTAGAGTATGACAATTGTGACATCTATTTCAGAAGATAAAACCATGGTAGAAATCCGAGGCTGATATCTACAATGGATTTGCCATAGAAGTGAAAATGTCCGCATTCGACTTTGAATTATAAGTAAATCAATATAAATCTAAAATAAATGCTCATCACATCCAGTATGTCTGAAAAAAAACATTGTTTACTTTTTTGCTGTACCTTAATCTAACTACCACCTTAAGATTTGCAAGCCTATTTACAGTAAGTACAGATGGATTCTCAAGATGTCAACCCAGCCTGCACATGTTCAATATCTTCTCTTTTCTTGTAGGCAGCCACTTGCTTTCAGACATTTGACTTGTACTGGCATTATGGCAATATGGGAATAGCACAGTTTACTAGGGTTTTTCTCCTGGATGATAATTCAGGTGAGAATTGTAACGGTATAAATGAGATTTTTTTTTTAATGGCATGGGGTCCCATCTATTTTTAACAACCAGCACAGGCAAAATCGAAAGCTTCGGGCTACAGCGCTCAGCCGTCATCATTATCTTGACTGGTTTTAAAAAATAAAGGGGTCCCCACGACATTTCTTGAAATTTAATTAAGCCATGAAATTTTGATGCAGCAGAGTTGGAGTGCATCATGGGACAAGTGTGGGTCATTTTTTCATCTGATGAGTGAGGATTATGGTGTTTTTTATTTTTAATTTTTGAAAACAAATGGGTAAAAGACAGTGAGAGTTTTATTTCAACTAAAGAAGCCTGTGTTTTTAATGCAAATAAAGAACTTTATTCTGGCTGTGTGTTTATTACAATCTAACAATACAGTTAGTAATAGGGGAATCTTATTGAAGCCTCTCCATTACTAACCTGTGGGTGTGATGTGACATTACAAAGCTGACATCAACTCCACAAATATTACCCCACTTACCACTGCACCAGTGCTAGTGGGAAGAGCTGGTCAAAGCACCAGAATTGGAGCATCTAATAGATGTGCCATTTCTGGAGTGGCTGTGGACTGCTTTATTTAGGCTGGGGGGCCAATATCTATGGCCTTTTAACAGTCAGAGAATACCAGACACCAGATGTCTGCATTAGCTTAGCTGGTTGTCAAAAACGGGGTGACCCTACGCTATTTTTTTAAATTATTTATTTAAATAATTAGAAGATATGGCACGGGGACCTCTCTATTTTTTGATAACCAGACAGCTAAGGGCTGCAAACCAAACCTGTCAACTTTACCTGCACTGGTTATCAAAAATAGAGTGGAACTCATGCAATTTGTTTATTTATTTAATTATCTCAAAGGTGCCTGCTGATGAATACTCTCATCAGCCTCTACTGCTTTCACTACTTCAGTGAGAGCAGACCTATGCTAAAGAGAATAGTAAAAAGATTGCCACCAATTACAGCTGCTGGCTCACACACTGTCATCCGTCTGACAGCATGGGAACCACAACACTCTGACTGGCTGTAGCAAACTTACCGCCGATCATAGTTAGCGTTTATCACTCTATAACAAAGATGACTGAATGGTTAACACCTAATTTTTGGGCTGCTGAACCCAAACAGTAACACCAACATCCTGGAGAAATCGGTGTTCATGGTCCGTGCACAGGTGTTTGCCCATCACTGCTAGCTAACTCTATGAGGTATCATAAGAGATGATTTTTCTTCTTCTAAACAAATGGTGCTTAGAATAATTGCCAAACTTGAAACTAAAAAGGTTTTCCTATTTGTGACATTTATGGCATATTGACTGGATATGCAGGATATGCTAAAAATGTCAGATATTCCAGTCTGCATCTGTCTTTGTATATATTGTCAATATACCATAAATGTCCCAGATGGAGCAACTCCTTTCTAGGCAATCTATCATCAGATTTTTGCCACCTCATCCTAGAGAAGCTTGACATAAGGGAAAATACCCTGATTCCAGAAAAGGTTTATGTGCTTTACTGGTTGCTACAAGTAATTAAGAACTGTCTTATCTACTGCAGATCTCGCAGTTCTCGGAATATTCCTGCCCATACTACTGATTGACAGCTTTCTATGTGCTCTGTGCATAATCTGAAAGCTGTCAGTTCTAAGGCAGTGACAGGTGTTGATAGGGAGAGGATTAAATTAACCCTTCACGGTTGATCCAGTGATTTCCAAATTATTCCACAGAGTGTTGCTAGCAACTGGGAATGACCACACGGTGACGTGGGTCTCTGTATGGGAGGATCAAGACAGATCACTAGTCCCGTTTATTTTAGTCACTTCTTTTATAATATTTTGATTAATTATGCAAAGTTCTCAACTACCAATAGCATCATGGTAATGCTTCACTTTATAAGCCAATAATATTGCAAGAAAACCAGAAACTACATATATGTCCGTATCCAAATAGCATAGAAAGTAGTATAATGGCATATTCTTCAGAGTAATACACCCCCAGGTCCCTTATCGTGCACCTGATGAGGAACAGTCTGGTTTCATGACTGTCATGATCCATGCTGGATTATGACAGCTAAAAGCACTAGTAACCTTTTTTTTTCCTTATGCTGGTGGTTTCAGTTCTAGCTTTGCCCCGGTGGCCGTTAGTGTCATTGCACTTGATGTTTTCTTTGCTTTGCCTTTTGCCCCCGGTGGTCACTGGGATTATAGCAGCTTTTGGCCTCTGATCATTTGACCATTCCCTTTTCCTATATAGGGTCACATGGTCTATGAGCAGGTGTTGGTGATATTGCTCATTTCCAACTAAGACTGGTGGAGGAAGGAACTACAGAGAGGAGTTCCTTGCAGCTCATGGGAGCTTTGGTGTCATAGCTTCAGGTGGAAGCTGAACTCAGGTGTCGAGCTTCAGGGGTGAAGCTGAACTTTGTCATCTTACTCTGTTGCTGGGAGCAAGAGCAACAGAGCAAAGCTAAGTGGTGTTTCCCTGTTTGTATTTTTCTTTGGTGTGTATTAGGACAGCGGTGGGGTCAGTGCCTGCACCACCTAGCTCCCTAGCAAGGGATAGGTGTAGGGTGTGCTATGGTGACAGGATCCTGACCGGCGCCTGGTGCGGAACCGGCCTAGGGATCGTTAGGAGTGTAGAGACACTGACTCAGGGGAGTGCAGGAGGTCTCCACATCCCCCTTCCCTATCGCAGGGCCCACCGTTGTAACTGTTTCCCCTTCCCCCGTCTCTTGTTGTTTTAGTTACCGGCCTGCGGGTCGTGTCACACAGGACAGTTACACGTGCCGTGTCTTGTTGTTTTAGTTACTGGCCTGCGGGTCATGTCACACAGGATGGGTCCATGTGACATTATCACCAACCATAACATTTTTCTCTGGTGAGCCATGGGCCAAGTTCAGACCAGTGAGCAGTTGCTGCTGGCCCTCACTGAGATGAGTGAGGAGCTGCATGATGTGTTTCAGCAGCACCTGCAGCGGAATTATGTGTCTGAGGCTTATCCTCTGCCTCAACTAGAGGGTCCATATACGGCTTTGGCGAGGATGTGCCGCGGAGTCCCTGCTGGGGAGCAGGACTTGCTTACACAGGTGGATGTACCGAGGCAGGTGGGTGGAGTCGGTGTCCCCATAGTGCTGCCTGGTGTTCCCCAAGGTGAAGGGGTACATCCCTGTAGTGAGCAGACTAATGATTTAGTCCAGGGCCCTGACGCCGAAACTTTTGTACTGTCAGAGAAGCCGTGTTCCCCTTGTCGTGTGGAGGAAGACGACCTGGGAGTGTATATTTCCTCATCGCCCTCAGAAGGTACTATGACAACAGAGGTGATGGTTGACAAGGTACCTTAGGGCATACCGGTGCTTGTGGACAGTGGAGCAGAAGTCAGCCTGGTTGATGCTCAGGTTGTCCAGACTCATAGTCTGAGGTGTAAGACGCTGGACAAACCCATAATCGTCCAGGCCATTAACTCTGTCCAACTGAGCCAGGAGGGTTAAACCAAGCCGTAGAAGACATTGAGCTGCATAGCGGACATCAGGATGTGTCCCAGCCATACTATGTCTTGTTGGGAAATCCAGCACCTATTGTTGTGGGCCCCCCTTGGTCTAAAAAACACAACCCGGTCTTAGATTGGCGGACTAGGGAAGTAGTCAACTGGGAGCAGTCATGTGAGGGCTTCTGCCTAGGGACTACTGTCTCTGCCATCTCTCTACAAACATCCCCTTCCTCTCCAGTGGTAGCAGCTGAGGTGCTGCAGGAGAGTAGGGGCAAGGGTCAACCCTCGCCATTAGCCAACCCTTAGAGGCACAAACCTCGTAGTAGGAGGGGTTGGAGGGTGGTGTTTCCCTTGGTGAATTGCAGGGGTGTGAGTGTGGTGACACAGGGGGACGCCTCTGTTGTCAGTTCCAGAGAGAGTTCACCGTGTTGTGACAAACGAATGTGTGGCAATAAACGTTCAGGTCCGGACCTGTGTGTGAACGAGCATGTATGGGTGGCCACCAAAAACATCCAGTGGAAGTGTGTTGTGGGGGTCTGGAATTCTCAGGTGATCGGGCTGTATCTGGTGTCGGCTATCCAGGGCCTGGAGACTTACCAGCTCTAGTTACCCCCAAACATACACATACACAACTCATTCCCAAGGTCAGCACTTCGGAGATGTGTGGTGCCTCCAGAACATATATTGCCAATACCAGCGGTGCTCGTTTGTCATCAACCTGAAGTGCAGGTAGTTGCAGAGTTGAACTCTGGACCTGGGCATCCCCGCTTTAGGTGGTTCCCTGATGAGGAACGGTCTTGAGGGTCCGGAGGCTCCTCATTAAGGGAGGGTACTGTCATGATCCATGCTGGATTATGACAGATAAAAGCACTAGTAACCTTTTTTTTTCCTTAAGCTGGTGGTTTCAGTTCTAGTTTTGCCCCAGTGGCCATTAGGGTCACTGCACTTGATGTTTTCTTTGCTTTGCCTTTTGCCCCCGGTGGTCACTGGGATTATAGCAGCTTTTGGCCCCTTATCATTTGACCATTCCCTTTTCCTATATAGGGTCACATGGTCTATGAGCAGGTGTTGGTGATATTGCTCATTTCCAACCAAGACTGGTGGAGGAAGGAACTACAGAGAGGAGTTCCTTGCAGCTCATGGGAGCTTTGGTGTCATAGTTTCAGGTGGAAGCTGAATTCAGGTGTCAAGCTTCAGGGGTCAAGCTGAACTTTGGTGTCTTACTCTGTTGCTGGGAGCAAGAGCAACAGAGCAAAGCTAAGTGATTATTATTATTATTATTATTATTATTATTATTTATTGTTATAGCGCCATTTATTCCATGGCGCTTTACATGTGAGGGGGGTATACATAAAAACAAGTACAATAATCTTAAACAATACAAGTCATAACTGGTACAGGAGGAGAGAGGACCCTGCCCGCGAGGGCTCACAATCTTCAAGGGATGGGTGATAATACAGTAGGCGAGGGTAGAGCTGGTCGTGCAGCGGTTTGGTCGATCGGTGGTTACTGCAGGTTATAGGCTTGTCGGAAGAGGTGGGTCTTCAGGCTCTTTTTGAAGGTTTCGATGGTAGGTGAGAGTCTGATATGTTGTGGTAGAGAGTTCCAGAGTAGGGGTGATGCGCGAGAGAAATCTTGTATGCGATTGTGGGAAGAGGAGATAAGAGGGGAGTAGAGAAGGAGATCTTGTGAGGATCGGAGGTTGCGTGCAGGAAAGTACCGGGAGACAAGGTCACAGATGTATGGAGGAGACAAGTTGTGGATGGCTTTGTATGTCATGGTTAGGGTTTTGTAATGGAGTCTCTGGGCAATTGGGAGCCAGTGAAGGAATTGACAGAGGGGAGAAGCTGGGGAATAGCGGGGGGACAGGTGGATTAGCCGGGCAGCAGAGTTTAGAATAGATTGGAGGGGTGCGAGAGTGTTTGAGGGGAGGCCGCAGAGCATGAGGTTGCAGTAGTCAAGGCGAGAGATGATGAGGGCATGGACTAGGGTTTTTGCAGATTCTTGGGTGAGGAATGAACGGATGCGTGAAATATTTTTGAGTTGAAGTCAGCAGGAAGTGGAAAGGGTTTGGATATGTGGTTTGAAGGAGAGATCAGCATCAAGGATTACTCCGAGGCAGCGAGCTTGTGGGACTGGGGAGAGTGGGCAGTCATTTACTGTAATTGATAGGTTCGTAGGGGGGGTCACGTGAGATGGGGGAAAGATGATGAATTCTGTTTTGTCCATGTTGAGTTTCAGATATCTAGTGGAGAAGAAGGATGAAATAGTGGACAGACATTGAGGGATTCTGGTTAGTAGGGAGGTGATATCTGGTCCAGAGATGTAGATCTGTGTGTCATCAGCATAAAGATGATACTGAAAGCCATGAGATTCTATGAGCTGTCCCAGGCCAAAGGTGTAAATAGAGAACAGCAAGTGATGTTTCCCTGTTTGTATTTTTCCCTGGTGTGTATTAGTACAGCGGTGGGGCCAGTGCCTGCACCACCCAGCTCCCTAGCAAGGGATAGGTGTAGGGTGTGCTAGGGTGACAGGATCCTGATCGGCGCCCGATGCAGAACCGGCCTAGGGATCGTTAGGAGTGTAGAGAAACTGACTCAGGGGAGTGCAGGAGGTCTCCATGTCCCCCTTCCCTAGCGCAGGGCCCACCGTTGTAACTGTTTCCCCTTCCCCCGTCTCTTGTTGTTTTAGTTACCGGCCTGCGGGTCGTGTCACACAGGACAGTTACACGTGCCGTGTCTTGTTGTTTTAGTTACCGGCCTGCGGGTCGTGTCACACAGGACGGGTCCACGTGACAATGACAGCCTGAACTTTTACCCCAATTACAAAAATTTATCTTAAAGCAACAAAAATGGAGAAACGAAACCTTCAGAGAATGGAGAAAATGAAACTTCAGCTCTGATTTTAGTTTTAACCCTTCACAATCCCCCTAGATAATTCTTTTTAACACATATGCAGCATCAGAGGTGCTATCCCAAGCTAACAGCTTGAGGGGTATGGGTCTTCACATGACTGATGCCGTGTTACCAGTCATGGCTGTCGCCACGCACCCGTCCCCCTTGTATACTGCAATTCACAAATAACCATTTTTGATGACGGTGGTGGAGATCTTTTGAAGGTAGCCATGTGCTTGGCTTCAACATCTTCATCAAGTAGCCTTTTGAGATCGGTGCAGAGAAGAGCAGGGGCAGCGATGCCTTTGGTATCATCATTAGCTGTCTTAGTGCAGAATTTCCTAATACATACAGAAATACACCAAAGAACAAGTTTTAGTATCACATATACAACAAGGAGACAGGCAGCAATATGCAACAAGCTTTGTAAGATCCCAGCTATCCAACTGTCAATTCCCTTAAATCAATTGGCTGGATTGAGAAAGGAGAAGGTGTCTGACCACCAACTTTCCTTATTACGATCATTGTCTTTATTGTATTGATCTCTGAGTCTTTGAATATCTTCTAACTTTAACTTTTAACTTCTACCAATAATAATATGGAAAATGCGAAAAACCAAAACATAATGCCCCCATTTTTTGGTATTGGCTTGTTGGGTGATAAGGAGAACTTGATAGGGACCGTCACACAAGGGTTCTAGTCCGTGTGTTAGGAGTCAGATTTCTGCCCTCACTATGCAGGAATCTAGACACTCACATTCTGCAGTCTCCTGCTCATTGTCTACTGCAGAAGATATTGCAGAGCAGGTTGACTTGCAGCAACTGTCTCCGGAGGCTAAGTCCTTCTTTCCGTCTTCTGAGCATGCTCAAGAAACGAGCTCTCATTGGTGTTCGTGAGTCAGGTGCTCAGGTCCTGCTCCTAATTCCATTGGTTAAGCTCAGAGTTCTGGAGATTTCCGTAAGGTCCCGTTTGCTATAAAAATTGTGCATGGCTGTTCCGCCATGCGCTAGTATAGTCATACTTGCTGTTGTGTGTTTGTTGATGGATGCATGATCTGGTGAATGGCTCATTTGAAACCCTATCACTATGATATTACGCTAGTGTGAGGGAATGAGTTATAGCCAGTATTAGCGCCATTGCTCCACAAGCACACCTGCTAGCGTCTACATCGCACTTGCGTTTTCTGCGGTGTTATCCTGCGGCATTCTCCACGCCGCGCTGCTGTAGCGGCTTTAGTGTGCGTTCGCGGTTGCAACGCGTTCACACTAGTATTTACGGTAGGTCCAGATGGATGTAGTGCCGTCATTTATAACTACTCCGGTGACCACTTACCACTTGTGTGCCGCTGAGTCCCTGTGTCTCTAACAGGCTCAGCGTTGTTACAGTTATCATTTGTAATAGCAGCTCTGTGAATTCAACAGAGATTGCTTAAGTGCACCTGGGTGATATCTAACCCTGTGCACACTATCGCCTGATTGCTCTGCCTTCACCTAGCAGCGGTTTTTACAGCTACTGCACAGTGGACCCCGAGTGGCGAAAGCACTTTATTTATATTTTTCATTTAGTGCCTTCCGCCACTCCTAACATTGTACTTCCTGACATGCCTTTTCATGACTACAAAATCACCAGGCTTCAGGTTATAACAGATATCAGTTTCTGCTGAATCTGGAAGAGAAGATGAAACTAGAGCATGGGTGTTAGCAAGATTTTTGCTAAGCTGAATAACACATTGAACAGCACGGTCAGTTTCTTCTGATAACTGCTGAGGTTGGAAATTTGCAACTGGGGGCCTAGTACCAAACAATATCTCATATGGGGACAGGCCATGTTTTGCAATAGGGGTAGTATGAATGTGGTATAGTACAATCGGTAGGAGCTCTGGCCATGGAGCCATAGTCTCCTGCATCATTTTGGTCAATTGTCCCTTCAGTGTGCCTTTTATGCCTCTCAACTTTCCCACTGGATTGTGGGTGATACGGAGTATGGAGGGCTACAGTGGATCCAAGCATTGTCAGAACTTTTTGGTACACATGAGAAGAAAAGGCTGGACCTTGATCGCTTTCAACAACTTTTGGAACCCCATATCTGCATATGACTTCCATCATCAGTTTCTTCGCTGTGGTTTTTGCGGTCATGTTGGTAACAAGGAATGCTTCCGGCCAACTGGAGAACATGTCAACAACAACCAAACAGTATTCATACCTTCCAGACTTAGGCAACGTGATATGGTTCACCTGGAGCCTTTGGAAAGGATAGGGCTTAGCAAGATGCTTCGGGGGTACACGTTGAAGTTGATCGGGATTACAAGTCTGACAGATATTACAGGCACAGTTGTGCACTGCCAAAACTGTGGAAATTCCTTGGGCCCAGTAGAATTTTTGCACCAGGGCCTGATTCTTTCCTCGATATATAGGCCCTTATGGCAAAAGCAGGGTACATCCGCTTAGGGAGACACACGAGTTGGTCCTTTTTCCAGAGACCATTATCCATACGTGCCCAATCAGTCTTCCATTGCTTCACCTCTTCCTTTGGAGACATTCTCTGCATCGTCATTAAGTGGTCTCGCAGGGTCCGACAGAAAACTTCAGTCTGTTGTAAATCATCAGGTTCTTGTAGGGTCAATGCTTCTTGTAACTGTTTACACTGACAGCGTGTGGTCACCATAGTTGGTATGGTTGGTTCAACGGGTAAGAGAGCGGCGGCTTTTGTTTGCATATCCGCAAATGCGTTGCCAACAGTCTGTAGACTGTTCCTAGGACCATGCGCCTTAACTTTAATAATAGCACCTGAGTAGGTAATTTGATCAAGTCCATGAGGGTTTTAACAGCTTCAGCATTTTTCACTGGGGTTGCGGCAGTAGTAATAAACCCTCAATTGGCCCATAGAGCCCCAAAATCGTCCGTATATATATTAGCCCGTCTGTTCTTGGCCAAAGTACATGCAGTAGACAGAGCCTGACTGTGCCTGACTGTGCCTGACAGAGCCTGCTGACTGTGAGGGCGGGAGCGCAGCTGTGTGCACTACAGTGTCCTCTGGTAACAGCATATCCCGTGTGGAATCTACCAAACTCATCAGCATATCTTGAAACATCCGTGTATAACACCAGATGAGGATTTGGAAGTGGATTCTCACTGGCATTTGATGGAGTAGCTGTTTCTTCTATCAGAAATTGGGAACAATCATATTGGAGGTAATCCACATCATTGCCATCTTTCCTTATAATTCATTATACTGTCTTTCAAGGCATTGTAAAGGGGTTGCATTATGCGGGATGCATCTGGTATCCACTGACAGCAATAAGTGCATAGTCCAAGAAAACGCTGGAGTTCAGTTTCATCCTTTGGGAAAGGAAGGGAGCTGACAGCTATTTTTCTTTCTTCTGTGATGTGTCTCACACCCTGAAGGAGACAGTGACCCAAGAATATCACTTGACCAAGGCAGAACTGAAGTGCCGAGGCTGAAACCCGACAGTTCAGTGGCAGCAATGGCAATAAAACACTCGCTCATATTTTTTTGCAAACTGGTTGGGAGTGTTTTGGGCCCCTTGTGGCATAACTGTGGGAAAGGCATGCAAAATCCAGATTTCCTCACTGTCTTCATCTGCATAGGGGTTATGTAATGTAAGAACCATCTGACCATCATCATGGAATTGTATTCTGGAGAAGAACTGTGATAATAAATCTGCCCCCAGTAAATTTAATGGACATATGGGAGAGATAACGAACTGAGCAGTAACCTCGGGGAAGGGTCCCACAGGGATGGGTTTTGTAAGAGTATGTTTATTGGGTCTGCCATCTACTCCAATTAAAACAAGCTCTTGATCTGAGAATTGAATAGGGATATCCGTAGGTACATCTGATGATTTGATTATAGAATTGGCCGCCCCAGTGTCTACCATGAACTTAACAAGGGTGTCCCCTACAGGGAGCGTGACGGATGAGCATGCCTCAGGTTGGTGGAGGACATTGTTATGGCAGACCCTGGTTGGCCACCCCTTCAGTATGGACAATTATCAGGATTTTGGGGCTGTCCGTAACCGGGGTATCCTCTAGGGTTCCCAGTATTTAGATTACGATTAGAAGAGGGACCTTGAGGGTAGCATCTATCAGCGGGAGTGTGACAGTCTCTCTGAAAGTGACCGAGTCGGCCACAGCGCCAGCATTGCAGATGAGAATTGGCACGGTGGATCTGGGGAGTAAGGTTCCAAGTCATAGGATTAGGAAAGTAGGGAGCTGAAGTCTGAGGGGGGCCAGAGTTTGCTGTCTGCTCCACTGATAAGGGACTGGCTGTGTACTTGCAGCCACGCTGGGCGCGATGGTGGGGGCTGCTGTTAGAGCAGGAGCTGTCACAGCTGCGGCTGTTGGTTTATTTTTCTGTTTCCCTGCTGCTGCATAGCGGGATAAATTTTTCTGAAAACTTTTTATTACATTCAATGCATCATCCGGGGTGGAATTCTCGACGTCAGGTCTAACTGACATTATTGCCTCTTGCAATTCGGGTTTAACGCCATACATCAAAGCTGCCACAAAAAGATGTGTATGGGCTTTATTATACAGTGAGAATCCCAGATCTCTAAATACTACCATAAGACGCCCATAGAACTTCTCGGCAGTCTCCCCCTTGTCCTGTGTGACTAGAGTTGAGTGAAATGGGTCGGTCATATTCAAAAGTCGGTGACTTTCGCTGAAGTTGGGTTTCATGAAACGAAACCCGACCATAGCCTGAGGTCGGCCAAGAGGTCGGCGACCAGAGCGCCAAAGTCGCGTTTCAAAAGATGCTTCCAGCGCCCTTTTTCAGCCAATGATGGAGGACGCACACTGTGGGCAATGCGAAGACATAGGCATCGGTCACCACCATCTTTGAGAAGGGCATGCAAGTGATTGGCTAGCTTTGTGTGGTGTCACAGGGGCTATGAAAGGGCATGCACGCCGACCACCATCTTACTTCTGCCGATCTTAGCATTATGGAGAGGTTGCTGCTGCTGATTCAGAATAAGGGAGAGCGTTAGACAAGGAAGAAGAACCAAAAATCTGCTTCTGCTGTTAGCGATTTCCACTTACAACACAATACTTTGTGTGCAGTGACAGGGGAGGATCTATTTTTGTGCATCAGCTCTGTTGGTTATTAGGCTGCCTTATAAGGCTCCGTGATAGCTGCAATGCTGTTTGCACACTGCTGTGCAAACTGCTTTTTTAAAAGCAAAACTACTTTTCTTCCACTTTTCTGCACAGTTACCAAGCGTTCATTTTTCCACCCTTTTATGTGTGCAGCAGTCCTGCTTATTAGGCTGCCTGCGTCCATACTTGGACTGAGAACATCATTGTCAGTGTCCCCAAATCTCTAGTGAGATCCAAATTCTCACCAATCCTATAGACACTCTACACCTTGTCATACACCATCCAATTTCAGCCTGTTACATTGAGTTGTAATCTCTACTGGGCCTGAGACAATAGTTCAGCGTCCTTAAATCTTTAGTGAGATCTAAATTCTCACCAATCCTATAGACACCCTCCACCTTGTCATACACCATCCAATTTCAGCATGTTACATTGAGGTGTAATCTCTCCTGTGCCTGAGACAATAGTCCTGCATCCCCAAATCTATAGTGAGATTCAAATTCTCACCAATCCTATAGACACCCTCCACCTTGTCATACAGCATCCAATTTCAGCCTGTTACATTGAGGTATAATCTCTACTGGGCCTGAGACAATAGTTCAGCGTCCTCAAATCTCTAGTGAGATCCAAATTCTCACCAATCCTATAGACACCCTCCACCTTGTCATACACCATCGAATTTCAGTCTGTTGCATTGAGGTATAATCTCTCCTGAGTCTGAGACCATAGTTCTGTGTCATCAAATCTATAGTGAGATTTAAATTCTCACCAATCGTATAGACACCCTCCACCTTGTCATACACCATCCAATTTCAGCCTGTTACATTGAGGTGTAATCTCTCCTGGGCCTGAGACAATAGTTCTGCATCCTCAAATCTATAGTGAGATTCAAATTCTCACCAATCCTATAGACATCCTCCACCTTGTCATACAACATACAATTTCAGCCTGTTACATTGAGGTGTAATCTCTCCTGTGCCTGAGACAATAGTTCTGCGTCCCCAAATCTATAGTGAGATTAAAATTCTCACCAATCCTATAGACACCCTCCACCTTGTCATACACCATCCAATTTCAGCCTGTTACATTGAGGGTTAATCTCTCCTGGGCCTGAGAAAATTGTTCTGCATCCTCAAATCTCTAGTGAGATCCAAATTCTCATCAATCCTATAGACACCCTCCACCTTGTCATACACCAATCCAATTTCAGCCTGTTACATTAAGGTGTAATCTCTCCTGGGCCTGAGACAATAGTTCTGCATCCTCAAATCTATAGTGAGTTTCAAATTCTCACCAATCCTATAGACACCCTCCATGTTGTCATACACCATCCAATTTCAGCCTGTTACATTGAGGTGTAATCTCTCCTGGGCCTGAGACAATAGTTCTGCATCCTCAAATCTATAGTGAGATTCAAACTCTCACCAATCCTATAGACACCCTCCACCTTGTCATGCACCATCCAATTTCAGCCTGTTACATTGAGGTGTAATCTCTCCTGGGCCTGAGACAATAGTTCTGCATCCTCAAATCTATAGTGAGATTCAAATTCTCACCAATCCTATAGACACCCTCGACCTTGTCATACACCATCCAATTTCAGCCTGTTACACTTAGGTGTAATCTCTCCTGGGCCTGAGACAATAGTTCTGCATCCTCAAATCTATAGTGAGATTCAAATTCTCACCAATCCTATAGACACCCTCCACCTTGTCATACACCATCCAATTTCAGCCTGTAACAATGAGGTGTATTCTCTCCTGGGCCTGAGACAATAGTTCTGCATCCTCAAATCTATAGTGAGATTCAAATTCTCACCCATCCTATAGACACCCTCCAACTTGTCATGCACTATCCAGTTTCAGCCTGTTTCATTGAGGTGTAATCTCTCCTGGACCTGAGACAATAGTTCTGCATCCTCAAATCTATAGTGAGATTCAAATTCTCACCAATCCTATAGACACCCTCCACCTTGTCATACACCATCCAATTTCAGCCTGTTACATTGCGGTGTAATCTTTACTAGGCCTGAGACAATAGTTCAGCGTCCTCAAATCTCTAGTGAGATCCAAATTCTCACCAATCCTATAGACACCCTCCACCTTGTCATACACCATCCAATTTCAGCCTGTTACATTGAGGTGTAATCTCTCCTGGGCCTGAGACAATAGTTCTGCATCCTCAAATCTATAAATCTATAGTGAGATTCAAATTCTCACCAATCCTATAGACATCCTCCACCTTGTCACACACCATCCAATTTCAGCCTGTTACATTGAGGTGTAATCTCTCCTGTGCCTGAGACAATAGTTCTGCGTCCCCAAATCTATAGTGAGATTCAAATTCTCACCAATCCTATAGACACCCTCCACCTTGTCATACACCATCCAATTTCAGCCTGTTACATTGAGGTGTAATCTCTCCTGGGCCTGAGAAAATTGTTCTGCATCCTCAAATCTCTAGTGAGATCCAAATTCTCATCAATCCTATAGACACCCTCCACCTTGTCTTACACCAATCCAATTTCAGCCTATTACATTGAGGTGTAATCTCTCCTGGGCCTGAGACAATAGTTCTGCATCCTTAAATCTATAGTGAGATTCAAATTCTCACCAATCCTATAGACACCCACCACCTTGTCATACACCATCCAATTTCAGCATGTTACATTGAGGTGTAATTTCTCCTGGGCCTGAGACAATAGTTCTGCATCCTCAAATCTATAGTGAGATTCAAAGTCTCACCAATCCTATAGACACCCTCCATGTTGTCATACACCATCCAATTTCAGCCTGTTACATTGAGGTGTAATCTCTCCTGGGCCTGAGGCAATAGTTCTGCATCCTCAAATCTATAGTCAGATTCAAACTCTCACCAATCCTATAGACACCCTCCACCTTGTCATGCACCATCCAATTTCAGCCTGTTACATTGAGGTGTAATCTCTCCTGGGCCTGAGACAATAGTTCTTCATCCTCAAATCTATAGTGAGATTAAAATTCTCACCAATCCTATAGACACCCTCCACCTTGTCATACACCATCCAATTTCAGCTTGTTACATTGAGGTGTAATCTCTCCTGGGCCTGAGACAATAGTTCTGCATCCTCAAATCTATAGTGAGATTCAAATTCTCACCAATACTATAGACACCCTCCACCTTGTCATACACCATCCAATTTCAGCATGTTACATTGAGGTGTAATCTCTCCTGGGCCTGAGACAATAGTTCTGCTTCCTCAAATCTATAGTGAGATTCAAACTCTCACCAATCCTATAGACACCCTCCATGTTGTCATACACCATCCAATTTCAGCCTGTTACATTGAGGTGTAATCTCTCCTGGGCCTGAGACAATAGTTCTGCATCCTCAAATCTATAATGAGATTCAAACTCTCACCAATCCTATAGACACCCTCCACCTTGTCATGCACCATCCAATTTCAGCCTGTTACATTGAGGTGTAATCTCTCCTGGGCCTGAGACAATAGTTCTGCATCCTCAAATCTATAGTGAGATTCAAATTCTCACCAATCCTATAGACACCCTCCACCTTGTCATACACCATCCAATTTCAGCCTGTTACACTTAGGTGTAATCTCTCCTGGGCCTGAGACAATAGTTCTGCATCCTCAAATCTATAGTGAGATTCAAATTCTCACCAATCCTATAGACACCCTCCACCTTGTCATACACCATCCAATTTCAGCCTGTTACAATGAGGTGTATTCTCTCCTGGGCCTGAGACAATAGTTCTGCATCCTCAAATCTATAGTGAGATTCAAATTCTCACCCAACCTATAGACACCCTCCAACTTGTCATGCACTATCCAGTTTCAACCTGTTTCATTGAGGTGTAATCTCTCCTGGACCTGAGACAATAGTTCTGCGTCCTCAAATCTATAGTGAGATTCAAATTCTCACCAATCCTATAGACACCCTCCACCTTGTCATACACCATCCAATTTCAGCCTGTTACATTGCGGTGTAATCTTTACTGGGCCTGAGACAATAGTTCAGCGTCCTCAAATCTCTAGTGAGATCCAAATTCTCACCAATCCTATAGACACTCTCCACCTTGTCATACACCATCCAATTTCAGTCTGTTGCATTGAGGTATAATCTCTCCTGAGCCTGAGACAATAGTTCTGTGTCATCAAATCTATAGTGAGATTAAAATTCTCACCAATCGTATAGACACCCTCCACCTTGTCATACACCATCCAATTTCAGCCTGTTACATTGAGGTGTAATCTCTCCTGGGCCTGAGACAATAGTTCTGCATCCTCAAATCTATAAATCTATAGTGAGATTCAAATTCTCACCAATCCTATAGACATCCTCCACCTTGTCACACACCATCCAATTTCAGCCTGTTACATTGAGGTGTAATCTCTCCTGTGCCGGAGACAATAGTTCTGCGTCCCCAAATCTATAGTGAGATTCAAATTCTCACCAATCCTATAGACACCCTCCACCTTGTCATACACCATCCAATTTCAGCCTGTTACATTGAGGTGTAATCTCTCCTGGGCCTGAGAAAATTGTTCTGCATCCTCAAATCTCTAGTGAGATCCAAATTCTCATCAATCCTATAGACACCCTCCACCTTGTCATACACCAATCCAATTTCAGCCTGTTACATTGAGGTGTAATCTCTCCTGGGCCTGAGACAATAGTTCTGCATCCTTAAATCTATAGTGAGATTCAAATTCTCACCAATCCTATAGACACCCTCCACCTTGTCATACACCATCCAATTTCAGCATGTTACATTGAGGTGTAATCTCTCCTGGGCCTGAGACAATAGTTCTGCATCCTCAAATCTATAGTGAGATGCAAATTCTCACCAATACTATAGACACCCTCCACCTTGTCATACACCATCCAATTTCAGCATGTTACATTGAGGTGTAATCTCTCCTGGGCCTGAGACAATAGTTCTGCTTCCTCAAATCTATAGTGAGATTCAAACTCTCACCAATCCTATAGACACCCTCCATGTTGTCATACACCATCCAATTTCAGCCTGTTACATTGAGGTGTAATCTCTCCTGGGCCTGAGACAATAGTTCTGCATCCTCAAATCTATAGTGAGATTCAAACTCTCACCAATCCTATAGACACCCTCCACCTTGTCATGCACCATCCAATTTCAGCCTGTTACATTGAGGTGTAATCTCTCCTGGGCCTGATACAATAGTTCTGCATCCTCAAATCTATAGTGAGATTAAAATTCTCACCAATCCTATAGACACCCTCCACCTTGTCATACACCATCCAATTTCAGCCTGTTACACTTAGGTGTAATCTCTCCTGGGCCTGAGACAATAGTTCTGCATCTTCAAATCTATAGTGAGATTCAAATTCTCACCAATCCTATAGACACCCTCCACCTTGTCATACACCATCCAATTTCAGCCTGTTACAATGAGCTGTATTCTCTCCTGGGCCTGAGACAATAGTTCTGCATCCTCAAATCTATAGTGAGATTCAAATTCTCACCCATCCTATAGACACCCTCCAACTTGTCATGCACTATCCAGTTTCAGCCTGTTTCATTGAGGTGTAATCTCTCCTGGACCTGAGACAATAGTTCTGCGTCCTCAAATCTATAGTGAGATTCAAATTCTCACCAATCCTATAGACACCCTCCACCTTGTCATACACCATCCAATTTCAGCCTGTTACATTGAGGTGTAATCTCTCCTGGGCCTGAGGAAATTGTTCTGCATCCTCAAATCTCTAGTGAGATCCAAATTCTCATCAATCCTATAGACACCCTCCACCTTGTCATACACCAATCCAATTTCAGCCTGTTACATTGAGGTGTAATCTCTCCTGGGCCTGAGACAATAGTTCTGCATCCTTAAATCTATAGTGAGATTCAAATTCTCACCAATCCTATAGACACCCTCCACCTTGTCATACACCATCCAATTTCAGCATGTTACATTGAGGTGTAATCTCTCCTGGGCCTGAGACAATAGTTCTGCATCCTCAAATCTATAGTGAGATGCAAATTCTCACCAATACTATTGACACCCTCCACCTTGTCATACACCATCCAATTTCAGCATGTTACATTGAGGTGTAATCTCTCCTGGGCCTGAGACAATAGTTCTGCTTCCTCAAATCTATAGTGAGATTCAAACTCTCACCAATCCTATAGACACCCTCCATGTTGTCATACACCATCCAATTTCAGCCTGTTACATTGAGGTGTAATCTCTCCTGGGCCTGAGACAATAGTTCTGCATCCTCAAATCTATAGTGAGATTCAAACTCTCACCAATCCTATAGACACCCTCCACCTTGTCATGCACCATCCAATTTCAGCCTGTTACATTGAGGTGTAATCTCTCCTGGGCCTGAGACAATAGTTCTGCATCCTCAAATCTATAGTGAGATTAAAATTCTCACCAATCCTATAGACACCCTCCGCCTTGTCATACACCATCCAATTTCAGCCTGTTACACTTAGGTGTAATCTCTCCTGGGCCTGAGACAATAGTTCTGCATCCTCAAATCTATAGTGAGATTCAAATTCTCACCAATCCTATAGACACCCTCCACCTTGTCATACACTATCCAATTTCAGCCTGTTACAATGAGGTGTATTCTCTCCTGGGCCTGAGACAATAGTTCTGCATCCTCAAATCTATAGTGAGATTCAAATTCTCACCCATCCTATAGACACCCTCCAACTTGTCATGCACTATCCAGTTTCAGACTGTTTCATTGAGGTGTAATCTCTCCTGGACCTGAGACAATAGTTCTGCGTCCTCAAATCTATAGTGAGATTCAAATTCTCACCAATCCTATAGACATCCTCCACCTTGTCATACACCATCCAATTTCAGCCTGTTACATTGCGGTGTAATCTTTACTGGGCCTGAGACAATAGTTCAGCGTCCTCAAATCTCTAGTGAGATCCAAATTCTCACCAATCCTATAGACACCCTCCACCTTGTCATACACCATCCAATTTCAGTCTGTTGCATTGAGGTATAATCTCTCCTGAGCCTGAGACAATAGTTCTGTGTCATCAAATCTATAGGGAGATTTAAATTCTCACCAATCGTATAGACACCCTCCACCTTGTCATACACCATCCAATTTCAGCCTGTTACATTGAGGTGTAATCTCTCCTGGGCCTGAGACAATAGTTCTGCATCCTCAAATCTATAAATCTATAGTGAGATTCAAATTCTCACCAATCCTATAGACATCCTCCACCTTGTCACACACCATCCAATTTCAGCCTGTTACATTGAGGTGTAATCTCTCCTGTGCCTGAGACAATAGTTCTGCGTCCCCAAATCTATAGTGAGATTCAAATTCTCACCAATCCTATAGACACCCTCCACCTTGTCATACACCATCCAATTTCAGCCTCTTACATTGAGGTGTAATCTCTCCTGGGCCTGAGAAAATTGTTCTGCATCCTCAAATCTCTAGTGAGATCCAAATTCTCATCAATCCTATAGACACCCTCCACCTTGTCATACACCAATCCAATTTCAGCCTGTTACATTGAGGTGTAATCTCTCCTGGGCCTGAGACAATAGTTCTGCATCCTTAAATCTATAGTGAGATTCAAATTCTCACCAATCCTATAGACACCCTCCACCTTGTCATACACCATCCAATTTCAGCATGTTACATTGAGGTGTAATTTCTCCTGGGCCTGAGACAAAAGTTCTGCATCCTCAAATCTATAGTGAGATTCAAAGTCTCACCAATCCTATAGACACCCTCCATGTTGTCATACACCATCCAATTTCAGCCTGTTACATTGAGGTGTAATCTCTCCTGGGCCTGAGACAATAGTTCTGCATCCTCAAATCTATAGTGAGATTCAAACTCTCACCAATCCTATAGACACCCTCCACCTTGTCATGCACCATCCAATTTCAGCCTGTTACATTGAGGTGTAATCTCTCCTGGGCCTGAGACAATAGTTCTGCATCCTCAAATCTATAGTGAGATTCAAATTCTCACCAATCCTATAGACACCCTCCACCTTGTCATACACCATCCAATTTCAGCCTGTTACACTTAGGTGTAATCTCTCCTTGGCCTGAGACAATAGTTCTGCATCCTCAAATCTATAGTGAGATTCAAATTCTCACCTATCCTATAGACACCCTCCACCTTGTCATACACCATCCAATTTCAGCCTGTTACAATGAGGTGTATTCTCTCCTGGGCCTGAGACAATAGTTCTGCATCCTCAAATCTATAGTGAGATTCAAATTCTCACCCATCCTATAGACACCCTCCAACTTGTCATGCACTATCCAGTTTCAGCCTGTTTCATTGAGGTGTAATCTCTCCTGGACCTGAGACAATAGTTCTGCGTCCTCAAATCTATAGTGAGATTCAAATTCTCACCAATCCTATAGACACCCTCCACCTTGTCATACACCATCCAATTTCAGCCTGTTACATTGCGGTGTAATCTTTACTGGGTCTGAGACAATAGTTCAGCGTCCTCAAATCTCTAGTGAGATCCAAATTCTCACCAATCCTATAGACACCCTCCACCTTGTCATACACCATCCAATTTCAGTCTGTTGCATTGAGGTATAATCTCTCCTGAGCCTGAGACAATAGTTCTGTGTCATCAAATCTATAGTGAGATTTAAATTCTCACCAATCGTATAGACACCCTCCACCTTGTCATACACCATCCAATTTCAGCCTGTTACATTGAGGTGTAATCTCTCCTGGGCCTGAGACAATAGTTTTGCATCCTCAAATCTATAAATCTATAGTGAGATTCAAATTCTCACCAATCCTATAGACATCCTCCACCTTGTCACACACCATCCAATTTCAGCCTGTTACATTGAGGTGTAATCTCTCCTGTGCCTGAGACAATAGTTCTGCGTCCCCAAATCTATAGTGAGATTCAAATTCTCACCAATCCTATAGACACCCTCCACCTTGTCATACACCATCCAATTTCAGCCTGTTACATTGAGGTGTAATCTCTCCTGGGCCTGAGAAAATTGTTCTGCATCCTCAAATCTCTAGTGAGATCCAAATTCTCATCAATCCTATAGACACCCTCCACCTTGTCATACACCAATCCAATTTCAGCCTGTTACATTGAGGTGTAATCTCTCCTGGGCCTGAGACAATAGTTCTGCATCCTTAAATCTATAGTGAGATGCAAATTCTCACCAATCCTATAGACACCCTCCACCTTGTCATACACCATCCAATTTCAGCATGTTACATTGAGGTGTAATTTCTCCTGGGCCTGAGACAATAGTTCTGCATCCTCAAATCTATAGTGAGATTCAAAGTCTCACCAATCTTATAGACACCCTCCATGTTGTCATACACCATCCAATTTCAGCCTGTTACATTGAGGTGTAATCTCTACTGGGCCTGAGACAATAGTTCTGCATCCTCAAATCTATAGTGAGATTCAAACTCTCACCAATCCTATAGACACCCTCCACCTTGTCATGCACCATCCAATTTCAGCCTGTTACATTGAGGTGTAATCTCTCCTGGGCCTGAGACAATAGTTCTTCATCCTCAAATCTATAGTGAGATTCAAATTCTCACCAATCCTATAGACACCCTCCACCTTGTCATACACCATCCAATTTCAGCTTGTTACATTGAGGTGTAATCTCTCCTGGGCCTGAGACAATAGTTCTGCATCCTCAAATCTATAGTGAGATTCAAATTCTCACCAATCCTATAGACACCCTCCACCTTGTCATACACCATCAAATTTCAGCCCGTTACATTGAGGTTTAATCTCTCCTGGGCCTGAGACAATAGTTCTCCGTCCTCAAATCTATAGTGAGATTCAAATTCTCACCAATCCTATAGACATCCTCCACCTTGTCATGCACCATCCAATTTCAGCCCGTTACATTGAGGTGTAATCTCTCCTGGGCCTGAGACAATAGTTCAGCGTCCTCAAATCTATAGTGAGATTCAAATTCTCACCCATCCTATAGACACCCTCCACCTTGTCATACACCATCCAATTTCAGCCTGTTACATTGAGGTGTAATCTCTCCTGGGCCTGAGACAATAGTTCAGCATCCTCAAATCTATAGTGAGATTCAAATTGTCACCAATAGTAGATACACCTTCTACCTAGTTTTACAGTACCATATAGCTGGTGGTATTTTGGGTACATTTTCACAAAAATGAGGAAGTATGGTGGAAGACACCATCGAAGTGGGCGGGGGTTGCCAGCTGGTCCCGATGGTGGTGGTGGTGTTGCATCTGTTGGTAGTGGCAAAAGGTCAATAGCACCTAAGGCAGGGGGTGTTGAGCCTGCGTCATCGTCTGGCTCCACAAGGCCTCGAAGGCTCTCTTTTCTGGGCATAGGTAAACCACTTTTAAAGCCGGAGCTTCAGGAATAAGTTTTGGCTTACATTGCTGACACAGCCTCCAGCTCTCTCGCCTCCTCTTCTGAAGTTTCAAAAAATAAAAGCACTGAGTCATCAGTGGAGGCTCCTGGTCAGGAACAACACCTTTCCTTGTGTCCTTCACCCCTACCAAAAGTGAAGGATGTGGCAGGCCACACTACCGATTACTCCATGGAGCTCTTTTCACATACCATGCCTGGGTTAGCAAGTCATATCGTGAATTCCCCAGTCCAAGATGAATCTGACATGGAGTGCACTGATGCACAGCCACTGCTAGATTTTTCTGCTGGTACATTCACTCAAAGCACAACATTGTCCTCGCAGTGTACTGAGGCAGAATCAGACCCTGATAAAACTCAGGTGCCCCTTCCCGCATACTATACCACCATATACGGTGACACAGAGGAAGGTGCACATGAAATTGAAGAGGAGGTGATGGATGACCCAGTTGTTGACCCAGATTGGCATCCATTGGGGGAAGAGGGTGCCGCTGCCAATAGTTCAGAAGAGGAAGAGTAGGATCCGCAGCAGGCAATGACATTGCAACAGCTGTTATCCGGCAGGACCTTAGCAGTCCAAAAACGTGTTACAAAAACCAAAACAGTTGCAGGACAGCTTGGCCAGACAGTCAAATTAGCACAGCGTGCAAGGTCTCAAAATGTCTTCCATAGTAGGAAGAGTGCAGTGTGGCACTTTTTTGAACAAAATCCTAATGATCAGGCAAAAGTTATCTGTAAGAAATGTGCAAAGACCTTTAGCTGAGGGAAAAATCTGAGAAATTTGAATACCAGTTGCATGCTTAGACAGTTAAACTCCATGCACTTGCAAGCGTGGACGGACTACCAAACCTCACATATCACATGTGCACCTGCTCCGAATTAAGGTAGTCAGCAACACTACATCGCTTCCGCCACTGTAAGACCACCGGTTAGCACACCACCAGCAGCAAATGTCGAGGTGTCGTCGCACGGGCAAAGCAGTCATGGAATCACAATGTTATTGCTGTGAAAGAATGAATCTAGGCCATCAGCAACACCACCAACACCATCACCATCACCAACCTCTCTCAGTCCGCCATGTCCACCGCTAGTTCCACCATATGCAGCTCTCAAGTCCAGCTCACTCAACCAGAGACTCTGAGTAGGACAATAAAGTACTCATCCTCTCATCCGCGTACACTGGCTTTCAACGCCAACATTGCCAAACTAATCTCGTTAGAGATGATGCCCTACTGGTTGGTTGAAAGCAACGCTTTCCGCGAGCTCACGGCCTACGCAGTACCACGCTATGACCTACCCAGTCGGCACTTCTTTTCGCAAAAAGCCATCCCAGCCCTCCACGTGCATGTGAAAGATCGCAATGTCCATGCACTCAAGCAATCAGTTAGTGGAAAGGTGCACCTCACAACAGATGCATGATCCTGTAGGCATGGCCAGAGCCGTTACATGTCCATCACTGCACACTTGGTTAATGTGGTGGATGCAGGGTCCACAGGGGACAGCGGCGGTGGGACAGTGCTGCCTAGCCCACGATATAGGAAACAGTTGGCTGTAGGCGTTCGACCCTCCTCCTCCTCCTCCAGAAGCGAAAGCTCGTCCACAGAGTGCAGTCGCACGAGCACTCCATCAGCAGCTGCCATTGTTGCACATGAGGTGTCCCACTATCGAACAGCTAGTGGTAAGCGTCAGCAGGCTGTGTTGAAGATGATGTGTTTGGGCGACAACAGACACACCGCGGAGGTCATGGCTGGGCAGTCTACATCTTGAGGCAGGCAAGGTAGTTAGTGATAACCGCCGGAATTTTGTGGCAGCCATAGCCCTTTCAAAACTCAGACACATACCTTGCCTGGCTCACACCTTGAACCTGGTGGTGCAGTGCTTCCTCAATAATTATCCGGCTGTAACACCCCTGCTCCATAAGGTGCGAAGACTGTGCTTGCACATCCGCCGGTCGCCCGTACACTCCAGTCGTATGCAGAAGCTGCAGCGATTGCTCCACCTTCCCAAGCACCGTCTAATTATCGACATTGCAACAAGGTGGAACTCCACCCTGCACATGGTTCAGAGGCTGTGCGAACAGAGGCAGGCTGTAATTCATTTGTGGGAGGATACATGGGCAGGCAGTTTGCAGGCAGACATGGAGTTGTCTGGTGTGCAGTGGTTGAAGTTGAAAGACCTCTGTAAAGTCCTTCAGTGTTTTGAGGAATGCACACGGCTGGTAAGCACAGACGACGCCATTATAAGCATGAGCATCCCACTTATGCGTCTGCTCATGCAAACTTTGACAAACATTAAGGAGCAGGCATCTGCAGCCGAGGAGGAAGAGGAGGAGGGAAGCCTTGATGACAGTCAGCCATTGTCTGCTCAGGGAAGTCTCATGGATGAGGTGGAGGAAGAAGAGGAAGAGGAAGAGGAGGAGGAGGAGGCTGATGGGGATGATTATTTTCGGGAGGAGGATGCTTCTCAGGGGGCAAGAAAAAATGTTGGCGTGGCAAGGTCAGGTACAGGGTTTGTGCGTGACTGGAGGGATGTTGATTTGCCAGAAAGTGCTCCTCCACCCAGCACTCGCAGTGCATCATTGACACCTGGAACATTGGTCCACATGTCTGATTATGCCTTGCAGATCCTAAAAAGGGACCCCCGCATTGCCAAAATGATGAACGATGACGACTACTGGTTGGCCAGCATCCTGGATCCACGCTATAAAGGCAAATTCCAAAACATCATGCCTCAGGATTACCTAGAGCTAATATTGGCTAACAAACAAGCAACTCTGGTAAACCGTTTGTTTGACGCATTCCCAGCACACTGCGGCGGTGATGTTTTTCCAACGAGCCATAGGGGGCAACATGGAAGAGGTGCTTGTGGTGCACACAGCCGAAGTGGCGTTGGACACAGGGGTTTCATGACCATGTTGTGGACTGATTTTTCTAGTACCGCTCACACGACTGGTAATATTGCATCGATCGAAAGTGACAGGAGACAGCAGTTGTCAACTATGGTAACAAACTACTTCTCCTCCCATATCGATGTTCTCCCTCACCGGTCATTCCCCTTTGACTATTGGGCCAGTAAAATTGACACCTGACCTGAATTGGCACAATATGCCTTACAGGAGCTCGCTTACCCTGCTGCTAGTGTGTTATCTGAACGAGTATTCAGTGCTGCTGGGTCAATCCTGACAGAACAAAGGACCTGTCTGTCGACCCAAAATGTTGATGATCTAACCTCCATTAAAATGAACCATGCATGGGTTTCAAAGGATTTTGTCCCACCCTCCCCTGCTGACACGAAGGTTGCCAGAAAAATGGCTTGCTTTTGTCCTCCTCTTCCGCGGACATCTCCAATTGCTCCATTTGCAGCTGCTGAATGTCCAACATCAACATATGCCATTTTTTCCACCTCCCTAACTGAGCTGCCTCCCCCCACAGGGCCGGGGTCACCACCTGGCACACGCACCCGTGCAAGTGCCGTTGCCCTGGACAGGTGGGTGGGCACACTCTTTGGAAACGGCCATGGCACAAGGTTCCTCATAGTAGAATCAAATGTCTCTGAAGGTGGGGGTGCACACCCGCTGTCAGACACACCGGCGTACTAAGAGGGGCCCTGTGCCTGTACCGCCGCCCACGAGTGGGCCCCCCCTGCTTGCTCAGGGCACCAGCACTTGCAATACTTACCTCTCCCTGCTCCACCACTGTGTAGTCTGGCCTGTTAAATACTTCACTGGGACTGCCAATGCAAATTTGGTGAAATGATAGATGATGGTTAAGCCGTAGCTAAGCCCTGTCCTGCTGGGCTCTATCTTCAGATGATCAATGGCTTCCATTTGTTATGGACGTTGACTCACAATGAGATGCAGTGGGGATTTAGCATCAGCTTTCATGGTTTTCCGACTCACAGACGTGTGACATTCCTGCCCACATTTTTAAATGTGTCCTCTCATGCCAATCCAATAGAATCGCCTATGGCCTGTGTCTTTTGCACTCCAAAGTTATCTGACAGATCATGATAGGCAGTGAGGACAATGTCTACATCTGTCCCTGTGATCACAATTTGATGGAGATGAGTAACGGTGATGGGTTCCACGGTACTGCTATACAGCAAACCTTTCTTCACAAGAACTGTTTTCGCTGTCTCCACAGACAAAGTAACTGAGGGTCAGCATCGCCTCTGAGAATTCTCCAGGGAGTTTTTACCTTGATTAGTAATTCCAAAATTTCTTCAATCAGTCGACTTTCTGTCTGTACTTGTATCCATCTCTTTTCCTCTTGCGTAGAGTCTGGACTGTCTTACTGAGACTGAAATATATATGAAGATTGAAAATTACCCCAACAGTGTATACTGGTGTACGCTTCAAATACATAACCCTTTTTCTACTTTTTAGATTCTTGTCTAATCCATACTGAGGCTGTGAGTGTCTTTGTCGGACTCCGGAAATATACACGCAGATTTTTAATGTTTAAAGTATGCTATATATACCTGCTATCCAGTGATACTGTACCCTTTCTCAACTTTCTACAATCACGTCGAATCCATACTGGGCCTGAGACCATCTGAGTCTGCCTCCTGATATATAGACATAGGTTTTTCATGTGTACACTATGCTACATATACACCTGTTATCCGGTGATACTGTACCCTTTCTCAACTTTGTACAATCACATCGAATCCATACTGGGCCTGAGATCCTCTGAGTCTGCCTCTTGATATATAGACATAGGTTTTTCATGTGTACATTATGCTACATATATACCTGTTATCTAGTGATACTGTACCCTTTCTCAACTTTGTACAATCACGTCAAATCCATACTGGGCCTGAGACCCTCTGAGTCTGCCTCCTGATATATAGACATAGGTTTTTCATGTGTACACTATGCTACATATACACCTGTTATCCGGTGATACTGTACCCTTTTTCAACTTTGTACAATCACGTCAAATAGGTACTGGGCCTGAGACCCTCTGAGTCTGCCTCCTGATATATAGACATAAGTTTTTAATGTTTAAACTATGCTATATATACCTGTTATCCAGTGATACTGTACCCTTTCTCAACTTTGTACAATCACGTAAAATCCATACCGGGCCTGAGACCCTCTGAGTCTGCCTCCTTATATATAGACATAGGTTTTTCATGTGTAAACTATGCTACATATATACCTGTTATCTGGTGATACTGTACCCTTTCTCAACTTTCTGCAATCTTGTCGAATCCATACTGGGCCTGAGAACGTCTGAGTCTGCCTCCTGATTAGAGATGAGCGGTGTTCGAGTCGACATGTTCGCCAAGTTAAAATTCCAGCTGTTTTGGGCGGTGTTCGAGCCGTTCGTCGACCTCGAAGACTTTGCTTAAAATTCGGCTGTTCGAGGTTGCGTTCGAGAACGGTTCGTTCACCAAAAGCGTAACTTCATTTTCACATTAATAATGGTTTTCAATGTTAATAGACTGTTTCATGGCATAGTAGCGGTGTGTGGTAGCAAGCGGTGTAGCACACCAGTCAAGGAGCTACACCGTGTGTGTTTCTAATTATTTTTTACCGCATCTTGTCCAGAAAATCCTTTTGGGCCTTGTAGCACTGTCTGCTACTCATCAGAGGAGCCCACCCGTGAACCAAGCTGTGCCGCCTGTTTATGTAAGAACCATTTTTTAACTCCATTTAGCCCAGTGAATACTTTGGGATTAGTACCAGTGTCTACTGCTCAGCAGAGGAGCCCACCTGTGAACCTAGCTATGCCGCCTGTTTATGTAAGCACTGTCTGCTACTCAGCAGAGGAGCCCACCCATGAACCAAGCTATACCGCCTGTTTATGTAAGAACTGCGTGCTACTCAGCATAGAAGCCCAGCTGTTAAGCAAGCTACAGCACCTGTTGTTTGGACACTTAATTTTTTCTGGAATGCCGGTTAGGCCTAACTCTGGAATTCCGGTTGACCTGCACTTACTGGGAAATCCTCGTTCGTGGGGAAGAATTGGAATCCCAGATCCCCATCACTAACGGGGTTCAGCGGGTTATCTGCACCTGTAAGCGACACACGCTGGACCTTTCAGTGTAGCGCGCATGCAGCCCCGGACATGTAAGGGCATGACAGACCTGTTATTGATCGATCTCGTGTGCCAGAGCCTCGCGTGTCCCTCTAGTAAGCTTGACGCGTACCGCGGGGGCATGCCGGAGTCTCGTTCGTTAACGGAATTAAGCTGACAAATCGCTAGCACAACTAAAAACGGACATCCACCACCCACAGAATCAACAAAGCTTGCAATCTGTCAATCTTTTCTGTAGCTGGCATGGTTGAGGTTTCCTGGGTGGAGTCGAATTAAGCCGCAGGCTCCACTCCTGGTGGTGCCCTTCTGGACATTCCTTTAAGGTTCAGCTTTGCAACCATACTGCCCCCGGAAAACAAACACTTTGCCTTTATGGACGCTGTTCGGAGGTTCGTGGGAATAACGCTGCCCGATCGGCAGTTGGCCTAATTTAAGGTGGGAAGTCCGACGGCATATGATCGTCTTCGATTTCAGATTTTTACTGTTTTTTGGTATTTTACATTTTTATTCCAGCCTTTCTTGACTTTATAAGGGCATGAAAAGCCTATATCTGTGTCTCCTCCTCCTCCTTTTACTCCTCCACCTCTTTTCTATATGTAGTTGCCGTTTTCCATATGTTATTTTTGTATTCTGAGCATTTTGTCTGCTTTGGGACACCTTTTAAGGTGTTTTGTAATTGTTTTCTATGTGTTTGTATGTGTTTGTGTTTGCCTACCATTGTTTTCAATGGTGTTCGACGTTGTTCGTCGAACGTTCGACAAACATTCGACAAACTTGCCTCGTGTTTGACGAACCCAAACGAACTCGAACACTAGCGGGGTGGCTCAACACTACTCCTGAATTTATAGATGTACATTTTTAATGTTTAAACTATGCTATATATACCTGGTATCTGGTGATACTGTACCCTTTCTGCCAGGAAGTCCTCCTCCACCCACCACTCTAAGTGTATCATTGACACCTGGAACATTGTTCCACATGTGTGATTATTTCTTGCGGATCTTCTTGTTATATTGTGGTGTGATCCATCCTGAGCATGTGACAGTCTGTGGGTTACTCCTGCAATTTAGATGTACATTTAAAAATTACCCCAACACTAGTGTATACAGCTCTACGCTTGTGATACATTACCCATTTACTGCTTTTTATATCCTGGTCTAATTCAAACTGACCAAGTGAGAGTTATTTTCTGACTGTGGAAATAAATACTGAGAATGACAACAATGACCCCTACACTGTGTACGGCTGTACTCTTCGGATCCTTTATGGTATTACGGCTTTTTATAATGTGTTGTAATCCATACTGAGCCTGAGAGCATCTGTGTCTGCCTCCTGAAATATCTACGGAGATTTAGAATGTTTAAACTATACTATATATACCTGCTATCTGATGATACTGTACACTTTTTCTATTTTTTCTATTCTTGTCTAATCCATATTGAGCCTGTGAGCATCTCTGTGTGACTGATGGTATATATAGGGAAATTGACAATCATCCTTTGACTGTATAGAGCTGTATGCTTCTGATACAGTACCATATATCTGATGTCATTTTGGGTTCACTTTCTGCAACATTTTGAAGTTTGGTGGAAGAGGCCGCAGACGTGGGTGTGGGGGGGCCAGCTGGTGCTGATGGTGGTGGTGCATCTGCTGGTAGTGGCAAAAGCACAATAGCAGCTAAGGCAGGAGGTGTTGAGTCTGCATCATGGTCTGGCTCCAGAATGCATGGAAGGCTACCTTTTCTGGGATTAGGTTAACCGCTTTTAAAGCCAGAGCATCAGGAACTGGTTTGGGCTTACATTGCCGAAACAGACTCCAGCAAATATGCCCTCCTCTTCTGAAGTTTCAAAAAATGCAAGTGCTGAGTCGTCAAGTGCTGGCTCCTGGTCAGGAAGAACCCCATTCCTTGTGTCCTTCACCCCCACCAAAAGTGAATGATGCAGCTGGCCACACTTCACATTAGTCCATGTAGCTCATTCTATCATACCATGCCTGGGTTATCAAGTCAAATCGTGAATTCCCCAGTCCAAGATGAATCTGACATGGAGTGTGGTTGGCCAGCCAGGGCAGTGGGGTTAATCGGTACCGTGCCGGTGTCTCAGTGGGATGTGTCACGTTGGTGGTGATGACCCGTTCCGTGGCCCTGGTTTCCATGCAAAGGAGTGAATAACGTTTAAAGGTGAATGATACGTGATGCCACCTGTGGTTTCTGATCAGATTGACCCGTGCTGCAGTGTTGCTTCTCTGGAACAGATGTTGTGGTGCAGCTAAGATGTAGAAGCCCTGCACAGGTAGGGCCGTAGTCGCAGGGCAGATGAAAGAGTTGGTAGATGGTGTGCAGTGCAGCATGTAGCAGAGCCGTGTGCCAGGCGCAGGAGAAAGAGGACAGACACAGTCGTGCAGTTCCTTTACCTGTACTTGGTAAGTGCCGTCCAGGACCCAGAGTGCAGATGGAGAAGGAGTTGGTCAGCCTGGAAGCAAATTTGGAATTCTCTCTCTGCAGTTAGGTAGTGTGGCCTCCGTTCTAGCGCTTATCTGAGGTACTCGCAGTACTGAGTTCACTGAAGTTCCCCCTGTTGACTCTCTTTTGGAACTTTCTCGCATGGCAGGCAGCCATAGCCTTTTCCTTCTGGCTCACACACGTCGCTGCTGGGGCCTCCGAGCCTTAGTTGGGAACAGAGCATTTACAGATGCTACTTCCTCCGGTTTCTGCTGCAGGACCGGTCAGTGTCCCTACAAACTCGGAGACTGGAATCCCGACCACGCGCTCCAGCTAGGAGTGAGCCATAACTCTGCTCATCCTCCAGCTCCCCTTCTCACGTCCACACACTTCCCCTTCCCTTCACAGACTGCCCTAACTTACCTCCTCCCGACCACAGAGAGCAGCTCCTCAGCAGTCAGGTTCAGAGATCTCCCTGCTGGCCTGGAGTGTGAACTGTGTTGTGTGTTGGTTTAACTGCTAGAGAGATCCTTCTTGCTCCCAAGAATGACATCACACTCCCTAGGAGGAAGGTAATGCCACTGTGGCAACCATACTCCTGGGGGCGCCACAAGTGCACTGATGCCCAGCCACTGCTAGATGATTCTGCTGGTACATTGACACAGACCACTACATTCCCCTCACACTCTACACAGCCAGAATCTGGCCCAGAGGAAACTCAGGTTCCCCTTCCCGCATACTATAGCACCTTACACGGTGACAAAGAGGAAGGTGCAGATGAAAGTGCAGGTTGCTTGAGCAGGTGGGGGGGCATACTCATGGGCGACGGCACTGGCACAGGGCCCCTCATAGTATGCAAAAGTGTCTCTGCCGGTGGGAGGGGACACACCGCCGTACTATGAGGGGCCCTGTGCCAGTGCCGTCGCAAACGAGTGGGCCCCCCTGCTTGCTCAGGATCACAGCACTTGCAAAGTTGAAATAATTACCTCTCCCTGCTGAACCGCTGTCACGTCTTCCGCGTTTCCTGACAGTGACATTCTGGTCAGAGAGCGAGATGACATCACGTCTGTACGCCCTCTGCCTAAACAGTCCAAGTGCAGTGAGATGGAAGATGAGGACGACGAGGAGTCCTGACTAGTACAGGGATTCCCTAGCGATGAGACTTATTTAGTTATTTTCAATGTTGGGACAGCTATTTTTGGGGAGCACTATACTCTGGAGAATGATATATGAGGCCCATCATACACTTGAACATTCCAAAGGTGGACATCAGACACTGGAGTAGCATTTACAGGGCCCATTATGCACTGGAGCATTAGAAATGGGGCCCATTATATATGGAGCATTATTTGGTCCCATAACACAGTGGAGCTTCATCCATGTGGACCAACATATACTGTAGCATTATGTAGAGCTCATCATATACTGTTTCAAACATTATATGGGACCAATGATTCTGTATGGAGAAATATATGGGCCTCATTACTCTGTATAGCGCACTATACGGTGCCCATAATACTGTATGGAGTTATATACTGTCCGCTTTTGGAGCTATTGGAGAATTTAAAATGGATATCAGTCATGAGATGTAAGAAGTGAAGTATTTTTCATTGTACTATACTGCTATTTCTCTGCCATATCAGAGGATCATGAATTGTGGCATGTGTTAAAAGAGCCCAGTGACACTCTTTAGCCCAGGGCCCACGAAAATCTGAAGCCAGCCCTACCCCCCACAACTTTAGCCAAATAACCCCCAGTTTTCAATGCCTAACTATTATTATAAAGTAAATTAAGGTTGACAAGCTTAAGTAATAAGAATTGATGTTTTTGGCATTAAAATGGGCACTGTAGGTGTGTTTCCTGTCCTCCACTCCCTGCCAACCTTGGTTCCCCATGGACTTGCATTGGGTTTCGTGTTTCAGTCGGCCTTCGACTTTTCACGATAATCGACCGATTTCATTCGACCCGACTTTTGAGAAAGTTGGGTTTCATGAAACCGTCGCTCATCTCTAGTGAGGACCCAACGGGTCTTTTGGTGGTCCTTTGGGGAGACTCGCCCCACCAGGTATCAAGCATATGACTTGTTAAAGCTGGTTAAAAATGTATCCAGCTTGTGACCTTAACCCCTTATCAGAGAGAGTGTGGAGAGAGTGGTGGTCAGCCAGCTAGTAAGAACTCTGCCAGCCACTATTCAGCATTGGGCGAGCCAAGGGGATCCTGGCACCCTAGACCAGGTGGTATACGTCCACTCAGGACTTTATATGGGACTCTGCTCCACTACGGTCATCACGTTGGACCCCAACAGCCTAGGAAAATTCCATGACCCTCTGCTAGGGCCAATCAAGACCGAGGCCATATAGAGGGAATATCCCAAAGTGAGAGTGACCAGAGACCCATTTCCCCTAAATCGGCCCCAAAGTTCAATCGGACCGCAGCTATTAAGTGTGGCGGTGCCAAGGGCCAGGACATGTGGCTGCCAACTGCCCATTGACAGCTGAACCAAAGGAATGCAGGTATACTCCCGATATGTCTATGTGCGCCCAGCCAGACTGCACCGCAACTACAGGCACTGCCGGCAGCGCACCCAACAGTGCCAGGTACACATCAATGGTTACCAAACAGAGGCTCTCTTGGACTCAGGGAACTTATTGTCTCTGGTCCAGTGGTCCCTTGTTGCTGGTGACAACCCCAATGGACAGAATGTGGGGGGGTGATGGGGAACTCCAAGAGTACCCAACTGCAGAGATTAATTTTTTCACACTGTGTGGAGAAATAAAACATGTGGTGAGAGAGGTGAAGACCCTTCCATATGGGTCTGTATTGGGAAGAGAATTACCCCTATTCTGGTCCCTGTGAGAGACCAGGGTTAACCCTCCCAAGGTAAAAGTTATTCCGGGCGTGGAACCCGAAGATCCCGAGTTGGGGATTTCTGCTGTAGGGGTCACCAACCTCGTGACAGAGTGTAACCCCGATATGTTTCCCCTAGAGGTATTGGCAGGAGAAGTCGAGGAGACTCCACCGATCCCACTACCTGTCTGTCACACTGCACCAACAGTGCTGCACTACACAGTCAATTGAGGGGCCATGATTTGACCACCTGGCAGCA
Organism: Dendrobates tinctorius; assembly: GCF_039654945.1. Lineage (NCBI taxonomy): Eukaryota > Metazoa > Chordata > Amphibia > Anura > Dendrobatidae > Dendrobates > Dendrobates tinctorius. The sequence continues at coordinate 19,238,016 of NW_027361732.1, forward strand.
GGTTTACTATTTCTCTAGTGATAATCTCCTTCTGATAAAATAGTGATTTTATAAAAGTATATTAAGCATCCCAGCAAGATATACATTGCTGGAATCAAGGTCTCTGCCCGTACATCATGCTCCTCTCAGATTAAGTGGCAAAAACTGGATGACCAGTTCCCTTTAAACAATTTAGCATAATGACATACAGTGAGGAAATTAAGTATTTGACACACTGCTTATTTTGCAAGTTTTCCCACCTACATAGAAAGGAGAGGTCTGTAATTTTTATCATACAAACACTTCCAACTGTGAGAGACAGAATCTACAAAACAGAAAATCACATTGTATATTTTTAAATAACTAAATTACATTTTATTGCATGAAGTAAGTATTTGATCAACTACCAATCAGCAAGACTTTTGGCTCTCAGAGACCTGTTAGTTTTTCTTTAGGAAGCCATCCTAGTCTGCACTAAATATTTGTATTAATTGCACCTGTTTTAACACGTTACCTGTGTAAAAGACACTTGTCCACACAATTAATCATACTCCAACCACTCCACCATGGCCAAGGTCAAAGAGTGATCAAAAGACACCAGTGGCAAAATTGTAGACCTCCACAATGCTCTGGTGGGCTACAGGGCAGTAGCCAAGCAGCTTGGTGAGAAAGCAACAACTGTTGGCACAATTATTAGAAAATGGAAGAGACACAAGATGACTGTCAATAGGGCTCCATGCAATATCTTGTCTCGTGGGGTAATGATGATTCTGAGAAAGGTCAGGAATCAGCCCTGATCTACATGGAAGGACCTGGTAAATTATATGAAGAGAGCTGGGACCACAGTCTCAAATATTATCATTAGTATCACATTGCGCAGTCATGGAATAAAATCCTGAAGATTACGCAAAATCCCCCTGCTCACACCAGAAAATATCCAGGCCCATTTTAAGTTTGCCAATGACCATCTGGATGTTCCAGAGGAGACATGGGAGAAGGTGATGTGGTCAGATGAGACCAAAATAGAACTTTTTGGTATCAACTCCACTCTGCATGTTTGGAGGAGAAGGATGAGTACATCCCCAATTACACAGTCCCAACCATGAAGGATGGTGATGATGAAACATCATACTTTGGAGGTGCCTTTATGCAAAGAGGACAAGACGACTGCACTATATTGAAGGGAGGATGAATTTGGTCATGTATTGCAAGATTTTGTCCAAAGTTCCTTCCCTCAGTAAGAGCACTGAGGATGGGTTGTGGTTGAGTCTTCTAGCATGACAATGACCCGAAACACACAGCTATGTCAACTAAGGAGTGGCTCCGTAAGAAGCATTTCAAAGTCCTGGAGTGGTTTAGCAATTTTCCAGACATGAACCCAATAGAAAATCTTTGGAAGTTGCTGAAACTCAATGTTGCCCAGCAACAGCCCTGAAACCTGAAAGATTTGGATGAGATCTGTATGGAGGAGGGGGCCAAAATCCCTGCTGTAGTGGGTGCAAACTTGGTCTAGAAAAACTACAGGAAACGTCTGACCTCTATAATTGCAAACAAAGGTCTCTGTACTAGAGTTGAGTGACTTTGGTAGGATCGGGTTTCATGAAACAAAATTTGTTTCAGATGAAACTGATCCAACTAGGGCAAAAAAAGTTGGAGTTTTGTCCGAAACCCGACCCCAATGCAAGTCAATGGGGAATAAAAGTCGGCATTGAGAGGATGACATTCATCCACTCAATGCCGACTTTTATTCCCCATTGACTTGCATTGGGGTCGGGTTTCGGACGAAACTCCGACCTTTTTTGCCCTAGTCGGACCAGTTTCATCTGAAACAAATTTTCTTTCATGAAACCCGATCCGACCAAAGTCGCTCAACTCTACTCTGTACCAAATATTAAGTTCTGTTTTTCTATGGTATCAAATACTTATATCATGCTTATTTCATGCAGTAAAATGCAAGTTAGTTATTTAAAAATCATAGAATATGAATTTATGGATTTTTTTTAGATTGTGTCTCTCACAGTTGAAGTGTGCCCACTCCATTCACTAAAGATGGGAAAACTTGCAAAATCGACAGTGCCTCAAATATTGGTTTCCCCCACTGTACTTTTTCTATTCTAGCATTACTGACATTTAATCAATTACAAACTCATAAAGGGGATGTCCAACCCTCAGTGAGCTATAAACGATATTGGTCAAAAAAGAACAATAGCCAATACTTTTGGAAAAAAAAAATGTTTGAATACATTTTATTATATGTGGAGATGCTTCTAATTTCTTTAGGTTTGATTAGTTATTAATGATATACCAATGTAACTACACAGTTAAAAGTTTGACCCAAGCTACTACAATTACTTAACATCATTGTAAGAAATGTGATGTGAAATAATACTTGAATATCCACAGAACATGATTATGAAGAACAGGTGAATTTGAATATAAATCTATACAAGTATCATGGAGAAGAGGTAATTTTTTCAAAGAAATTGTATTTTCTTTCTGAAACGCCCTAACAAAGCCCTTAAGATATTCTGCATATCCAGACTACAAATCTACTAACAATATCAAAGGCTGCTCTGAAAACAAGCTAAAAAGCCTTTGGGCACATGCTTGTAAAAATAATACTGTCAATCCATGAACAAAACATTTTAATCATATTAAAATGAAAAGCCAGGGTTATTGTATGCCCCCGAGTTACTGCACCAATTCGACTTACTGTGTATTGGTAGATGGCATATTGAAAAATTAACACCTGCATCAATCTGAACTTTATGGTCAATGAAGCACATTAAAACATAAAAGGGCTATACTTTTATAAAGCCATGCCATAGGGAAAGCATATATAACATGTTTAAATTCATCATCATACATTTTTTAGAGCTAGACATAACATATCTTCATTTTTAACAAAGCAAACTTTTTACACACTGTGGAGTTGCAGAAAAAAATTGCGACTCACACAGATCTGCCAAAATGAACTAAGCTGGTGCCAGACGAGGGCGTATCAGGGGTGTAATGCCACAACCCATCTAATTCATGATGAGCAGTGGCATTCCTTACACCAGACATCTTACTCTAGTTACTGAATGGAGTAAGATTTGTGGTGATAGAATGGAGGCGCACGTCACTTGTCAGATATTCTTGATTGGAGCGCCTGACTCCAAGATGCCCACACATCAAGCCTGGCTTGTACATCACTCGTCTTAATGATTTGGGTACATAGTTTTTTTAGCAAAAAGGAATTTTTGTTAAGGAGAATTTAAAACTAAAAATATCTATAAAATAAAAGGTAAATGTTTAGCATAACTGTTTTTCTGGCAGAATTTAACAAGCCTACGTGCCTCAAATGTGCTGTTGTTTTTGACACAAGTTCCTTTTCACGTGTGTACCTAACAACTACATAATATTCTGGGTTATAATTTTTTGCCAAGGGGGATAATAGTGGATATTTTTAAAAAATGGAAAATGTTTTATACAAATGTTTTGCTTTTCTATAATTGTTTGATTACTACAATATGGCAACTGTACTCGCTATGACCATACTGTAAGCTGTAACACATTTTTACACTGTGTGCCTCCTAACATTTGCTACATGGACCTTTTTGGGAATGGAAGATTAATCTGCTTTACCAAAAAATCTGCAAACAAATTATTACAGTTTATCAAGACATTTACCGTATTTTTCGGACTATAAGACTCACCGGACCATAAGACATATATAGGTTTTAGAGAAGTAAATTAGAAAAAAATTGAAACAAAAAATTTGGTGAGTTCTGTACTAATATTCCCTATCCAGCTATAGATGGTGCCTCCTCATCCCTATCCTGGTATGCAGGGCCCCCATCTCAGTCCTATTATGCATGGCCCCATCCTTATACTGGCATGATTGGCCCCCATCCCTATCCTGGTATGCATGGCCACCATCAGAAAAATCATTAAAAAAATAACCATTATACTTACCTTCCTGCTCTCCATCGCAGCGACTTATTCTGATACCAGAAGCTGCTTTAACCCCTTTACCCCCAAGGGTGGTTTGCACATTCATGACCGGGCCAATTTTTACAATTCTGACCACTGTCCCTTTATGAGGTAATAACGCTGAAATGCTTCCATGGATCCCGGTGATTATGACAATGTTTTCTCGTGGCATATTGTACATGATAGTGGTAAAATTTCATTCAAACAACTTGTGTTTATGTGTGAAAAAAACGGAAATTTGGCGAAAATTTTGAAAATTTAGCAATTTTCCAACTTTGAATTTTTATGCCCTTAAATCACAGAGATATGGCACACAAAAAACTTAATAAATAACATTTGGAACCAAAATTTTTTTTTGTTAGGAAGTTATAAGGGTTAAAAGTTGACCAGCGATTTCTCATTTTCACAACACCATTTTATTTTTACGGACCACATCACATTTGAAGTCACTTTGAGGGGTCTATATGATAGAAAATACCCAAAAATGACACCATTCTAAAAACTGCACCCCTGAAAGTACTCAAAACCACATTTAAGAAGTTTATTAACCCTTCAGGTGCTTCACAGGAATTTTTTGAATGTTTAGAAAAAATGAACATTTAACTTTTTTTCACAAAAACATTACTTCAGGTCCAATTTTTTTATTTTACCAAGGGTAACAAGAGAAATTGGACTCCAAAAGTTATCGTGCAATTTGTCCTGAGTACGCTATTACCTGACATGTGGGGGGAACCACTGTTTCGGTGCATGGCAGAGCTCAGAAGGGAAGGAGCGCCGTTTGACTTTTTCAATGCAAAATTGGCTGGAATTCAGATCGGATGCCATGTCACGTTTGGAGAGCCCCTGATGTGCCTAAACAGTGGAAACCCCCCACAAGTGACCTCATTTTGGAAACTAGACCCCCCCACAGAACGTATCTAGATATGTGGTGAGAACTTTGAACCCACAGGGGCTTCACAGAAGTTTATATTGTACAGCCGTACAATTAAAAAATCATATTTTTCCCACAAAAATGATCTTTTCACCCCCAATTTTTATTTTCCCAAGGGTAACAGGACCCTAAAAGTTATTGTGCAATTTGTCCTGAGTACGCTGATACCCCATATGTGGGTGTAAATGACTATTTGGACGCATGGCAGAGCTCGGAACGGAAGTAGCGCCATTTGACTTTTTTGGCTGGAATTGAGATCGGACGCCATGTCGCGTTTGGAATGCCCCTGATGTGCCAAAACAATGGAAACCCTCCCCATAAATGACACCAATTTGGAAACTAGACCCCCCAAGGAACTTATCTAGATGTGTGGTGAGAACTTTGAACCTCCCAGGGCTACACAGAAGTTTATAATGTACAGTTGTAAAATTAAAAAAGCACATTTTTTCCACAAAAATTATGTTTTCACCCCCAATTTTTATATTCCCAAGGGTAATAGGACCCTAAAAGTTATTGTGCAATTTGTCCTGAGTACGTTGATACCCAACATGTGGGGGTAAACCACTATTTGGGCACATGGAAGAGCTCGGAAGGGAAGCAGTGCCATTTGACTTTTATGGCTGGAATTGAGATCGGATGCCATGTCGCCTTTGGAAAGTACCTGATGTGCCTAAACAGTGGAAACTCCCCAAAAATGACACCATTTTGGAAACTAGACCCCCCAAGGAACTTATCTAGATGTGTAGTGAGCACTTTGAACCCCCCAGTGCTTCACAGAAGTTTATAACGCCCGGGCGTGAAAATAAAAAAAATTATATTTTTTCCACAAAAATTATCTTTTCACCCTCAATTTTTATTTTTCCAAGGGGAACAGGACCCCAAAAGTTATTGTGCAATTTGTTCTTAGTACGATGATACCCCATATGTGGGGGTAAACCACTGTTTTGGCACATGGCAGAGCTCGGAAGGGAGCAGCGCCATTTGACTTTTATGGCTGGAATTGAGATCGGACGCCATGTCGCGTTTGGAAAGTCCCTGATGTGCCAAAACAGTGGAAACCCCCCACAAATGACACCAATTTGGAAACTAGACCCCCCAAGGAACTTATCTAGATGTGTTGTGCGAACTTTGAACCTCCCAGGGCTTCACAGAAGTTTATAACGTACAGTCGTAAGATTAAAAAAGCACATTTTTTCCAAAAAAATGATCTTTTCACCCAAATTTTTATTTTTCCAAGGATAACAGGACCCTAAAAGTTATTGTGCAATTTGTCCTGAGTACGCTGATACCCCACATGTGGGGGTAAACCACTATTTGGGCGCATGGCAGAGCTCGGAAGGGAAGCAACGCTATTTGACTTTTTGGGATGGAATTGGGATTGGACGCCATGCCGCGTTTGGAAAGCCCCTGATGTGCCTAAACAGTGCAAACCCCCCACAAATGACACCAGTTTGGAAATTAGACCCCCCAAGGAACTTATCTAGATGTGTGGTGAGCACTTTGAACCCCCCAGTGCTTCACAGAAGCTTATAACGCCCGAGTGTGAAAATAAAAAAATCATATTTTTTCCACAAACATGATCTTTTAGTCCCCAATTTTTTTATTTTCCCAAGGGTAACAGGAGAAATTGGACCCCAAAAGTTGTTGTCCAATTTTTCCTGAGTATGCTGATACCCCATATGTGGGAGAAAACTACCGTATGGGCACACGTCGAGACTCAGAAGGGAAGTAGTGACGTTTTGGAATGCAGACTTTGATGGAATGGTCTGCGGGTGTCATGTTGCCTTTGGAGAGCCCCTGATGTACCTAAACAGTGGAAATCCCCCACAAGTGACCCCATTTTGGAAACTAGACCCACTAAGGAACTTATCTAGATGTGTGGTGAGCACTTTGAACCCCCAGTGCGCCACAGAAGTTTATAATGCCCTGGCGTGAAAATAAATTATATTTTTTCCACAAACATGATTGTTTAGTCCCCAATTTTTTTATTTTCCCAAGGGTAACAGGAGAAATTGGACCCCAAAAGTTGTTGACCAATTTGTCCTGAGTACGCTGATACCCCATATGTTGGAGAAGACTACTGTATGGGCAAACATCGGGACTTGGAAGGGAAGTAGTGACGTTTTGGAATGCAGACTTTGATGGAATGGTCTGCGGGTGTCATGTCGCATTTGGAGAGACTCTGATGTGCCTAAACTGTTGAAACTCCCCACAAGTGACCCCATTTTGGAAACTAGACCCCCCACGGAACTTATCTAGATGTGTGGTGAGCACTTTTAAAACGCCCGGGCGTGAAAATAAAAAAATCATATTTTTTTTCACAAAAATGATATTTTTTCCCCCAATTTTTTATTTTCTTAAGGGTAACTGGAGAATTTGGATGCCAAAAGTTGTTTAGCAATTTGTCCTGAGTAGGCTGATACCCCATATGTGGGGGTAAAACACTGTTTGAGCGTATGGCAGAGCTTGGAAGGGAAAGAGCATGGTTTGACTTTTTCAACGCAGAATTGGCTGGAATTGAGATCAGACACCATGTTGCGTTTGAAGAGCACCTGATGTGCCCAAACAATGGAAACCCCCCAATTCTAACTCCAACCCTAACCCGAACACACCCCTAACCTTAATCTGAGCCCTAACCCTAGCCCTAACCCTAACCCTAGCCCTAACCCTAACCCTAATGGGAAAATGGAAATAAATATATTTTTTAATTTTATTATTTTTCCCTAACTAAGGGGGTGATAAAGGGGGGTTTGATTTACTATTTATGGTGGGTTTTTATATTTGGCAGCTGTCACACGCTAAAAGACGCTTTTTATTGTAAAAATAGTTTTTGCATCAACACATTTTGAGAGCTATAATATTTCCATATTTTGACCCACCGAGTCATGTAAGGTCTTATTTTTTGCAGGACGAGTTGACATTTTTATTGTTGCCATTTTCAGGCACGTGACATTTTTTGATTGCTTTTTATTCTGATTTTTGGGACGCAGAATGAACAAAAACCAGCATTTCAAGAAATTCTTTTGGGGGGTGCGTTTACACCATTCCGCTTGCGGTAAAATTGATAAAGCTGTTTTATTCTTCGCGTCAGTATGATTACAGCAATACCTCATTTATGTAGTTTTTTATGTTTTGGAGCTTTTATGCAATGAAAACAATTTTATATAAAAAATTATTATTTTTGCATCGCTTTATTCTGTGAGCTATAACTTTTTTATTTTTCTATTGATGATGCTGTATGGTGGCTTGTTTTTTGCGAGACAAGATGACGTTTTCAGCGGTACCATGGTTATTTATATCCATCTTTTTTTATCACGCGTTATTGCACTTTTTGTTCGGCAGTATGATAATAAAGCATTATTTTTTGCTATGCTTTTATTTTTATTTTTTAAGGGGTTCGCTAAAGGGGTTAACTCATGAGACAGTTTTATAGGGCGGGTCGTTACGGACGCGGTGATACTAAATATGTGTACTGTTATTGTTTTGGGTTTTTTTATTTCCAAAAATTGAATTTATTAGGAAATGTTTTTTTTATTTATTTAGCGATTTTTTATAAATTATTTTTGCACTTTTTTTGACTTTATTACATTGTCCCAGGGGGGACATCACTGTCATGTGACAGACATCATAGATCGCTGTGACAGATCAGCGATCTGTCACAGGCAATGCTGAAGGCTTCCTCATGCCGGCGCTTTGCAGGCATTGAGAAAACTAGCTCCCTGCAGGCCCCCGAAGGTCCCCACTGCCATTTTGGATCCGGAGACCAGCAGGGAAGGAGACCCCCGCAGCAGCGCTGCACATCACACTACTGTGGGGGTCACAGGGTAGCACGGAAGGAGCCCCCTCCCTGCCGATGTTTCCCTAAACCCCAGGTACACTACGATCGTGTTTGATTGCAGTGTGCCAGGGGTTAACGTGTCGGGGGCGGTTCGTGACCGCCCCTGACACATAGTGCCGGGTGTCAGCTGTGATAATCATCTGACACCCGGCCGCGATCAGCGTCACTCACCACGTGAGCACCGCCAATCGCTATGATGTACTATCCCGTCTATGGGCATAGGGGCCCGGGTCCCATGGATGGGATAGTACGTCAGATGGCAGAAAGGGGTTAAGCTTATAAGAGTGCAGCAAATACAGTGGCATGCAAAAGTTTAGGCACCACTGGTCAAAATTTCTGTTATTGTGAAGTTAAGCAAGTTGAAGATAAAATGATCTCTAAAAGGCCTAAAGTTAAAGATGACACATTTGTTTTGTATTTTAGGCTAAAAAGTAATACACATTGTAATTTTTTCACATTTTAAAAATTACAAAAAGAAAAATGGTCCGATGCTAAAGTTTGGGCACCTTTGGAGATTTGTGTGCTCAGATAACTTTGACCAAGGTTTCAGACCTTAATTAGCCTGTAAGGGATATGGCTTGTTCACCCTCAATGTTAGGAAAGGCCAGCTGATGCAGATTCCACAGGTTTAGAAACACATAGCCTCCTCTAACCTTGTGCGAAAAAACAGCCACCATGGGTTATTTTAAGCAGCTGCCTAGCACTCTGAAAATGAAAATGGTGGAGGCCCACAAAGCAGGAGAAGGCTATAAGAAGATAGCAAAGCGTATTCAAGTTGTTCTTTCCTCAGTTCAATATGTAATTCAGAAATAGCAGTTTACAGGAACAGTGGAGGTCAAGATAAGGTCTGGAAGGCCAAGCAAAATTTCAGAGAGAGCTGCTTGTAGGATTGCTAGAAAGGCATATCAGAACCCCCACTTGACTGCAAAAGACCTTCAGAAAGATTTAGCAGATTCTGGAGTTGTGGTAATTGTTCTACTGTTCAGAGACACCTTATCAAATATGGCCTTCATGGAAGAGTCATCAGAAGAAAACCTCTCCCGCACCCTCACCATAAAATTTAGCATCAGAGGTATGCAAAAGAACATCTAAACAAGCCCAATGCATTTTAGAAACAAGTCCTGTGAATCGTTGAAGTTAAAATAAAACTCTTTGGTCGCAATGATCAAAGGTATGTGCAGAGAAAAAATTGCATAGAATTTCAGGAAAAGAACATCTCTCCATCCATTAAGCATGGGGATGGATCAATCATGCTTTGGAGTTGTGCTGCAGACAATGGCACAGGGAACATTTCACAGGTAGAGGGAAGAATGGAGTCAATGAAATTTCAACAAATTCTTAATGCAAACATAACACCATGTGTAAAAAAGCTGAATTTGAAAACAGGATGCTTCTACAAATGGATAATGATCACACACATCAAAATCCACAATAGACTACCTCAAAAGGCGATAGCTAGAGGTTTTTCAATGGCCCTCATAGTCCCCCGATTAGATCATCATTTAAAATCTGTGGCTAGTCCTCAAAATAGCAGTACATGCAAGACGACCCAGGAATCTCACAGAAATGGAAGAATTTTCCAGGGAAGAATGGATGAAAATCCATCAACCAAGAATTGAAAGACTCTTGGCTGGCTACTAAAAGTGTTTACTAGCTGTGATATTTTAAAAGGGAGTGCTACTAGGTACTAACTATGCAGGGTGCCCAAACTTTTGCATTGGCCTATTTTCCTTATTGTAATTTTTGAAATGTAAAAAATGACAATATATAATTTTTTTGGCCTAAAATACAGAGAAAATGTGTCATCTTTAACTTTACCCCTTTTAGAGATCATTCCATCTTCAACTTGCTTAACTGGTCACAATAACAGTAATTTTGACCAGGGGTGCCCAAACTTTTAAATGCCACTGTATTCATTGCCTTAAGAAGCAGACACACGCAAATGCCCCATAACTGCAGGAAACCCGCTGCTGCAGCTAACAGCGTGTCCGCTATTAAAGAGAAATGGATATTCACTGTTCTCCATGCCCATGGGCATGGAATGCAGTGAATATTCATTTCTCTTTAGCAGCGTGCACAAGAGTTAGTTGCAGCCATCGGCTTCTGCCTCCTGTGACCCACTGCTCCGCCGCTGTCACTACCCCACCACAGCCAGAGCAGGTACATCCGGATTATAAAACACCCCTCACATTTTCCTCCACATTTTTTAAGGAAAAAAGTATGTCTTATAGTCCAAAAAATATGGTAACTTGGGAGGTCTTTTTTGCAACACTTGTTTAAATTATCAAATTGGAGATACATACATGCCACACTAATATTTTGGACAGGCTGATGTTGCATCAACCTTTATGTTCATCTCTAGGGAGGAGCAAATATGCTCAGAGTGTCACTTGGATATCACTCAAGTATCTGAGTACTCGGATGTGCTCTGTGAGCATTACCTGCTGCTTGATTTCAAACTGAAATCCTGGCCCCACGTGTTTGCAACCTATTACACAGCCAATAAGCATGAGGGGATTGGCGGTGAGTCACTGTAATCCCATAACCATCTTGGGAGTGACAATACTGTGATTGGCTGGCTGTATGACATCAGAGGTTATAAAAGGACAGGTGCCACCAGGCTCAGCACACTAAGGTCATTGCACAGCTCTGTGACAGCTCTTAATGGAGGGAAAGAGTGCTTGTTCTGGCATGTATGCACAGTTTAAAAAATCAGAGCACTGTAGTGTTGATACTAGTGCTGAAGCTGAACCATTATACTAACAGTCCTTGTAGGGGCTAATTTTGTGTTTTGCTATGTGTATCAGATACATTCTGCATTTAGCTTAAGGAGGGAGAGAGAGTTGAAGGAGCAGGGAAAGTGACTGAATACTGTCTTTAGGCAGGGATTACGGTTTTGCAGTCCGTTTGTAAATACAGCGGTGGCAAAAATTAAGAGACCTCTGCAAAATTTTCAGTTTGTCTGATTTTTGAGTAAAATGTAAATTGCTCTTTCTTTCTATAAACTACTGACAACATGTCTTCAAATTTCCAAGCACTAAATTTTGTATTTATTTTCAGAAAATGATTAATGGTCAAAAGAACAAAACAATTCTGTGCTTGGAAAAACAAGTTCATAATCTTTTAGAAACAATAATACTAATGTTTTAACTAAATCAATATTTTGTGGAATAACCATGATTTTTAATCACAGCTTTCATGCGTCTTGGCATGCTTTACAACAGTCTTTCACACTGCTTTTAGGTGACCTTATGTCACTCCTGGTACAAAAACGTAAGCAGTTCTTCTTTGGTTGATGGCTTGTGACTATCCATCTTCCTCTTGATTACATTCCAGAGGTTTTCTATGGGGTTCACGTCTGGAGAATGGACTGCCCATGACAGGGTTTTGATGTGGTAATCCTTCATCCACACATTGATTGACCTAGCTGTGTGGAATGGCGCATTGTCCTGCTGGGAAAACCAGTCTTCAGAGTTGGATAACCTTGTATGTGGCTTGATTCATGCGCCCTTTGCAAAGATTAACCTGCCCAATTCCAGCCTTGCTGAAGCGTCCCCAGATAATCACCGATCACCAAATTTCATACTGGGTGCAAGACACTGTGGCTTGTACGCCTCTCCAGGTCTCCATCTAACCATTAGATGACCAGGTGTTGGGCAAAGCAGAAAATTAGACTTATCAAGCAAGACTCTCCTTTGCTTCTCAATAGTGAAAGGCTTTTTTCTAGCTTTACATGACTATAGCCCTGCCTCTAGGAGCCTGTTATGAACTTTTCTTGCCATGCACTTCACCTCTGCTGCCATTTGCCATTCCTTTTGTAGGTCACTTGATGTCATCCTGCTGTTGCTGAGTGACATTCGACTAAAAGGATGGTTATCCCGGTCAGTGGAGAGTTGTTTTCGCCCTCTGCCAGTCTGTAGTTTTGTTGTCCCCAATGTTTGCTGCTTGATCTTGTTGTAATGGACAGCCATCTTAGAAATTTTAAGGTTGGAGATAACATGATGCTCACTGTATCTCTCTGCTAGTAAAGCCAGAATTGAGCCCTTTTCTCCTCATTCAAGACTTTTCTTTTCAAGTCCTCTGGCATGGTTAAAAGTTATGTTTTCATTCCTATTACTTTTGGGATATTACTAGCACTTGCTTTGCCATCCAGCTTGTCCTATTGCAATAGGATTGTGAACACCACAGCAGGGTTTTTCATTACTTTGTTAAATAAGATTTGGTTCAGGTGATCACTAGTGTTGAGCGATACTATCCGATACCGTGAAGTATCGGATTGGATCGGCCGATACCCAAAAAGTATCGGGTATCGCCGATTCCGATACTGGTAACCCTATTCAAGTCAATGGGACAGAAATATCGGAATTAAAAAAGCCCCTTTCTTTACTTGTACATCCAGTTCGGGAGGGGGGGAAGAGTGCAGGCGGACACTGTGCATGTCTGTGTGTGCGGGCGGGGTCTGTACGGGCCTCTCGGGGGTCTGTGCAGGCCTCTCGGGGGTCTGTGCGGGCCTGCCGGGGGTCTGTGCGGGCCTGCCGGGGGTCTGTGCGGGCTGCCGAGGGTCTGTGCGGGCCTGCCAGGGGTCTGAGCGGGCCTGCTGGGGGTCTGTACTGGCCTGCCTGGGGTCTGTGCGGGCCTGCCGGGGGTCTGTGCGGGCTGTCGGGGGTCTGTACTGGCCTGCCGGGGGGTCTGTGCGGGCTGCCGGGGGTCTGTGCGGGCCGCCGGGGGTCTGTGCGGGCCTGCCGGGGGGTGTGTGTGCAGGCATCGTCCGATGGGACTACAAGTTCCATCGGGCTATGCCTGCTACAATGACAGTGATTGACACATTAGCCAATGATGGGACAGTGGTAGTCTAACACATCCGGCTAATGTGTTGAATGTAAAAAAAAAAAACATACATACTACATACAATACATTCATACAATACATACATACTACAAACTACATACATACTACATATATACTACATTCATACAACATACATACATACTGCATACTACATACATACTTCATATACACTACAACTACATTCTTACAACATACATAATACATACTACTTACATACTTCATATATACTACATTCATACAACATACATACATACTACATACATACTAAATATATATTACATTCATACAACATACATACATACTACATACTACATACATACTTCATATATACTACATTCTTACAACATACATACATACTACATACTACTTACATACTTCATATATATAGTACTACATTCTTACAACATACATGCTACATACTACTTACATACTTCATATATACTACATTCATACAACATACATGCATACTACATATATACTACATTCATACAGCATACATACATACTACATACATACTTCATATATACTACAACTACATTCTTACAACATACATACATACTACATACTACTTACATACTTCACATATACTACATTCATACAACATACATACATACATACTACATACATACTAAATATATATTACATTCATACAACATGCATATATACTACATACATACTTCATATATACTACATTCTTACAACATACATACATACTACATACTACTTACATACTTCATATATACTACATTCATACAACATACATACATACTACATACATACTACATATATACTACATTCATACAACATACAAACATACTACATACATACTACATATATACTACATTCTTACAACATACATACATACTACATACCTCTTACATACTTCATATATACTACATTCATTCAACATACATACATACTACATACATACTACATATATACTACATTCATACAACATACATAATACATACTTCATATATACTACATTCTTACAACATACATACATACTACATACTACTTACATACTTCATATATACTACATTCTTACAACATACATTCATACTGCATACTACTTACATACTTCATATATACTACATTCATACAACATACATACATACTACATACTACATACATACTTCATATATACTACATTCATACAACATACATAGATACTACATACATACTACATATATACTACATTCATACAACATACATACATAGTACATACTACATATATACTACATTCATACAACATACATACATAGTACATACTACATGCATACATACATACTACATACATACAACATACATAAAACAAGCTACAGACATACAACATACATACTACATACAATACATTCACACATTCATACAATACATACACATAGACATACAATACATATAACATAGAGTACATACTCACCATCACTTGTCACTTTGATCCCCGAAGCCAGTGTCATCTTTAAAAAATATTAAAATAACAAACAACCGATATACTCCCTGATCCGCAGAAATCCACGAGTGTCCCACGACGATCTCCCATGGAGAACAGCAGCATCAGCTGATGTCACCGCTCTCTAGGGGCCCCAGGAATACAATGATGGGAGGTAGGTATCCTTCCACACTGTATTCCTCCGCCACTGTAAAAAAATAGTCCCTAGTCTCACTTTTGGCATTGCTGAGAAAGTTCCCACGCAGCTTTTGCCATAAAGTGAGACCAGTGAACTATAGTAACCTCTCAGTGATGCAGTGCAGGAGATCGTCATGGGACACGCGTGAATTTCTGCGGATCAGGGAGTATATCGCTTGTTTGTTATTTTAATAATTTTTACACTGAGATGACACTGGCTTCGGGGATCAAGGTGACAAATGATGGTGAGTATGTACTCTATGTTATATGTACTGTATGTCTATATGTATGTATTGTATGAATGTATGACTGTATTGTATGTAGTATGTATGTAGTATGTATGTTGTATGAATGTAGTATATATGTAGTATGCATGTAGTATGCATGTTGTATGAATGTAGTATATATGTAGTATGTATGTAGTATATATGTTGTATGAATTTAGTATATATGTAGTATGTATGTAGCATTTAGTATGTATGTATTGTATGAATGTATGAATGTATTGTATGTAGTATGTATGTATGTTGCATGAATGTAGCATATATGTAGTATGTATGTAGTATGTATGCATGTATGTTGTATGAATGTAGTATGTAGTATGTATGTATGTTGTATGAATGCAGTATATATGTAGTATGTATGTAGTATGTATGTATGTTGTATGAATGTAGCATATATGTAGTATGTATGTAGTATGTATGTTGTATATATGTAGTATGTATGTAGTATGAATGTAGTATGTAAGTAGTATGTATGTAGTATGTAGTATGTATGTTTTTTTTATTTTTTTTACATTCAGCACATTAGCCGGATGATGGGACTACTACTGTCCCATCATTGGCTAATATGTCAATCACTGTCATTGTAGCAGGCATAGCCCGATGGAACTTGTAGTCCCATCGGACGATGCCTGCACACACACAACCCCCGGCAGACCCGCACAGACCCCCGGCAGCCTGCACAGACCCCCGGCAGGCCCGTACAGACCCCCGGCAGGCCCGCACAGACCCCCGGCAGCCCACACATACCCCCAGCAGGCCCGTACAGACCCCCAGCAGGCCCGCACAGACCCCTGGCAGCCCGCACAGACCCCCAGCAGGCCCGCACAGACCCCCGGCAGCCCGCACAGACCCTCGGAAGCCCGCACAGACACCCAGCAGGCCCGCACAGACCCCCGCAGGCCCGCACAGACCGTGCATCATGATGCGCACAGACCGCGCATCATGATGACATCATTTCAGCAGCCAATCACAGCCACAACACTGGCTCATTGCATTATGGGAACTTCCGATTCCGGTATCCGATACTGTAAAAATATCGGTACTCAGTATCGGAATTCCGATACAGCGAATATCGGCCGATACCCGATATTTGCAGTATCGGAATGCTCAACGCTAGTGATCACTAGTGTTGAGCAATACCATCCGATACCCTAAAATATCGGATCGGATGGTATCGGCCCGATACGAAAGAAGTATCGGTATCGGCGATTCCGATACCGGAAGTCCCATTCAAGTCTATGGGACTTTCGGTATTGGAATAGGAAAAACCCTTTTCTGTCCTTGTACAGCCTCTCGGGGGTGTGTACGAGCCTTCTGGGGGTCTGTGCCTGCCTGCCGGGGGTCTGTGCTGACTGCCCGGGGGTCTGTGCGGACTGCCGGGGGTCTGTACCGGCCTGCCGGGGGGCTGTGCCGACTGTCCGGGGGTCTGCGCGGACTGCCGGGGGTCTGTACCGGCATGCCGGGGGGCTGTGCCGGCCTGCCGGTGGTCTGTGCCGACTGTCCGGGGGTCTGTGCAGGCTGCGGGGAAGTCCCATCGGGTGATGCCTGCTACCATGACGGTGATTGACACATTAGCCAATGATGGGACAGTAGTAGTCCCATCATCCGGCTAATGTGTTGAATGTAAAAAAAAAAATACATACTACATGCTACATACATACTACATACATGCTACATACATACTACATATATACTACATGCATGCAACATGCATACTACATATATACTACATGCATGCAACATACATACATACTACATATATACCACATGCATGCAACATGCATACTACATATATACCACATATATACTACATGCATACTACATATATACCACATGCATGCAACATACAGTATATAGAACATATATACTACATGCAACATACATACTACATATATACTACATAAATACTACATGCATGCAACATACATACATACTACATGCATACTACATATATACTAAATGCATACTACATATATACTACATGCATACTACATATACACTGTGTTCCAAATTATTATGCAAATTGGATTTAAGTGTCATAAAGATGTTATTTTTTGTTTTTCAAATAAACTCATAGATGGTATTGTGTATCAGGGCTCTTTGGATCACTGAAATCAATCTCAAATGCCTGTGATAATTTGTTTACCAGGTGAGCTCAATTAAAAGAAAACTACTTAAGAATGATGTTCTACATTATTAAGCAGGGCACAGGTTTCAAGGAATTTAGGAAATAAAAAGGATCTCTCTGCTGCTGAAAAGCATCAAATAGTGCAATGCCTTGGTCAAGAGATGAAAACATTAGATATTTCCCAAAAATGTAAACGTGATCATTGTACTGTTAAGAGATTTGTGGTTGATTCTGAGCACAGACATGTTTGTGCTGATAAAGGCAGAATGAGGAAGGTTTCTGCCAGGCAAGTTCATTGGATTAAGAGAGTGGCTGCTAAAAAGCCATTACAAACCAGCAAACAGATATTTAAAGCTGCTGGTGCCTCTGGAGTCCCTCGAACCTCAAGGTGTAGGATCCTTCAAAGGCTTGCTGTGCTGCATAAATCTACTATTCGGCCACCCCTAAACAGTGTTCACAAGCAGAAATGGTTGCAGTGGGTCCAGACATACATGAAGACTAATTTTCAAACAGTCTTGTTTACTGATGAGTGTCGAACAACCCTGGATGATCCAGATGGATGGAGTAGTGGATGGTTGGTGGATGGCCACTATGTCCCAACAAGGCTGCGACGTCAGCAAGGAGGTGGAGGAGTCATGTTTTGGGCCGGAATCATGGGGAAACAGCTGGTAGGGCTCTTTAAGATTCCTGAAGGTGTGAAAATGACCTCTGTAAAGTATATAGAGTTTCTGACTGACAGCTGTCTTCCATGGTATAAGAAGCAGAAACGTGCCTTCAGGAACAAAATCATCTTCATGCATGACAATGCACCATCTCATGCTGCAAAGAATACCTCTGAGTCATTGGCTGCTATGGGCATAAAAGGAGATAAACTCATGGTGTGACCACCATCTTCCCCTGACCTCAACCCTATAGAGAACCTTTGGAGTATCATCAAGCAAAAGATCTATGAGGGTGGGAGGCAGTTCACATCCAAACAGCAGCTCTGGGAGGCTATTCTGACTTCATGCAAAGAAATACAAGCAGAAATTCTCCCAAAACTCACAATTTCAATGGATGCAAGAATTGTGAAGGTGATGATATCAAAGAAGGGTTCCTATGTTAACAGGTAACATGGCCTGTTAAGCTATTTAACTCCAAAATATCCTTTTTGTTCAGTGAATGTGACCTCCTAATGCTGCAAATTCCACAAATGAGCATTTTCAGTTCTTTAAAATATATCAAATGTTTAGAAATTCTACTGTGCCTAATAATTTGGAACAGTGCAATTTGAGCTTTTATTCATTTTGGAGATTATACTGTTATTATTGGGAGGTTTCTTCAATAAAATTTGATGTATACTCTAACCGGTGATGACTTTTATTAGACTGACTGTCATTTGTACCGACTATTTAGGAAAATCAGAGAAAAATATCATTTGCATAATAATTTGGAACACAGTGTATACTACATGCATGCAACATACATATATACAACATATATACTACATGCAACATACATACTACATATATACTACATATATACTACATGCATGCAACATACATACATACTACATATATACTACATGCATACTACATATATACCACATGCATGCAACATACATATATACAACATATATACTACATGCATGCAACATGCATACTACATATATACCACATGCATGCAACATACATACATACTACATACATACTACATATATACTACATGCATACTACATATATACCACATGCATGTAACATACATATATACTACATATATACTACATGCATGCAACATACATACATACTACATATATACTACATGCATACTACATATATACCACATGCATGCAACATACATATATACAACATATATACTACATGCATGCAACATGCATACTACATATATAACACATACATGCAACATACATACATACTACATACATACTACATATATACTACATGCATACTACATATATACCACATGCATGCAACATACATATATACAACATATATACTACATGCATGCAACATGCATACTACATATATACCACATATACAGTTGTGGCCAAAAGTATTGACACCCCTGCAATTCTGTCAGATAATACTCAGTTTCTTCCTGAAAATAATTGCAAGCACAAATTATTTGGTATTATTTTCTTCATTTAATTTGTCTTAAATGAAAAAACACAAAAGAGAATGAAGCAAAAAGCAAAACATTGATTATTTCACACAAAACTCCAAAAATGGGCCAGACAAAAGTATTGGCACCCTCAGCCTCATACTTGGTTGCACAACCTTTAGCCAAAATAACTGCGACCAACTACTTCCGGTAACCATCAATGAGTTTCTTACAATGCTCTGCTGGAATTTTAGACCATTCTCCTTTGGCAAACTGCTCCAGGTCCCTGATATTTGAAGGGTGCCTTCTCCAAACTGCTATTTTTAGATCTCTCCACAGGTGTTCTATGTGATTCAGGTCTGGACTCATTGCTGGCCACCTTAGAAGTTTCTGGTGCTTTCTCTCAAACCATTTTCTAGTGATTTTTAAAGTGTGTTTTGGGTCATTGTCCTGCTGGAAGACCCATGACCTCTGAGGGAGACCCAGCTTTCTCACACTGGGCCCTACATTATGCTGCAAAATTTGTTTGTAGTATTCAGACTTCATAATGCCATGCACACGGTCATGCAGTCCAGTGCCAGAGGCAGCAATGCAACCCAAAAACATCAGGGAACCTCTGCCATGTTTGACTGTAGGGACCGTGTTTTTTTCTTTGAATGCCTCTTTTTTTCTCCTGTAAACTCTATGTTGATGCCTTTGCCCAAAAAGCTCTACTTTTGTCTCATCTGACCAGAGAACATTCTTCTAAAACGTTTTAGGCTTTTTCAGGCAAGTTTTGGCAAGCTTCAGCCTGGCTTTCTTATGTCTCGGGGTAAGAAGTGGGGTCTTCCTGGGTCTCCTACCATACAGCCCCTTTTCATTCAGACGCCGACGGATAGTACGGGTTGACACTGTTGTACCCTCGGACTGCAGGGCAGCTTGAACTTGTTTGGATGTTAGTCGAGGTTCTTTATCCAACATCTGCACAATCTTGCGTTGAAATCTCTTGTCAATTTTTCTTTTCCGTCCACATCTAGGGAGGTTAGCCACAGTGCCATGGGCTTTAAACCTCTTGATGACACTGCGCACGGTAGACACAGGAACATTCGGGTCTTTGGAGATGGACTTGTAGCCTTGAGATTGCTTATGCTTCCTCACAATTTGGTTTCTCAAGTCCTCAGACAGTTCTTTGGTCTTCTTTCTTTTCTCCATGCTCAATGTGGTACACACAAGGACACAGGACAGAGGTTGAGTCAACTTTAATCCATGTCAACTGCTGCAAGTGTGATTTAGTTATTGCCAACACCTGTTAGGTGCACAGGTAAGTTACAGGTGCTGTTAATTACACAAATTAGAGAAGCATCACATGATTTTTCAAACAGTGCCAATACTTTTGTCCACCCTCTTTTTTATGTTTGGTGTGGAATTATATCCAATTTAGCTATAGGACAATTCTTTTGTGTTTTTTCATTTAAGACAAATTAAATGAAGATAATAATACCTAAGAATTTGTGTTTGCAATCATTTTCAGGAAGAAACTGAGTATTATCTGACAGAATTGCAGGGGTGTCAATACTTTTGGCCACAACTGTATACTACATGCATGCAACATACATATACAGTCATGGCCAAAAGTTTTGAGAATGACACAAATATTAATTTTACAAAGTCTACTGCTTCATTTTTTCTAATGGCAATTTGCATATACTCCAGAATGTTATAAAGAGTGATCAGCGTAACAGCAATTACTTGCAAAGTCAATATTTGCCTAGAAAATTAACTTTATCCCCAAAACACATTTCAACATCATTGCAGCCCTGCCTTAAAAGGACCAGCTAACATCGTTTCAGTGATTGCTCCATTAACACAGGTGTGGGTGTTGATGAGGACAGGGCTGGAGATCAATCTGTCATGATTAAGTAAGAATGACACCACTGGACACTTTAAAAGGAGGCTGGTGCTTGGCATCATTGTTTCTCTTCTGTTAACCATGGTTATCTCTAAAGAAACACGTGCAGTCATCATTGCACTGCACAAAAATGGCCTAACAGGGAAGAGTATCGCAGCTAGAAAGATTGCACCTCAGTCAACAATCTATCGCATCATCAAGAACTTCAAGGAGAGAGGTTCCCTTGTTGCCAAAAGGGCTCCAGTGTGCCCAAGAAAGACCAGCAAGTGCCAGGACCGTCTCTTAAAAGTGTTTCAGCTGCGGGATCGGGCTACCAGCAGTGCAGAGCTTGCTCAGGAATGGCAGCAGGCATGTGTGAGTGCATCTGCACGCACAGTGAGGCGGAGACTCTTGGAGCAAGGCCTGGTCTCAAGGAGGGCAGCAAAGAAGCCACTTCTCTCCAGAAAAAACATCATGGACAGACTGATATTCTGCAAGAGGTACAGGGAGTGGACTGCTGAGGACTGGGGTAAAGTCATTTTCTCTGATGAATCCCCTTTTCGATTGTTTGGGACATCTGGAAAACGGCTTATTCGGAGAAGACCAGGTGAGCGCTACCACCAGTCTTGTCTCATGCCAACTGTCAAGCATCCTGAAACCATTCATGTGTGGGGTGACTTCTCAGCCAAGGGAATGGGCTCTCTCTCAGTCTTGCCTAAAAACACAGCCATGAATAAAGAATGGTACCAGAATGTCCTCCAAGAGCAACTTCTCCCAACCGTCCAAGAGCAGTTTGGCGATCAACAATGCCTTTTTCAACATGATGGAGCACCTTGCCATAAAGCAAAGGTGATAACTAAATGGCTCAGGGAACAAAACATAGAGATTTTGGGACCATGGCCTGGAAACTCCCCAGATCTTAATCCCATTGAGAACTTGTGGTCAATCATCAAGAGACGGGTGGACAAACAAAAACCTTCAAATTCAGACAAAATAAAAGCATTGATTTTGCAAGAATGGACTGCTATCAGTCAGGATTTGATCCAGAAGTTGATTGAGAGCATGCCAGGGAGAATTGCTGAGGTCCTGAAGAAGAAGGGTCAACTGCAAATATTGACTTGCTGCATTAACTCATTCTGTCAATATAACCTTTTGCTACTCATAATTAGTGTTAAGCATTCCGATACCGCAAGTATCGGGTATCGGCCGATATTAGCTGTATCGGAATTCCGATACTTAGTTCCGATACTTTTTTCATATCGAATACCGGAATCGGAAGTTCCCATAATGCTAGGAGCCCGCTCGATTTGATTCAGCCAATGGGGATCCTCAGAAGTGTGGGCACATCCTGTTAGGCATGTAGGCATGTTAACTACTGGCATGGCTGTGATTGGCTGCTGAAATGATGTCATGATGCACTATAAAAAGCGCTGCAGCCGCCATTTCTGGTTACTCTGCTGTGAATTCAGTTAGGGACAGGCTGCTGTTGAAGACTGTGAGGGACAGTTAGAAATAGCGATTCTAAAAACAATATTGTGCTTTATCCAGGCTACATAAACCACCACTGTAGCTTTCTTTTGCCTAGCAGCAGTGTTCACAGCTGTCTGCAAGGGCTGTGTGAGTGCAGACCCACGCTGTGTAGTGTGTCCTGCAGGCACGTCTGCTTGTAGGCCGGCCAGCGTGTGTCTCTGCCTCATACACATTTTTCTTTTATTGATGCTTTTTTTTTCCTCCTGTATAGTGTGCTTCCATACGTATCCATATACGTTGGTTGCAAACACTAAAGGAGTGGACAGCGGAGCCTTTCAGCAGCCTTTCAGTGCTATAGCCAATTTCTCTGCACTGTTTTTGGCTGTCTGATAGGTCTCTCTGTGTGTGAGTGCAGCTCACGTTGCAGTGTGTTCTACAGCCACCGCTAGCTGTAGTCCGCTCAGCGTGCGTCACTGCCTCATACATAGTCCTTTTTTTGCAGCTAATTTAGCCAGATTTTTGCTCCTATATTAGTGTGCTTCCAACCGCATCCATTGTCATTGGTTGGTTGCAAACACTATATAGGATTAGATAGAGGAGCCTTTTTGCTGGCTTGTGCCCTTCAGGGCCAGCCAGACTAGTATCACCCTATTTTTTGGAGCCTCATCAATTGCATTGTAGGTTAGCCTCCTGCATTGTAATCGCTCCAAAAAGTTTGTGATACTATAGCTTTCAAACTTTGGTCACATCCTTTTCTCCCCCCCCCCCCAAAAAAAAAAAAAGGAAATAAAGTTCACCAAACACTCCACTTTACAGTTGTCTAGGCCACATTAGATCATATTAAAGTGTAGTACACACACTCTTAGCCAAATTAGTGTTTCTTATACTGGTTAGCAGGTGTTCAGGAATAAGAACACTAAGCCACCCCTTTTTTACTTTTCTGCCTATCTTTATCAGTCTACCAAGATGAAGAAGGCAGGGAGTAAGGCACGTGGTCGTGGCCATGGAGTTTCAGCAGGGAGAGGACGGGGGGATTCAGCAGGGAGAGGACGTGGGGATTCGGTGTCTGCTGCGGCCACCAGTGACCCGGCATCCCCCACTTTTACCAGGCAACAGTCCTTCATGCGCAGCTTTGTAGGACCTCGCCGTACCTCACTGCTGCGTGACGAACAAATTGAAGCCGTTGTCGGATGGATGGCAGCTAACGCATCCACTTCAATGACTTCCGCATCCTCCCAAGGCCAGAGCACTGAAGAGCAACCATCTGTCTCTTCACCACCTGCCAAATTGCCCAGGCAGTCTGAGAGCCCTGGACAGGAGCCATCTCAATCTTTACTTCTGTTCTCAGAATCTGTTGGCTTGGAAAGAGGTGGCCAGCCAAGCAGCATTCTAGAGCGTGAAGAAGAGGGAGTATGCAGTGATGCGCAACTGCTTTGTCCCTCTGAATCTGAAGAGGCGGGTGGGCCAGTGCCTATTGTCAGCACACCTCAGTGCTCATCTGATGATGATGAGACTCAGTTGCCAATTTCTGGTGCGTACGGTGCTGGCGAGACAACCCAGGACCAGTCGGTGCTTGAAGAGGGGAGTGGAGATGATGAGGTCCTTGACCCATCATGGCGTCAGCCACAGGAAGGTGGTGGGAGCAGCTCTGAGAAAGAGATTCCCCGAACGGCCAAAAGAGGAGGGAGAGGGCGGGGGCAGACTTGGTTGCCTGTAGCCTCCACTTTGGCACCCGTGAGGAGCAATCCTCTTCCAAAACACAAAACGGGCGCTCCCAGGACTTGCAGTGCGTGGTCTTTTTTTGACACAGTTGCAGATGACATTTGCTTTGTCAAATGCAAGCTGTGTCATCAGAAAGTGAAACGAGGGAAAAATGTGAGCAACCTCAATACCACAAATATGTGGAAACATGTGCGTACCAAGCACGAGGTGGAGTTACACAGACACACTGAAGATGTAGGCCAACCTTCAGCAGCACCTACCACCTCTTCAGCTCGTGTTGGGGCCTCTTCCTCCAGCTCA
The DNA here is from genome assembly GCF_039654945.1 of Dendrobates tinctorius. Taxonomy (NCBI): domain Eukaryota; kingdom Metazoa; phylum Chordata; class Amphibia; order Anura; family Dendrobatidae; genus Dendrobates; species Dendrobates tinctorius. Next base: position 19,263,085 of record NW_027361732.1, read on the forward strand.
CACACAGCTGGTTCGGCTTCCTCACTGGAACGCCATGAAAGAACCACTGCCACTGCTGTCCAGAGACCCAGTGAAATTCCACCCACTGAACCACGTTCGCAGTCATCAGCACACTCCCAGGCCACTCACCAGCAATCGGTAGCACAGGCATGGGAGAAAAAGCGGCCATACTCAGCAAACCATCCCCGAGCACTGGCTCTGAATGCCGGCATTGCCAAACTACTGGCCCTTGAGATGCTGTCATTCAGGCTGGTGGAGACTGACACCTTCCGGAACTTTATGTCATTGGCAGTTCCACAATACAATGTGCCCAGCCGCTTTTATTTCAGCAGGCAAGCCGTCCCTGCCCTGCAAAAGCATGTGGAGGGAAAAATTAAAAATGCGCTACTAAATGCCGTCAGTAGCAAGGTCCACCTGACCACCGATGCGTGGACCAGTAGCCATGGACAGGGACGATACCTTTCCCTCACTGCCCATTGGGTCAATGTTGTGGAGCCGGGTACAGATCTGGAGAGTGGCTCTGTACGTATTCTGCCAACTCCAAGGATTGCAGGAATGCAGTCTGTACATATTGAGTCCTCCTCCTACTCTAGTTCCTCGGAATCACCACTGCGTGAGCCTGTTAGGCCAGATATGAGCACAGGTGTGGCCAAACGTCAACAGGCCGTCCTTAAATTAATTTATTTGGGGAATCGGAGCCACACAGCACAGGAGCTCTGGAATGCCATCAAGCAGGAGAGCGATGTGTGGTTTGTGCCAGCGAATCTCCAGCCAGGTTTGGTAGTGAGTGACAATGGCCGAAATCTAGTGGCAGCTCTGGGCCTAGGCAACCTCACTCACATACCATGTCTGGCACACGTGCTCAATTTGGTCGTGCAGAGCTTTCTGAGGGACTATCCGGATCTTGATGCACTGCTGCACAAGGTTCGCCTAGAGTGTGCTCACTTGCGGCGTTCCAGCATGGCAAGATCGCGCATTGCATCTCTGCAATGACGATTCCGCCTGCCAGAACATCGCATCATATGTGACCTCCCCACCAGGTGGAATTCAACGTTACATATGTTGGAGCGGTTGTGTGAGCAGCAGGCAGCAGTAATGGAGTACCAGCTGCATCAGGCGCAAACAAGTCGCACTGTGCGCCGGACACACTTCACCACCACTGAGTGGGCCACTATGAGGGACATCTGCCAAGTTTTGCGTGCCTTCGATGACTCCACGCGGATGGCCAGTGCAGATGATGCACTAATCAGCATGACTGTCCCCCTCATCTGTCTGCTTCAAAAAACCTTACAAGCACTAAGTGAGGAGGTTTTTGAAGAGGTCGAGGATGAGCAGTCAGAAATGCCATCTGCTTCTGGCAAATCTGCGCAACGTGCTTCCACACAAAGGCCCAGGCAGGGGACACTTAGTGAGGAGGATGACGAGGAGTCAATGGAGGAGGAGGAACACATCTCTCCAGAGGAGGGAGGTACACAAGGCTCTAGTAGTCAGTGTGTACAGCGAGGGTGGGGTGATGCTGAGCAGGCAGAGATGCTGCATGAAGCTGGGGACAGCGCTTCCGGTCCAGTTGGCAGTCTGCAGCACATGGTTGATTTCATGCTGCAGTGCTTGATAAATGACCGCCGCATCGCCAACATTCTCCACACGGCTGATTATTGGGTGTACACCCTCCTAGATCCTCGCTACCGGGACAACTTACAAAGCCTCATACCACAGTTGAACTGGGAGCGAAAAATGCGGGTGTACCAAGAAACACTTGTGCAGGCCATCATGTTCTCCATTCCCCCAGCAAGTGTTGCTGGTAGTGCTTTTCAAAGCAGCCATGTGGGTAGAGGCAGTGGAGGAAGCTCTGCACAAAGAGGTAGCAGAGGCAGTGCCGCAGGACAAGGCAAGGCCAGTATGGCCCAAATGTGGAAAAGTTTTGTGGGACCGCCACAAACGGGTACACCATCACAGACGGCTCCAGTCAGCAGGAGGCAACGTTTCCGTCAGATGGTGACAGACTACTTGTCTTGCCCTGTTAGTGTACTCCCAGACGGCTCTTCCCCGTTCAAGTATTGGGTCTCTAAGCTGGATACATGGCCAGAGCTTAGCCAGTATGCATTGGAGGTGCTGGCTTGCCCTGCTGCCAGTGTATTATCGGAACGTGTCTTTAGTGCTGCAGGTGGTGTGGTAACAGACCGTCGCACGCGACTATCCGCCGATAATGTTGACCGGCTTACTTTTGTGAAAATGAACAAGGCCTGGATCTCACCTGAATTTGCCAGTCCTCTTCCAGAATAAATAATTGGCTGGCAACAGGATCCAGGTCTCCTGTTGTGTTCATGTTTCTATGACCTGAACTTTATTTCCTGGGCAACAGCAACGCCCGTTGTTGCTCAGAAGTGCTGTGCGCACAGACAAAACACTCGCTCATGTGTAAGTGGGGTTCGGTAACGTCAGCTGATCCCCTGCTGTGTGTACGGCAAACTCTCCTGCTGCCTACAACTTCTGACTACCTCTGATTTAATATGTTCTCTGATTTGCCCTCTGTCTCCACTCTGTTTTGAGTATTTCCTTCGGCCTACAACACCGCCTGTTTCTGCTCTCAAGTGCCGTCTGCACAATCCACACTTGTTCCTGTGTTACCTGGGTCCTGTAACATCTGCTCATCTCCAGAGGTGAGCACGGCAATGTCTCCTGCTTTGTCTACATTCCCACTACTTGTAGTGGAAATGTGGACAGAGCAGGAGACATTGCCTGACTCACCTCTAGGGAGAAGCTGCTGTTACAGAACCCCAGTAACACAGGAACAAGTGTGGGTTGTGCAGACGGCATTTCAGAGCAGCAACTGGCGTGGTTGGAAGCCAGAGGAAATACTCGAAACAGAGTGAAGACAGAGGCCTAATTGGAGTACGTTGACAGTTAGTAGTAGTCTAGAAACAATCGCAAACTGCCACCAAGTAGGCCTCGGCCTACTACCTGATTTTCCCTGGGCTCCGACACCGCCAGTTGGGCTCAGAAGTGCTGTCCGCACAGACAAAACACTCGCTCATGTGTAAGTGGGGTTCGGTAATGTCAGCTGATCCCCTGCTGTGTGTATGGCAAAGTGTCCTGCTCCCTCCACAGTCAAACAACCTCAGATTTACACCTGGCTCCAAGTAGGCCTCGGCCTACTACCTGATTTTCTCTGGGCTCCGACACCGCCAGTTGTTGCTCAGAAGTGCTGTGCACACAGACAAAACACTCACTCATGTGTAAGTGGGGTTCGGTAACGTGAGCTGATCCCCTGCTGTGTGTACGGCAAACTCTCCTGCTGCCTACAACTTCTGACTACCTCTGATTTAATATGTTCTCTGATTTGCCCTCTGTCTCCACTCTGTTTTGAGTATTTCCTCCGGCCTACAACACCGCCTGTTTCTGCTCTCAAGTGCCGTCTGCACAATCCACACTTGTTCCTGTGTTACCTGGGTCCTGTAACATCTGCTCATCTCCAGAGGTGAGCACGGCAATGTCTCCTGCTTTGTCTACATTCCCACTACTTGTAGTGGAAATGTGGACAGAGCAGGAGACATTGCCTGACTCACCTCTAGGGAGAAGCTGCTGTTACAGAACCCCAGTAACACAGGAACAAGTGTGGGTTGTGCAGATGGCATTTCAGAGCAGCAACTGGCGTGGTTGGAAGCCAGAGGAAATACTCGAAACAGAGTGAAGACAGAGGCCTAATTGGAGTACATTGACAGTTAGTAGTAGTCTAGAAACAATCGCAAACTGCCACCAAGTAGGCCTCGGCCTACTACCTGATTTTCCCTGGGCTCCGACACTGCCAGTTGGGCTCAGAAGTGCTGTCCGCACAGACAAAACAATCGCTCATGTGTAAGTGGGGTTCGGTAATGTCAGCTGATCCCCTGCTGTGTGTATGGCAAAGTGTCCTGCTCCCTCCAAATTCAAACGTCTTATCTTAAACTGCCTCCAAGTTGGCCTCAGCCTACCAAATGACTATCCCTGGGCTCCAACATTGTCAGTTGTTGCTCGGAAGTGCTGTCCACACAGAAAAACACACTCGTTCATGTGAAAGTGGGGGTCGGTAACGTCGGCTGATCCCCTGCTGTGTGGAGGGCAAACTGCTGCTGCCTCCAAATTGTAACTACTTCAGATTTAAACATTCTCTGATTTGGCCTCTGTCTCCACTCTGTCTCTAGTATTTCCCCTGACCTCCAACACTGCCAGTTCCTGCTCAAAGTTGCCGTCCACGCATTCAACACTTGTTCCTGTGTTCCTGGTGTCTGTAACGTGAGCTGATCCCCCAATGTGTGTCCGGCACTGTCTCCTGTGCTGTCCACCTTCCCACTGCAAGTGGTGGGAATGTGGACAGAGCAGGAGACATTGGCAGACAAACATCAGGGGATCTGCTGACATTACAGAACCCCAGTAACCCAGGAACACGTGTGGATTGGGCAGACGGCTGCTGTACGCATAAACTGGCGGTGTTGGTGGTCATGTGAAATCCTGGAAACAGAGTGGAGACAGATGCCTAATTGGAGCACGTTGACAGTGTGTTGTAGCCTACAAACAATCTAAAACTGCCACCAAGTAGTCCTCGGCCTACACCATAATTCTCCCTGAGCTCCAACAACGCTAGTTGGTGCTCGGAAGTGCTGTCCACACAGAAAAACACACTCGTTCATGTGAAAGTGGGGGTCAGTAACGTCAGCTGATCCCCTGCTGTGTGGAGGGCAAAGTGTCCTGCTCCCTCCAAAGTCAAACAACGTCTTATCTTAAACTGCCTCCAAGTAGGCCTCAGCCTACCAAATGACTATCCCTGGGCTCCAACATCATCAGTTGTTGCTCGGAAGTGCTGTCCACACAGAAAAACACACTCGTTCATGTGAAAGTGGGGGTCAGTAACGTCAGCTGATCCCCTGCTGTGTGGAGGGCAAAGTGTCCTGCTCCCTCCGAAGTCAAACAACGTCTTATCTTAAACTGGCTCCAAGTAGGCCTCAGCCTACAAAATGACTATCCCTGGTCTCCAACATCGTCAGTTGTTGCTCGGAAGTGCTGTCCACACAGAAAAACACACTCATTCATGTGAAAGTGGGGGTCGGTAACGTCAGCTGATCCCCTGCTGTGTGGAGGGCAAACTGCTGCTGCCTCCAAATTGTAACTACTTCATATTTAAACATTCTCTGATTTGGCCTCTGTCTCCACTCTGTCTCTAGTATTTCCCCTGACCTCCAACACCGCCAGTTCCTGCTCACAGTTGCCGTCCACGCATTCCACACGTGTTCCTGTGTTACTGGGGTTCTGTAACGTCAGCAGATCCCCCAATATGTGTCCGCCACTGTCTCCTGCGCTGTCCACCTTCCCACTGCAAGTGGTGGGAATGTGGACAGAGCAGGAGACATTGGCAGACAAACATCAGGGGATCTGCTGACATTACAGAACCCCAGTAACCCAGGAACACGTGTGGATTGGGCAGACGGCTGCTGTACGCATAAACTGGCGGTGTTGGTGGTCACGTGAAATCCTGGAAACAGAGTGGAGACAGATGCCTAATTGGAGCACGTTGACAGTGTGTTGTAGCCTACAAACAATCTAAAACTGCCACCAAGTAGTCCTCGGCCTACACCATAATTCTCCCTGGGCTCCAACAACGCTAGTTGGTGCTCGGAAGTGCTGTCCACACAGAAAAACACACTCGTTCATGTGAAAGTGGGGGTCAGTAGCGTCAGCTGATCCCCTGCTGTGTGGAGGGCAAAGTGTCCTGCTCCCTCCAAAGTCAAACAACGTCTTATCTTAAACTGCCTCCAAGTAGACCTCAGCCTACCAAATGACTATCCCTGGGCTCCAACATCGTCAGTTGTTGCTTGGAAGTGCTGTCCACACAGAAAAACACACTCGTTCATGTGAAAGTGGGGGTCAGTAACGTCAGCTGATCCCCTGCTGTGTGGAGGGCAAAGTGTCCTGCTCCCTCCGAAGTCAAACAACGTCTTATCTTAAACTGCCTCCAAGTAGGCCTCAGCCTACCAAATGACTATCCCTGGGCTCCAACATCGTCAGTTGTTGCTCGGAAGTGCTGTCCACACAGAAAAACACACTCGTTCATGTGAAAGTGGGGGTCGGTAACGTCAGCTGATCCCCTGCTGTGTGGAGGGCAAACTGCTGCTGCCTCCAAATTGTAACTACTTCATATTTAAACATTCTCTGATTTGGCCTCTGTCTCCACTCTGTCTCTAGTATTTCCCCTGACCTCCAACACCGCCAGTTCCTGCTCACAGTTGCCGTCCACGCATTCCACACGTGTTCCTGTGTTCCTGGGGTTCTGTAACGTCAGCAGATCCCCCAATATGTGTCCGCCACTGTCTCCTGCGCTGTCCACCTTCCCACTGCAAGCGGTGGGAATGTGGACAGAGCAGGAGACAGTAGCAGACACACATCAGGGGATCTGCTGACATTGCAGAACCTCAGTAACCCAGGAACACATGTGGATTGGACAGACAGCTGCTGTACTCATAAACTGGCGGTGTTGGTGGTCACGTGAAATCCTGGAAACAGAGTGGAGACAGATGCCTAATTGGAGCACGTTGACAGTCTGCTGTAGCCTACAAACAATCTAAAACTGCCACCAAGTAGGCCTCGGCCTACACCATAATTCTCCCTGGGCTCCAACAACGCTAGTTGGTGCTCGGAAGTGCTGTCCACACAGAAAAACACACTCGTTCATGTGAAAGTTGGGGTCGGTAACGTCAGCTGATCCCCTGCTGTGTGGAGGGCAAAGTGTCCTGCTCCCTCCAAAGTCAAAATACCTCAGCTTTACACCTGGCTCCTAGTAGGCCTCGGCCTGCACCATGATTGTCCCTGGGTTCCAACAACGCTAGTTGTTGCTCGGAAGTGCTGTCCACACAGAAAAATACACTCGTTCATGTGAAAGTGGGGGTTGGTAAGGTCAGCTGATCCCCTGCTGTGTGGAGGGCAAACTGCTGCTGCCTCCAAATTGTAACTACTTCATATTTAAACATTCTCTGATTTGGCCTCTGTCTCCACTCTGTCTCTAGTATTTCCCCTGACCTCCAACACCGCCAGTTCCTGCTCACAGTTGCCGTCCACGCATTCCACATGTGTTCCTGTGTTCCTGGTGTTCTGTAACGTGAGCTGATCCCCCAATGTGTGTCCGGCACTGTCTCCTGCGCTGTCCACCTTCCCACTGCAAGTGGTGGGAATGTGGACAGAGCAGGATACATTGGCAGACAAACATCAGGGGATCTGCTGACATTGCAGAACACCAGTAACACAGGAACACGTGTGGATTGGGCAGACGGCTACTGTACGCATAAACTGGCGGTGTTGGTGGTCACGTGAAATCCTGGAAACAGAGTGGAGACAGATGCCTAATTGGAGCACGTTGACAGTCTGTTGTAGCCTACAAACAATCTAAAACTACCACCAAGTAGGCCTCGGCCTACACCATGATTGTCCCTGGGCTCCAACAACGCCAGTTGGTGCTCGGCAGTGTCTTTTGCACGGGGACTCCCTGTTGCCCAGCCTGGTTCCAGCACGCCTGCTGTTTCCGGGTAGTGTCAAGGTCACTATGCCACCAATCCGTTGTCCTGTCGTCTTGAGGCCGGGTTAGCCGACTCTACGGTGCCTGCAGTTTAGGTGACTCCTATGAGGGCTGCGGGAACTGGCAATGAAGGCTGGATCCGTAGTGCCAATGGGACATGGACCCCCTGTAGGACTGTGGGTTTCGGTAACTGCGGCCGGCTTGCGGCCTGGCTACTTTGCTTTGAATGGGTACCTTCTGCTACCCACCCGGGTTCCAGCACTGCCTGCTGGTTCTCGCCAGAGCCTTTGGCCTAGGTGCCTCCATCTCGGTAACCGAAGTCCAGCACCGTCAGCTGGTCCTTGGTAGTGCTTTCTAGCACAGGTACCTCCTGCCTAGTAACCGTGGTCCAGCACCGTCAGCTGTTCCTCGGTAGTGCCATTGGCTCTTGTAGCTTTTGCTACCCATCTGGGTTCCAGCACCGTCAGCTGGTTCTCGGCAGTGTCTTTGGCACGGGTACTCCCTGTTGCCCAGCCTGGTTCCAGCACGCCTGCTGTTTCCGCGTAGTGTCAAGGTCACTATGCCACCAATCCGTTGTCCTGTCGTCTTGCGGCCGAGTTAGCTGAGTCTACGGTGCCTGCAGTTTAGGTGACTCCTATGTGGGCTGCGGGAACTGGCACTGAAGGCTGGATCCGTAGTGCCAATGGGACATGGACCCCCTGTAGGACTGTGGGTTTCGGTAACTGCGGCCGGCTTGCGGCCTGGCTACTTTGCTTTGAATGGGTACCTTCTGCTACCCACCCGGGTTCCAGCACTGCCTGCTGGTTCTCGCCAGAGCCTTTGGCCTAGGTGCCTCCATCTCGGTATCCGAACTCCAGCACCGTCAGCTGGTCCTTGGTAGTGCTTTTTAGCACAGGTACCTTCTGCTTAGTAACCGTGGTCCAGCACCGTCAGTTGGTCCTCGGTAGTGCCATTGGCTCTTGAAGCTTTTGCTACCCATCTGGGTTCCAGCACCGTCAGCTGGTTCTCGGCAGTGTCTTTGGCACGGGTACTCCCTGTTGCCCAGCCTGGTTCCAGCACGCCTGCTGTTTCCGGGTAGTGTCAATGTCACTATGCCACCAATCCGTTGTCCTGTCGTCCTGCGGCCTGGTTAGCCGACTCTACGGTGCCTGCAGTTTAGGTGACTCCTATGTGGGCTGCGGGAACTGGCACTGAAGGCTGGCTCCGTAGTGCCAATGGGACATGGACCCCCTGTAGGACTGTGGGTTTCGGTAACTGCGGCCGGCTTGCGGCCTGGCTACTTTGCTTTGAATGGGTACCTTCTGCTACCCACCCGGGTTCCAGCACTGCCTGCTGGTTCTCGCCAGAGCCTTTGGCCTAGGTGCCTCCATCTCGGTATCCGAACTCCAGCACCGTCAGCTGGTCCTTGGTAGTGCTTTTTAGCACAGGTACCTTCTGCTTAGTAACCGTGGTCCAGCACCGTCAGTTGGTCCTCGGTAGTGCCATTGGCTCTTGTAGCTTTTGCTACCCATCTGGGTTCCAGCACCGTCAGCTGGTTCTCGGCAGTGTCTTTGGCACGGGTACTCCCTGTTGCCCAGCCTGGTTCCAGCACGCCTGCTGTTTCCGGGTAGTGTCAAGGTCACTATGCCACCAATCCGTTGTCCTGTCGTCTTGCGGCCGGGTTAGCCGACTCTACGGTGCCTGCAGTTTAGGTGACTCCTATGTGGGCTGCGGGAACTGGCACTGAAGGCTGGATCCGTAGTGCCAATGGGACATGGACCCCCTGTAGGACTGTGGGTTTCGGTAACTGCGGCCGGCTTGCAGCCTGGCTACTTTGCTTTGCATGGGTACCTTCTGCTACCCACCCGGGTTCCAGCACTGCCTGCTGGTTCTCGCCAGAGCCTTTGGCCTAGGTGCCTCCATCTCGGTATCCGAACTCCAGCACCGTCAGCTGGTCCTTGGTAGTGCTTTTTAGCACAGGTACCTTCTGCTTAGTAACCGTGGTCCAGCACCGTCAGTTGGTCCTCGGTAGTGCCATTGGCTCTTGTAGCTTTTGCTACCCATCTGGGTTCCAGCACCGTCAGCTGGTTCTCGGCAGTGTCTTTGGCACGGGTACTCCCTGTTGCCCAGCCTGGTTCCAGCACGTCTGCTGTTTCCGGGTAGTGTCAAGGTCACTATGCCACCAATCCGTTGTCCTGTCGTCTTGCGGCCAGGTTAGCCGACTGTACGGTGCCTGCAGTTTAGGTGACTCCTATGTGGGCTGCGGGAACTGGCACTGAAGGCTGGATCCGTAGTGCCAATGGGACATGGACCCCCTGTAGGACTGTGGGTTTCGGTAACTGCGGCCAGCTTGCGGCCTGGCTACTTTGCTTTGCATGGGTACCTTCTGCTACCCACCCGGGTTCCAGCACTGCCTGCTGGTTCTCGCCAGAGCCTTTGGCCTAGGTGCCTCCATCTCGGTATCCGAAATCCAGCACCGTCAGCTGGTCCTTGGTAGTGCTTTTTAGCACAGGTACCTTCTGCTTAGTAACCGTGGTCCAGCACCGTCAGTTGGTCCTCGGTAGTGCCATTGGCTCTTGTAGCTTTTGCTACCCATCTGGGTTCCAGCACCGTCAGCTGGTTCTCGGCAGTGTCTTTGGCACGGGTACTCCCTGTTGCCCAGCCTGGTTCCAGCACGTCTGCTGTTTCCGGGTAGTGTCAAGGTCACTATGCCACCAATCCGTTGTCCTGTCGTCTTGCGGCCGGGTTAGCCGACTGTACGGTGCCTGCAGTTTAGGTGACTCCTATGTGGGCTGCGGGAACTGGCACTGAAGGCTGGATCCGTAGTGCCAATGGGACATGGACCCCCTGTAGGACTGTAGGTTTCGGTAACTGCGGCCAGCTTGCGGCCTGGCTACTTTGCTTTGAATGGGTACCTTATGCTACCCACCCGGGTTCCAGCACTGTCTGCTGGTTCTCGCCAGAGCCTTTGGCCTAGGTGCCTCCATCTCGGTATCCGAGGTCCAGCACCGTCAGCTGGTCCTTGGTAGTGCTTTTTAGCACAGGTACCTTCTGCTTAGTAACCGTGATCCAGCACCGTCAGTTGGTCCTCGGTAGTGCCATTGGCTCTTGTTCCTTCTGCTACCCATCCGGGTGCCAGCACTGTCTGCTGGTTCTCGCCAGAGCCTTTGGCCTAGGTGCCTCCATCTCGGTATCCGAGGTCCAGCACCGTCAGCTGGTCCTTGGTAGTGCTTTTTAGCACAGGTACCTTCTGCTTAGTAACCATGGTCCAGCACCGTCAGTTGGTCCTCGGTAGTGCCATTGGCTCTTGTTCCTTCTGCTACCCATCCGGGTGCCAGCACTGTCTGCTGGTTCTCGCCACAGTCTTTGTCCTAGGTGCCTCCATCTCGGTATCCGAGGTCCAGCACCGTCAGCTGGTCCATGGTAGTGCTTTTTAGCACAGGTACCTTCTGCTTAGTAACCGTGGTCCAGCACCGTCAGTTGGTCCTCGGTAGTGCCATTGGCTCTTGTTCCTTCTGCTACCCATCCGGGTGCCAGCACTGTCTGCTGGTTCTCGCCACAGCCTTTGGCCTAGGTGCCTCCATCTCGGTATCCGAGGTCCAGCACCGTCAGCTGGTCCTTGGTAGTGCTTTTTAGCACAGGTACCTTCTGCTTAGTAACCGTGGTCCAGCACCGTCAGTTGGTCCTCGGTAGTGCCATTGGCTCTTGTTCCTTCTGCTACCCATCCGGGTGCCAGCACTGTCTGCTGGTTCTCGCCACAGCCTTTGGCCTAGGTGCCTCCATCTCGGTATCCGAGGTCCAGCACCATCAGCTGGTCCTTGGTAGTGCTTTTTAGCACAGGTACCTTCTGCTTAGTAACCTTGGTCCAGCACCGTCAGTTGGTCCTCGGTAGTGCCATTGGCTCTTGTTCCTTCTGCTACCCATCCGGGTGCCAGCACTGTCTGCTGGTTCTCGCCAGTTTCTCAGCCTTCTTGTACCTTCTGCTACATTTCCAAGATCAAGCTTTTTGAAATTGTCTTTGGTAATCCTTATTGATCTCCATGACGACGACCCTGATGATGACGACCCTGAAGACCACACCAAAGAAGACCAGAAATATGACCCTAAATAATAAGACCAAGAGGACAAAGAACATGAAGACAACCACCAAGATACAGAACAAAAGACAGAAGAACAAGAAGCAGAATAAGCTGAATCAGAAGAACAGAAATTAGAAGAACATTAAGCATAAGACTAAAAATCAGCATAGAAGAAATCAAAATTATAAGCAGAAGAAGACTAAGCAGTAAATGGGGGTGAGTCCGTTCCTCCTCATGGTGCCCCTGGAAAATGCCTGCTGCTGCAGGCCAAACTGAACGCGGACAAATCCTGTTGTAAATCTTTTGTGACAGGCAGAACGTAAGGTGTAATCTTATAACTTTTATAGATAAGTACTACAGGAATGCCTGTCACCATAAGAAAATGAAGACAAAGAAGAATAGGAAGAAGATGAAGAAATAGCATATTAAAATTAATAATAGCTGAATAAGAAGAATATGAAGAATGGAAAAAAAAATTAATGGGGAGAAGATGAAGAAGAAGAAGATGAATAAGGTGAAGAAAAAGTTTATGAAAAAAATGCTACTGCTGCGGATCATGAAGGAGAAAGTGTGGGAGAAGTACAAAAGAAGGTGAAGAGCATGGAAGTTGTGAAACATACAGTACATATCTGACAAAATATAAAAAAGGTTAACATAGTCAATATATTTTTAACTCCGAACGTATTGAAAAAAAAAATTGGAATTAATGCTATGCCATATGATTTTAATTAACCACTATGCTTTTAATGTCTCCTCCACCTCCCACAATACATTCTACATGATTCTTATTTGTTTTCAATTATGTAGAATTAGCCAACAAGGAAATAAAGGGCTTTTTTTAATTCCGATACCGGAAGTCCCATTGACTTGAATGGGACTTCCGGTATCGGAATCGGCGATACCCGATATTTTTTTCGTATCGGGCGATAACATCCGATACGATATTTTTGGGTATCGAATGGTATCGCTCAACACTACTCATAATATGAATGCAATTATATTTCTGTATATGATAAAAACATCTGACAAACACACATAAAAACCAGAGGGCAGCAGATCATGTGAAAATATAATATTTGTGTCAATCTCAAAAATTTTGGCCATGACTGTATACTACATATATACTACATGCAACATACATGCTACATATATACTACATATATAGCACATGCATGCAACATACATACTACATATATACCACATATATACTACATGCATACTACATATATACCACATGCATGCAACATGCATACTACATATATACCACATGCATGCAACATACATATATACTACATATATAATACATGCAGGCAACATACATGTATACCACATATATACTACATGCATGCAACATGCATACTACATATATACCACATATATACTACATGCATACAACATACATATTTACTACATATATACTACATGCATGCAACATACATATATACCACATATACTACATGCATGCAACATGCATACTACATATATACCACATATATACTACATGCATGCAACATGCATACTACATACATACCACATATATACTACATTCATGCAACATACATATATACTACATATATACTACATGCATGCAAGATACATACTACATATATACCACATATATACTACATGCATGCAGCATACATACATACTACATGCAACATACATACTACATTCATACTACATATATACCACCCGCATGCAACATGCATACTACATATATACTACATGCATGCAACATACATACTACATATATACCACATGCATGCAACATGCATACTACATATATACTACATACATACTACATGCATGCAACATACATATATACTACATACAATACATTCATACAATACATACATATAGACATACAGTACATATAACATAGAGTACATACTCACCATCACTTGTCACTTTGTTCCCCGAAGTCATTGTCATCTGTGGAATAAATATTAAAATAACAAACCACCAGTATACCCTGATCCGCAGAAGTCCACGAGTGTCCCACGACGATCTTGCGTGGAGAACAGCAGAATCAGCTGATGCTACCATTCTCTACGGGCTCCAGGAATCCAATGACGGGAGGTAGGTATCCTTCCGCACTGTATTCCTCCGCCACTGTAAAAAAAAAAGTCCCTAGGCTCACTTTATGGCATTGCTGTGTGAGAAATTTCCCACGCAGCTTTTGCCATAAAGTGAGACTAGGGACTTTTTTTTTTACAGTGGCGGAGGAATACACTGCGGAAAGATACCTATCTCCCGTCATTGGATTCCTGGAGCCCGTAGAGAACGGTAGCATCAGCTGATGCTGCTGTTCTCCACGCAAGATCGTCATGGGACACTCGTGGACTTCTGCGGATCAGGGGTAAGTATATTGGTGGTTTGTTATTTTAATATTTATTCCACAGATGACAATGGCTTCGGGGAACAAAGTGACAAGTGATGGTGAGTATGTACTCTATGTTATATGTACTGTATGTCTATATGTATGTATTGTATGAATGTATTGTATGTAGTATATATGTATGTTGCATGCATGTAGTAGATATGTAGTATATATGTAGTATGCATGTTGCATGCATGTGGTATATATGTAGTATGTATGTTGCGTGCATGTAGTATATATGTAGCATGCATGTTGCATGCATGTGGTATGTATGTAGTATGTATGTTGCATGTAGTATATATGTAGTATATTATGTGGTGTAATGACCACTGTGTCCACGAGGGGGCGCTGTGTGGATGTCCCAAGAGTGTGAGTGGTTGAAGAGCCATTATGTATCTCAAGGTGGGTGACCTTGAGATAGAGACATATGTATGTTTATGAATGCTATTGTAAAGTATATATGTCTGTGTGAAGGACCTGTGGTGAGGTCATAGTCATGTGACCCGGTGGGCGTGGCTATGGACCATATAATGTGGCCAGGTTAGGTCACATGGAGTGAATGCTGGGACCTGATTGGTCCAGTTTGGAAGGTCCCGTGAGGAGAAGGATCTCCTCACTAACAGCAGCCTGTGGAGCGGCTGTGTGTGTAATGGCGTCCAGTATCTGAGAGTCCCTGAGGAGTGAGTGGACTTCTGCGGCCTGGAGAAACAGCCATATGGGAACCCTGACGTGGGTGAGATAACCCTGGGGCTAAATAGCCTGTATAATGGACGCTCTCCTGTAATGCTGTGTATATTGCTGCTGGAGGTTTATGAAGGATGAATAAACCTCATAGACTATGATTTGTTGGAAAATCCTGTGCCGGATGTGTTTTTCGATCGCTGCAAGCGAGAACCCCTTACTTACATGACAGCGCTACCTCACATATGGTGGAGAATGCGGGCAATATTGTAGCCTTGTTGCTAGGGGCAACGGAAAAGGACTGCAGATTCGGTTGCTGGGGGCAACGCTGAGCCAGGAGGGCTGACGGTCTTAAAGCCATGTGATGTGCTGACAGGAGTCAGTGGCAAAGACTTATAGGATACCTCTGCGGTAGAGAGGTCCGAGAACCTGCGCGGCCAGCAGGTGCCGGTCGGGAAAGAAGGAAAAAAAAAAAAAAAGTGTTTTACTGACCTGGGTCAGTGGTAAAGACTGTGTTCCTGGAGGGTTCAGTGAGCAAGGTCCTGGAGGGTCAGTGTTGGGAAGAGCCCTGGAGCACATGGTAGGACCTTGGACCTGGTGAGGCTTAAGTGTTGGGCAGTCTCAGGCCGAGACGGATGTCCTGAATAGCACCCGCTGAGCCCCTGGACCTGGTGAGGCCGGTGTGTGGGGAGACCCTGGGAGGAGGGTCGCTCCCTGAATCTCACCCGGTGCGCCCTGTGTGTTGGACGGTCTCAGGTGGAGACAGGAGCGTCCTGAATAGCGCACAGTCAGGACACGTGAGTTTTTTTTGTGGTGTGTTTTTTTTTCTTTTTTCTCGACTCAGCCTGCGGTGGCTCAGTGGGAGTCAAGAAGGTGACAAGCGGCTTGATGTGGCTCAGTGGGGTCACGAAGGTGACAAGCGGCTTCCGGTGGATCGGCGGGTCCATGAAGACGGCGCAGCAGGAGCTGCAGTGACTCCAGCCGCTGTGTGTGTGAACAGCAGCCGGTGGTGCCAGTGATCAGTGACAGCAGGAGCTGTGGTGGTGCCAACAAGGACTTGTCTGGTATCGTGAGAGACATAAACTGTGTGGTGTGAACTGTGGTCTGAGAAGACCGGTATAACAGACATGGGGAGATCCCGAAAGAGGGTGGAGTCCCAAAAGGGGGCGGTGACCCAAATTGGGGTGGTAGCCCAAAAGGGGATGGAGTCCCAAATGGGGGTGGTAACCAAAAAAGAGGTGGAGTCCCAGAAGGGGGCGGTGACCCAAATTGGCGTGGTAACCCAAAAAGGGGTAGAGTCCCGGGAGGGGGCGGCAACCCAAAGTGGGGTGGTGGTCCAGAAAGGGGCCAAGTTTGAAGAAGTGACAGCACTGGGTGACTCAGTGGGTATGTCTGGGAAACTGCAGTGTACGTGTATGTCGTTTCCAGAATGTGGGATATACTTTCCGGAGCATGACGGGCCGCAAGTGTGTACAGTGATGCTGCACCGGGAAGGAATCTCGGGACGGTTGGACTCCAAGAGTCAGGTGACTCTGATAGGAACTCCTCTCACTTTCTGTCTGACCGAGAAAATGGCCCAGGTTCGCTGTAAACATGGGGTCACGGTGAACTATATGCTAGACAGAGTGGTGTTTGAGGGGCCTGGAGGCAGTGAGTGCCAAGGTGGCGGGATACCACCAGACTTGGTGTATACCTTGGAGGGCGGCCGGGACTTTGTCATGTTGGATGACCTATGGTACGAGGAGGGAGACGTTCCTATAGTTGGGCTAACAGATATTAAGACGGTGACGGTTCCTGACGGGGAGAGGTCAGAGGTGGAAGTGACTGGGAAAAGGGGTATGTCAGCCCAACGGACGGACCTGACATCTCGTGACAAAACTGACGCTGACCTGGTGGGTAAGACGGCGGAAGTAGTCACACGGTTAGTGAGTAACTGGAGGGATGACTTAATCTCTGGGGGTGACTGTGGCTCTGAGAAAGAAAGGGAGCACAGAATAGAAGGGCTAGAGAAAGAAGTCTCTGAGCTCAAAGGCCACATGGTAACGTGGCAAGGACTGAATAAGGCCCTCAGAGAGGAGGTGGATGAATGTGTCAAACAAGAAAGAGGCCTGAGACAAACAGCTGAGCACAGAGTGGATGAGCTGGAGAAGGAAGTCTCTGAGCTCAGGGGTCACCTGTCAGCGTGTCAAACTATGAACAAAGCTATAGTGAAGGATATGGAGGTGCTCAGAGAGGCCCAAGAGAAGCATCAACAGGAGATTCTCAGGAGAGAGGATGAGCGTCGCTACCTGGCAGAGGAGCGAGATAAAGTTCTGCAAGAACTCAGTGGAGTAGTAAAAGGTCTTCTGTGGGAGAAGAAGTGGATGGGCGAAGACGTACAGCGGCCGTCCCCGACTGATAGCAAGGCAGAACTGACAAAGCCCATCTTGGAAAAGGGTCCTGAAGACTGTAAATTTCAGGAAGATGGTGAGCCAAGAGCTGCACAAGACAGTCATCCGGTCATGACAGATATCTTGAGGGAAGTGTCCGTGGGGAACCCAGAGCCATCTGTCCAGGATGAGAGCAAGTCCACGACCTTCAAGGTTGTAATTGATGTACCAGAAGACATGCAAGAAGCCTGTGCTGAGGAAGGTGTGCATGAGGCTTTCAAAGAGGCGGTCAAAGCGTGTAAGGTGCACTGGGCACCTGAGACTCGGCAGTTGGTGATAGTATCAGCTAGGGAAAACACATCAAACCGAGTAGCTGTCCTGAAAGAGATGCATTTGCAGTGTCTACGTGTCAAACAATTGGTTAGGCGGAGTAATATGAAGGCTGCTCGACGCCAAGAGATAGCAAGAGAGGCTATGGATCGGTTGGGTTTGAGGAAAGATGTGGTTCCGGTACCCAAAGCTCTGATTGGGAGAATCATTGGAAGGTCCGGGAAGGTGATGCAGGACCTTGTGAATGTCTCCGGTGTGGTGAGGGTGAGGATCCCTCCTGATGACGAAGACCAGGTGTCTGGTGAAGTGGGAAGGATTCCCATGATGGTGGTTGGCTCCATGGAAAGCCTGAGGAACTTTCAATTGCTCTTGGAGTATAGAGTGGGGTACCTGCAAGAGATTGAACAGTTGAAGCTGGACCGCCAGCGGATTAATAAAGAAGTGCGGAATACCAGGTGGCGGCCGCCTTCATACCAAGATGTAAGGACCCCAGGGGTACCGCCAAGAAGTGACATGGCAGATGGCCGAAGAATGTCAGCGAGTGGCAATTCGACAGACCGTACGAGGTTGAAGGGCTGTAGTTCCTGTGAGACGTTGACTGAGTCAGACTCGTGCCAGACAGCAGGATCGACTAAGACTTATGACCGCACCAACCGAGAGAGACGGTCAATGAGAGAAATATCAGGTGACAAGGGGCACTGTAACAGTGTGGTGACTAAACAGTGTCTGATGATGCAGACAGACCGTGACTGGAGGGTCAAAGACAATGACCGGTATTATGACCGCTGGGGGCGGGGGAGGCCTAATGTAGAGATGAGGCCGTATGACAAATGGAGACAGTTCTCTCGACCTGTGGGGCAAGGTGCAATACGTGCCGGGTCTCGAGACCCTGGTGTGATGTTGTGTGTTCAACCCCACAAGTTTGAACATAGGGGGGAGGTATGTGTTGTAATGACCACTGTGTCCACGAGGGGGCGCTGTGTGGATGTCCCAAGAGTGTGAGTGGTTGAAGAGCCATTATGTATCTCAAGGTGGGTGACCTTGAGATAGAGACATATGTATGTTTATGAATGCTATTGTAAAGTATATATGTCTGTGTGAAGGACCTGTGGTGAGGTCATAGTCATGTGACCCGGTGGGCGTGGCTATGGACCATATAATGTGGCCAGGTTAGGTCACATGGAGTGAATGCTGGGACCTGATTGGTCCAGTTTGGAAGGTCCCGTGAGGAGAAGGATCTCCTCACTAACAGCAGCCTGTGGAGCGGCTGTGTGTGTAATGGCGTCCAGTATCTGAGAGTCCCTGAGGAGTGAGTGGACTTCTGCGGCCTGGAGAAACAGCCATATGGGAACCCTGACGTGGGTGAGATAACCCTGGGGCTAAATAGCCTGTATAATGGACGCTCTCCTGTAATGCTGTGTATATTGCTGCTGGAGGTTTATGAAGGATGAATAAACCTCATAGACTATGATTTGTTGGAAAATCCTGTGCCGGATGTGTTTTTCGATCGCTGCAAGCGAGAACCCCTTACTTACATGACAGCGCTACCTCACAATATGTATGTTGCATGCATGTAGTATATGTGGTATATATGTAGTATGCATGCTGCATGCATGTAGTATATATGTTGCATATATGTATGTTGCATGCATGTAGTATATATGTATGTTGCATGCATGTGGTATATTTGTAGTATGCATGTAGTATATATGTGGTATATATGTAGTATGTATGTTGCATGCATGTAGTATATATGTAGTATGCATGTTGCATGCATGTAGTATATATGTTGTATATATGTGTGTTGCATGCATGTGGTATATATGTAGTATGCATGTAGTATATATGTAGTATGTATGTAGTATGTATGTATGTTGCATGCATGTAGTATATATGTAGTATGTCTGTTGCATGTAGTATATATGCAGTATATATGTATGTTGCATGCATGTAGTATATATGTGGTATATATGTAGTATGCATGTTGCATGCATGTAGTATATATGTTGTATGTATGTTGCATGCATGTAGTATATATGTGGTATATATGTAGTATGCATGTTGCATGCATGTGGTATATATGTAGTTTGTATGTATGTTGCATGTAGTATATATGTAGTATTGCATGTTGCATGTAGTATATATGTATGTTGCATGCATGTAGCATATATGTGGTATATATGTAGTATGCATGTTGCATGCATGTGGTATATATGTAGTATGTATGTTGCATGCATGTAGTATATATGTAGTATGCATGTTGCATGCATGTAGTATATATGTTGTATGTATGGATGTATTTTGCATGCATGTTGTATATATGTAGTATGTATGTATGTTGCATACATGTAGTATATATGTAGTATGCATGTTGCATGTAGCATATATGTAGTATATATGTATGTTGCATGCATGTAGTATATATGTGGTATATATGTAGTATGCATGTTGCATGCATGTGGTATATATGTAGTATGTATGTTGCATGCATGTAGTATATATGTAGTATGCATGTTGCATGTAGTATAAATGTAGTATGCATGTTGCATGTAGTATATATGTAAGTTGCATGCATGTAGTATATATGTAGTATGCATGTTGCATGCATGTGGTATATATGTAGTATGTATGTATGTTGCATGCATGTAGTATATATGTAATATGCATGTTGCATGTAGTATATATGTAGTATATATTTATGTTGCATGCATGTAGTATATATGTGGTATATATGTAATATGCATGTTGCCTGCATGTGGTATATATGTAGTATGTATGTTGCATGCATGTAGTATATATGTGGTATGCATGTTGCATGCATGTAGTATATATGTTGTATGTATGTATGTTGCATGCATGTAGTATATATGTAGTATGTATGTAGCATGTAGCATGTATGTAGTATGTATGTAGCATGTATGTAGTATGTATGTAGCATGTAGTATGTATGTTGTATGTATTTTTTTTTTTTACATTCAACACATTAGCCGGATGATGGGACTACTACTGTCCCATCATTGGCTAATGTGTCAATCACCGTCATGGTAGCAGGCATCGCCCGATGGGACTTGTAGTCCCATAGGACGATGCCTGCACAGACCCCCGCAGCCTGCACAGACCCTCGGACAGTCGGCACAGACTACCGGCAGGCCGGCACAGCCCCCCAGCAGGCCGGTACAGACCCCCGGCAGTCCGCACAGACCCTTGGACAGTCATCACAGACCATCGGCAGGCCGGCACAGCCCCCCGGCAGGCCGGTACAGACCCCTGGCAGTCCGCACAGACACCCGGACAGTCGTCACAGACACCCGGCAGGCCGGCACAGCCCCCCGGCAGGCCGGTACAGACCACTGGCAGTCAGCACAGTCCCCCCGGAAGGCCCGAGATGATGGTGCATCATGATGCGCACAGACCGCGCATCATGATGATGTCATTTCGGCAGCCAATCAGAGCCACAACAGTGGCTCATTGCATTATGGGAACTTCCGATTCCGATATCAGATATTGAAAAAATATCGGTACTCGGTATCGGAATTCCGATACAGCGAATATCGGCCGATACCCGATATTTACAGTATCAGAATGCTCAAACCTAGTGATCACCTAATCAGAAGCACATTAAGTAGAATGAGGTGTACTCTGGTTGGAATTCAACTGACACTGGAATGGAATGGCCGTCAGACATGTAGAGAAGCTAATTTTTATAAAACTGTGCAGCAGTCTATTAATTTTTGTCAGAGCTGTATGTTTATATTTAAAACAAAATATATAAAACTTTTTTTAATTTTTCACCTTGTTCGAGTATATGACATCAACTTTCGCTGCTCCGATAACCTATCTACTACTCTGCAATGCTTTTGCATTGCAGGGCATTAGAAAAGTGAATCAGACACGGGCAGAAGGCATATCAGCTCCTACTCTGAGCAGGAGCTTAGAGACCATCGTACCTGGGTGACCCCACGGCAATCTATTGGCCCAGGGTCACTGTTATGAATGGGTCACCGAAGAGGAAAACAAGACCAAGCTAAGTCACAGAAAACCAGAGAGGTTGGTAACTATGCAGATTGCAGACCCCTGATCCTAACCACACAACTAACAGCAGCCGTGGAGCATACCTACGATGATTCTAGACGTCTCGTCACAGCCGGAGGACTAAATAAGCCTAAAGCAAGAAAAGGGGAAATCTAAACTGCCCCAGAGCAGACCCCAAAGGAATAGACAGCCCCCACACATGTATTGATGGTGAGGCAAGATGAAAGCACAAATACAGGTAGGAAAATAGGCTGAGCAAACGATGGGGCCCACACTAACTAGAAAGGACAGGAAAGGAAAGATACTGTCTGCAATCATGCCAAAAAACCCTGCAAAAATGTCCAACACTTCTGATAGCAAAAAATACCCTGAAGTCACTAGACTTCTCCCACTATATCAGCACTCTGGCATATTCTAAGAACAGAGCAAAAAGAGGCCAATCTAATAAGGGACAAAAAGCAAACTGGCACATACAATGACATAAGAGTGGAAATTCAGCACAGCCCCAGCCGGGGCTGGCTGACCAACCAAAAAACTGAATAGACCAAACCAAATCAAATGTGAACATAAGCAGAGACAACTTAGCTTGAGAAGGCAGGAACTGAGCTGGAAACTAAGACCTCAGGAGGCAGGAAAAAATCACCAGCATGGGAATAGGGAGTCGGCTGTCTTAAATCCAGTCTGAGACTTCAGATGTCCACTCCTCATCCTCATTATCAGGTGGCAGGTCTCTGTTAATTAGATCAGCTTCAGTACCTCCTGCCACCACCAGAGGGAGCCCGGAAAGAGAACTCACAACTCCTCTGTCAGCACAACCAGCTCCCTCACCAGAAATCAGAAGCAGACAAGAAAATGAGTTCACAACAGGTCACCATGGAAACCACTGGCACAATGCAATCTCAATTGCATTGTGCCATTCGGAGCAAAGAGTGAGCACTCGCCCTCTGCTATGCTGATCAATGTCACTGTCACTATTAAGAGCGGCATCAGAGGGGTTAAACACCTGGAATTAGCGTTAGCACCAATCATGAGCACAGCTCTCAAACAGCACGGGCTCCTGCTTTTGATCACGCCCACGCTTGGATTGAAGTTTCATACACCTCTCACAATGGTGTACCTGTATAGTGGGTGTTATGAAGGTGTTAAGCAAATTCTCACAAAAAAAAGTTCTAGCTGTCAATAGTTTAAAGTACTGGTATACTCTACTACATAAAAAAGTTATCATATCTGCAACATTATTTTGTTTCACATACTGAGAGCAATCTATCTACTATAAATTATGTTAAACTTTAGTGGAATGTAAAAGTTTTTGCACCCCTGATCAAAATGACTGTTATTGTGAAATAAAGCATGAAAAAATAGTGAAAAATCATTTTGCCACCAAACACACAGCTTTTTGGTAAGACTAAAAATAATGAAAAAAGTACACATACTAGGTATTGCTATGTCAAGAACGATCCAAATTGTAAAACTGTCACATTTTTTCTGACACTCGAAAAATCGAATAAAAAGCAATCAAAAGTCATATGTAAATAAGTATGGCATAATTAAAACTATCACAATGTTCAGTAAAAAGATAAGCTTTCAGATGGGTCTGTTGGCAGGAAAATAAAACATCACAGCTCTCAGAATATGTTGATGCAAAAAGAAATATGTATTAATATACTCACATATTGCTGTTCTCTTGGCTGTCCAGAACAGTTCTTTTTTGCTTTTCTGTGAATTAACTGCAATTCTCACTAGCTGGCTCATTATATGCTCTACATGAGCTGGGAGTTTTTTTTACCATGTAAAACTATGGAGCTTTGTTCCGCTGCTTCATGGGCTTTCATTGTAAAACCACTTCCGGATCAAACAGTGTGCTTCAAGACCAAACTAGTCTGCAGAGCAGTGATGTCACTGAGAAGCTGAGCATAACGATGCTGGTCTCTGGAGAAAGCAGTGGTAGGTGAGTATATTAATACAGTACACTCACGCTACATAACATAGAATCATAGAATCAAAGAGTTTGAAGGGACCTCCTGGGCCATCTGGTCCAACCCCCTGCTCAAAGCAGGATTCGCTAAATCATCCCAGTCAGATGTCTGTCCAGCCTCTGTTTGAAGACTTCTATTGAAGGAGAACTCATCACCTCTCATGGCAGCCTGTTCCACTCATTGATCACTCTAACTCTCAAAAAGTTTTTTCTAATATCTAATCTGTGTCTCCTCCCATTCAGTTTCATCCCATTGCTTCTAGTCTTTCCTTGTGCAAATGAGAATAAAGATGAGCCTTCTACAATGTGACAGCCCTTGAGATATTTGTAGATTGTAGCTATTAAGTCTCCTCTCAGTCTTTTCTTCTGCAAGCTAAACATTCCCAAATCCTGCAACCTTTCCTCATAAGACAGGGTTTGCAGACCGGTCACCATTCTGGTTGCTCTTTTCTGAACTTGCTCCAGTTTGTTGATGTCTTTTTTAAAATGAGACACCCAAAACTGGACACAGTATTTCAGATGTGGTCTGACCAAAGAGGAGTAGAGGGCAATAATGACTTCACGTGATCTAGTCTGTATGCTTCAGTTGATACATCCTAGAATTGCATTTGCTGCTGCATCACACTGTTGACTCATATTCAGTCTGTGATCTATTAGTATACCCAAGTTTTTTTCACATGTGCTGTTGCTTAGCCCTATTAATCCCATTCTGTATTCTCTATTCATATGCTTTTTTCATTTTTAATGCCCATATGTATTACTTTGTATTTTTCCCTGTTAAAAAACATTCTGTTAGTCGCTGCTCCAGTTTATTTACATCTTTTTTGATCCTCTCTCTCTTCTCTAGTATTAGCTATCCCTCCTAGTTTTGTGTCATCAGCAAATTTAATCACATAAACACATACATTTAACCCCTTAAGCCCCAAAGGTGGTTTGCACGTTCATGACCGGGCCAATTGTTACAATTCTGACCACTGTCCCTTTATGAGGTAATAACTCTGAAACGTTTCCATGGATCCCGGTGATTCTGACATTGTTTTCTCGTGACATATTGTACTTCAGTTGTAAAATTTCATTCAAATAACTTGCGTTTATTTGTGAAAAAAACGGAAATTTGGCGAAAATTTTGAAAATTTTGCAATTTTCCAACTTTGAATTTTTATGCCCTTAAATCACAGAGATATAGCACACAAAAAACTGAATAAGTAACATTTTCCACATGATTACTTTACATCAGCACAATTTTGAAACCAAAATTTTTTTTTGTTAGGAAGTTATAAGGGTTAGTTGACCAGCGATGACATATTGTACTTCATGATAGTGGTAAAATTTAATTTCAATAACTTGCACTTATTTGTGAAAAAAATGGAAACTTGGCAAAAATTTTGAAAATTTCGCAATTTTCCAACTTTGAATTTTTATGCCCTTAAATTACAGAGATACAGCACACAAAAAACTTGATACGTAACATTTCATACATGTTTACTTTACATCAGCATAATTTTGGAACCAAAATTTTTTTTGTTAGGAAGTTATAAGGGTTAAAATTGACCAGCGATTTCTCATTTTTGCAGCACCATTTTTTTTTTACAGACCACATAACATTTGAAGCCACTTTGTGGGGTCTATATGATAGAAAATACCCAAAACTGACACCATTCTAAAAACTGCACCCCTTAAGGTGCTCAAAACCATATACAAGAAGTTTATTAACCCTTTAGGTGCGTCACAGGAATTTTTTGTATATTTAAAAAAAATGAACACAACTTTTTTTCACAAAAAAATATTTCAGGTTCAATATTTTTTATTTTACCACCAAGGGTAACAGGAGAAATTGGACTGCAAAAGTTATTGTGCAATTTGTCCTGAGTACGCTGATACCTGATATGTGGGGGGAACCACTGTTTCTGCGCATGGCAGAGCTCAGAAGGGAAGGAGCGCCGTTTGACTTTTTCAATGCAAAATTGGCTGGAATTCAGATCGGACGCCATGTCGCGTTTGGAGAGCCCCTGATGTACCTAAACAGTGGAAACCCCCCACAAGTGACACCATTTTGGAAACTAGACCCCCCAAGGAACTTATCTAGATATGTGGTGAGAACTTTGAACCCACTAGGGCTTCACAGAAGTTCATAACGTACAGCGGTACAATTAAAAAATCATATTTTTTCCACAAAAATGATCTTTTCACCACCAATTTTTATTTTCCCAAGGGTAACAGGACCCTATAAGTTTTTGTGCAATTTGTCCTGAGTACGCTGATACCCCACATGTGGGTGTAAACCACTATTTGGGTGCATGGCAGAGCACGGAAGGTAAGCAGCGGCATTTCACGTTTTTGGCTGGAATTGAGATCGGACACCATGTTGCGACTGGAAAACCCCTGATGTACCAAAACAGTGGAAACCCCCCACAAATGACTCCATTTTGGAAACTAGACCCCCCAAGGAACTTATCTAGATGTGTAGTGAGAGCTTTGAACCCCCAAGGGCTTCACGGAAGTTTATAACATACAGCCGTACAATTAAAAAATCATATTTTTTCCACAAAAATGATCTTTTCACCTTCAACTCTTATTTTTCCAAGGGTAACAGGACCCTAAAAGTTATTGTGCAATTTGTCCTGAGTACGTTGATACCCCACATGTGGGGATAAACCACTATTTGGGCGCATGGCAGAGCTCGGAAGGGAAGCAGCGCATTTGACGTTTTTGGCTGGAATTGAGATCAGACACCATGTCGCGTTTGGAAAGCCCCTGATGTACCAAAACAGTGGAAACCCTCCCCACAAATGACACCATTTTGGAAACTAGACCCCCAAGGAACTTATCTAGATGTGTGGTGAGAACTTTTTAAACCCCCAGTGCTTCACAGAAGTTTATAATGCCTGGGCATGAAAATAAAAAATCGTATTTTTTTTACAAACATGATCTTTTAGTCACCATTTTTTTATTTTCCCAAGGATACCAGGAGAGATTGGACCCCAAAAGTTGTTGTCCAATTTGTCCTGAGTACGCTTATATCTCATATGTGGGAGAAAACTACTGTATGGGCACACGTCGGGGCTCGGAAGGGAAGTAGTGACGTTTTGGAATGCAGACTTTGATGGAATGGTCTGCGGGTGTCATGTTGGTTTTGGAGAGCCCCTGATGTACCTAAACAGTGGAAACCCCACCAAAAGTGACCCCATTTTGGAAACTAGACCCCCTAAGGAACTTATCTAGATGTGTGGTAAGCACTTTGAACCCCCAAGGGCTTCACAGAAGTTTATAATGCCCCGGCATGAAAATAAAAAAATTGTATTTTTTCAACAAGCATGATCAATTAGTCCCCAATTTTTATTATTTTCCCAAGGGTAACAGGAGAAATTGGACCCCAAAAGTTGTTGTTTTCTCATTTTTTCCTGAGTTCGCTGATACCTCATATGTGGGAGAAAACTACTGTATGGTCACAGGTCGGGGCTCGTCAGGGAAGTAGTGACGTTTTGGAATGTAGACTTTGATGGAATGGTCTGCGGGTGTCATGTGCGTTTGAAGAGCCCCTGATGTACCTAAACTATTGAAACTCCCCACAAGTGACCCCATTTTGGAAACTAGACCCCCCACGGAACTTATCTAGATGTGTGGTGAGCACTTTGAACCCCCAAGTGATTCACAGAAGTTTATAACGCCGGGGCGTGAAAATAAAAAAAATTGTTGTTTTCCACAAAAATGATATTTTTGCCCCCAATTTTTTATTTTCCTGTGGGTAACAGGAGAAATTGGACCCCAAAAGTTGTTTTGCAATTTGTCCTGAGTAGGCTGATATCCTATATGTGGGGGTAAAACACTGTTTGGGCGCATGGCAGAGCTTGGAAGGGAAGGAGCACCATTTGACTTTTTCAAGCAGAATTGGCTGGAATTAAGATCCGACGCCATGTTGCATTTGGAGAGCACCTGATGTGCCCAAACAGTGGAAACCCCCAATTCTAACCCCAACCCTAACCACAACACACCCCTAACCCTAATCTCAGCCCTAGCCCTAACCCTAGCCCTAACCCTAGCCCTAACCCTAACCCTAATGGGAAAATGGAAATAAATACATTTTCTTTTAATTTTATTATTTTTCCCTAACAAAGGGGGTGATAACGGGGGGTTTGATTTACTATTTATAGCGGGTTTTTATGTTTGGCAGCTGTCATAGGCTAAAAGATGCTTTTTATTGTAAAAATAGTTTTTGCATCACCACATATTGAGAGCTATAATTTTTCCATATTTTGACCCACTGAGTCATGTGAGGTCTTTTTTTTGCGGGACGAGTTGACGTTTTTAATGGTACCATTTTCGGGCACGTAACATTTTTTGATCGCTTTTTATTCCAATTTTTGGGACGCAGAATGAACAAAAACCAGCATTTCATGAATTTCTTTTGGGGGTTGCATTTACACCATTCCGCGTGCGGTAAAATTGATAAAGCTCTTTTATTCTTCGGGTCAGTACGGTTACAGCGATACCTCTTTTTTTATGTTTTGCCGGTTTTATGCAATGAAAACTATTTTATATAAAAAATAATTATTTTTGCATCGCTTTATTCTGCGAGCTATAACTTTTTTATTTTTTGCTGATGATGCTGTATGGTGGCTCGTTTTTTTGCGAGACAAGATGATGTTTTCAGCGGTACCATGGATATTTATATGCGTCTTTTTGATCGCGCGTTATTGCAGTTTTTGTTCAGCGGTATGATAATAAATCATAATATTTTGCTTTGTTTTTTATTTTTATTTTTTAAGGGGTTCGCTAAAGGGGTTAACTAATGGGACAGTTTTATAGGGCAGGTTGTTACGGACGCGTCGATACCAAATATTTGTACTTCTATTGTTTTTTTCTTTATTTATTTCCAAAAAAATGAATTTATTGGGAATATTTTTTTTTCTAATTTATTTAGCGATTTTTTTAAAGTTATTTTTACACTTTTTTTTAACTTTATTAGGTTGTCCCAGGGGGACATCACTGTCCTGTGACAGATCGCTGATCTGTCACATCACAGATCACTGTGACAGATCAGCAATCTGTCATAGGCATAGATGCAGACTTCCTCATGCCTGCGCTTTGCAGGCACTGAGGAAGTCAGCTCCCTACAGGCCCCCGAAGGTCCCCGTCGCCATCTTAGATCCGGGGGCCTGTAGGGAAAGAGACCCCCGCAGCAACGCTGCACATTGCGCTGCGGTGGGGGGCTCAGGGAAGCACGGAGGGAGCCCCCTCGCTGCCAATGCTTCCCTTTAACCTCCAGATCGTGTTTGATCGCGGTGTGCAAGGGGTTAACGTGTCGGGGGTGGTCCGTGACCACCCCTGACACATTGTGCTGGGTGTCAGCTGTGATAATTAGCTGACACCCGGCCGCGATCAGCGGCGCTCACCACATGGGCGCCACTGATCGCTGTGACGTACTATCCTGTCCCTGGGAATTAAGTCCCAGGGAACATGGACGGGACAGTACGTCACATGGGATTAAGGGGTTATTGCATAAAATGTTGGCAGGAGAGCTTCTTTATAATAATTCTTCCCGTTCAGATAATGTTCTACCCCAAATGCAGTTTGTTAAAAAATAAAAAACTATGCACTATATTTGCATTTCCAAGTCCACACGTGAGTCTTCAGTGCTGCTCTTGGTGTCTGACATTGGCTTCGGTGCTTGCATCATGTTGACAGCACGGCAGCCTATCAGTGAGTTCAGGTCCTCTGCCGGTGAACACAGATTGACTCCTTCACAGCTGCTGAACTCAAGGATTGGCTGTTACATTGCAAATGTGGTATCAGCATTGAAAAATTACCAATGGACCAGGGATGGTGAAGACAGTGCCGATTCGTTTGTTTTTGTACAAGTCGTAGAGGCCAAACGGTGCCTAAAAGACGTAAACCCCTTTCAGCTCTAAAGGTTATAATTCATATACAATCCTCCTACAGTAGGGTGTCATGCAGCATTTCCAAATGAAATAAAAAGCGCACACCAAAGGTAAAAATGAGAATGTTGTAAAGTTTATGCCAAGACAGAACATAAGGTTATCCATCAATACTAAAAAGGGAAAATCGTAACTATGTTAATATTGAAGTTGTAAACTTAGGATAATTTGTAAGCTACAATAATTGTCAAAAAGTTTCATAATGACATGCACTGTTTCACAGCAGGAATAAAAGTTTCTGAATAGAATACTCAGGAAGAATGGCTAGAGATCTGAAGAATAAATGACACAATCATTGTATTTCACTGACACTGAACACTGTCATTATACTTTGAATAGGAAAAAAATCTGTAGTATAATAGAGAAGAAATATCCAGCCGTGCTGCATTTTTTTGTGTAATTTTATGCAACCAATGATATTTAAGAAACACAAAGAGCAAAAAAAATATAAAAAGAAATATGTTATTTGAAAATTCAATAAAGTAACATTTTTTTGTTTGAAAGAAGCCAATATGTAAGAGAAGACTTCACGTGTGACAATAGTCTTTAATTTGGTCATTTTAAGTCCCAATCATAAAATAATTATCTGACATTGTGCAGACTGGAATTTAGAATATTTTACCCTGTTAAGGGTGCCAGGAAATTATAGCTGTTCACCAATTTGTATTCAGTGCAATATAGAGGAGAACAGTAAAACTTGTTTTATAGTGAGAAGAAAAGGCATACACTGTACAACTAACGTTGTCAAGTAATGTCAAATAAAAATATAGTTCACCAGTAGAATGAAAAAAGCAGTACTATTCTATCTTTTTAGAAATTTTTTTTGCTGCATAAAACCATAAAAAATAAAATAGTTAGTATTTTAAATGTAAGAAACTATAAACATTTTTAATACTATTGAGAGTAATTCAGCATCTTCTCAATGCCAAAAATTCATTATCAAAAATTAGCATGTAAAATTCATTGCAAGTAATATTTTGTGACATTTTGCCTTTTTTCCACCTGCTACTGAACTTTTTTAAATATGGGTGGGCTTAGTAGTAGGAGCAAGTTCTCTTTTCAATAGATAATTTACTGTATTGTAGTCAATAAAACTGATGCAGAAGGTGGCTAAACCTGTCATTTCAGGGCTATTATATATTTCATCATATGGCACATAGGCAGCCTATAGATGCTTCAAACTTACTTACCCCTACATCCCGAAGCTTGTCTTTACCTTCCTGACCAGGACAAATTTTACAATCCTGAGGAGTGTCGCTTTATCTGATAACTAGCTGAAGAGCCCGGCGTTGCCTGGGCATAGTAACCAACTGCTGTTAGTTATAACAAATTATAATTATTATATTGCACCTAAAAACCGCGCATCTAATCATATCCTGTATGATACTGACTGCTGAGCCGTGTATCTAATACTATTCTGTGTGACACTGTCTGCTGAGCCATGTATCTAATAATGTTCTGTGTGATACTGTGTGCTGACCTGCATATCTAATCCTATCCTGTGTGATACTGACTGCTGAGCTGTTTATCTAATCCTATCCTGTGTGATACTGACTGCTGAGCCGTGTATCTAATCCTATCCTGTGTGATGCTGACTGCTGAGCCATGTATCTAATCCTATCCTGTGTGATACTGACTGCTGAGCCGTGTATCTAATCCTCTCCTGTGTGATACTGAGCTCCACATGGAGTCTGTGTCAGAGGGTGGTCTGTGTAGGCATGGTAATAAATTGTGTTATTTCCAGCTTTACAGAGGGACGATAACACCATAGAAATGATAAGAATAATAGGCCTCAGTTGCCACAACTATCTACAAAGAAAACTGTTGCTGATAGCAACCAATCACAGCTCATTTTTCATCTTTTAAACAGCTCTGGGACACCGTGGTGAGTTTTGAGTGGCGACTTTTGTGTTCGACTTTTTATGTGGCGAGGTTGGTGTATGTGTGGTGGAATGTGTGCTGAGGGTGGTATATGTGTTGAAGCACGTGGTAGTGTGTGGCGCATTTTGTGTATGTGTTCATATCTCCACGTGTGGTGAGTATCCCATGTCAGGGCGCCACCTTAGCAACTGTACGGTATATACTCTTTGGCGCCATCGCTCTCATTCTTTAAGTCCCCCTTGTTCACATCTGGCAGCTGTCAATTTGCCTCCAACTCTTTTCCTTTCACTTTTTCCCCATTATGTAGATAGGGGCAAAATTGTTTGGAATGCGCGGGGTTAAAATTTCACCTCACAACATAGCCTATGACTCTATCGGGGTCCAGACATGTGACTTTGCAAAATTTTGTGGCTGTAGCTACGACGGTGCAGATGCCAATACATACATACACTTTTTCCCCATTATGTAGATAGGGACAAAATTGTTTGGTGAATTGGAACGCGCAGGGTTAAAATTTTGCCTCACAAGATAGCCTATGATGCTCTCGGGGTCCAGACATGTGACTGTGCAAAATTTTGTGGCTGTAGCTGCGACGGTGCGGATGCCAATCCTGGACATACATACATACACACCCACATTGACCTTTATATATTAGATAACTCTGTAACGCTTCACGGAATCCCAGTGATTATGAGCCCGGGATTACACTACCGCGTGTGATGCGAGAAACTCGCACGAGTCTCTCGCATCAACACCCGGCGCTGCCGCCGGCACTCAGGACCAGAGCTGTGGCTTACAAATACATGCCGCCTGATGTTGATGCGAGAGACTCGTGTGAGTTTCTCTCATCACACACGGTAGTGTGATCCCGACCTGAGACTGTTTTTTGAGACACATTGTAGGTTATATTAGAGATAAGTTTAGGCAAAAAAAAAGTTTGCATTTATTTGTGAAAACTTCAGAATTTTTGCAAAAATTGTGAAAATTTTGCAATTTTTAAACTTTCAATTTTTATATCCTTAAACCAGTTAGTCATGCTGTACAAAATAATGTATAAATAACTTTTCTTATATGTTTGCTTTACATCAATATCATTTTTGGCTAAAAATGTAGAAGGGCTAAAAGTTTATTAGCAATTTCTTTTTTCCAACAAAATTTACAAAAAACAATTTTTTGAGGGGCCGCATCATATGACTCTGCGAGGCATATATGACAGAAAATACAAAAAAAGTAAAATTGTTTTAAAAACTTCACAACTAAAAATGATCAAAACCACATTCAAGAAATTCAAGAAGTTCATTAAGCTTTAGGTACTTCACAGCAATTAAAGCAATGTTGAATAAAAAATGATCTATGAACTAAATTTACATTTTTCCCCACAAAAATATTCATATAGCCTCAATTTTGCATTTTTGTAAGGGTAACAGGAGACAATGAACCATATAATTTGTTGTGAAATTTCTTCTCAGTATGCTGATACCCCATATGTGGAGAAAATCTACTGTTTGGGTGCACGACAGGGTTCAGAAGGGAACACCATTTGACTTTTGGAGCTCAAAATTGGCTGCAATAGATAGAAGACACCATGTCACGTTTGGAAAGCCCCTGTTATGCCTAAGCAGTGGAAATCCTCAAAATTGACTTCATTTTGGAAACTACCACCTATCAAGGAATTCATATAGAGGTGTGGTGAGCACCTTGAAGGCACAGGTGCTTCACAGAATTTTATAACGTTGAGATGTGAAAATATATTATCACAAAAATGATGCTTTAGCCAATACCCCATAAGTGGAGGAAAACTACTGTTTTTGCACATTGAAGGGATTGGAATGAAAGGAGCTCCAGTTAACTTTTGGAGCAGATAACTGACTGGAATAGATAGCGGACACCATGTTGCATTTTCAGAGTCCCTGATGTGCCTAAACAGTGGTACTCCCCTTTAAGTGACCCCACTGGGAAAATACATCTCTTGAAAAATTAATCTAGTGATGTAGTGGGTATTTTTAATCCCCAGGTGATTCACAGAATGGTTTAATATTGGGCTGAGTCATTGGAAAATTACCATTTTTTTCCAGTAATAACCATTTAGGAAATGACAACTCTCAATGAACTTATCTAGAAGTTTAAGGGTGTGTGTCCATGTTGTGTTTTTTATGCATTTCTGCCTCATTTTTGTGGCCACGGAAATGCTTAAAATACGCTTCAAAAACGCATCCCCATGCAATCCTATGGGATTCTGCAGTTGCTGTGTCAATGCTGCTGATTTTACCACTGCGGAATCGCATAGCGGTAAAATCCACAGCATGTCCAATATTTCTGCAGATTTGCGGCGATTCCGCCGCCATAGGATTGTATTGAAACACTCACTTTAAGCATGTGGCTTTGCCCACCATGCGTGAAGTGAGCGCTTCATGTGCGGATGGTACCCAGGGTCTGGAAGAGAGGAGACTCTCCTCCATGCCCTAGGTACCATATTCCAGTAAAAAATAGAATTAAAATAAAAAGTAGGGATATACTCACCTTCTGTCAGCCCCCGGAGCCCTACCGCCTGTCAGCCATGCTGCCAGCATCTTCCGTTCCCAGGGATGCATTTTCATTTTCATGTGAAAATGGATCATACAATTTGTTGAGCCATTTGTCCTCAGTATACTGAAACCCCATATGTGGTGAAAAACTACTGTTTGGGCGCACAACATGGCTCGGAAGTGTAAGAGCGTCCATTGAATTCTGGAGTGCAATTTTGGCTGGAACAGATTATGCATGACAAGTCACATTTGCAGAGCTCTTGATGTGCCCAAACAGGAGAAACCCACACAAGGGACCCCATTTGAGAAAATACACCTTTTGAGGAATTCATCTAGTGGTGTAGTGAGCATTTCTAAGCCTCAGGGGATTGACAAAATTGTGTAACATTGAGCTGAGTCAATGGAAAATTATTTTTTTCCCATTGAAATGTTACTTTGACCCCAAATTTTCAATTTTTAAAAAAGGGAAAGAGATAATGGGAGAAAATTGATAACAATATATATTGCACAATTTGTCTTGAGTATGCCAATACCTCATATGTGGTCGAAAACAACTTTTGAGGCACAGTGCAAAGCTCAGAAGAGAAGGAGTGCCATAGTGGAGTACACATTTTAACTGGAAAGGCTTGTGGGTGCCATGTCACCTTGGCAGAGCCCCTGAGATGTGAGATGTGTCATGGCATCAGAACTCCTCCATAAGTGACCTAATTTTACAAACTATAGCTCTAAACAAATTCATTTAGGCTGTGCAGTGATCATATTGACACCACAAATGCATGAAAGAATTTTGTAGCATTGATGGTGAAGAAAAAAATAATTACCTTTTTACCATGAAAATGTTGATTTAGCCCAAGATTGTTACACATGGAAATGGGTAAAAATGGCATTAAAATTTGTCAAACAATTTATGCTGAAAGTCGCAATATCCTATATGTGGCTGCACAGTACAGCTTAGTCACACAGCGTGACTCGGAACTGACGGAGCATTATTTGACTATTGGAGAACAAATTATTGTAAAATTGTGGACCACATATTCAGAGACCCTATGTGCTAAAAGGACAGGATCTCCAATCAAGTGACTCCTTTTTGGAAACTACACCACTCTGGTAATTTATCTACAGGTTCAGTGATGATTGTGAGTCTATGGACGCTTGCCAGAAACAAGCAGCAGTGAATGTTGAGGAGTAAAAATTGCAAATCTGCCGCTGGACTGCCCTTATATTGCAGTTCCCAGTATGTTGTAGTGCCCATACATTGTAGTGCCCAGTATATTGTGTCCAGCTCATGCTTCTGAAAACACACACTGCGTAAATTAAGCAGGCTAGCATCAGTACAGAAATGCCAAACGTGCATGTTAATTGTGTTTTAGGCCCACTCTGGTGCTCAGAAAGGAGGGGGCATTTGGATTTGAGAAGGCAGAATTAACTCGATTTCTTTTATGGGGTGAGAAGCCACAGAGATTATCCAGAATCTTTGCGCTGTCAGTAACGTGAAAGCCCCTCCCCATATTTCCACTGAATGATGATGAACCTGAGTGCTTGTTTTGTGAACTGAGTTAAATCTTTCATTGGAAACATTTTACATAACATTTTAGATCACATTTATCTTGCGCTCTACGTTGATAACTTACAACAGGGTTTCTATTTAACTCTCCAAATGACATGATTCTGATGAAACACTGGTAAACAATGACAGAAATATCTACAGGGCTAAGCCCTGGTACCTTCTTACATAAGCGCTCAATGTAGGGTGCCGGATAAATGTTTGCCAAGCCTTTCTGCAATTTTTGCAAGGTGGTTTCTTATGTTTGGTTGCTATCACATAATAATAAACTCTTCTTTTGCATAACAAAGTGTTTGCATCACCATAATATGAGAGCTATAAATTTTCAGTATTTCTGCCAACAGTGATGTTAGGACTTATTTTTTGTGAGCCGAGCTCAGGTTTTTATTGGTGACATTTTTGGGCAAATGACATTTTTTGATTGCTTTCTATTCCAATTTTTGGGAGGCTGAAAGAACAAGAACCGGCAATTCAGGATTTTTTTTAATGCCGTTCATCATGTGGTAAAAGTGATAAGACAATTTTATTCTTCAGGTCAGTTTGATTTCAGCAATACCACATTTATATATTTTTTATGTTTTGTCACCTTTACACAATAAAAAATATTTTACAGAAAATTATTTATTTTTGCATTCCTCTTTTCTGAGAGCTATAGCTATTTTTTCCCACTAATGTAGCTGTATCATGGCTTGTTTTTTGGTGGGTCAAGACGATGTTTTCAGTGATACCATATTTATTTACATTCAACATTTTGATTGCATCTTATTCCACTTTGTGATCAGTGGTTTGATGAAAAAATATAGTTTTTTGCCTCTTTTTTTACGTTGTTCACTGAAGGGTTAACTAGTGGGACAGTTTGCAATATATGTATTTGCTAGATTAATATTTTTCTTTATTTGAGATTTTTTCAAATATTTGTACAATAATTTTTGCATTTTTTTCTTTACTTTTTTACCTTGCCCCTTAATAGGACAACAACTTTCCCTGCCCTGATCACTGATCTGGTACTCTACAAAGCTTTATTATTGTCAGGGATTATAGATTATATCAACGTCTTGCACACAGAGAGGAGGCATGTAAGCTCCTGCTCTGAGCTTACAAGCAACCGTACCTGGGTGACCCACATCCCATGGCCCGGGGTAACCATAAAGACCATTGGCTCAACGCAATTGCGTTGTACCGATTAGAGCAGAGAGGTAGCTCTCGTCCTCAGCTATTGCTATGCTAATCGAGTCATCACTTTTGACACCGTAATCAGGTTATTAATCGCCCGCCATCTGTGCTAGCATCAATAGTGGGGTATCACCTCACATAAAGTACTGACACCCGCTTTTTATTGCACCAGCACTCGTAGCAAGCCTGCAGGATTGTCAAGCCATGCATTTACAGTGGTTTGCAGGTACTCACTACCTTTGTACAGTTTTTCTGATTAGTTATATCTATTTCCTCATTTGCAATCATTGCAGGACTTAAGGGCCTGTCACACTAAGCGATATCGCTAGCAATATCGCGATAACGTCACAGGTTTTGTGACGTTATGGCGATATTGCTAGCGACATCGCTATGTCTGATACTTACCTCTGACCCGCTCCCCCGCTGCTTATCGCTGATCGCGCGAGAATGTCCTGGACCATTTCTCGTCGTCAGCTTCCTGCTAAGCTTCCTGTGGAGAGACGAGCGACGAGCGTGGACACGGGCGGGAGGACATCAGGATCGCCTCGTCTGACAGGTAAGTAGCGACCCCCGTCCTCTGCAATGTCGCTGGTGAGATCTGCCTGTGTGGCAGCTCACTAGCGACCACTTAGCGATGCACCAGCGATCCTGACCGCGTCATATCGCTGGTCGGGATCGCTGGTGCATCGCTAAGTGTGACAGTACCATTAAGGTATCCATTGTTATGACCATTCATATAGTGACAGTTAGTTAGCTAGCTGTTAGTGGTTGTAACTAAAGTTGAGCGAAACGGGTCTGTCAAATTCATAAGAGT
This sequence comes from Dendrobates tinctorius, assembly GCF_039654945.1. NCBI lineage: Eukaryota > Metazoa > Chordata > Amphibia > Anura > Dendrobatidae > Dendrobates > Dendrobates tinctorius. Next base: position 19,300,343 of record NW_027361732.1, read on the forward strand.
CGAAACCCAACCATAGCGTGAGGTCAGCTATGAGGTCGCCGACCCGCGCGCCAAAGTCACATTTCCCATAATGCTTCCAGCGCCTTTTCTCTGCCAATCATCAAGGACGCACACTGTGGGCAACGCGATGACATGGGCAGCGGCCACCACTATCTTAGAGAAGGGCATTTGTGTGATTGGCTTGCTTTGTGTGGCATCACAGTGGCTATAAAAGCCCTGACCAATGACCGCCATTTTACTTCTGCCGATCTTGGCATAGGGAGAGGTTGCTGCCGCTGATTCTCAATAGGGAGAGCATTAGGCAACAAAGAAAAAAAAAATCTGTGCTTCTTCTGATAGCAATTTCAACTGTACAGTTAGTATGCAGTGGCAGGGGAGGATTTCTGTGTGCAGCAGCGCTGGTGGTTATTAGGCTGCCTTATAAGACTACCTGATAGTTGCATTGATGTGCACACTGCTGTGCAGACTGCTTTTTTCAAAGCAAAAAACTTTTCTTCTGATTTTCTGCACAGTTACAGAGAATTCATTTTTTCACACATCGTATAGGAGGTGTACGCTCCTCACACACTACCATGTACCGGCTGGTATCACGGACATATACAGTACATGCTATCTGTGTGTGACTCCGTAAAAAAATAGATGGAGATTTTAAATTTTCTATACATATACACCGTATAGAGCTGTCTGCTTTTCAAACAGTATTGTATATCTGTTGTTTGTATTGCGGTAAAAATTTAAACAAAGACAGCGTGTGTGTGAGACTCCGTAAATACATATACGGACATTTCAATTTTTCCATACACCGTATAGAGCTGTCCGCTTCTCAAACAGTATCACATATCTGCTGTTTGATTATGGTCAAATGGATACAGAGGCAGCGTGTGTGTGTGATTCCGTAAAAAAATAGACGGAGATTTAAAATTTTCCATACATACACCGTATAGAGCTGTCCGCTTGTCAAACAGTATCGTATATCTGCTATTTGATAACGGTCCAATCTATACAGAGACAGCGTGTGTGTGTGACTCCATAAAAAAAATGGAGATTTAAAATTTTCCATACATACACTGTATAGAGCTGTCCGCTTGTCAAACAGTATCATACATCTGCTGTTTGATTATGGTCAAATCTATACAGACACAGCGTGTGTGTGTGACTCCGGAAACATTTAAAAATATCCATACATACACCGTATAGAGCTGTACGCTCCTCACACACTATCTTGTACCGGCTGGTATCACGGACAAATACATGCTATCTGTGTGTGACTCCGTAAAAAGATAGATGGAGATTTTAATTTTTCTATACATACACCATATAACATTCATACTGAGACAGCGTCTGTGTGTGACTACGGAAAAAAATAGGCATAGATTTTCATTTTTCCATACATACAACGTATAGAGCTGTACACTCCTCACACACTACCGTGTACCGGCTGGTATCATGGACAAATACATGCTGTTTTTGACTTTGTAAAAAAATAGATGGAGATTTAAAATTTTCCATACGTACACCATATACAGCTGTCCACTTCTCAAACAGTATTGTATATCTGCTGTTTGTATTACGGTCCAATCTATACAGAGACAGCACCTGTGTGTGAGTCCGTAAATACATAGACGGACATTTCCATTTTTGCATACATCGTATAGAGCTGTCTGCTTCTCTAACAGTATCATATATCTGCTGTTGACTCCATAAAAAAATAGACGGAGATTTAAAATTTTCCATACGTACATCGTGCAGAGCGGTCCGCTTCTCAAACAGTATTGTATATCTGCCATTTGTCTTATGGTCAAATCTAAACAGATGTGGACGGAAAAGAAAAATTGACAAGAGATTTCAACGCAAGATTGTGCGGATGTTGGATAAAGAACCTCAACTAACATCCAAACAAGTTCAAGCTGCCCTGCAGTCCGAGGGTACAACAGTGTCAACCCGTACTATCCATCAGCGTCTGAATGAAAAGGGACTGTATGGTAGGAGACCCAGGAAGACGCCACTTCTTACCCCGAGACATAAAAAAGCCATGCTGGAGTTTGCCAAAACTTACCTGAAAAAGCCTAAAACGTTTTGGAAGAATGTTCTCTGGTCAGATGAGACAAAAGTAGAGCTTTTTTGGCAAAGGCATCAGCATAGAGTTTACAGGAGAAAAAAAGAGGCATTCAAAGAAAAGAACACGGTCCCTACAGTCAAACATGGCGGAGGTTCCCTGATGTTTTTCGGGTTGCTTTGCTGCCTCTGGCACTGGACTGCTTGACCGTGTGCATGGCATTATGAAGTCTGAAGACTACCAACAAATTTAGCATAATGTAGGGCCCAGTGTGAGAAAGCTGGGTTTCCCTCAGAGGTCATGGGTCTTCCAGCAGTACAATGACCGAAAACACACTTCAAAAAGCACTAGAAAATGGCTTGAGAGAAAGCACTGGAGGCTTCTAAGGTGGCCAGCAATGAGTCCAGACCTGAATCCCATAGAACACCTGTGGAGAGATCTAAAAATTGCAGTTTGGAGAAGGCACCCTTCAAATATCAGGGACCTGGAGCAGTTTGCCAAAGAAGAATGGTCTAAAATTCCAGCAGAGCATTGTAAGAAACTCATTGATGGTTACCGGAAGCGGTTGGTTGCAGTTATTTTGGCTAAAGGTTGTGCAACCAAGTATTAGGCTGAGGGTGCCAATACTTTGTCTGGCCCATTTTTGAAGTTTTGTGTGAAATGATCAATGTTTTGCTTTTTGCTTCATTCTCTTTTGTGTTTTTTCATTTAAGACAAATTAAATGAAGATAATAATACCAAAGAATTTGTGTTTGCAAACATTTTCAGGAAGAAACTGAGTATTATCTGACAGAATTGCAGGGGTGTCAATACTTTTGGCCACAACTGTACACAGTATAGAGCTGTACGCTCCTCACACACTACCGTGTACCGGCTTTTATCACGGACAAATACATTCTATCTGGGTGTGACTCCGTAAAAAAATAGACTGAGATTTTCATTTTTCCATACATACACCGTATAGAGCTGTCTGTTTCTGATACAGTACCGTATCTGCTGGTTGGATTATGGTCAAATACATACTGGGAGGGCGTCTGTGACTAATGAAATATGTACAGAGATTTACAATTTTACCTACACCTTATACAGCTATACATTCCTCATACAGTACCATATATCTGCTTGTATTTTTGCTACATTTTCACAAACATGCGGAAGTATGGTGGAAGAGGCCGCGAACATGGGTGGGGTGGGCAGTTGGTACTGATGATGGCGGTGGTGCATCTGCTGGTTATGCCAAAAGCACAATAGCAGCTAAGGCAGGAGGTGTTGAGCCTGCATCATCGTCTGGCACAAGAAGGCCTGTAAGATTCCCTTTTCTGGGAGTAGGAAAACCGCTTTTAAAGCCGGAGCATCAGGAACAGGTTTTGGCTTACATTGCCGAAACAGCCACCAGCTCTTTTGCCTCCACTTCTGAACTGTCAAAACCTGCAAGCACTGATTCATCAGTGCAGAGTTCTGGTCAGGAAAAACACCTTTCCTGGTGTCCTTCACCCCCACCAATAGAGAAGGATGTGGCAGCCCACATTTCAGATTACTCCATGGAGCTCTTGTCACATACCATGCCTGGGTTATCCAGTCAAATCCTGAATTCCCAAGTCCAAGATGAATCTGACATGGAGTGCACTGATGCACAGCCACTGCTAGATGATTCTACTGGTTCATTGACTCACAGCACTACATTGCCCTCGCAGTCTACTGAGACAGAATTTGACCCTGATGAAACTCAGGTGCCCCTTCCCACATACTATACCACCTTACACGGTGACACAGAGGAAGGTGCAGATGAAATTGAAGAGGAGGTGATGGATGACCCAATTGTTGACCTGGATTGGCATCCATTGGGGGAAGAGGGTGCCGCTGGCAATAGCTCAGATAAGAAGAAAGATCCAGCAGGCATCGACATTGCAGCAGCGGTTATCTGGCAGGCCCGTAGCTGTCCAAAAATGTGGAACAAAAACCAAAAGAGTTGCAGGACTTGGCCACACGGTCAAATTAGCAAAGCGTGCAAGCCCTGAAAATTTATACTATAGTAGGAAGAGGGCAGTGTGGCACTTCTTTGTCCAAAATCTTACTGAGGAGGCAAAGGTTATCTGTAAGAAGTGCGGAAGGACCTTTAGCCGAGGGAAAAATCTCAGACATTTGAATACCAGTTGCATGCTTAGACATTTAACCACCATGCACTTGCAAGCATGGACAGACTACAAAACCTCAGGTACCACATGTGCACCTGCTATGACAGAAGGTAGCCAGCAACGCTCCATCGCTTCCCCCACTGTAAGACCACCACCACTGGTAAGCACACCACCAGCAATAAATTTTGAGGTGTCGTTGCAAGGCCAAAGCAGTCAGGGAATCACAATGGTTTTGCAACAAAACACTGAATCTAGGCCATCACTACCAACACCATCACCATCACCAACCCCCTCTCAGTCCGTCCGATCCACCGCTAGTTCCCCCATATGCAGCTCTCAAGTCCAGCTCACCCTAGCAGACAATCTGAGTAGGACAAGAAAGTACTCATCCTCTCATCCGCGTACACTGGCTTTGAATGCCTACATTGCCAAACTTATCTCATTGGAGATGATGCCCTTCCGTTTGGTTGAAAGCGAAGCTTTCTGAGAGCTCATGGCCTATGCTGTCCCACGCTATGACCTACCCAGTCGGCACTTCTTTTCTCGAAATGCCATCCATGCCCTCCACCTGCATGTGTAAGACCGCATTGTCCATGCATTCAAACAATCAGTGTCTGGAAAGGTGCACCTCACAACTGATGCATGGTCCAGAAGGCATGGCCAGGGCCGTTACATGTCCATCACTGCACACTGGGTTAATGTGGTGGATGCAGGCTCCACAGGGGACAGCGGCGGTGGAACAGTGTTGCCTAGCCCACGGTATAGGAAACAGTTGGCTGTAGGCGTTCGACCCTACTCCTCCTCCAGAAGCGAAAGCTCATCAACAGAGCGCAGTCGCACGAGCACTCCATCCGCAGCTGCAAGTGTTGTACACGAGGTGTCCCACTACCGAACAGCTAGTGGTAAGCGTCAGCAGGCTGTTTTAACCCCTTTAGCCCCAAGGGTGGTTTGCACGTTAATGACCAGGCCAATTTTTACAATTCTGACCACTGTCCCTTTATGAGGTAATAACTCTGAAACGCTTCCATGGATACCGGTGATTCTGACATTGTTTTCTCGTAACATATTGTACTTCAGTTGTAAAATTTCATTCAAATAACTTGCGTTTATTTGTGAAAAAAACGGAAATTTGGCGAAAATTTTGAAAATTTCGCAATTTTCCAACTTTGAATTTTTATGCCCTTAAATCACAGAGATATAGCACACAAAAAACTGAATAAGTAACATTTTCCACATGATTACTTTACATCAGCACAATTTTGAAACCAAAATTTTTTTTTGTTAGGAAGTTATAAGGGTTAGTTGACCAGCGATTTCTCATTTTTGCAACACCATTTTATTTTTACGGACCACATCACATTTGAAGCCACTTTGAGGGGTCTATATGATAGAAAATACCCAAAAGTGACACCATTCTAAAAACTGCACCCCTTAAGGTGCTCAAAACCACATTCAAGAAGTTTATTAACCCTTTAGGTGCATCACAGGAATTTTTTGAATATTTAAAAAAAAATGAGCATTTAACTTTTTTTCACTAAAAAAATACTTCAGGTTCAATTTTTTTTAATTTACCAAGGGTAACAGGAGAAATTGGACTGCAAAAGTTATTGTGCAATTTGTCCTGAGTACGCCGATACCTGATATGTGGGAGGGAACCACTGTTTCGGCGCATGGCAGACCTCAGCATGGAAAGAGCGCCATTTGACTTTTTCAATGCAAAATTGGCTGGAATTCAGATCAGACGCCATGTCGTGTTTGGAGAGCCCCTGATGTACCTAAACAGTGGAAACCCCCCAAGTGACCCCATTTTGGAAACTAGACCCCCCAAGGAACTTATCTAGATATGTGGTGAGAACTTTGAACCCACAAGGGCTTCACAGAAGTTTATAACGTACAGCGGTACAATTAAAAAATCATCATCTTTTCACCCCCAATTTTTATTTTTCCAAGGGTAATAGGTCCCTAAAAGTTATTGTGCAATTTGTCCTGAGTACACTGATACCCCATATGTGGGTGTAAATGACTATTTGGGCGCATGGCAGAGCTCGGAAGGGAAGCAGCACCATTTGACGTTTTTGGCTGGAATTGAGATCGGACACCATGTCGCGTTTGGAAAGCCCCTGATGTACCAAAACAGTAGAAACCCCCCACAAATGACACCATTTTGGAAACTAGACCCCCCAAGGAACTTATCTAGATGTGTGGTGAGCACTTTGAACCCCCCAGTGCTTCACAGTAGTTTATAACGCCCGTGCGTGAAAATACAAAAATCGTATTTTTTCCACAAACATGATCTTTTAGTCACCAATTTTTTTCATTTTCCCAAGGGTACAAGGAGAAATTGGACCCCAAAAGTTGTTGTCCAATTTGTCCTGAGTACGCTGATACCTCATATGTGGGAGAAAACTACTGTATGGACACACGTCGGGGCTCGGAAGGGAAATAGTGACGTTTTGGAATGCAGACTTTGATGGAATGGTCTGCGGGTGTCATGTTGCCTTTGGAGAGCCACTAATGTACCTAAACAGTGGAAACCCCCCCACAAATGACCCCATTTTGGAAACTAGACCCCCGAAGGAACTTATCTAGATGTGTGGTGAGAACTTTGAACCCCCAAGGGCTTCACAGAAGTATATAATGCCCAGGCATGAAAATAAAAAAATCGTATTTTTTCCACAAACATGATCAATTAGTCTCCAATTTTTTTTATTTTCCCAAGAGTAACAGGAGAAATTGGACCCCAAAAGTTGTTGTACAATTTGTCCTCAGTTCACTGATACCTCATATGTGGGAGAAAACTACTGTATGGGCACACGTCGGGACTCGGAAGGGAAGTAGTGACGTTTTGGAATGCAGACTTTGATGGATTGGTCTGCGGGTGTCATGTGCATTTGGAGAGCTCCTGATGTACCTAAACTATTGAAACTCCCCACAAGTGACCCCATTTTGGAAACTAGACCCCCCACGGAACTTATCTAGATGTGTGGTGAGCACTTTGAACCCCCAAGTGCTTCACAGAAGTTTATAACGCCTGGGCGTGAAAAAAAAAAAAATCATTTTTTTCCACAAAAATGATAATTTTGCCCCCAATTTTTTATTTTCCTAAGGGTAGCAGGAGAAATTGGACCCCAAAAATGTTTTGCAATTTGTCCTGAGTATGCTGATACCCTATATGTGGGGGTAAAACACTGTTTGGGCGCATGGCAGAGCTTGGAAGGGAAGGAGCACCATTTGACTTTTTCAACGCAGAATTGGCTGGAATTGAGATCAGACACCATGTTGCATTTGGAGAGCACCTGATGTGCCCAAACAGTGGAAACCCCCCAATTATAACTCCAACCCTTACCCCAACACACCCCTAACCCTAATCTGAGCCCTAATCCTAGCCCTAACCCTAGCCCTAGCCCTAACCCTAACCCTAGCCCTAACCCTAACCCTAGCCCTAACCCTAACCCTAACCCTAATGGGTAAATGGAAATAAATACTTTTTTTTAATTTTATTATTTTTCCCTAACTTAGGGGGTGATAACGGGGGGTTTGATTTACAATTAATGCGGTTTTTATGTTTGGCGGCTGTCGCACGCTAAAAGACGCTTTTTATTGTAAAAATAGTTTTTGCATCACCACATATTGAGAGCTATAATTTTTCCGGATTTTGACCCACCGAGTCAATTGAGGTCTTATTCTTTGCGGGACGAGTTGACGTTTTTATCGGTACCATTTTTGGGCATGTGACATTTTTTGATCGCTTTTTATTCCAATTTTTGGGACGCAGGATGAACAAAAACCAGCGTTTCATGAATTTCTTTTGGGGGGGTGCGTTTACACCGTTCCGCGTGCGGTAAAATAGATAAAGCGCTTTTATTCTTTGCGTCGGTACGGTTACAGCGATACCTCATTTAGGTCGTTTTTTGATGTTTTGTCAGTTTTTTGCAATGAAAACTATTTTATATAAAAATAATTATTTTTGCATCGTTTTATTCTGCGAGCTATAACTTTTTTATTTTTTTGCGGATGATGCTGTATGGTGGCTCGTTTTTTGCGGGACAAGATGACGTTTTCAGGTGTTCCATGGATATTTATATGCGTCTTTTTGATCGCGCGTTATTGCACTTTTTGTTCGGTGGTATGATAATAAATCATTATTTTTTGCTTCGTTTTTTATTTTTATTTTTTAAGGGGTTCGCTAAAGGGGTTATCTAATGGGAAAGTTTTATAGGGCGGGTCGCTACGGACGCGGCGATACCAAATATGTGTACTTTTATTGTTTTTTTTTATTTTCAAAAAGTGAATTTATTGGGGAATATTTTTTTTTTTTTACTAATTTATTTAGCGATTTTTTTTAAATTATTTTTACACTTTTTTTTATTTTTTTTTAACTTTATTACATAGTCGCAGGTGGGACATCACTGTCCGGTGACAGATCGCTGATCTGTCACATCACAGATCACTGTGACAGATCAGTAATCTGTCACAGGCAGTTCTGCAGACTTCCTCATGCCTGCGCTTTGCAGGCAGTGAGGAAGTCAGCTCCCTACAGGCCCCCGAAGGCCCCCGACACCATCTTGGATCCGGGGGCCTGTAGGGAAAGAGTCCCCCGCAGCAGCGCTGCACATTGCGCTGCCGTGGGGGGCTCAGGGAAGCACAGAGGGAGCCCCCTCCCTGCCGAAGCTTCCCTTTAATTCCCGGTACACCGCGATCGTGTTTGATCGCGGTGTACAAGGGGTTATCATGTCAGGGGCAGTCCGTGACCGCTCCTGACACATTGTGCCGGGTGTCAGCTGTGATAATCAGCTGACACCCGGCCATGATCAGCGGCGCTCACCACGTGGGCGCCGCTGATCGCATTAGACGTACTATCCCGTCCTTGGGAATTAAGTCCCAGGGCACATGGATGGGATAGTACGTCTAATGGCAGAAAGGGGTTAAAGATGATGTCTTTGGGTGACAACTAGTGTTGAGCGATACCATCCGATATTGAGAAATATCGGATCGGATTGGATTGGCCCGATACCCAAAAAAGTATCGGGTATCGCCGATTCCACTCCCGTAAGTCCCATTCAAGTCAACGGGACAGAAATATCGGAATGAAAAAAAACCCTTTCTTTATTTGCACATCCAGTTCGGGAGGGGGAAAGAGTGTGGGCGGTGCGTGGGCGGACACTGTGCATGTCTGTGTGTGCGGGCGGGGTCTGTGCGGGCCTGCCAGGGGCTTGTGCCAGCTGCCGGGGGTCTGTACGAGCCTGCCGGGGCTTGTGCCGGCTGCTGGGGTTCTGTACGGGCCTGCCAGGGGCTTGTGCCGGCTGCTGGGGGTCTGTACGGGCCTGCCGGGGGCTTGTGCCGGCTGCCGGGGGTCTGTATGGGCCTGCCAGGGGCTTGTGCCGGCTGCCGGGGGTCTGTATGGGCCTGCCGGGGGTTTGTGCCGGCTGCCAGGGGTCTGTACGGGCCTGCCGGGGGCCTTGTGTGTGTTCAGGCATCGTTCGATGGGACTACAAGTCCCATCGGGTGATGCCTGCTACGATGACAGTGATTGACACATTAGCCAATGATGGAACAGTAGTAGTCCCATCATCCGGCTAGTGTGTTCAATGTAAAAAAATATATATATATATACATACTACATACATACAACATACATACAACATACATACTACATGCAAACATACTACATATATACAACATTCATACATACTATATACATACTACATATATACAACATTCATACAATATACATACATACTACATACAAACTTCATATATACTACATTCATGCAACATACATACATACTACATACATACTATATATATACTACATTCATACAACATACATACATACATACTACATATATACAACATACATACATACTATATACATACTACATATATACTACATTCATACAACATACATACATACTTCATGTATACTACATTCATACAGCATACATACATACTACATACATACTACATATATACTACATTCATACAGCACAGCATACATACATACATACATACTACATACTACATACATACTACTTATATACAAAATTCATACAACATACATACATACTACATACATACTTCATATATACTACATTCATACAACATACATACTACATTCATACAGCATACATACATACATACTACATATATACTACATTCATACAACATACATACATACTACATATATACTACATTCATACAACATACACACATACTACATACTACATACATACTACATATATACTACATTCATACAACATACATACATACAACATATATACTACATTCATACAGCATACATACATACATAATACATATATACTACATTCAAACAACATACATACTACATATATACTACATTCATACAGCATACATACAAACATACATACTACATACATACTTCATATATACTACATTCATACAACATACATACATACTACATATATACTACAATTATACAGCATACATACATACTACATACATCCTACATATATACTACATTCATACAACATGCATACTACATATATACTACATTCATACAGCATACATGCATACATACTACATATATACAAAATTCATACAACATACATACATACTACATACATACTTCATATATACTACAATCCTACAACATACATACTACATATATACTACATTCATACTACATACATACTACATATATACTACATTCATACAACATATTGTACAAACATACTACATACTACATATATACTACATTCAAACAACATACATACATATATACTACATTCATACAACATACATACTACATATATACTACATTCATACAACATACATACTACATATATACTACATTCATACAACATATTGTACAAACATACTACATACATACTACATATATACTACATACATACATACTACATACATACATGCATACATGCATACATACTACATACATACTACATATATACAAAATTCATACAACATACATACATACTACATACATACTTCATATATACTACAATCATACAACATACATACTACATATATACTACATTCATACAGCATACATAACATATATACTACATTCATACATACTACATACATACTACATATATACTACATTCATACAACATATTGTACAAACATACTACATACATACTACATATATACTACATTCATACAACATACATACATACTACATATATACTACATTCATTCAACATACATACATGCATACTACATACTTACTACATACATATAACATGCTACAGACATACAACCGACATACAACATGCATACTACATACAACATACTACATACAATACATTCATATATTCATACAATACATACATATCGTCATACAGTACATACAGTGGGGAAAAAAAGTATTTAGTCAGTCAGCAATAGTGCAAGTTCCACCACTTAAAAAGATGAGAGGCGTCTGTAATTTACATCATAGGTAGACCTCAACTATGGGAGACAAACTGAGAAAAAAAAATCCAGAAAATCACATTGTCTGTTTTATTTTCATTTTATTTGCATATTATGGTGGAAAATAAGTATTTGGTCACAAACAAGCAATCAAGATTTCTGGCACTCACAGACCTGTAACTTCTTCTTTAAGAGTCTCCTCTTTCCTCCACTCATTACCTGTAGTAATGGCACCTGTTTAAACTTGTTATCAGTATAAAAAGACACCTGTGCACATCCTCAAACAGTCTGACTCCAAACTCCACTATGGTGAAGACCAAAGAGCTGTCAAAGGACACCAGAAACAAAATTGTAGCCCTGCACCAGGCTGGGAAGACTGAATCTGCAATAGCCAACCAGCTTGGAGTGAAGAAATCAACTGTGGGAGCAATAAAGGACTTTGACTTTTGGGCCTGTAAACTGGACACCTGGCCTGAATTGGCACAATATGCCTTACAGAAGCTCGCTTGCCCTTCTGCTAGTGTGCTATCTGGAAGAGTCTTCAGTGCTGCTAGATAAATCCTGACAGAAAAAAGGACCTATATACAAGTAATGAAGCAAACCCCGGCATTCAAATGAGGACAAAGGAATAGATGCATAAGTGAATTTATTGACACACTGCAAAGGGAGCCTAAGGCCTCTTTCACACTTCAGTTTTTTGCATCAGTTATAATCCGCCAAAAAGGCGAACAAGCGGATCCGTTGTCAACTGATGTGAACGGATGGCACAGGATCCGTTTTGAGACGGATCCTGAAAATGATGAAATTTAAAGGAATCGCTGGCTAGGAAGGAGAGAGAGAGAGAGAGAGAGAGAGAGAATTTTTTTTTTTTGTCCGGCACCCAGAAAGAATTTCGGGTTAAATCAGTGTCTGGAGGATCCGCCACAGAAAAAAACGTTACAAGCTCCGTTTTGAAATCTTTGAGGATGGTGACGGACAGCAACTTTTGGCGGATCCTCAAAAAAAACGGATGCAACGGACAGCAATCCGTCACAATCCGCCATTAATGCAAGTCAATGGGGAAAAAAACGGATCCTCAAAAAAAATTGAGGATCCGTTTTTTTTCAAAACCTGGCGGATTGTGACTGATTGTAAAAAACAGAAGTGTGAAAGAGGCCTTACCAGTGCAACAGCACCAACGTTTCGGCATAAAGCCTTTCTCAAGCATACATCTGCTGGTATTTGGGTACATTTTCACAAAAATTAGTAAGTATGGTGGAAGAGGCCACGGACGTGGGTGTGGGGGGCCAGCTGGTACTGATGGTGGTGGTGGTGCATCTGCTGGTAGTGCCAAAAGCACAATAGCAGCTAAGGCAGGAGGTGTTGAGCCTGCGTCATGGTCTGGCTCCGTAAGGCCTGTAAGGCTCCCTTTTTGGGGAGTAGGTAAACTGCTTTTAAAGCTGGAGCATCAGGAACTGGTTTTGCCTTACATTGCTGAAACAGCCTCCAGCTCTATCGCCTCCTCTTCTGAAGTTTAAAAAAATGCGAGCACTGAGTCGTCAGTGCAAGCTTCTGGTCAGGAGCAACCCATTTCCTTGGGTCCTTCACCCACACCAAAAGTGAAGGATGTGGCAGCCCACACTTCAGATTACTCCATGGAGCTCTTTTCACATACCATGCCTGTGTTCATTCTAAATGGGGCACATTATATATGGAGCATTATTTGGGCCCATAAGATGCTGGAGCATCATCCATGGGGCCCATCATATACTGGAGCATTCTAAATGGGGCAGATTATATATGGAGCATTATTTGGGCCCATAAGACACTGGAGCATCATCCTTGAGGCCCATCATATACTGGAGCATTCAAAATGGGGCAGATCATATATGGAGCATTATTTGGGCCCATAAGACACTGTAGCATCATCCATGAGGCCCATCATATACTGGAGCATTCAAAATGGGGCAGATTATATATTGAGCTTTATTTGGGCCCATAAGACACTGGAGCATCATCCATGAGGCCCATCATATACTGGAGCATTCTAAATGGGGCAGATTATATATGGAGCATTATTTGGACCCATAAGACACTGGAGCATCATCCATGGGGCCCATCACATGCTGGAGCATTCTAAATGGGGCAGATTATATATGGAGCATTATTTGGGCCCATAAGACACTGGAGCATCATCCATGAGGCCCATCATATACTGGAGCATTCCAAATGGGGGACATCAGACACTGGAGCAGAATTTACGGGGCCCATTATACACTGGAGCGTTAGAAATGGGGCTCATTATATATGGAGCATTATTTGGGCCCATAAGACACTGAAGCATCATCCATAGGGCCCATCATATACTGGAGCATTCTAAATGGGGCAGATCAGACACTGGAGCAGCATCTATGGTGCCTATTATACACTGGAGCATTAGAAATGGGGCCCATCATATACTGGAGCATTCTAAATGGGGCAGATTATATATGGACCATTATTTGGGCCCATAACACACTAGAGCATCATCCATGTAGACCATCATATACTGTAGCATTATGTGGAGCTCATCATATACTGTATGGAACATTATATGGGACCAATTATTCTGAATGGAAAAATATATGGGGCTCATTTTTCTGTATGGTGCACCATGTGGTGGCCATAGTACTGTATGGAGTAATATTCTGTCCGTTTTTTGAGCTATTGTAAAATTTAAAATAGATATCATTCATGTCATGTAAGAAGTGAAGTATTTTTCATTGTACTATACCTATATTTCTGTGCCGTATCAGAGCATCATGAATTGTGGTTTGTGTTAAAGGGGCGCACTTACACTCTTTGGCCCGGGGCACACGAAAACCTGGAGCCAGCCCTACCCCCCCACAACTTTAGCCAAATAACCCCCAGTTTTCAATGCATAACTATTATTATAAAGTAAATTAAGGTTGACAAGCTTAAGTATAATAAGAATTGATGTTGTTGGCATTGAAATGGGCACTGTAGGTGTGTTTACTGTCCTCCACTCCTTGACGACTTTTCTTCCCCATTGACTTGCATTGGGTTTCGTGTTTCAGTCGGACCTCCGTCTTTTCCCTATAGTCGGCCGATTTCGTTCGACTCGACTTTTGAGCAAGTTGGGTTTCATGAAACCCGACTCGACCCTAAAAAAGGCAAAGTCGCTCATCTCTAGTTGTAACCATGGATACCTAAGGTCCTGCAATATGTAACAACCCTGCTGGCATCGCGGCATGGCCTCCCATTCCCCACTCACCAACTTTCTCACTGCTCCAGGCCATGCTGTGATTTCTGTCTACTGCCAGCTCCATGCTCTGTCTCCTGTCTGCTCTGTGCATGTTTCCTGGTTGTGTGTATAGGGGGGCGGCGCCAGAACTCTCTGGTTCTTATGGAGTCAGGGTGCACCTGTCTAATGTGTCCTTGACCAATTACCATGAGCCCTCTAGTATTTAGGGCAGCTACACCCACTGGAATCTTGCCTGTGCAATGTGTTAACTCAGTTAGTGTCTTGCTACTGAGCTGCCAGGTCTTGCTTGGTGTTTCTCCTTCTCTGAAGGTCTTACTGCTAGCTTTGCTTGGTACTCTTTGTCTGCCCTCCAGGAGGCAGAATATCCTGGTTTCCATGTCTTTGTCCTAGCCTTGCCTTGCACCTGTCTTGCCGCCCTCCAGGAGGCAGTATTTCCTGGTTACTGTGCTGTAGCTCCTAGTCTTGTTTTGTATCTGTGTGTACTCTGGTCCCTGTGTCCTTGGTCCTGTTCCTTGTCTTCCACTATTACCTAGTCTGAACTCTGTCCTACCTCTGTCAGTCTGTCTCCCTGTCTTTGCCCTTAAATCAGAGAGTTATGTCACAAAAAATACTTAATAAATAAATAACATTTCCCACATGTCAGCTTTACATCAGCACAACTTTGGAACCAAAATTTTTTTTGTTAGGAAGTTATAAGTGTTAAAAGTTGACAGGCGATTTCTCATTTTTACAACAAAATTTACAAAACAATTTTTTTAGGGACCACATCACATTTGAAGTCACTTTGAGAGGTCAATATGGCAGAAAATACTCAAAAGTGACACCATTCTAAAAACTGCACCCCTCAAGGTGCTCAAAATCACATTCAAGAAGTTTATTAATCCTCTACGTGCTTCAACTGAAGCAATGTGGAAGGAAAAAAATTAACATTTAACTTTTTTTTACAAACATTTTACTTCAGAACCAATTTTTCTATTTTCACAAGAGTAAAAAGAGAAAATGAATCACAAACCACATATGTGGGGGTAAACCATTGTTTGTGCGCACGGCAGGGCTTGAACAGAAGGAGCAACGTTTGACTTTTTCACTGCAGAATTGGCTGGAATTGAGATCGAGCGCCATGTTGCATATGGAGAGCCCCTGATGTGCATAAACAGTGGAAACCTCCAACAAGTGACCCCATTTTGGAAATTAGATCCCTTAAGGAACTTATTTAGATGTGTAGTGAAAATAAAAAAAAATTTTTATCCAAAAAAACTATTTTTTTAGCCCGCTATTTTTTATTTTCACAAGGCTAACAGAAGAAACTGGACCACAAAAGTTGTTGGGCAATTTGTCCTGAGTACTCTGATACCCCATATGTGGGGGGAACCACTGTTTGGGTGCATGGAAGAGCTCAGAAGGGAAGGAGTGCTATTTTGGAATGCAGACTTTGATGGAATGTTCTGCGGGTATCATGTTGCATTTGCAGACCTCCTGATGTGCCTAAATAGTAGAATCCACCCACAAGTGAACCCATTTTGGAAACTAGACCCCCCAAGGAGCTTATCCAAGGAGCTGTAAAAATAAAAAATTATAAAATAAATCATTTTTTTCCTCAAAAATGATTTTTTAGCCGACTATTTTTTATTTTCCAAGGGTAACAGGAGAAATTGGACCACAAAAGATGTTGTTCAATTTGTCCTCCTGAGTACGCTGATACCCTAAATGTGGGGGGAACCACTGTTTGGGCACATGGGAGAGCTGGGAAGGGAAGGAGCACCATTTTGGAATGCAGACTTTGATGGAATGCTCTGCGGGTGTCATGTTGCATTTGCAGAGCCCCTGATGTGCTTAAACAGTAGAAACCCCCCACAAGTGACCCCTTTTGGAAAATAGACCCTCCAAGGAGCTTATCTAGATGTGTGGTGAGCACTTTGAACCCCCAAGTGCTTCACAGAACTCAGAGCTGTGAAAATGAAAAATCATTTCTTTTCCACAAAAGTGATTTTTTAGCCCCCAATTTTTTTTATTTTCCCAAGGGTAACAGGAGAAATTAGACCGCCAATGTGGGTGTGCAATTTGTCCTGAGTACGCTTCTGCCCCATAAGTTGGGGTAAACTACTGTTTGGGCACATGTCTGGGCTCGGAAGGGAGGGAGCACCATTTGACTTTTTGAAAGCAGAATTGGCTGGAATCAATGGTGGCGCCATGTCGAGTTTGGAGACCCCCTGATGTGCCTAAACAGTGGAAACCCCTCAATTCTAGCTCGAAACCTAACCTTAACACACCCCTAACCCTAATCCCAATACTAACCCTAATCCCAACTCTAACCCTAATACTAGCCCTAAACCCAAGCTAACCCTAATCCTAACTCCAACCCTAATCCTAACCCTAATTCCAACCCTAACCCTAGTTCTAGCCCTAACCCTAATTCTAACCCTAACCCTAATTCCAACCCTAACCCTAATTCTAACCCTATCCCTAATTCTAACCCTAACCCTAACCCTAGTGGAAAAATGAAAATAAATATATTTTCTTTATTTCATTATATTTCCCTAACTAAGGGGGTGATAAAGGGGGGGATATTTACTAGTTTTTATTTTGATCACTGTGATAGAGTTTATCACACTGATCAAAATGTATGTTCAATGAATGAATGGAATCTGCCGGCCAGCAGTTTCGGCGGGTGCACTGTGCATGACCCACCATTTTCTTCAAGGAAGAAGATGGCGGTGTCCACCGGAGGATGCAGGAGGGCCCGAGGACCACCGGGAGGGACCCTATTTCTCCTCTGATGTGCAATCACATCAGAGGAGAGAGAAAGTTAAGGCAACATTGCTGCTTTTTTGTGGCCACCGTTATACGGTTAATATCGGCGATTGCTAAAGCGGGGTCAGTAAAAACTGACCCGAATCATGTTCTCTGTGGTCTCGGCTACCCCCAGCAGCCAAGACCCCGGAGAAAATTCGACTCTGAGGGGTGCTATACACTTTTTCCGCAGCGCCGTGAATTTACGGCGCTGTGGTTTAAGCAACCTTAACTACCGCCATTGAAAGGCGTATCGGCAGTCGTTAAGGGGTTAACCCCTTAAGGACAAATCACGGATAAACAGGTGCTCACAAAATTAGAATATCATCAAAAAGTTAATATATTTCAGTTCTTCAATACAAAAAATGAAACTCATATATTATATACATTACAGTCATTACAAACATAATGTTTTTTCTGTTAATGTTGATGCCAATGAAAACTCAAAAGTCATTATCACAGTAAATTAGAATACTTTATAACACTAGCTTGAAAAATTATTTTAAAATCCAAAATGTTGGCCTACTGAAATGTTTGTTCAGTAAATGCACTCAATACTTGGTCTGGGCTCCTTTTATAGCAATTAGTGCATCAATGCAGTGTAGCATGGAGGTGATCAGCCTATGGCACTGGTGAGATGTTATGGAAGCCCAGGTTGCTTTGATAGCAGCACAGCTCATCTGCATTGTTGGCTCTGGTGTCTCTCATCTTCCTCATGACAATACCCCATAGATTCTCTATGGGGTTAAGGTCAGGCAAGTTTGCTGGCCAATCAAGCACAGTGATACTGTTGTATTTACAC
This sequence comes from Dendrobates tinctorius, assembly GCF_039654945.1. Taxonomy (NCBI): domain Eukaryota; kingdom Metazoa; phylum Chordata; class Amphibia; order Anura; family Dendrobatidae; genus Dendrobates; species Dendrobates tinctorius. Next base: position 19,318,783 of record NW_027361732.1, read on the forward strand.
CAGGTATTGGTACTTTTGACAGTTTGGACAGATGCCAAGTCCTGCTGGAGAATGAAATTTCCATCTGCAAAAAGCTTGTCAGCAGAGGGAAGCATGAAGTGGTCTAAAATTACTTGGTAGGCAGCTACATTGACTACGGTCTTGATAAAACAGATTAGACCTACAGCAGCAGATGACATGCCTCCCCAAACCATCACTGATTGTGGAAACTTCACAATAGACCACAAGCAACTTGGATTATGTGCCTCTCCACACTTTCTCCAAACTCTAGGAACTTGATTTCCAAATGAAATGCAAAATTTACTTTCATGTGAAAACAACACCTTGGACCACTGGGCAACACTCCAGTTCTTTTTCTCCTTGGCCCAGGTAAGACGCTTCTGGCGTTGTCTATTGGTCATGAATGGCTTGACACAAGGAATGCGACACTTGTAGCCCATGTCCTTGGTATGTCTGTGTGTGGTGGTTCTTGAAGCAATGATTCCAGCTGAAGTCCACTCCTTGTGAATCTTCCCCAAATTTTTGAATGGCCTTTTCTTAACAAACCTTTCAAGGTTGCAGTTATCCTGTTGTTTTTGCACCTTTTTCTACCACACTTTTTCCTTCCACTCAATTTTCCATTAACATGCATGGATACAGCACTCTGTGAACAGCCAGCTTCATTAACAATGACCTTTTGTGGCTTACCCTCCTTATGGAGTGTGCTAATGACTGCCTTCTGGACATCTATCAAGTCAGCAGTCTTCCCCATGATTTTGGAGCCACTGAAACAGATTAAGAGACATTTTTAATGCTTAGGAAACCTTTGCAGGTGTTTTTGTTAATTTTTCTAATTTACTGAGATAGTGACTTTTGGTTTTCCATTGGCCTGTAAGCCATAATCATCAACATTAACAGAAATAGACACTTAAAATAGATTACGCTACTTGAATTGACTTTCTATAATATGTGTTTCACTTTTTGTAATGAAGAACTGAAATAATTTAAGTTTTTTATGATATTATAATTTTGTGAGAAACACATGTGTATGTATCTGTATATACAACCCCTGGCAAAAAATATGGAATCACCGGCCTTGGAGAATGTTCATTCAGTTTTTGTGGAAAAAAAGCAGATCACTGACATGGCACAGACCTAAAGTCAATGTTAATGGCAACTTTCTGGCTTTAAGAAACACTAAAAGAACTCAAGAGCAAAAAATGTGGTAGTCAGTAATGGTTAGGGATGAGCTTTCCGATATTGAAATATCGGAAATCGGCCCGATATTTGCGATATCGGAATTCCGATTTCCGATTCCGATATTTTTTTCACATCGGAAATCGGAAATCAGAAATCCCATAATCCTTCAGCCTCTGAGCGTTCCGTGGAGCCAATCAGGAGCTGAAGAATTGCTGACAACATTGTGTAACTCCCCTAAGCTTGGTAGGAGGCGTCCAAACTTGCTAGCTAGGGGCTGCGCTGCGATTGGCTGGCTGTATGGTGTGATCAGGCAGTATAAAAGGCTGCACCTGCCATTTTAGCCTCACTCTACTGTGAAAGCAGATAGGGATAGGTTGCTGTTGGAGATAGGGAGAGATCTCGGATCTAATAGAGATACAAATTGTTTTTCAGCAACTGTAGCAGCCCCTGTGTGTTACAGAAGCAGTCTTTTTCCTCACTGACCCCGCTCAGTTTCATTTCTTGTGCTGTGCAGGCTCTCAGTGAGGTGCTTAGTAAGACAGTGCAGAGGACATTCACTGCAGCTGCTGCAGCACTGTATGGTGTGTGTCTCACTGCCTTTTCTTTTCATCCCTTAAATCCCCTTCCCCTATTTTTTCCTAAAAGTTAAACACTATATAGGGATTGTGCTGTGAGGGACCCAAACAACCTCTGTGGCTGGTGCCACACAGCACCTGGCCCAGTCCCAGAGAATCCTTTTTTTTGGTATCACAGCAGTCATTTACTGCGCTGTGACATACGACCGTAACCTGTACACCAATACCACAAACACATGTTACTCTTTGTGTAGGCCACACTAGATTCAAATAAAGTGTAGCAGACACCCCAACATCATACAGTGCCATTAGTGTTTCTTATACCTGTTTGTAGTCCTACAGGAATAAGCACACTAATTCCTAAAAATTACTTTCTTACCATTCTGAATCCATCGATTGAGATGAAGAAGGCAGGGAGTAAGGGACGTGCATCAGCAGCTAGACATGGTGCACATCCAGAGCAAGCAGCAGGCCCAAGTCACTCAGCACCTACTTTGACCCGGCAGCAGTCATTTATGCGCAGCTTGTTAGGAGCGCAGGGCCATGGGCTGATAAGAGAGGATCAAGTAGAAACCGTTGTTGGTTGGATGGCAGCTGAGGAATCCACCACAATGAGCAGAGCATCCTCCGAGGACCTCTCCACCACATCAGGTCAGGCCACTGAAGAGCAGCACCCATCTGCTTCTTCACCGCCCACTAAATTGCCCAGACATTCAGAGGGCCAGGAGCCAACCTTAATCCTCTTCTCAGAATCTGTTGGCTTGGAATCTGTGTGCCATCCAGACTGCAGCTGAAGAAGAGGTAGTGTGCACAGTTGCACAACCACTGCGTCCGTCTGAGGTAGAAGTGGAGGATGGGCCAGTGCCCACAGTGACCAGACCCCAGTCAGCAGATGATGATGAAACTCAGCTGCCAGTTTCTGCTAACGAAAGTGTATTGGATGACGAGGTCCTTGACCCATCATGGCATGCTGAGGGGCAGCAAGCAAGCGGGGATAGCTCAGAGGAAGAGCTTGCAGGTGTGGTGCAGCGTGGCCGTCTACGTGGGAGAGGAAGAGGGAAAAATTGGTTGTTGGCTCCCTCAACTTCAGCACCCGTTAGGAGCAGGGCTCTTTTAAAGAACACAAGGGGTGCGCCCAAGAGTTGTGGTGCATGGGCCTTTTTCGACCAAGTTGCAGATGACCTTACAGTAGTCAGATGCAATGCAAGCTTTGTCGACAAACTGTGCGGAGAGGGAAGAACGTCAGCAACCTTAATACCACCAATATGTTGACGCATGTCAGGAAGATGCACCCTGTGGAGTGGCAGCATCACACCCAAGATGATTCGCCACCTGCAGCTGGTTCCCCACCTTCCGCCTCTTCAGCCACAGCGGCCACCTCTTACTCCAGCTCGCAAACAGCTGCTCCCGCTTCCTCGCCAGAATGCCAGGGTGCATCTGCAGGCAGTGTTGTGTGGCGGCACACTGTCTGTACTTTGTCAGCATCAGCATCCCAATCGCTGGCATCCTCACACTCCCAATCCAGTGTGCAGCCATCTGTCACACAGGTGTGGGATAAAAGTAGCCTGTACTCTGCAAACCACCCACGAGCACAGGGCATGAATTATCGCATTGCCAAACTGCTAGCAGTGGAAATGCTACCACTCTGGATGGTGAGCAAGCCAATCTTTATCGATATGTTGGGGTTTGCAATCCCACAATACAGAATTCCCAGCCATTCCTACTTCAGCAGGCAAGCCGTCCCCAACCTGCAACAGCATGTGGAGTGTAAGCATGCATTACAAAATGCAGTTAGTAGCAAAGTCCACCTGACCACTGACGCGTGGACCAGTCAGCATGGCCAGAGACGCTACAATTCCATCACCGCCCATTGGGTAAATGTAGTTGAGCCTGGAACTGAAGTAGACAGTGCAAGTGCGCGGGTCCTGCCATCTCCACGGATTGCAGGCCCCTCCTCCGTACAAATTGACTCCTCCTCATACTCCTCGTCAGACTCGCCTGCAGCCAGATGTACCACAACAACCGATTTCAGCACTGCATAGGCCAAACATCAACAGGCTGTGTTGAAATTGGTTTATCTGGGTGATGTTAGCCACACCGCAACCGAGCTGTGGAACATGCTCAAGGAGCAGAGCGACATGTGGATTGCGCCGCTCAACCTTCAGCCAGGTATGGTGGTGTGTGACAACGGCCGAAACCTGGTCGCGGCTCTGGGCCTAGGTGGTCTGACTCACATTCCATGCCTTGCACATGTCCTAAACTTAGGAACTATCCTGACCTTGAGGAGCTGCTGCACAAAGTCAGATACGAGTGCTCTCATTTGCAGCGTTCAAGCATAGCTGCATCGCACCATTCAGCCATGCAGCGCAGATTGGGCTTGCCTGAGCACCGATTCATTGTTGACCTCCCCACCAGGTGGAATTCGACTTTGCATATGCTGCGGAGGTTGTGTGAGCAGCAACCTGCAATTATGGAGTTGCAGCTGCAGCAGGTGCAAAGTAGGCGACACACATCTCAGCCCTCCCACTTTACAACCACAGAGTGGGCATCCCTAAAGGACATATGCACCATTTTGAAGTGCTTCGAGGACTCCACTCTGATGGTGAGCGCAGATGCTGCCCTACTCAGCCTGACTATTCCCCTTATATGCCTTATAGAATCATCACTTAAAGGACTAAGGGATGAGGTTTCTCTGGAGGAGGAGGAGTATGATGAGACACTTGGACCAACCAGGCAATCTTCATTGGCTCGGTTGGTACAAAGCTCTGTGGGTGCCTCACAAAGGTCCAGGCAGGACACAGCAAGCAAGGAGGATGAGGAGGACTATGAGGATGAGCCAGAGGAGGAAAGTACACAGCGCTCTACTAGTAGTCACCAGATAGAGCGTGGATGGGGTGATGCAGAGCAGTCAGAGCACATTCCTCCAGCTGGTGACAGTGATGCATGGCCAGTTGGCAGCCTTCAGCACATGAGTGACTTCATGCTGGCTCGTATTCTCCACACAAATGACTACTGGGTCGCCCACCCTCTTAGATCCACGTTACCGGGACAGCCTTCAAAGCCTAATTTTACCGTTGAACCGGGCGCGTAAAATGCAGGAGTACCAAGATGCACTGGTTAGCTCACTCATGTACTCTTTTCCACCACATAGCAGTGATGCGCGTGCTCTAGCAGGCACCTCAGTGCGTCCTGGGCCCAGCGGACTCCGTTCAGAAGCCGGTAGCAAAAGCAGTACATCTGCTACTGACAGGTTCAGTATACCCAACCTGTTCCAACGGTTTCTGAACCCGCAAACAGTTCGGGCACCATCAGCACAGACAGTGCAACGCACTAGGAGGCAACGTTACCGTGACATGGTGGCACAATACCTCTCCACCCCTGTCAGTGTGCTTCAGGATGGATCTGCCCCCTTCAAGTTTTGGGTCTCCAAGTTGGATACATGGCCCGAGCTTAGCCAGTATGCCTTGGAGGTCCTGGCTTGTCCTGGTGCCAGTGTGATTTCTGAACGTGTCTTTAGTGCAGCTGACAATGTACTAACAGACCAACGTACCAGACTATCCGCTGCAAATGGGGACCGGCTTACATTCCTAAAAATGAACCAGGCCAGGATTTCTGGTGACTTTTGCTGCCCTGGGCCAGAGTAGACAGATTACATGCATGGTTGGTAGCAGTATGCATGCTCTGTCATGTGCCTATGTTGCTCACAGCGTCATCTGTTATGCCAGTGCTCTGGCCTCAACTACCAAAATCGAGCTCCTGGTTCTGTGACTGACTCTTTCACCTCATACTGTTTTCCATGGGCTCTAGTACCGCCAGCTAGTGCCCATTTCCGTGACTGCTGATTTCACAACATGCCGTGTTTCTGGGCTCTAGTACCGCCAGCAAGTGCACATTTCCGTGACTGCTGATTTCACAGCATGCCGTGTTTCTGGGCTCTAGTACCGCCAGCTAGTGCCCATTTTCGTGACTGCCACTTTCACAGAATTCTGTGTTTCTGGGCAACAGTAACACCAGCTGTACCTCGTTAGACCAAAGTGGAAAAAAAGGACGACAGATGCCAAACACCTATAGGCAGAAGCACAAGAGGCGGGATCCAGCCACGCCGGCTGTTTCCTGGCAGTGAAGTGCGGATACAGGTGCCTCCCCCGAGGGGTAAACCAAGTTCCAGCATCGCCAGCTGGTTCTCGGGAGTGCCCAAGGGCACGGGTACATCCTGCTCCAAACCGTGTTTCGACAACGCTCGCCGTTACACGGTTGTGTCCGCCGCACTGTTCCACGCCCCCGCCGTACATCATTCCGGCTCAGTTTGCTGTTATCCGTGGTGTCGGCAGTGTAGGAGCCCCCTACATGGACTCCGGGACCTGGCGCTCAAGGCTGGTCTCGACAGTGCCAGTAGACCCTCCTCCTCCCCTGCTGTGACTGCGGAGTAAAGAAGTGTCCGGGTTGTGGGGGCAAATGTGGCTCTTGCACCTTCTGCCGAGAAGACATAACTCCGGTAGAAGACGCAAGACAGGAAGACAGATGCAGAAGACCCAAGACAAGAAGACAGATGGAGATGTCCCAGGACTCCTGTCTTTTTGCTCTTGAACTTGCATCTTTGTGGGGGTTTTTTGGGCTTCTCGGCAGTGCTTTTGGCTTATGTCACTACTACATTGTGGTATCCGGACTACAGTAATGTCAGCTGTTGCCCAGTACAGCCACTGGCACTTTTACCTTCTGCTGCTTATCTGGGTTCCAGTAACGTCAGCTGGTTCTCAGTAGAGTCAATGGCTTAGGTCCCTCCTTTGTGGTATCCGAGTTCCAGTAACGTCTGCTGGTCCTTGGTAGTGCATTCTGAGACAGGTTACCTCCTGCTTAGTTATCGGCCTCCGGTAACGTCAGCTGGTGCCCGTTAATTCCATTGGCTCTTATGCTGATTTCTGCTGCCTATACGGGTTCCAGACTCACCAGCTGGTACTCTCAAGTTCCTGTGCCTACTGTTACTTCTGCATATTTCCTCTGGGTTTGGGACATTCTGCGACCAGCCAATAGCAGGATAACCATAGACAGAGGTTTAGGAAGCAGTAGGAGCAGATGTACATGAACCAAAAGCAGAATATCAATATGCAGAATTACTGAATAACAGTAATATAATCAGCAGAAGACTAAGCATAGTTTAAAGCAAGTGTATCCGTTCCTCCACGTGGTGCTCCTGGAAACTCCCTGCAAAGCAAGGTGAGCTGAACACGGACACATGTCAGTCAAAGGGCATATTGACACCACCACCGGCAGTTTTAATTTAATAATGTAAAATCACTAACCCTAACTATACCTAACCCCTAACCATTACCCTACTAACCATAAGCCCTAACCCTACCCCAACTAATCCTAACCCAAAGAAAAAACACCGCTGTTAAGAAGATGTTTTCCTGCTACAGCTTTCGCTCTGTGCATTTTTCTAGTGATTTTTTTGCTCCTCTGCCTCTGCAAACTCCTTCCCCATTATCCTGAGGTGTTTTCCCTCCATTTTATCCATTATATAGCACTGTAGTGGTCATTTTGTAATTCCGATTTTTTTCTCCCATTGACTTGCATTGATATCGGAAATCGGAAATTCCTATATCCGATATTTTTTCAATATCGGAAATCGGAATTCCCATATGATATCGGGCAAAATCGCTCATCCCTAGTAATGGTTACTTTTTTAAACCAAGCATAGGGGAAAAATTATGGAATCACTCACTTCTGAAGGAAAAAATTGTGGAATCACCCTGTAAATTTTCATTCCCAAAACTAATACCTGCATCAAATTAGATCTGCTCGTTAGTCTGCATCTAAAAACGAATGAGCACATCTTGGAGAGCTGTGGCACCAAGTGGACCGACATGAATCATGGCTCCAACACAAGATATGTCAATTGAAACAAAGGATAGGATTATCAAAATCTTAAAAGAGGTTAAATTATCACGCAATGTTGCAAAAGATGTTGGTTGTACACAGTGAGCTGTGTCTAAAATCTGGACCAAATACAAACAACATGGGAAGGTTGTTAAAGGCAATCATACTGGTAGACCAAGGAAGACATCAAAGCGTCAAGACCAGAAACGTAAAGCAATATGTCTCCAAAACAGGAAATGCACAACAAAACAAATGAGGAACGAATGGGAGGAAACTAGAGTCAACGTCTGTGACCGAACTGTAAGAAACCGCCTAAAGGAAATAGGATTAACATACAGAAAAGCAAAACGAAAGCCATCATTAACACCTAAACAGAAAAAACAAGGTTACAATGGGCTAAGGAAAAGCAACCATGGACTGTGGATGACTGGATGAAAGTCATACTCAGTGATTAATCGCGAATCTGCATTGGGCAAGGTGATGATGGAACTTTGATGCCGTTCCAATGAGATTTATAAAGATGACTGCCTGAAGAGAACATGCAAATTTCCACAGTCATTGATGATATGGGGCTGCATGTCTGGTAAAGGCACTGGGGAGATGGCTGTCATTACATCTTCAATAAATGCACAAGTTTACGTTGATATTTTGGACACTTTTCTTATCCCATCAATTGAAAGGATGTTTGAGGATGATGAAATCATTTTTCAAGATGATAATGCATCCTGCCATAGAGCAAAAACTGTGAAAACATTCCTTGAAAAAAGACACATAAGGTCAATGTCATGGCCTGCAAATAGTCTGGATCTCAATCCAATTGAAAATCTTTGGTGGAAGTTGAAGAAAATGGTCCATGACAAGGTTCCAAATTGCAAAGCTGATCTGGCAACAGCAATCAGAGAAAGTTGGAGCCAGATTGACAAAGAGTACTGTTTGACACTCATTAAGTCCATGCCTCAGAGACTGCAAGCTGTTATAAAAGCCAGAGGTGGTGCAACAAAATACTAGTGATGTGTTGGAGTGTTTTGTATGGTTTGTTTTTCATGATTCCATAATTTTTTCTTTCAGAATTGAATGATTCCCTAATTTTTCCCCTATGCTTGGTTTAAAAAAGTAACCATTACGGACTACCACATTTTTTGTTCTTGATTTCTTTTAGTGTTTAAAGCCAGAAAGTTGCCATTTGAATTGACTTTAGTTTTGTGCCATGTCTGTGATCTGCTTTTTTTTCTACAAAATTAAACAACTGAATGAACATCTTCCAAGGCCGGTGATTCCATAATCTTTGTCAGGGGTTGTAGATAGATAGATAGATAGATAGATAGATAGATAGATATTTAGCTGTCTGCATAAGCTGCAAATAAAATCTGCCTTATTGAGTGAGGACAGAACAGTGAAGCAGCGGCCATCCATCTAGTAGAATTCAGGGAAACGACAGTCTTCCATCCAGCTTGCAGGAACCAGTGAAACTGCAGCCATCCACCTAGTGAGATTTAAGTCACCGGCTACACAGAGCTTAACACAGCTACAGCAATCTCTGCACAGCCAAGCATTCCCCTAAGACACTATGTCCCACAAATCACACAGGACAAAATCTGTTACTTCCGTCTCCTCAAAGACTATATCCATCAGCAGCGTGGTCGCCATTGCCCATGCAAATGTTGAAGCCGCCATAATGTGAGTAAGCTATGTTGAAGATGAGATGCAATATAAATTACAGAAAGCACGCCTAGATGAATAAGAGAGAAAGGCGCAGTTAGAAAAGGCACGCGTGGATTCTGCCTTAGAGAGCCCAGCAGCAAAAAGAGAAGCTGCCACAGCCCTACCTGAAGAAGATTCCCTAGAAGCTGCGCACAACCCTGAGCTGCACAGCCAAAGCAGTACGTCATGTCTGAAGTTACCACCGCAAGATTCACCACAACGCACATCTCAGTATGTTAATAAACGTCTTGATCCAAACTATAACCAAGAACACGACACATCCAGTGAAGCGAGGGAGAGTCATCATGAGGCTCAGCTCCAGGAAAACGTGGAGCAAAACAACTACTAATGACTACCTTGCCCCTCACCAGGTAACTGTTACAGAACCCCCCCAGCACCCCGAACAGGAGATGCATGTATGATAGGTGCAATGTGAGATGCATGCCCCTAATGCAGCAACCGACCGGCTGCGACCCCTGGGAAGAGGTAAACGAGATATCCCACTTCTGACCTCCCCCCACCTTTGTAAATCCAACGGTAAATGACCGGGGGTCGCCGGCCACCTGCGGCTATTGTAATGTTCGTCTGGTGTCTTAATTGGAGCCTGTTATCTACTGGCCCGCCACATATTGATTGTCCTGTCCTCTGTATGTATTTCTGAGACTGGTGAGTAAAATGTTGTCACACTGGAAATACGTGGAGAAGTGATCTTTTATATGTTCCCATGTTATAAAGCCTTTTGAGCTAGCGTCCTTCATCCAGAAGTGAGGAAAAGCAGAGTGGACCTCCTGAAACACGGGGTGGTAATGTAAGAGGTATTACAGCACAGAAGACCACGTTACACTGGTGACAGCAGTGGGATATGATACCCCATCTATAGGAGTAAAGGACTGAATGGAAAACAACTACCAGAAGTTAAAGAGGAATACATTAAAAGACCTGGTGGAAGCTCGAGGGTTAATCACCAGCAACAAAACAAAAGCGGATTTGATAGCAGCCATCATGGAACACGACAGTGCAGCGCCTCACAATGTGAACGTGGAAGAGACTAAATTCCAGAGGGAGGTAAGGAGCAGACTGGCGTTCTATGGCCCAAACCCTGCAGTGTAGGGATCATACGAGAGGTGATGGCTGATGTGCATACTGATCTGAAGGAAAAGATGGCAGAGCGGACCAGGATAGAGCTAGCCAAGATGGAGATGGCAGAGCGGACCAAAATAGAGCTAGCCAAGATGGAGATGGCAAAGCGGAGAGAGGAGAGTCCGCGAGCACGGGGAGCTCTGGCCTCCACCCAGGTACCGTCAGCAGTAAGCCACAAAAAATCCAGTATAATGCCTTCCGACAGTTGGGGAGGCAGAGGAAGACATTGATGGCTTTCTGCAGGACTGTGAGCGGGAGTGTGCCCTTCATCAAGTGAAGCCGGAGGATTGGGTTGAGATTCTGGGCAGCAAGCTGACAGGCTGGGCAGCGGACGCCTATCGCACGGTACGTGATGAGAACTGCATGGACTATGAGCGGGTCAAAGAAGTGATCTTGGCCTGGTATGCGCTGACACCAGAGGCATACTGCCAAAAGTTCTGCAGACTTATAAAACAGGTAACAGATACCCACACTGAATGGCCCTGTAAACTACAGCGGTCAATGCTACAGTGGGTACAAGGGACCAAGCAACCACTAAGGAGGACGTCCTGCAGCTCTTCTTATTAGAGCAATTCTTTACTGGACTAAACCCTGAGACATAAGAATGTCTTTGGGACAGACGGCCAATGACTCTTGAGGAGGCCGCTCATCTGGCCGATGAACATCATGATGCCAGGAGGTCTCAGTTGCCAGGATTCAAAGACTGTCACTAGGGGACCTCCCATGGGTCTGGAGGCCCCTAAACCAGAAGATTGTCGGAGGACCAGCTAAAACCCCGGCCTACCAGAGTCCCCCTGGGGTGCGATGCTACACCTGCCATCAGCTGGGGCACCTTCAAAGACTTTGTCCCAACCAGACTCAGCGTACCCAGTGGCCAAAGGCGGGAACAGCTACCATCAACTGGGCCACTGTACACTACTACCAAGGCGAAGCTGACCTGGCATTGGGGGCTAGGACTAATCCGGGGATGCAAGAGATGGAGGAAGTGCTGCATGAAGTAGACCCTGTGCAGGCAGCCCGGGCAGATAATCGACAACAGCATCGACAGGTGGTGTGGGTTAATGGGAAACGTATGCAGGGACTAAGAGATTCCGGAGCAACTTTGACCCTTGTGAAGCCTCATCTCGTCCGGGACCAAGAGAAGACGGACCGGGCAGTGTCCGTCCTTGTAGCCGGGGGAGCCATACATCGACTGCCCACTGCCAGGATTCACCTGAACTGGGGAGTTGGGGATGGCCTTGTTGAGGTCGGCCTGATGGAGGATTTGCCTGCAGATGTCTTGCTGTGAAATGATTTGGGGCCCATGTTGTCTGCATTCTCGGTCGCCCCTCTGGCTGAGATCTATCCTGTGACCACCCGGAGACAAGCTCGAGCTACGGAGGCAGAATCACACTCATAGAAGGCCCAGGTAAGACACCCCAGTCCTACACGTATTCCCATAGCCAGACACATTTCTTGGGCCACCCCAGTTTTGAGTTTAAAAGGGAGGTACTAGAGGATCCCTCATTACAAGGGATATCATGGAAAGGCACAGGAGGGGAGAGGATTACTGGAAGGGGAACAGTTTGTATGGCATGAGGGATTCCTCTACCAAGTTACAGAGCAGCGCCACACAGGGACGAGCCCCACTATAAAATGACAGCTGGTAGTGCCCAAGAAGTATAGGCAGGAGCTACTGCGAATCTCTCATGACATACCCTTGGCCGGGCACCTCGGCATCAGTCGCACCAGGCATCGCCTGACGCAAAACTTCTTTTGGCTGGGGGTAGCCTATGATGTTCATCAGTACTGACAGACCTGTGACAGTTGCCAGCGCATTGGCAAAAGGGGAGATTGCTGCAAGGCCAAATTACACCCCCTCTCCATTGTGGAGGAGCCATTTAGCCGAGTAGTGGTCGATCTGATAGGGCCGTTAGCCAAACCCAGTCCGTCAGGGAAAAAGTATATATTGACAGTGGTAGATTATGCCACACGGTATCCAGAGGTGGTTGCATTGCCTAACACACTGGCAGAGGCGGTGGCGACTGCCCTGCTCCAGGTTTTCTCACGAGTTGGATTTCCCCGGGAGGTTATCTCAGACCAGGGTACCCAGTTTACAGCAGAGGTGACCAACCAACTGTGGAAGCTGTGTGGCGTAAAGTCCAGTAGAAGCGTCCTGTACCACCCACAAACCAATGGGTTGTTTGAATGTTTTAACGGAACATTAAAACAACTCATTGGGACCTAATAAACTGGGCCAGATTAGAGTGGTGGTTGACTCCAGTGCTAAGTTTGATGATATCTCCCTGAATGATGTTCTACTGACAGGACCAGACCTCAATAACAAACTGCTGGGAGTACTTATGCGCTTCCGTAAGGATTTCATTGCCTTCATCACTGACATCCAGCAAATGTTCCATTGTTTCCTTGTGAGAGAGAGAGACAGGAACTTCCACAACATTCCCGAGTAAGGATGGCCACGTCCACAAAGTTGAACTGAGGATGGCCAAAGGGAATGAACATAAGACAATCTTCAGACCCGTAACTGAACTGGTCCTATTGTTGTCTTCGTAGAAAAAGGATAGTGACATCCATTTGATGCCAGACGGGGAGTGATCTGTCTCCAACATCTAATTTATAATCCTTGTTTATCTGCTTCTTAATGTTTTCAGTGTTTCTGGCTCCCTCTGGTGACCAGAATCATAACCGCAGTGTTATTGTGTTAATTTACTTTCACTTTGATGATTGTATTTTTCCATCCGTTGCAGTGCATTCTGGTAAGTTTTGCAGTGCATTCTGGTAGCCTTTTGCAAAGGATTATGGTACTTTCCCTCTAGTTCTCCATTTTTCTTCAGCCTGTATTCAGGAAACATCTCATTTCTCTTCTCCCCTTGTGATTGCATAACTGGTACATATTTATGCTTCCTGTAGCTAATTCCTGTCCCATATTAGCCTGGTTAATCAGTATTTCCCCTGGTTAGCTATTGGTGCAGATGTTGATTTATAATGTATTATGTATATATGAATTCCTGATGTACCCTGTATTGACTGAGTGCATATAAATGTTTGCTTGTAGTTTCACGGCTCCAATATACCATCACGTTCAATAAAGCACAGATTCAACTGCAGTCTCCTTATTGGACCCCGGTATAGCGGTTTAGATGTCTGTATAAGCTGCAAATAAAAGTCTGCCTTATTCAGGGAGGACAGAACAATCATATTAACCTGGAAAATCATGTTGTCAGTTTTAATGCACAATAAATGTCAGAAAAAAAATGCAATTCTGTTGTTTGTTTTTTTAAATTGCACTGCACTTTTAATAATTTTCCTGTTTTTAAGTACATTTTACATTCAATTATCAATTGAATGGTGTTATTCAATACTAAAAACTTGCCCTGCAAAAAACAAGCACTCATAACTAGAGTTGAGCGATACCGTCCGATACTTCAAAGTATCGGATCGGAATGGATCGGCCGATCTTAAAAAAAAGTATCGGTATCGCCAATTCCGATACCGGAAGTCCCATTCAAATCTATGGGACTTCCGGTATCGGAATAAGAAAAATCCTGTTTTTCCCTTGTACAGCCTCTCTGGGGTCTGTACGGGCCTTTCGGGGGGCTGTGCCGGCCTGCCAGGGGGTCTGTGCAGGCTCCGGTGGTCTGTGCCGGCCTGCCGGGGGGCTGTGCAGGCTCCGGTGGGCTGTGCCGGCCTGCCGGGGGGCTGTGCCGGCCTGCCGGGGGGCTGTGCAGGCTCCGGGGGGCTGTGCCGGCCTGCCGGGGGGCTGTGCCGGCCTGCCGGGGGGCTGTGCCGGCTTCGGGGGTCTGTGCAGGCATCGTCCGATGGGACTACAAGTCCCATCGGGCGATGCCTGCTACCATGACAGTGATTGACACATTAGCCAATGATGGGACAGTAGTAGTCCCATCATCCGGCTAATGTGTTGAATGTAAAAAAAAAAAAAAAAAAAAAAAAATTACATGCTACATACATGCTACATACATACAACATGCATACTACATACATGCTACATTCATACTACATACTACATACATGCTACATTCATACTACATATATACTACATGCAACATACATACTACATATATACTACATGCATGCAACATGCATACTACATATATACTACATGCAACATACATACTACATATATACTACATGCAACATACATACTACATATATACTACATGCATGCAACATGCATACTACATATATACTACATGCTACATACATACTACATATATACTACATACATACTGCATGCTACATACATACTACATGCTACATACATACTACATACATACTACATGCTACATATATACTACATATATACTACATGCTACATACATACTACATATATGCTACATACATACTACATACATACTACATGCTACATACATACTACATATATACTACATACATACTACATATATACTACATGCATGCAACATGCATACTACATATATACTACATGCTACATACATACTACATATATACTACATACATACTGCATGCTACATACATACATGCTACATACATACCACATACATACTACATACATACTACATATATACTACATGCTACATACATACTACATATATGCTACATACATACTACATACATACTACATGCTACATACATACTACATATATACTACATACATACTACATACATACTATATGCTACATACATACTACATGCTACATACATACTACATATATACTACATGCTACATACATACTACATATATACTACATGCATGCTACATACATACTGCATGCTACATGCATGCTACATACATACTACATACATACTGCATGCTACATACATACCACATATATACTACATACAATACATTCATACAATACATTCATACAATACATACATAGACATACAGTACATATAACATAGAGTAACATACTTACCAATACTTGTCACATTGTTCCCCGAAGCCATTGTCTTTTACGGAATAAATATTAACATAACAAACCACAAAAAAACTCACCCACGATCCGAAGCAGTCCACGAGTGTGTCCCACGACGATCTTGGGTAGAGAACTGCAGCATCAGCTGTTGCTGCCGTTCTCTACGGGCTGCAGGAATCCAATGACGGAAGGTAGGTATCCTTCCGCACTGTATTCCTCCGCCACTTAAAAAAAAAAAGTCCCTAGTCTCACTTTATGCCATTGCTGTGTGGGAATTTCCCACGCAGCAATGGCATAAAGTGAGACTAGGGACTTTTTTTTTTTTAAGTGGCGGAGGAATACAGTGCGGAAGGATACCTACCTTCCGTCATTGGATTCCTGCAGCCCGTAGAGAACGGCAGCAACAGCTGATGCTGCAGTTCTCTACCCAAGATCGTCGTGGGACACACTCGTGGACTGCTTCGGATCGTGGGTGAGTATTTTTGTGGTTTGTTATGTTAATATTTATTCTGTAAAAGACAATGGCTTCGGGGAACAATGTGACAAGTATTGGTAAGTATGTTACTTTATGTTATATGTACTGTATGTCTATGTATGTATTGTATGAATGTATTGTATGTAGTATATATGTGGTATGTATGTAGCATGTAGTATGTATGTAGTATGTATTTAGCATGCATGTAGCATGCAGTATGTATGTAGCATGCATGTAGTATATATGTAGTATGTATGTAGCATGTAGTATGTATGTAGTATGTATGTGGTATGTATGTAGCATGTAGTATGTATGTAGTATGTATGTAGTATATATGTAGTATGTATGTAGCATGTAGTATGTATGTAGCATGCATGTAGTATATATGTAGTATGTATGTATGTAGTATGTATGTAGTGTATATGTAGCATGTAGTATGTATGTAGCATGCATGTAGTATATATGTGTTATGTATGTAGTATGTATGTATATATGTGGTATGTATGTGGTATGTATGTAGTATGTATGTAGTATGTATGTGGTATGTATGTGGTATGTATGTAGTATGTATGTAGCATGTAGTATGTATGTAGCATGCATGTAGTATGTATGTAGTATTTTTTTTTTTTTAACATTTAACACATTAGCCGGATGATGGGACTACTACTGTCCCATCATTGGCTAATGTGTCAATCACTGTCATGGTAGCAGGCATCGCCAGATGGGACTTGTAGTCCCATCGGACGATGCTTGCACAGACCCCCGGACATCAGCACAGCCCCCCGGCAGGCCGGCACAGCCCCCCGGCAGGCCGGTACAGACCCCCACAGGGTGCACAGACCACCGGCAGGCCGGCACAGCCCCCCGGCAGGCCGGTACAGACCCCCACAGGGTGCACAGACCACCGGCAGGCCGGCACAGCCCCCCGGCAGGCCGGTACAGACCCCGGGCAGTCCACACAGCCCCCCGGCAGGCCGGCAGAGACCCCCGGAAGGCCCAAAATGACGGCGCATCATGATGCGCACACACCGCGCATCATGATGACGTCAGGCTGTCAATCAACTTTGAACTTCCGATTCCGATGCCGACTTCCGATATTGAAAAAATATCGGAAGTCGGTATCGGAATTCCGATACAGCAAGTATCGGCCGATACCCGATACTTGCGGTATCGGAATGCTCAACACTACTCATAACGCTATGATGATGATTGTAACAAGGGGTAGAAAACTGCAAACTCAAATATGAAAAACTTCCTGTTATTAAATTGTTAAGCAAGTATTAGATTTACATATATTTTGTAATTACTGGTATGTTATCACTCAAATGAGATGGGATGTTGTCCATATGAAATAAACAGAATTTCCACCAAGCTAACACAAAATCAATTAACAACTGTATTTCACGTGGCCATAAATATCCCATACGTGATGCTTTCTGATATAAAATTAAACGGCTTATTAATGAGATACTTGAACTTTTGACCCATGTTTCTCCTATTTTTTGTCAGAGTACGTTCTCTAAAAACGTAGATGTCTGGAGAATTCAGTCAGATAAAAGACAACTTGATAAAATTCTATTGTGTCAACAAATATTCCACTAAATGCTATGTTTTTAGAAAGACACTCCATGTTTCATTGATTCCAGCCCTACAATTTTCACAGCTCTAAAAAGTGCTTGCTGTTCTAAAAACAAAGGTTTTGTTTACTGGCTAAAAGCAAAGTAAATGCCTTACCAGAATATTGTGAGATAATGAAAAAGAGACTTTTGATCACGCACAGTTATAGTCTTTTTAATAGGAATAAGAATCAGTTGCAATAATTTTCTTCAGCGGTGACATGTATTGCCTGCAATCTCTACAACTATTGGATAATTAATGAATCTATGGTCTTTAGGGCCTGCCACACATAGTGATATCGCTAGCAATATCGCTATAACGTCACTGGTTTTGTGACATTATAGCGATATTGCTAGCAATATCGCTATGTCTGACACTTACCTCCGACCGGCTCCCCCGCTGGTTATCGCTGATCGCGTGAGAACGTCCTGGGCCGTTTCTCGTCGTCAGCTTCCTGCTGGGCTTCCTGTGGCGCTGACGAGCGATGCATGGACGTGGGAGGGAGGACGTCAGGATCGCCTCATCTGACAGGTAAGTAGCGACCCCCGACCGCTGCTATGTCACTGGTGAGATTTGCCTGTGTGGCAGCTCACTAGCGACCACTTAGCGATGCACCAGCGATCCTGACCGCATCATATCATTTGTCGGGATCGCTGGTGAATCGCTAAGTGTGACAGCACCTTTTAGAATCAAAGATTGCATACTATTTAGCATGGATCAGTAGACTGTCAGGTAATATTTGCTGGCCAATTACTGAGTTGCCCATGTAGCTGATTAAAGAATGTGTTAGAACAAGGATTTCCCCACCCATTAGGCATAAGATAACATAACTGGTAAGGTCAATTCATCTCTCCAAATAGGTCACCATTGTCTTAATAGAAACCTATCAAATGTTACTGCCCAGTGCCTGCACATAGCCGAACATTGTATCAAATGTTACTGAATTCCAGGTATTTTTACCAATTAAAATTGAAAATAGTCAATGTCGAGAGGTTGACAGCAACCTTGCATGCCTTCAGAATCCTCCTGGATGGAGAAAGAAAAATGTTTTGAAGAAGAAACGGAGAGTGGTGGTCATGGGGGATTCCCTGTTCAGAGGAACAGAGGCTGCTATCTGCAGACCGGATATAACCTCAAGAGAAATGTGCTGTCTTCCAGGTGCAAAAATTAAAGATGTGTCTGACAGGATATCAGAACTCTTCAGACATTCAGATGACTACCAATTCCTGCTAATACATGTGGGACAAATGACACAGCAAGAAATGACCTGGAAGCCATCTGCAGTGACTTTGAAAACTTAGGTAAGAAAGTGAAAGAACTCGGAGCGCAGGTGGTCTTCTCTTCCATCCTCGCAGTGGATGGCCATGGACCAAGGAGGTGGAATAAGATTCTGCAGGTGAACAACTGGCTACGTCAATGGTGCCATCAGCAAGGATTTGGATTTCTGGATCACGGTGTGAATTACCTATTGCTAGAGATGGGGTGCACCTTTCAAAAACTGGAAAACAAGTATTTGGATGTCACCTTGCTACACTCATCAGGAGAGCTTTAAACTAGAACAATGTGGGAAGGGAAGCAAAAGGCCAGAAAAAGCCATACACCTGGCAAATGCTATTGAGAACTCTGGTATTAGAAGTGGAAGGGAAGAACAAAGACAAAAGAATCTAAATAATAAAAATATTGGAGAAAGAGAAGCCAATCACAAACTAAAATGTTTCTAGCATGGGCAACAAACAAGGAGAACTGGAACTACTAACACAGGAAAAGAAATATGATGTCATTGGAATCACTGAAACTTGGTGGGACAATACACATGATTGGAATACAAGGCTTGAAGGATACAACTTATTTGCAAGAAGCAGACTTGATAAACGAGGAGATGTCGCATTGTATGTTAGAAATGCTTTTATCTGCACAGAGATTGAAACTTCAGAGACTGGGAGTTCTGTGGAAACTGTTTGGGTAAAGGGCATGTCACACTAAGAGATATCGCTAGCAATATCGCTATAACTAGTGACGTTATAGCGATATTGCTAGCGATATCTCTGTGTCTGATACTTACCTACGACCGGCTCCCTCGCTGGTTATCGCTGGTCGCGCGAGAACGTTCAGGACCGCTTCTCGTCGTCAGCTTCCTGCGGCGCTTCCTGCTGTGAGGACGAGCGACGCGTGGAGCCGGGCGGGAGGACGCAGGATCGCTGTGTGTGACAGGTAAGTAGCGATCCCCGGCCCCAGCGATGTCGCTGGTGAGATCTGCCTGTGCGGCAGCTCACTAGCGACCACTTAGCGATGCACCAGCGATCCTGTCCGCGTCATATCGCTGGTCGGGATCGCTGGTACATCGCTAAGTGTGACAGTACCTTAAGAATACAAGGACAGAACAATGGAAAGGACACCATTGTAGGCATTTACTACAGGCCACCTGTACAACCTGTACACCTGTGCAAGTTAAAGATATAGATGAACACTTTATGCATCACATGGCAAAGTCCTCCAAAAAATATGACATAGCTGTCATGGGAGATTTCAACTATCCTGACATTTGCTGGGAATCTCTCTCAAGCAAAACTAACAGGTCAAGGAAATTCTTATCCTCTCTTGCTGACAATTTTATCTTCCAAAAGGTAGGGGAGAAAACAAGGGGATCTGCTACCTTGGATCTAATCCTTATAAACAGAGAGGAAATGGTTGAGGAGGTAAAAGTGGCTGGGACCCTCGGAGGTAGCGACCATGCTATTTTAGAATTTTGGATAACTAGTGGAGGAAGACCTGTGAAGACTCAGACGTCAAGGTTAGGTTTCAGAAGGGCATATTTTAAGGTATTCAGAAAGAGAATTGGAGGGATCCAATGGCTGGATATCCTTACGGACAAAAATGTCCAGGAAGGATGGGAAATCTTGAAAAATGAAATTCTCAAAGCACAATTGTTAACAATTCTGAAAAGAGGGAAGAATAGGAAGCATTTAAGGAAACCAGGATGGATGAACACAGAACTTAAGCACATGCTAAAAAGGAAGAAAAAAATGTTTATCAAATGGAAAGAGGGAGGCATATCTAAATAAGAATAAAATGCTGCCTGCAGAACACGCAGGGCACAAATCAGATTACTAAAGCTGACAATGAATTGAGGCTTGCAAGAGACATCAAAAGCAATTATAAAGGATTTTTGGGATATGTCAAAAGTAAAACAAAAGTCAAAGATACTATAGGATTTTTACAGGATGAAAATGATGAAATGGTAAGACAGGATGTTGAGAAGGCCGAACTTTTAAATTCCTATTTTGCATCTGTTTTCTCTCAGAAAGGAAATGTAACATCAACTGTTCTTCACTGTCCTATTAAGGGAATAGAAGAATCCAGGATATCTATAAACAGAATGATAGTGAGGAAACACTTAGCTAACCTAAATGAATTCAAGTCTCCAGGTCCAGATGAATTACTCCCCAGAGTACTGAAGGAGATAGCAGAAGAAATTTTTGAACCCCTCTCCATAATCTTTGAAAATTCTTGGAGAACAGCAGAAGTCCCAGAAGACTGGAGAAGAGCAAATGTTGTTCCTATCTTCAAAAAGGGGAAGAAGGTGGACCCAGGCAACTATAGGTCGGTGAGTCTGACTTCTATACCAGGAAAGATCTTTGAACAAATTATTAAACAACATGTATGTATGTACCTGGATAAGAATGAAGTGATTAAACAGAGTCAGCATGGGTTTGTAACTTATAAGTCATGTCAGACTAACTTAATTTCCTTCTATGACAGAATCACTGATTGGGTGAATCAGGGAAATGCTTTAGATATAGTATATCTTGACTTCAGCAAAGCATTTGACAAAGTATATCACAAAATCCTTATTGAAAAAATGGCTAAGTATGGAATGGACATGGCAACTGTTAGGTGGATTCATAACTAGCTTAGTGATCGGACCAAACAGTGGTCGTAAATGGCTGCACATCCAGTTGGAAGAAAGTCTCAAGTGGGGTACCACAGGGCTTTGTCCTGGGGCCTGTATTGTTCAACATTAGAGTTGAGCGAAACGGGTCGAACAATTTCAAAAGTCGCCGACTTTTGGCAAAGTCGGGTTTCATGAAACAAAACCCGACCCTAGGATGAGGTCGGCCACAAGGTCGGCGACTTACGCGCCAAAGTCGCGTTTCAAAAGTTTGTTTAGCGCTCTTTTTCAGCCAATCAGGATCCACGGACACTGTGGGCAACGTGATGACATAGGCAGGGGTCACCACCATCTTTCAGAAGGGCATGCAAGTGATTGGCTTGCTTTGGTGGGCGTCACAGGGGTTATAAAAGGGCGTGCACGCCGACCGCCATCTTACTTCTGCCGATCTTAGCATAGGGAGAGGTTGCTGATTCTGTAGGGAGAGCGTTAGGCAGGGAAGAAGACAAAAAAACTGCTTCTGCTGCTACCGAATTTGCCTGTACAACACACCAGTCACTGTGTGTGCAGTGCAAGGGGAGGCTATATTGTGGTGGATCAGCGGTGTTGGTTGTTAGGCTGCCTTCTAAGGCTTCCTGACAGCTGCATTGCTGTTTCCCCACTGCTCTGCAAACTGCTTTTTTAAAAGCAATTCCAATTTTTTTTTTTTTGTCCTGCTAAGGTACTGAGCGTGCATTTATTCACACCATACAGCGGTGTACGCTCCTCACACAGTACCATGTAACGGCTGTTATCACAGCCACAGTGAAGCTATCTGTGTGTCACTGTGGAAGGATAAGTGGAGGACTTGTTCCGTTCTTACAGACCTACACTCTAGGGAGATTCCTATTCTGCCCAATTCTACAATTCACTTTTTTCACACCTGTGCCATCGAGCCTGTGACATAGCGCTGTGATATTCAGTGGGCCTCACACAATCCAAGTGTCCAGTGTCCACAAGTGTCTGCAGAAATTCAAAATCTCCCTTATCCTGTAGTCGCTTTTTTCACACCTGTGCCATCGAGCCTGTGACATAGCGCTGTGATATTCAGTGGGCCACACACAATCCAAAAGTGTCCAGTGTCCACAAGTGTCTGCAGAAATTCAAAATCTCCCTTATCCTGTAGTCACTTTTTTCACACCTGTGCCATCGAGCCTGTGACATAGCGCTGTGATATTCAGTGGGCCTCACACAATCCAAAAGTGTCCAGTGTCCACAAGTGTCTGCAGAAATTCAAAATCTCCCTTATCCTGTAGTCACTTTTTTCACACCTGTGCCATCGAGCCTGTGACATAGCGCTCTGATATTCAATGGGCCTCACACAATCCAAGTGTCCAGTGTCCACAAGTGTCTGCAGAAATTCAAAATCTCCCTTATCCTGTAGTCACTTTTTTCACACCTGTGCCATCGAGCCTGTGACATAGCGCTCTGATATTCAGTGGGCCTCACACAATCCAAGTGTCCAGTGTCCACAAGTGTCTGCAGAAATTCAAAATCTCCCTTATCCTGTAGTCACTTTTTTCACACCTGTGCCATCGAGCCTGTGACATAGCGCTGTGATATTCAGTGGGCCTCACACAATCCAAGTGTCCAGTGTCCACAAGTGTCTGCAGAAATTCAAAATCTCCCTTATCCTGTAGTCACTTTTTTCACACCTGTGCCATCGAGCCTGTGACATAGCGCTGTGATATTCAGTGGGCCTCACACAATCCAAAAGTGTCCAGTGTCCACAAGTGTCTGCAGAAATTCAAAATCTCCCTTATCCTGTAGTCACTTTTTTCACACCTGTGCCATCGAGCCTGTGACATAGCGCTGTGATATTCAGTGGGCCTCACACAATCCAAGTGTCCAGTGTCCACAAGTGTCTGCAGAAATTCAAAATCTCCTTTATCCTGTAGTCACTTTTTTCACACCTGTGCCATCGAGCCTGTGACATAGCGCTGTGATATTCAGTGGGCCTCACACAATCCAAGTGTCCAGTGTCCACAAGTGTCTGCAGAAAATCTAAATCTCCCCTATCCTATAGACACCTTGTACCTTGTTTTACATTACTATATAGTTTGTTGGATTTTGTCTACATTTCTACCAAAAATGAGGAAGGCTGGTGGAAGAGGCCGTGGAATTGGGCGGGGGTTGGCAGCTGGTAATGATGGTGTTGGTGGTGGATCTGATGGTAGTGGCAAAAGCAAAATAGGACCGAATGCAGGAGGTGTTGAGCCTGCGTCATCGTCTGTCTCCATAAGGCTTCGAAGGCTTAGTTTTCCAGGAGTTGGCAAACCGCTTTTAACGCCAGAGCATCAGGAAAAAGTTTTGTCTTACATTGCTGACTCAGCCTCCAGCTCTATCGCCTCCTCTTCTGAAGTTGTAAAAAGTAAAAGCACTGAGTCATCATTGGAGGCTCATGTTCATGAAACACACCTTTCCTTGTGTCCTTCACCCCAACCAAGATTGAAGGATGACGCAGGCCATACTACTGATTACTCCATGGAGCTGTTTTCACATACCATGCCTGGATTCTCAAGTGAAATGGTGAATTACCCAGGCCAAGATGAATCTGACATGGAGTGCACTGATGCACAGCCGCTGATAGATGATTCTGCTGGTACATTCACTCAGAGCACTACATTGTCCTCACAGTGTACAGAGTCAGATTCTGACCCTGATGAGACTCAGGTGCCCCTTCCCGCAAACTATACCACCATACACGGTGACACAGAGGAAGGTGCACATGACATTGAAGAGGAGGTGATGGATGACCCAGTTGTTGACCCAGATTGGCATCCATTGGGGGAAGAGGGTGCTGCTTCCAATAGCTCAGATGAGGAGCATCCACAGCAGACATAGACATCGCAACAGCTGTTATCTGGCAGGCCCGGAGCACTCCAAAGACAGGTTCCAAAAATCAAAAGAGTTGCTGGACAACTTGTCCAGAGGGTCAAAACATCACAGCGTGCTAGGCCGCAAAATGTCTGCCAAAGTAGGAAGAGTGCAGTGTGGCACTTTTTTGAACAAAATCCTCATGATCAGGCCAAGGTTATCTGTAAGAAGTGCGCAAAGACCTTTAGCCGAGGGAAAAATCTGAAAAATTTGAATACCAGTTGCATGCTTAGACATTTAACCAGCATGCAGTTGCAAGCGTGGACACAACACCAAACCTCAAGTGCCACATGTGCAACTGATCACAAAGAAAGTAGTCAGCAACGCTACATTGTTTCCCCCACTGCAAGCCCACCGGTTAGCACAGCAGCAAATGTTGAGGTGTCATTGCAAGGCCACAGCAGTCAGGGAATCCCACTGTTATATCAACGAAATACTGAATCTAGGCCATCAGAAAGAACACCAACTCCATCACCATCATCAACCCTCTCTCAGTCCGCCCTGTCCACCGCTACTTCCACCATATGCAGCTCTCAAGTCCAGCTCACCCTCCCAGACACTATGAGTAGGTCAAGAAAGTACTCAGTCTCTCATCCGCGTACACTGGGTTTGAACGCCCACATTGCCAAACTAATCTCGTTTAAGATGATGCCCTATCGGTTGGTGGAAAGCGCAGCTTTCCGCGAACTCATGGCCTATGCAGTACCATGCTATGACCTACCCAGTCGCCACTTCTTCTCTCGCAAAGCCATCCCAGCCCTCCACCATCATGTGAAAGACCGCATTGTCCATGCACTCAAGCAGTCAGTGAGTGGAAAGGTGCACCTCACAACTGATGCATGGTCCAGTCGGCATGGCCAGGGCCATTACGTGTCCATCATTTCGCACTGGGTTAATGTGGTGGATGCAGGGTCCACAGGGGACAGCGGTGGTGGGACAGTGCTGCCTAGCCCACGGTATAGGAAACAGTTGGCTGTAGGCATTCCACCCTCCTCCTCCTCCTCCTCCTCCAGAAGCGAAAGCTCGTCCACAGAGCGCAGTCGTACGAGCACTCCATCTGCAGCTGCCACTGTTGCACACGAGGTGTCCCCCTATCGAGCAGCTATTGGAAAGCATCAGCAGGCTGTGTTGCAGATGATGTGTTTGGGCGACAGACACACCGCCGAGGTGCTGGCCGAGTACTTGAAGCGACAAACTGAGTCATGGCTGGGCAGTCTACATCTTGAGGCAGGCAAGGTAGTTAGTGATAACGGCCATAATTTTGTGGCAGCCATAGCCCTTTCAAAACTCAGCCACATACCTTGCTTGGCTCACACCTTGAACCTGGTGGTGCAGTGCTTCCTCAAAAATTATCCGGAGTTAACAGCCCTGCTCCAGAAGGTGCGAAGACTGTGCGCGCACATCCGCCGGTCGCCTGTACACTCCGTTCGTATGCAGAAGCTGCAGCGATTGCTCCACCTTCCCAACCACCGCCTCATTATCGACATTGCAACAAGGTGGAACTCCACCCTGCACATGGTGGAGCGGCTGTGCGAGCAGAGGCAGGCCATAATGCATTTGTGGGAGGATACACGACCAGGCACTTTGAGAGCAGACATGGAGTTGACAGGTGTGCAGTGGTCGAAGCTGAAAGACCTCTGTAAAGTCCTTCAGTGTTTTGAGGAATGCACACGGCTGGTAAGCGCAGACGACGCCATCCTAAGCATGAGCATCCCACTTATGCGTCTGCTCATGCAAACTTTGACGCACCTTAAGGAGCAGGCGTCTGCAGCCAATGTTGACCAGGAGGAAGAGATGGAGGGAATCCTTGATGACATTCAGCCATTGTCTGCTCAGGGACCTCTCCTGGACGAGTTGGAGGAAGAAGAGGAGGAGGAGGATGATGATGGGGATGATTACTTAGGGCAGGAGGATGCATCTCGTGGGGCAAGTGAAAATATTGGCGTGGCAAGGTCTGGTACAGGGTTTGTGCGTGACTGGAGGGATGTGGATTTGCCAGAAAGTGCTCCTCCAACCAGCACTCGCAGTGCATCATTGACACCGGGAACATTGGCCCACATGTCAGATTATGCCTTGCGGATCCTAAAAAGGGACCCCCGCATTGCCAAAATGATGAACGATGACGACTACTGGTTGGCCAGCATCCTGGATCCACGCTATAAAGGCAAATTACAAAACATCATGCCACAGGAGAACCTTGACCTAATATTGGCTAATAAACAAGCAACTCTGGTAAATCGGTTGCTTGAGGCATTCCCAGCACACAGCAGCGGTGATGGTTCTCACACGAGCCGTACGGGCCGGGGGCAGCTTGGCAGAGGTGTTCATGGTGCACACAGCAGAAGTGGCGTTGGAGACAGGGGTTTCATGACAATGTTGTGGACTGATTTTTCAAGTACCGCTCACATAACTGGTAATACTGCATCGATGGAAAGTGACAGGAGACAGCAGTTGTCAACTATGGTTACAAACTACTTTTCCTCCCATATCGATGTTCTCCCACACAGGTCATTTCCCTTTGACTATTGGGCCGCTAAACTGGACACCTGGCCTGAATTGGCACAATATGCCTTACAGGAGCTCGCTTGCCCAGCTGCAAGTGTGCTATCGGAAAGAGTCTTCAGTGCAGCTGGATCAATCCTGACAGAAAAAAGGACCCTTCTGTCAACCCAAAATGTGGATGATCTAACCTTCATTAAAATGAACCATGCATGGGTTTCCAAGGATTTTGTCCCACCTTCCCCTGATGACACATAGGGTGACAGAAAAATGGCTTGCTTTGGTCCACCTCTTCCTGGGACTTGACCTATTTCGCCTTTTGTATCAGCTGAATGTCTAACATCAACATATGCCACTTTCTAAAACTCCCTAACTGTGCAGCCTCCCCCCCCCATGGCCGGGGTCACCACCTAGCACACGACACCGTGCGGGTGCCGTTGCCCTGGACAGGTGGGTAGGCAGACTCTTGGGCGCGGGCACTGGCACAGGGTCCCTCATAGTGCAATCAAGTGTCTCTGACGGTGGTAGTGCACACCCGCCGTCAGACACACCGCCGTACTATGAGGGGCCCAGTGCCAGTACCGACGCCCACGAGTGGGCCCCCCTTGCTTGGGCAGGGCCCCAGCATTTTCAATCTTTACCTCTCCCTGCTCCTCCGCTGTGTAGTCTGGGCCGTCAAATCCATACTGTGCCTGACACCGTCTGAGCCTGCCTCCTGATGTATAGACATATCTTTTGAATGTGTACGCTATCCATACATGTTATCCGGGGATACGGTACCCTTTCTCACCTTTGTGCAATCACTTGCAAGCCATACTGGGCCTAACACCGTCTGAGCCTGCCTCCTGATGTATAGACATATCTTTTGAATGTGTACGCTATCCATACATGTTATCCGGGGATACGGTACCCTTTCTCACCTTTGTGCAATCACTTGCAAGCCATACTGGGCCTAACACCGTCTGAGCCTGCCTCCTGATGTATAGACATATCTTTTGAATGTGTACGCTATCCATACATGTTATCCGGGGATACAGTACCCTTTCTCACCTTTGTGCAATCACTTGCAAGCCATACTGGGCCTAACACCGTCTGAGCCTGCCTCCTGATGTATAGACATATCTTTTGAATGTGTACGCTATCCATACATGTTATCCGGGGATACGGTACCCTTTCTCACCTTTGTGCAATCACGTGCAAGCCATACTGGGCCTAACACCGTCTGAGCCTGCCTCCTGATGTATAGACATATCTTTTGAATGTGTACGCTATCCATACATGTTATCCGGGGATACGGTACCCTTTCTCACCTTTGTGCAATCACGTGTAATCCATACTGGGCCTGAGAACGGCTGGCAAGCTGTTAAGCAAGCTACAGCACCTGTGGTTTGCACACGTAAGTTTTTCATTTTTTCAGGAATGTCGGTTAGGCCTAATTCCGGAACTGCGGTTGACCTGCACTTACAGGGAAATCATTGTTCGCGAGTAATAATTGTAATCAGTGATCCCCATCACTAACGTTGTTCAGCGGGTTATCTGCACCTGTAAGGTTACTTTCACACATCAGGTTTTCGGCGTCAGGCGCGATCCGGCGTCGTGTCGGAACGCCGGATCCGGCAAATGTTTTGTAAAACCGGATGTGCCGGATCTGGTTTTCTGCTGGATCCGTCTTGTTCTTGACAGAATAAACCGGATCCGTCTCATCCGGTTCATTCGTTTTTCTATCCGTTTTTCGACGGATTACGCCGGATCCGGTTTTAAAAACACCCCTTGTGGCCTTCCGAACGGGATTGGCTACTGGAAAACTATATATAGCGTGTTCCTACAGCCCTTCTTTGACAGGTTGTAGAGGAGAAAGTGCAGGTTGGAGAGAAGAGCAAGTTACTGGCGAAGATGGATGTTGTGATTGGAAATATTTTGAAGAATTTGGTGGATTTTACAGCGGAGGCGAATCGTTTGAGGGTGATTGTTCTGGAGAAGGAGAGAGCGAGACAGCAGCGCATCAGGCATCGTAGACGACGTTTGTGGATCCACCCCATCACAGCCAAGAGAATGACGCGTGGGGTCTATTCTACACTCTGCATGGACCTTCGACGAAACCCGGATAAATTTTTTGGATATGTTCAGATGAAAATGGAGAATTTTGATTACTTGGTGGAGCGCATTGCACACCTCATAAGAAAAGCGGACACCTATTGCCGCTTCTCTGTTTCACCCGCAGAGCGTCTGATGGTGACTTTAAGGTAAGCCACATTTATTGGATGTGCTCGCATCAGAGCACACTTTCACTGCAATCTTGTTGGTGGTAGTTTGTATCTCCAAGTGTTATAGCTGAGTTTTGGTATGTAATGCTGTCATTTAAAACTAATTGATTGTTTTTTAATTCCCCACAGATTTCTTGCAACTGGAGAATGCCTTTCATCACTGCATTTCCAGTACAGACTCGGGATTTCCACCATATCTGGAATAGTGAAGTACACATGCCGTGCACTGTGGGACTCCTTAGCTGAAGAGTTTTTACCAGAGCCCACAACAGAGAGGTGGATTGAAATTTCAGAAAAGTTTCAACGGATATGTCAGTTTCCCAACTGCTTGGGCGCTGTGGACGGGAAACATATCCGCATTGTAAAGCCAGCCGGATCGGGATCGGAATATTTCAATTACAAGAAAAATTTTTCAATTGTCCTCATGGCCATCGCTGATGCGGAATACAAATTTATTGCTGTTGATATTGGGGCCTATGGCCGCTCCAATGACTCTCAAGTTTTCAAACTGTCTGCCATGGGGCGTAAACTGTATGGAAACACCTTCCAGTTCCCACCACCTAGACCGCTGCCGCAAACATCTGGTCCACCTATGCCATTTGTCTGTGTAGGGGATGAAGCCTTCCAGCTGTCAGAACACCTTTTGAAACCGTACTCTAGCACAGGATTGACAAGAACAAAACGCATTTTTAATTATCGCCTCACAAGAGCAAGAAGAATGGTTGAATGTACCTTTGGTATTCTGACAGCCAAATGGCGGGTCCTATTGACTGCGATCAACCTCAAGACAGAAACTGTGGACGAGGTGATCAAAGCTTGCGTGGTACTCCACAATTTTGTTATCTGCAAGGAACCCATTTCCATTGAGGACACCTTTGAAGAAACCACCTTGCAAGATTACCATGACATTACCACTAGAAGTTCTGTGACAGTTTCAGTAATGAGGGACAATTTTGCACTATACTTTATGTCACCTCAAGGCAGAGTACACTGGCAGGATGACAGAGTGTGAAAGATTTGTGCCCTTAACCAAACTTGTGTACCTTCTGTACCAACAGTATATACCTTTGCCAACCAAAGTTGGCTATCTTGTCATGGTCTCTATTTTTAGCTTTAGGCCACAGGTGTGTACCTGGTTGTGTTTTATGCAAAGTATTTCACCTTTTAACAAAAGTTGTGTACATTGTTAAGAAATCACCAACAATAAACACAACTTTTTAGGTGAAATACTTTGCTTCAAACACAACCAGGAACACAACTGTGGCAAAAAGCTAAAATTTACCCACAGTTAGATACCTGGTTTTGAATACCTTTTTACCTTTTAAATACCCTGTATTTAACCTTTTTTTTAAACATATTTCGCCGCAGAAAGAAATGACAGACAACCAGTGTAAACAATAATTTAACTTTTATTTAAAATATTTTTTTTTTTTAAACTGTTTTTAAAGTTAAAAAAACTTTTTTAATAAAGGTTTGAAACCAACTGGGCATTTTTATTACAAAACACATCATAAATCTGTGTAGTGTGGGGTGGAAATACTGCTGGAGGGGCTGCGGGACACTTCGACACTGGGAGTGTGGAGAGAGGATTGGGATCGTGGTGGGGAAGGAACAGTTAGAGGTGATGGTGTGGAAAAAGCTACAGAATGGGTGGACATGTGGGAGGCAGAAGAGGTGGTGGGCGGTGGAGTGGAGGGTTGGGCAGGGACTGTAGGAGCAGATGATGTTGATGGCAAGTTGTATGGGGAAGGAGTTTGGTACGGGGAAGGAGTTTGGTACGGGGCAGGTTGCTGGAAGTGGGGAGATGTCTGGTACTGGGGAGGTTGCTGGTACTGGGGAGGTTGCTGGTACTGGGGAGATGGATGGTATGTAATAGGAGGGGGAGGATGGAAAGTGGCTGGAGGGGGTGCAGATGTAATAGGAGGGGGAGGATGGAAAGTGGCTGGAGGGGGTGCAGGTGGAGGAACTACTGTGGTGGGAGGAGGAGGTTGGGAGGTAATGTGCTGGAGAGCACCGTGGCATGAATGCATTACATGCATCTGCTGGGTAGGAGATAGCATTTCCATGCGCTCCACAACAGACCTGAAAAAGGTGTGGTTTGGCGAAGATCTTGCTTCTGAATGCATGGTTTGCAGAAGTGACTTCACCTCCAGAATGCTGGAGTTGATCTGCTGAAAGCCTGCGGAGATTTGCTCTGACAAGACTTTTAGACATTTCTGGAAAGATGCATTCAGATGCAAGAACTCTGGCGCATAAGTCTTTTCCTGACCCCTCTGCCGCTGCCGCCCAGTACCCGCAGGTGTACTAGAGGTGGCAGGGGCAGAAGGGTGGGGTAAAGGGAAAGCGATCTCCTCACCAGCAGCTTCATGTAATGTAGGCGGCCACGATGCTCCTGTGCTGGTGGATGGGACAGATGGGTCGAATGTGTGGGAAGGCTGGGAAGGTGCAGATGTACCGGGGTGGTCGAAGTGTCCCTCGGTGCCGGTCTCCTCAGGGATCGCCTCAGAAGGGTCCAATCGTGCAGGCTCCCGAGTGCTGCTCACCGTGCTGTGGAATAAAGAGGGAAAAAAAACAATTAAAATAGTGACATGGTATGGCCCTGGCTGAAAAAAAAAAGTTACATCTAAACATTTTTTTGTCACATGTGGTGTGTAATATTTACCTTCTGGTGACCATTGTATCCCGGAGGAACGACAGGGCTCGTGCGTACTTGTACTTGCTCCTGCGTCCTCCAGATCCACTCGGGGCCCGCATCTCTTTATTGAACTCCTTCTTGAAACGATCCCTCACAGACCGCCACCGCTTCACAATTCTCTCCCCTGAAACGAGAAAGGACAAAGTGGTTAGTATACAACATCAGTGTTTCCCAAACTCCAGTCCTCATGGTCCCCAGGTGTCATGTTTTCAGGATTTCCAAAGTAAATAGAAATCCTGAACACATGATCCGTGGGGACCACGAGGACTGGAGTTCGGGAAACACTGGTTTAAATCAAGCAACCGGTACTGTATATACTTACGCTCTTTAATCTGGGCCCGAGCATCGAGGTCCTCCCAGCGGTCCACAAGGAGCGAACAGATTTCCTCCCAGAGTCGTCGGGTAACGATAAGGTCAGCGTGGCGGCGGTCAGCCATATTCCAGAGCGGCTCCCTTTCTCTGACGAGATCGATGAGGTGGTCCACATCGATTCCTCCATCCTCACCGTCAGAGTCGGGAGCACGACTCACAAAAAGCATTGTAAAATTATTGTTGATTGAATAACTCATCCATACAGTTTTACAATGGGGAAAAAAGTATTTAGTCAGCCACCAATTCTGCAAGTTCTCACACTTAAAAAGATGACAGAGGCCCGTAATTGACATCATAGGTAGACCACAACTATGAGAGTCAAAATGAGAAAACAAATCCAGAAAATCACCTTGTCTGATTTGGCAAGATTTATTTTGCTAATTATGGTGGAAAAAAAGTATTTGATCATTAACAAAGTTCATCTCAATATTTTGCTATATATCCTTTGTTGGCAATGACAGAGGTCAAACATTGGCTGTAAGTCTTCACAAGTTTGGCACACACTGTTGGTGGTATGTTGGCCCATTCCTCCATGCATATCTCCTCTAGAGCAGTGATGTTTTGGGCCTGTTGCTGCGCAATATGGACTTTCAACTCCCTCCAAAGGTTTTCTATTGGGTTGAGATATGAAGACTGGCTAGGCCACTTCAGGACCTTCATATACTTCTTACGAAGCCACTCCTTCATTGCCCTGGCAGTGTGCTTGGAATCATTATCATGCTGAAAGACCCATCCACGTTTCATCTTCAATGTACTTGCTGATGGAAGGAGGTTTGCACTCACAATTTCACGACACATGGCCCCAATCATTCTTTCCTGTACACGGATCAGTCATCCTGGTCCCTTTGCAAAGAAACAACCCCAAAGCATGATGTTGCTACCCCCATGCTTCACAGTAGGTATGGTGTTCTTTGGATGCAACTCAGCATTCTGTCTCCTACAAAAACAACAAGTTTTGTTTCTACCAAACAGTTCTACTTTGGTTTCATCAGACCGTATGACATTCTCCCAATACTCTCCTGGATAATCCAAATGCTCTCTACCAAACTTCAGAGGGGCCCAGACATGTACTTGATTAAGCAGGGGGACACATCTTGCACTGCAGGATCTGAGTCCCTGGAGGACTAGTGTGTTAATGATGGTAGCCTTTATTACGGTGGTCAAAGCTCTATGCAGGTCATTTCATCACACCAAGCTGCTTGCTTATTGCAGATTCAGTCTTCCCAGCTGGGCTACAATTTTGTTTCTGGTGTTCCTTGACAGCTCTTTGGTCTTCACCATAGCGGAGTTTTGAGTGTGTCTGTTTGAGGTTGTGGACAGCTGTCTTTTATACTGATAACAAGTTCAAACAGGTGCCATTACTACAGGTAATGAGTGGAGGACAGAGGAGCCTCTTAAAGTAAAAGCTACAGGTCTGTGAAAGCCAGAAATCATGCATGTTTTTAGGTGACCAAATACTTATTTTTTACCATAATTTGCAAAATAAATCTTGCCAAATCAGACAAGGTGATTTTCTGTATTTGAATTCTCATTATGACTCTCATAGTTGTGGTCTACCTATGATGTCAATTACAGGCCTCTCTCATGTTTTTAAATGGTAGAACTTGCACAATTGGTGGCTGACTAATTTTTTTCCCCTACTGTATGTGCTTTGTGTTACATTACGGTGGTATTAAACTCCAAGGAAACACTTTGCCCGCTGCTAATGACCAATTTATTATTTTTTTTAATAAAGATAAACTTGGTTTCCAGAAACCTAGCAATTACAAAATGTGTAAGATGTGTGTTAAGGGACGGTTAAGTGGAAGTGCTGATTTTCGTGCATGTAGACCCCGATGACGTTGGGCAGGTGCGACTACTCCTCTTGCTGGAGCACAGAAACACACCCATCCACGACACATATTTTCCTGTCCCACTTTGCAAAGCGGTATGGTTCACCACTTCTGAAGCCAGAGCAGTGCAAACAATTGGTCAGTTGCATAGTAGATAATACTTCCAGCATGCTTGGCAGTGGCACCAAGTATTCCACACCATCCAGTCTCACCAGCCAACAGTCTGGGTAACTTCATTCTCATCTCTCACCCTGTTCCTTCTTCTTCTCACCATGTTGAGTGCCAGGAGATTAGTGATCCCACAGTAGGACAGTCCAAGAAGCTTTTTACATCATCACTTATTGATGGTGGCTTCTCACCCTGCATGTTCCAGGAGGGACAGGAGGAGATGCTGTTTAGTGATGCACACAAGAATATGATGGTGGGGAATGGCAAATTTTGTCAAGAGAGGAAGATGATGATGATGAGACAGTTGCTGATAAGTCAGCTTGCTGTTATCAAGTCACCAAGTCAGGAGGGCTAGGATATGGGTGCAAGATGAGGTGGTGAACGACAAAGTCACCTACCAAGCCTGGGAATCTGGCATGCAGAGCAAGGCCGGAAGTGCTGAGGGGAGGATTTGGAAACACCTAAACAGGCAGGAAGAGGCACTAGTGTGAGAAGAATGAGAAGCCGGGCAACTGTTCCGCACAGCCCTGGAACTTCTGAATTCATTCATTAAAAAATTAGGTGTCAAGAGCTGTTTGTCTCTCATCAGTGCAAAGCATGAAGAAACAGTGGCTACCACTGTTGCTTTGCAGTGCTGGGGTCCTGCATTTAAATCTCAGCAAGGACAACATGTTTAAGGTATTTGTATGTTCTCCCCGTGTTTTAGGAGTTTCCTTAGGGTACTCCAATTTCCTCCCACATTTCAAATACTTACTGATAGGGAATTTAGTTTGTGAGCCCCAAAGGGGACAATATTGATAGTGTATGTAAGCGCTGTGGAACATGATGGTGCTACATAAGCAACAAACAAAAAATAAATGAAGTAATAAATAAAGCTTGTTAAATAGTAAGGCTCTGAGGGGGAATGTTTCACTTTGTCAAGAGTGCCAAGACAGTGAAAGGAAACTTATAGGCCAATAAATGCTCCACTGAAAATAAAATATGCCAATGGTCTCTTCAGAGAGGATAACGAATGGAACTCTTGTGCAAAGTTTGGGATTTAGCAATCCGAAATCATAATATCAGCACTTAAATGAGCCTTGCTACATCACTTAGGATAAAAATAAATAACTGAATAATATTTTGTCAAAGCCAAATATCAGGAAGGATAGAAAACAAAGCAGCTTTATTTAAAAATGACATATAAAATGGAGACAAAGTGCAGATAAAACATCAAAAATGTGATAAAAGCATTTAAAAAAATTCACTCAAAAATGCAATTAAAGGGAATCTGTCACATATTTTTTCGACTACGAGTTGCTGCCGCTGCCATCAGTGGTTTATCTACAGCATTCTGTAATGCTGTAGATAAGCCCCCAATATAACCTGAAAGAGAGGAAAAACGGGTTATATTACACTCACTCAGGGGCCGTCTGGGTCTGATGGGTGTCGCAGTCCGGTCCGGCGCCTCCCAGCTTCTAATGATGATGTCCTCTGGTGCAGGCGTACTGCTCTGCCCTGTTCAGGGCAGGGCAGAGTACTGCAGTGCGCAGGCGCCGGGAAAGGTCAGAGAGGTCCGGCGCCTATGCACTGCAGTACTCTGCTCTGCCCTCAGCATGGCACAGCAATGCGCCAGAGCCAGAGCCTCAATGGGAAGCAAAGAAGAGGACGTCATCATTAGAAGATGGGAGGCACCGGACCTGACCGCGACACCCATCGGACCTAGACCGCCCCTGAGTGAGTGTAATATAACTTGTTTTTCTTCTCTTTCAGGTTACATTGGGGGCTTATCTACAGCATTACAGAATGCTGTAGATAAGCCCCTGATGGCAGTGGCTGCGTCTTATAGGCCAAAAATGAGGTGACAGATTCCCTTTAACAAAACACAAGTAACCTACAGTATTTTACCTAATAGGTGTAGAAATGCTGCAGAAAATCTGCAAAATCAAAATCTAACCAAGTGGGAACATAGCCTAGCACTTTTCTTGACCATAATATTTCCACTTCTCTGCAAGTTATGAGCTCTGCGTAACTGTAATTCTCGGAGCTACATGTGAAAATACTACAGTACTTGTATTCTGACTGCTGATAACCATCAAATATTTTGTTGCCATGAATTTCCATCCAAGTCATTCTAAGAAAAGAGATTACATCACAATGAATTGCCTACTAACATTTAATCCAATAAATTCAGGGACAAGTAGAAAGGTGAATGTAATAGATAAAAAGAGCAGTCATAGGAAGCTTAATAAGTGTAGCCGGCATAGAAGGAATTAATGTAAAAATTCATAAAATGTGACCTTTTCCGAAAGCTTGATGATCATCGGCTTCTAATAATTCTGACCTTTCAATAAGACGGCCTTAATATGATATGAGAAAAACATTACTATTACACAGATTTATGTTTAAGTAAAACAGGCTAAGAAATATTTAGCAAGCAATGTTATTTCTCTGACTGCTTTCAATCGGAGAACAGGCGTAAATGCATTTTACAGTTCTCGTTTCCTCATTAACATAGAGAGAAGTATTAGTGTATTCAACATGGCATAGTGAGCAGGTATATTTGTGTAAGTGGTAAAATGTCAGATCATTAAGTTTGACCTCAAGAGAAGATTCAGTTAAATCTGTTGAATTAACTAAATTAAGTCAGACATCTTAACGCTAATAAAAGCATAAATAGCAGTTACATACTTTTTCCCCCTGGGGCAGTATGGTACTAGTCAAGAAGCCGTATTTATTTTTAACATTTTTTTCTTTAATACAGAAAATCATGGCCATATGCTACTTATATCTCATTAAGTGTTGTGTTTCACACACATATTATGGTTTTTACACTTAAGCCACAAACTGTTTTGACAGAGTGTATTAAAAATATACTTGTATTTAATAATTCTTTAGGTTAGGTTAAAGAAATGTAATGTTTTATTAACATACAGTGACAATTTCCTTTTTCCATTTTTGTGAGAATGGACAAAAAGGATGTAAAGAGACAGGAAAAACAACCGAAGAACGCTCTCTTTTGAAAACATGTAGAAGGGATGACCGGGCTGCCAGGGCTGCTGAAGTGCCGGGTCCGGAACTGCTGGGGCTGCACCTCCTGTTACTGGAGGAAATGCAATTGCAGCAAGAGTGAGCCAGTAACCTGGGTGAAGAGGGCATGGCCAGGGACAGTAAGCATAAAGTGGCTGTCCAGGAACAGAGAGGGGCTTCCCGCCAGAACGCAGAGCAGGTGCAGATCGCAGTCGCACTGAGGAGAGTGATAGGCTGCAGCATATGGATGTCTGGGTGTCGGCTGACATCCAGGGAGGCGCATTCCAGCCAGAACATTGCAGCGCAGCCATTC
Organism: Dendrobates tinctorius; assembly: GCF_039654945.1. Taxonomy (NCBI): domain Eukaryota; kingdom Metazoa; phylum Chordata; class Amphibia; order Anura; family Dendrobatidae; genus Dendrobates; species Dendrobates tinctorius. Next base: position 19,356,220 of record NW_027361732.1, read on the forward strand.
GCGTGACGGTGGCTGCTCAGAGAGACATGCGCCAACTGCGACATTGAGAGCTCGATCCTATTGCTCCACAGATACATGGACTAGGGGCTCAGCGGGTAAAACCAGAGACCACCCGCTGCTACCAGAAGCAGGACCGTGTGTTGAGCGGGGACGCCTGAAGATGCTGCAACGACTACCTTCGGCATTCTACTCCCCACAGGACCTTCAGAGAGTGACTGTCTAGTTTAACAACCATTATTCAGTTTAGTTTTTGTACCCCTTTTCCCCTGCTATCTCCCTGCGAGGAGTTTATTGCTCTTGGATAATTAAATATAGTTAATCCCTGCTCTCCAGCATTTATGTCACTGCATCCCAGTACCTGCTTATTACAAACACCTTTGTTGCTTTGTAAACAACATTGAGAGATGTGGCTGAGAGTCTAGTTGTGACCGCAATCGCGTGATCAGGGACATTTTTTCTGGTCCCTGATCACGCGATCGCCATTATTCAGTAAGTAATGGCGATCACACAAAAAAGAAGTGTGTCCGCTATTAAAATAATTTCCCTCTCTTGTGATGTAATATAACATGTCAGAGTAGGGAGAAATAGTTTCACCACCACCACCCCTCTGTACCTCTGCCATGCCTGGACTTGCGCTTTCCCTTATTAAAGAAAAATGGAGGACACATGTGCAGTGTGCGCGCTGAAATCTGACAGCCGGCACCTGGCAATGACAGGGATTTTTCCTATTGGTTCCTGACTTTTGATCACTGTGATAGACCCTATCACAGTGATCAAAAGCCCAATAATTAGTAAATCACTCCCCCTGTGTCATCCTCTTAGTCAAAAAAAAAAAAGTAATACATAATTTTTAGTTCTTTCATTCTTTGCCGTTGGGTTAGATTTAGAAGTAGAGTTAGGGTTGGCTTAGGGTTAAGGTTTTTTTCAAAAGTAAAAAAAAAATGATGATGATATGACAACATATTCAACATGACAACCTAATATTATCAAATTCTGTGCAGTACCTTTTGGGTTCAAAATACACATTATGACCCTGGATAAAATAATTGAAATATGAATAGGTCCCTATAACCCTATTCTATTTATAAATGCTTTCTTTTATAAGTATGTTGAAAAAATGAGAAATTGCTGCTAAACTTTTAACCCCTCTAATATCATAACAAAAAAGATTATGTTTGAAAAATGATGCAGATATAAAGCAGACATATGTGAAATTTTATTTATTACCTTATATACTCGCATATAAGCTGAGATTTTCAGTCCATTTTTTGGGGCTGAAAGTCCAACTCTCAGCTTATATGCGAGTCATATAGCGAGGGGGTAGGTGGGGGAGGGGGAGCATGGGTGACACATCATTCTGACCCCCCTTGTGCGGTAGCTGCAACCCCCTGCTTGTCCCACGGTCTCCTTTCCTTCCTACAGTGGTCACATGGTACGCTCATTAAAGTCATGAATAAGCACATATTTATGACTTTAATGAGCGGTACCACATGACTGTTGAAGGAAGGAAGGAAGGGAGACCATGGGAGAACGGGTGCTGCAGAGACCGCACCAGGAGGGGGTAAGTATATGCTATATTCATCTGTCCCAGTTCCAATGCTGCTCGCCGCTGTCTGCCCGCCGGGTCCCTCTGTCAGTGACGTTCAGGCAGCAGATGGCGTGATGACGTGGTTAGTGTGTGCCCTCTGCTGCCTGACATCACTGACAGAGGGACCCGGCGGACAGAGAGCGGCGAGCAGCGTTGGAACCGGGACAGGTGAATATTTCAGGTGCTGGGTCCTGAGCCAGTGGCGATATCTGTCCCCCATAGCGTGCCGGTGTCCGTCTGCTCAGCACACTGGCACCTGACCCCCAGGGACAAGAGCTGAGTATGTCTTTTTTTTAAATACCTGCAGCAGCAGCAATATTTGGGGGCATAATCTATGGGGCATATTGAATGGAGCATCTTATGGGGGCAGCATATGGGGGCATATTCAATGGAGCAACTTATGGGGGTAGCATATGGGGGTATATTCAATGGAGCATCTTATGGGGGCAGCATATGGGGGCATATTCTATGGAGCATCTTATGGGGCAGCATATGGGGGCATATTCTATGGAGCATCTTATGGGGGCAGCATATGGGGCATATTATTCTATGGAGCATCTTATGGGGCCATTATGAACCTTTGTGCAGCATTATATGGGGTGTATTTTGTATGGAGCATCTTACGGGGCCATCATGAACTGTATGGAGTATTATATGGGGCTCCTGATTCAATATGGATTTTCAAAAACATTTAACCTACTGATGTCTCAATTAATTTTAGTTTTAATGGTATCTATTTTTACTTTTGAAATTTACCAGTAGCTGCTGCATTTTCCACCCTAGCCTTATATGCGAGTCAATAAGTTTTCCCAGTTTTTCATGGCAAAATTAAGGGGGTCGGCTTATACACGGGTCGGCTTATACACGAGTATATACAGTAATTATTTTGTACATCATGATTAATTGGTTTAAGGATATAAAGATTGAAAGCTTGAAAATTGCAAAATTTTCTAAATTTTTACCAAATTTCCATTTTTTTCATAAATTAACGCAAGTCATATCAAAATAAATTTTACCACTATCATAAAGTATGAAGCATGTCACACAAAAAAATTATTTCAGAATCAGTGGAATCTGTTGAAGCATTCCAGAGTTATTACCTGGCATTAAATGACACTGGTAAGATTTCTAAATTTTGACCTGGTCATTTAGATGAAAATTAGCCCAGTCACTAATGGATTAAGATTAGGAATAATATTTTCAAACAATGGATGTGACATTTGCACTGTAGTACACTCACTGCATTGTCCAAAGGTATGAGGAAAAAACAGTTATTAGATTTTTCCAAATTTTGAGGGTGTTACATGTGAATCAGACTGGTAATAAAGAAAAAAAAATCCTGTTGAACAATCCCATTCCCTACACTTGGTGTCAGTATCTAGTCCTAGAATCTGTTTTTTCTTGCCCTTAGACTTGCCCTAAGTTAACATGGATCTTGATGTTTCACAAGTCGGCCATCTTGCTTCCTGCCAAGCCTGGACTTACTATCCCTGTTGGTCCTCTCTTAACGGCGGAGTCCTCCGTCAACCTGCATGTCTGGATCCCTGCCTGCTGATCGAGTGATTGCTGAACACCTGACTTCAGAAACCTCTGCCTGACTACACCTGCGGTGAAGTAAGAACTCCAGCCAGCTAGTGTGTTCCTCCGCTCTGCAAGAGTCTGTGTCTTGTGCCCGCATTGCTCAGTGACTTTGAATGCTGTGTCGCAGAGTATCAACTCTGCTATAACCATTTATCAGATTGACTGAACATTTATCTGGACTTATATGCTATCAGATTACTAATACAATATTGCTTGCGCAACCCATTGTGTCTGCAGTCTCTTTGACCTAGCCACTGGTGTCCAGTTGTCTCCACTAGTATCGTGACAGGATACTCAAGCCTTAAAAAATGGATGTCGCTGGGTCAGAGACTTTAGAAGTGCGTGTTAAGAAGCTAAATAATATCACTGCCACTGTACACGCTGAAGTGCAGACATGGAAGAGCAGAATAGAAGGCCTAGAGGGGCAGACTAAATATGATATACAAGTGCTCAGTCAGACCCTTCAGGAATTGCGTGGCCGAGTTGCGGCTCTGGAGGCACAATCTCAGGCTTCTGTTCCTACCATCCCCAAACTACCGCCATTTAGGTTTGGTGGCGACCGAGACAAGTACCGTGGGTTTCTGATCCAGTGTCGTTTATACTTTGCTGCACATGTCACACAGTTTCCTACAGACCGATCCAAAGTATTGACTAGTGTTGAGCTTTCCGATACCGCAAGTATCGGGTATCGGCCGATATTTGCCGTATCGGAATTCCGATACAGAATACCGATACTTTTTTCGTATCGGATACCGGAATCGGAAGTCCAAAATGCAATGAGCCACTTTTGTGGCTCTGATTGGCTGCCGAAATGACGTCATCATGATGCGCTGTCTGTGCGTATCATGATGCGCCGTCAGTTCGGGCCTTCGGGGGGGGCTGTGCCGACTGTCCGGGGGTCTGTGCCGGCCTGCTGGTGGTCTGTGCCGGCCTGCCGGGGGGCTGTGCCGGCCTGCCGGTGGTCTGTGCAGGCTCCGGTGGTCTGTGCCGGCCTGCCGGGGGGCTGTGCCGGCCTGCCGGGGGGCTGTGCCGGCCTGCCGGGGGTCTGTGCAGGCACCGGGGGGCTGTGCCGGCCTGCCGGGGGGCTGTGCCGGCCTGCCGGTGGTCTGTGCAGGCTCCGGGGGGCTGTGCCGGCCTGCCGGTGGTCTGTGCAGGCTCCGGGGGTCTGAGCCAGCCTGCCGGGGGGCTGTGCCGGCCTGCCGGGGGCTGTGCCGGCCTGCCGGCGGTCTGTGCCGGCCTGCCGGTGGTCTGTGCAGGCTCCGGTGGTCTGTGCCGGCCAGCCGGGGGGCTGTGCCGGCCTGCCGGTGGTCTGTGCAGGCTCCGGGGGGCTTTTTTTTAAAGTGGTGGAGGAATACAGTGCGGAAGGATACCTACCTTCCGTCATTGTATTCCTGGAGCTGGTAGAGAATGGTAGCATCAGCTGATGCTGCTGTTCTCCACGCAAGATGGACGTGGGACCCTCCTGGACTTCTGCGGATCGGGGTAAGTATATTGGTGTTTTTTTATTTTAATATTTATCCCTCAGGTGACAATGGCTTCGGGGATCAAAGTGACAAGTGACAGTGAGTATGTACTGTTATATGTACTGTATGTCTATATGTATGTATTGTATGTTGCATGCATGTAGTATATATGTAGTATGCATGTTGCATGCATCTGGTATGTATGTAGCATGTATGTAGTATGTATGTAGCATGTATGCAGCATGTAGTGTGTATGTATGTAGTGTGTATGTTGCATGTAGTATATATGTAGTATGTATGTTACATGTAGTATATATGTTGTATGCATGTTGCATGCATGTAGTATATATGTTGTATGTATGTTGCATGCATGTATTATGTATGTAGTATGCATGTTGCATGTAGTATGTATGTTACATGTAGTATATATAGTATGCATGTTGCATGCATGTAGTATATATGTTGTATGTATGTTGCATGCATGTAGTACATATGTATTATGTATGTAGTATGTATGTAGCATGTATGTAATATGCATGTTGCATGTAGTATGTATGTTACATGTAGTATACAGTATGTAGTATATATGTTGTATGTTGCATGCATGTAGTATATATGTATTATGTATGTAGTATGTATGTAGCATGTATGTAGTATGTATGTTACATATAGTATATATGTAGTATGTATGTTGCATGCATGTAGTATGTATGTAGTATGTAGCATGTATGTATCATGTAGTATGTATGTTACATGTAGTATATATAGTATATATGTTGTATGTATGTTGCATGCATGTATTATGTATGTAGCATGCATGTAGTATGTATGTTACATGTAGTATGTATGTTGCATGCATGTAGTATATATGTAGTATGTATGTAGCATGTATGTAGCATGCATGTAGTATGTAGCATGTAATTTTTTTTTTTTTTTTTTTTACATTCAACACATTAGCCGAATGATGGGACTACTACTGTCCCATCATTGGCTAATGTGTCAATCACTGTCATGGTAGCAGGCATCGCCCGATGGGACTTGTAGTCCCATCGGATGATTCCTGCACAGACTACCGGAGCCTGCACAGACCACCGGCAGGCCGGCACAGCCCCCTGGCAGACAGGCACAGCCCCCCAGAGCCTGCACAGACCACCGGCAGGCCGGCACAGCCCCCCGGCAGGCCGGCACAGACCACCGGAGCCTGCACAGCCCCCCGGCAGGCCGGCACAGCTCCTCGGCAGGCCGGCACAGACCACCGGAGCCTGCACAGACCCCCCGGCAGGCCGGCACAGCCCCCCGAAAGGCCAGTACAGACCCCAGAGAGGCTGTAAAAGGCAAAAATAGGGTTTTTCTTATTCCGATACCGGAAGTCCCATAGACTTGAATGGGACTTCCGGTATCGGAATCGGCGATACCCGATATTTTTATTAGATCGGCCGATACCATCCGATCCAATACTTTTAAGTATCGGACGGTATCGCTCAACACTAGTATTGACTATCATCATGTTGCTGACAAATAAGGCCCTTGCCTGGGCAAACCCTCTGATAGAATCACAGGATGCATGTTTGAATGACTTCAATATGTTTATCGCCGCCATGGGGCAGATGTTTGACGATCCGAACCGTGGCCTTACAGTTGAGACGGCCCTGCTGAATTTGCGTCAAGGTAAACGCCCAGTGACTGAGTATGCTATGGATTTTAGAAGGTGGGCTCAGGACACCACCTGGAATAGTGCAGCGAAGTACTCAATATTTAAGAAGGGGTTGTCCATTCCTATCAAGGACGAGCTTGCACGTGCGGAGGCTCCCACTGCTTTCATCAATCACTGTATTCGCCTAGACGCTCGCATCTCCGAACGAAAACTAGAAAGGTGGTCTGAGATGAACCGCAGCAATAAATCGCTTCTTCCTTTCCTTCCTAAGGAGAGTCCGGACCCAAGTCCTCAGGAGTCCACACCTGAGCCGATGCAGGCAAATTCCTTACGAAGTCGAGTAAGTGACTAACGGAAGGAATTTCGCTTCAAGGAGAATTTATGTTTTTACTGTGGGAAGTCAGGACATTTTATTATCAACTGCCCCAATCGTTCTCACAGAACAACCGCAGCCGTGGTAGAACGCGACTTCTCCGAATCATACTCCATGACTTCCGAATCAGGGCCACCCGAAATTTCAGCAACCGCTCCTGATTATGACTTTTCAGATATGAACTCTGTTACATCCGAAACGATACTACCCATTAATGCTGTTATTCTATCTTCTGCAGTTTCATACCCTTGCAATAAGAAAAAAGATTCACATTGTTACCTTCCTATCAAGATCTGGATTGACTCCCGTTGGGTGAACAGTTCCGCCATGATAGACTCTGGGGCTAGCGGTAACTTCATGGACACTTCTTTTGCTAAGGAATATGGAATCCGATCACAAAGAAAAGTGTCTTCAATTCTGATGGAGACTGTGGATGGGTCCCCTTTGACCTCGGGGCCCGTAGACCAGCAGACTGAACCACTGAAGGTCCTCATGGGAGATGATCACCAGGAGAAATTGCCCTTCCTTCTGATTTCCTCTCCACATTTCCCTATTATCTTGGGTTTACCCTGGCTGCAGGCTCAAAATCCCATCATTGACTGGGAGACTAAGAGATTTCGCTTCCCAGCTAAAGAGGTAACTTCTGAGAAATCGACTGATCCATCTCCGGCCAACCCATCATCGGACCTAGAGTTACCGGCAGTTTATAAAGAATTTTCAGATGTGTGCAATAAAAAGAATGCAGATAAATTACCACCACACCGCTCTTATGACTGCCCAATCGAGCTTCTGCCTGCTGCTACCATTCCTTTTGGTAATATTTATCCATTGTCCGGTCCTGAGCTCAAGACTCTCAAAGAATATATCGACGAGAACCTGTCTAAGGGGTTTATACGCCCCTCATCCTCTCCAGCCGGTGCACCCATCTTTTCGTTAAAAAGAAGGATGGATCCCTCAGACCCTGTGTTGATTCCCGGGAAATTAACAAGGTAACCATCAAGAACCGCTACCCTCTGCCATTAATTCCGGAGCTTCTCGAGAGAGTTCGTCAGGCCAAGGTCTTTTCAAAATTGGACCTACGCGGGGCATACAATCTAGTCCGTATAAGACCTGGAGACGAATGGAAAACAGCATTTAGGTCTCGATATGGACACTTTGAGTATTTGGTCATGCCATTTGGACTTTGCAATGCCCCAGCAACGTTTCAACATCTCGTAAATGATATTTTCAGAGACATTCTTGATATTTTTGTTGTAATCTATTTGGATGACATTCTGATTTTTTTCTAGCTCCATGGAGGAACATCAGCAACATGTCAAGACTGTCTTGCAGCGGTTGAGGGAACACCAGCTGTACATCAAGCTGGGGAAATGCGAATTTCACAAGTCGGAGATCCAATTCTTAGGTTATGTAATTTCTCCACAGGGTCTGAGTATGGATAACAGCAAGATCAAGGCGATTCAGGAGTGGCCAATCCCCAAGAACATCAAAGAGGTCCAACGTTTCATCGGGTTTGCTAACTTCTACAGACGTTTCATCAAGAACTTCTCTGACATCGTCTCGCCCATCACCCGGTTGACACAGAAGAAGACAGCATTTATTTGATCCCTTCATGCCCAAGAAGCATTCTCTCGGCTCAAGACCGAGTTCATGTCAGCACCAGTACTGATCCACCCTGACCCGGAACTCGCCTTCATTATTGAAGTGGATGCCTCAAACTGTGCCACCGGGGCTATACTGTCCCAAAGAACAGTTGAGAAGAATTTATTTCATCCTTGTGCTTTTCTTTCCAAGCGACTGTCTCCTGCTGAAAAGAACTACGATGTAGGAAATAAAGAATTACTGGCTATCATCGCCGCCTTCAAGGAGTGGAGACATCTTCTGCAAGGAGCCTCACAGCCAATCATGGTCCTCACGGATCACCGCAACCTTGAGTTCATCAGGTCAGCAAGATGCCTGACCCCACAGCAGGCCCACTGGAGTCTTTTCCTTAATCAATTCAAATTTACAATCTCTTATAGACCAGGTTCTCGCAATGGAAAAGCAGATGCTCTATCCCGGATGTTCTCCACTGACGCTGTTCCAGATGCTCCACCTAAGACCATACTTTCTGATTGCAATTTTGTAGGAGTCATTCAGAATCAAGATTTGCTGCAGGTCATCAAAGAAGCTTACAACTCTGATCTTTTCCTGTCTCAGCCATCTGATGAGGTAAGCCTTCTTTTTAGGAATGGAGTTTGGACCCGGGAACGGCGCCTCTACATTCCTGAAGCCGTGAGGTTAAGAGTGTTGAGACTGGTTCATGACTCCAAGGTTGCAGGGCACAGAGGAATTCAGAACTCAAGAATTCTTATCTCGCTTCTTCTGGTGGTCAGGTTTTCGGAAGGATGTCCAGAAGTACGTTTCATCTTGTGAGGTATGTGCCAAATTCAAGGTTCCACGTGCCTCCCCTACTGGTCTGTTACAGCCTTTGCCGGTGCCGTCTCGCCCATGGGGATCCATTTCTATGGACTTTATTGTAGAACTGCCCCTTTCTGAGGGAAAGAGTACGATTTTGGTGGTGGTCGATCGCCTGACCAAGGCGGCCCATTTCATCCCTTGTTCCGGTTTACCCTCTGCGAAGGACACTGCTGACCTAATTATCCAGAACATCTTTAGCCTGCACGGGGTTCCGGATGAAGTTGTTTCTGACCGTGGAGTTCAATTTACTTCAAAATTTTGGCGAAGCTTTTGTTCAGCATTAGGCATAGAAGTTAACTTATCTTCTGCTTTCCACCCACAGTCCAACGGGCAGACAGAACGTACCAACCAAACACTAGAGCAATACCTTCGCTGCTACGTTTGCCATTTGCAAGATGATTGGGTAAGGCTACTCCCCTTGGCCGAATTCTCTTATAACAACTCCCAGAGTGCCTCCACCAAACAGTCTCCATTCTACGCTAACCTGGGATATCACCCTAGCATTCTTCCCAGATTACTGGTAGATACATCTTTACCAGCAGTTGCCGACAGGATCTCTTCACTTCAACAGAACCTTGAACTTCTGAAAGAGACTTTGGGTTCCGCACAAGAGAGGTACAAGAATGCAGCTGACAGATTTCGCAAACCAACACCAACGTTTAAGGTAGGAGATTTAGTCTGGTTATCTACAAAAAATTTAAAGATGAAGATCCCTTCCCCTAAGTTGGGACAGAAGTACATCGGTCCTTATAGGATCAGTGGCCTGGTAGGTGCTGTTGCATGTCGCTTAAAACTCCCAAGAACACTGAAGATACATCCTGTCTTTCATACTTCTCTACTAAAGACTGTAGTACCAAATCCTTTTCCAGGACTTTCATCTCCTCCTCCTGATCCCGTTCTTGTGGATGGTCAAGAGCAGTTCATCGTTGAGAGGATTCTGGACTCAAGAATCTACAGAAATCGACTGCAGTATTTGATTAAATGGCAAGGCTATTCCTCAGAGGAGAATTCCTGGGAACCCGTGGATAATATTAACGCCTCCCGACTGATTGAGCAGTTCCATCAAAGGTACCCTGGCAAGCCTGGTTTAGGGTCGTCCGGAGGCCATCCTTGAGGTGGGAGTAATGTCAGTATCTAGTCCTAGAATCTGTTTTTTCTTGCTCTTAGACTTGCCCTTAGTTAACATGGATATTGATGTTTCACAAGTCGGCCATCTTGCTTCCTGCCAAAGCTGTATATAAAGCCAGCACCTGTTCTGTTTCATTGCTTGAGTATTATGTTTTGGACTTTGTGCCTCTGCAGTCCCAAGCCTGGACTTACTATCCCTGTTGGTCCTCTCTTAACGGCGGAGTCCTCCGTCAACCTGCACGTCTGGATCCCTGCCTGCTGATCGAGTTATTGCTGAACACCTGACTTCAGAAACCTCTGCCTGACTACACCTGCGGTGAAGTAAGAACTCCAGCCAGCTAGTGTGTTCCTCCGCTCTGCAAGAGTCTGTGTCTTGCGCCCGCATTGCTCAGTGACTTTGAATGCTGTGTCGCAGAGTATCAACTCTGCTATAACCATTTATCAGATTGACTGAACATTTATCTGGACTTATATGCTATCAGATTACTAATACAATATTGCTTGCGCAACCCATTGTGTCTGCAGTCTCTTTGACCTAGCCACTGGTGTCCAGTTGTCTCCACTAGTATCGTGACACTTGGCTTTGGGGCATTGACTTGCCACTTAACCAACAAGATATTCCCAGATCTCTGCAAGACTTCTGTAATGAGTCTGAGACTGTATGCATTTGTGAGTGTTGGTATAGAGATTTATTTTTCAAAAGAAGAACATACCAGCATCAAACACCTATATTATTTTGAATAGTTCTAACTAGATTATAAGCAAATTATGTCATGGTATTCTAATCTGTTTTAGTTTTCTGATTACAGATAGGCATAATTATACCGTGAGCTATCTTGCATCTTAAAGAAGTTGTTCACTACTTGGACAACTTCTTCTCATACCCCCCGCTTGGCCCCCATAAAAACCTATACTCACTTCCCATGCTGGCGCCATTCCCGCTGTGTTGGCACTCACTCTTTCAGGGCATGCATGCGGTTGTTGTGACACGTGACCTGGCGCCCATAGTAGTGGATAACCTCTTTAACAGAATTTTACAAATATGCTTTCTAAGAGTCACATGGACATAGGAAGGTATAGTCCTTGTGCAGAGTTCACTGTGCAGGGAGTAGGAGGAAGGGAGCTGTGACCATTATGCATTGTAAATGGTTTGATGGTGTGTATGTATACTGCAGGATTTCTTTAATGCTGCAATCCTAATCCTGACTGTGATATCTACTGAAATGTGATCTAAAAAGAACAGGAAGTGTCATACTAATATTAAGCTTAGTCACCAGGATGAAAATTGCAAGATTTAAATTTTTCTTTTGGGGCAAATGAAAGTTGTCCAACCTTGACCATTATTTGATGTGTATATGTTACTCTGTAATGTCTGATATTGTCTACATACTTACCCTCTGAATTGTAAAGTGCTGCATAATATGTTAGTGTGACGCCCCTGAGGCTTCAGTCGCCACAGAGGTACTGCACCTTCTCCTAAGGTGTAGTGCCCCACCATCCAGGTAGGGAGGGAACTCCTGACCACGCTCCACACCTGCATTCCACACACAGGATAGTTCAGTGGGGCCACCTAACAGCTTCAGGCTAGAGGTTAGCAGAGCGCCACTCGTGGAACCCTGCTTCGTAACACGAGATGTGCTGGGAGGCGGGTGGAGTGAGATGATATAAAAGAGTGGGAAGAGTGAAAGTTAGGAGAGTTGGTTAGAGGAGAGAGAAGAGAGAAGATGGGTGTCTGAGGGACGTGCTGCAGCATGTCCCAGTGATCTGGGCTGCTGGCACGAGAAAGACCAGAAAAAGAGACTGATAAGATTGACAACCTAACCTTCCATAAGAGAGAGAGAACAGATCGGAACGAAGGAGAATAGAAGGATGGTGGGAAGCTGGTTGAAGAAAGATAGAGAACCCTTCCAGTCCAGAGAGCGCAAAGGCCGGGGCCCGGTCCCCGAGGTTGATTGGAACTTTATGTCCGGCAACAGACACCGGAGGAGTAGTGAGCCGCTAACGCCTTGCTCCCATCATAGACTTGGGACACAACAGCAACTTAATAGAGAGACGGGACACAGTGTGGAGTCCCCGAAGCAGGCTACAGCTGTCTGTCATACAAGTAAAGACTAGGAACACCTAGAGAGAGGCATTTCAGGGTAACTAAGTACTGGAGTGCTTCGCACCTAAAGGCGCATTGGAGGAGTCGTTCAGTAAGGTATATGTTGGCGGAGTGTGGAAGGGAGAATCCTTTCCTGCCTGGAGGTTGGCTGGAGCCCTGACCTGGAGAACACAGTACGGAGGCAGGCAGTTGTGTGAACTGCAAACAGTGAGTAAAGCTTTGGAACCGCATACTCTGGTGTCCTCCAGTTATTCCCGCACCGCTACACCTGGGTAACAACATCTATACCATTCTGCGCCTCTCCTCATCCATTGCACCTACACTGCTCTGGGACTACAGCTCCACCTGTGGGGAGCTACACCATCTTTGCTGCACCACACCATCAGTCCCAGCGTATCTGCACGCAGCGTTGGCTCAACACCTTACTTGCCAAACATCACGGGTGGCATCACGAACTATTCTAATAAACTTTAACACCATTAACATCACCACCACTGATATTGGGCACCCAGGGCCACGGACCGGGTTACCGCTGCTGTGACACGTTCCCGCCTTGACACTGGCCCAGTACCGAGTACCCCGCTGCCCTGGGTGTGCGAGGGTGACCCATTAGCGCTATACAAATAAAATGATTACTATTTATGATAATATTTATTACTGTGTATATCTAACTTTTTATCAAGAGATATTAGCCGCTGCCAGAAGAGTTGGGCATCAAGTTTTCCTTCTCTCCCCATTGAAAACATGCTAATCCATGTCCATGGAGGTGTCAAAATAAATGTCTGCCAAATGAATAAACAAGCTGTTCAACTGACAGCTATCTAATTTATATGGCCAGCTTGAAGTAGCTTTACTATTACAATACTAGCTGTGTACTTATTTATCATAAACTTCGGGATCCTATCTATGCATAGACTGCATGGGAAAGTGGCAGCCCATGTACAGAGTTCTTGTGTTATCAAATATAATCAGTGTACTGTAGTAAGCTTAGAAAAAAAGGGAAAAATTGTATACAAGGGACTATAAACATTTTCAGAATTTCAGCTGTGGGATGCTATGCATTACTACAGAGGGAACGCTCTTTCATGTGGTTTTCAACTGAAGCATGAATTTCCCTACTGAACACGGGGTCTAAGGGATAATGTCTCTTCTATTGGAGACTGACCTGCCTGATATGCTACTGCAAGGAGACTTATAGGCCATGCAATGATCCTGTGGGAAATTAAATATGCAAATTGATTCTTCAGAAAGGAATGGGGCTTGAACTCCTGTGGCACATATTGTAAGTAGCAATCCTAAAAGTCAATAACAACCATTTAACAAGCCTAGCCACAAGTCTTCAAATAAAAGTCAAACCCAATTTTTTTGGGGATGTTGCTGAGTTATAATGGGTAACGTCTCCCATGGGGAGGCAGACATGCCTGATATGCCAGTGCAAGGAGACTAAAAGGCCATGGAATGCTTCAACAAGCAAGATGACGTGAACTTTAATGCCACCTATTGGAAATGGCAATCCTAAATATCACTAGCGTCAAGGCAAAATGTTACACCTTACACTGAAGTCAGAGGCCTTTCATACAGTTGAATTAGATCTCTTGCTTTACTCCACCTCGAAACACATGTCTGCAAAGAGAGATTCTGGTTGGGTTTTATATTAATTCATGTGACAAGGTTAAAGAATCATTGTATATTTATTTTGCCAGAGGAGCATTGCATGGCTTATACAGTGGCATGCAAAAGTTTGATCACCAATGGTCAAAATTAGAATCATAGAATGGTAGAGATGGAAGTGACCTCCTGGGTCATCTGGTCCAACCCCCTGATCAAAGCAGGATTCACTAAATCATCCCAGACAGATGTCTGTCCAGCCTCTGTTTGAAGACTTCTATTGAAGGAGAACTCACCACCTCTCCTGGCAGCCTGTTCCACTCATTGATCACCCTGTCAAAAAGTTTTTCTAATATCTAATCTGTGTCTCCTCCCATTCAGTTTCATCCCATTGCTTCTAGTCTTTCCATGTGCAAATGAGAATAAAGATGATCCTTCTACAATATGACAGCCCTTCAGATATTTGTAGATAGCTATTAATTCTCCACTCAGCCTTCTTTTTTGCAAGCTAAACATTCCCAAATCCTGTAACAGTTTCTCATAGGACATGGTTTCCAGACCGGTCACCATTCTGGTAGCTCTTCTCTGAACTTGCTCCAGTTTGTTGATGTCTTTTTTAAAATGAGGCACCCAAAACTGGACACAGTATTCCAGATGAGGTCTGACCAAAGAGGAGTAGAGGGCAATAATGACTTCACGTGATCTAGACTGTAAGCTTCTGTTGATACATCCCAGAATTGCATTTGCCTTTTTTGCTACTGCATCACACTGCTGACTCATGTTCAGTTTATGTTCTATTAGTATACCCAGGTCATTTTCACATGTGCTGTTTCTTAGCCCTATTCCTCCCATTCTCTATATGCTTTTTAATTTTTGTTGCCAAGATGTAGTACTTTGCATTTTTCCCTGTTAAAAAACATTCTGTTAGTTGCTGCCCACTGGTCCAGTTTATTTATATCTTTTTGAATCCTCTTTCTCTCTTCTCTAGTATTAGCTATCCCTCCTAGCTTTGTGTCATCAGCAAACTTAATCAATTTGCCCTCAATTCCTTCTTCTAAATCATTGAGAAAAATGTTAAACAATACAGAGCCCAAGACAGAACCATGTGGTACCCCACTTGAGAAATTCTTCCAACTGGATGTGCAGCCATTTACAACCACTCTTTGGGTCTGATCACTAAGCCAGTTATGAATCCACCTAACAGTTGCCTTGTCCATTCCATACTTAGACTTAGTCATTTTTTCAATAAGGATGGTGTGAGATACTTTGTCAAATGTTTTGCTGAAATCAAGATATACTAATGGATGGGCCATTTATAAGGATACACCTAAATAAAATGGGAATGGTTGGTGATATCAATGTCCTGTTTGTGGCCCATTAATAGATGGGAGGGGGGAAACTTTGCAAGATGGGAGGTGACCATGGTGACCATTTTGAAGTTTGCCATTTTGGATCCAACTTTACTTTTTCCAATTGGGAAGAGGGTCATGTGACACATCAAACTTATTGAGAATTTAACAAGAAAAACAATGGTGTGCTTGGTTTTAACTCAACTTTATTATTTCATGAGTTATTTACAAGTTTATGACCACTTTTAAAATGTGTTCAAAGTGCTTCTCATTGTGTTGCATTGTAAATGCAACCCTCTTTTCCCACTCTTGACACACTGGTAGCAACACCGCAGAAGAAATGCTAGTCTAAGGGGGTCAGATTCCTTGTAGGAATGCTCAGATCTGACACCCATAATGTGGTGGTGCACCATCTTGCTAGAAAAACTCAGGGAATGTGCCATCTTCAGTGCATAAATAGGGCCACACATCATCATGTAGCAATTTCAGATATCCAGTGGAATTGAGGTTTACATTAATGAAAAATGGCCCCACTATCTTTGTACCCCATATACTATTATTATTATTATGTATTATTATAGCGCCATTTATTCCATGGCGCTTTACTTGTGAGGAGGGGTATACATGATACATACAAGTACAGTAATCTTAAACAATACAAGTCACAACTGGTACAGGATGAGAGAGGACCCTGCCCCCAAGGGCTCACAATCTACAGGGGATGGGTGAGGATACAGTAGGCGAGGGTAGAGCTGGTCATGCAGCGGTTTGGTGGATTGGTGGTTACCCAATTATGGGTGTCAGGTCTGAGCATTCCTACATGAACAGATTCCTGTAAAGTGGATTGGTCATCGTGGGCCGGTTGAATGGCCACCAAGGTCTCCCAATCTGACCCCCTTAGACTTTTATATCTTTGGGGTCATCTGAAGGCAATTGTCTATGCTGTGAAGATAGGAGATGTGCAGCATCTGAAACAACGGATACTGGAAGCCTGTGCTAGCATTTCTTCTGCGGTGTGGCTATCAGTGTGTCAAGAGTGGGAGAAGAGGGTTGCATTGACAATTCAACACAATGGGAAGCACTTTGAGCACATTTTATAAGTGGTCATATACTTGTAAATAACTCATGAAAAAATAAAGTTATGTTAAAACCAAGCACACCATTGTTTTTCTTGTGAAATTAAGTTTGCTGTGCTTCATGACCCTCTTCCCACTGAAAAAAATAAAGTTGGATCCAAAATGGCTGACTTCAAAATAGCCACCGTGGTCATCACCCTTCTTGCAAAGATTCCCCCTCCCGTTTACTAATGTGCCACAAACAGGAAGTTGATATCACCTACCATTCCCATTTTATTTAGGTGTATTTCCTGATCCACCCAGTTAGTGATTCTGTCATAGAAGGAAATCTTTCATCGTTTTTAAGAAATCTCAAGATGGAAGAGGCCAGGAGCCATTTGGTGAGCTGCATTTCTTGCTACATGTTCACAGATTTACCAGTGGAAAAGCCAAATTTCACATGCCACAAATGCAAGCTTGTGTCCCTGTTGGAGGAAAAGTTGCAAAATCTCGAAGAGAGGTTAGCTACGTTGAAGGTTATTAAGGAAGGTGAAGAGTTCTTGGACAGAGCAGAATTATCTCTTCATGTTACAGAAAGAGAAAAAATTCGAAGTGCACCTGAAGAAACAGAGGAATGGAGACATGTGACCCAGAGAAGCAGGAGGATCGGGAGGCAGTCAGCACCCATACTGCTCAGAAACCAGTACCAGGCTCTCACGCAGGAAAACGATGAAGAAATACATCAGGATAAGACTTTGCCAACAAACAGCAACCTTGTACGCCTTCAGAGTCCTCCTGGATGGAGAAAGAAAAATGTTGTGAAGAAGAAACGGAGAGTGGTGGTCATGGGGGATTCCCTGCTGAGAGGAACAGAGGCCGCTATCTGCAGACCGGATATAACTTCAAGAGAAATGTGCTGTCTTCCAGGTGCAAAAATTAAAGATGTGTCTGACAGGATATCAGGACTCTTCAGACCTACAGATGACTACCCATTCCTGCTACTACATGTGGGGACAAATGACACTGCAAGAAACGACCTGGAAACCATCTGCAGAGACTTTGAAGACTTAGGCAAGAAAGTGAAAGAACTGGGAGCGCAGGTGGTCTTCTCTTCCATCCTCCCAGTGGATGGCCATGGAACAAGGAGGTGGAATAAGATTCTGCAGGTGAACAACTGGCTACGTTGATGGTGCCGTCAGCAACGATTTGGATTTCTGGATCACGGAGTGAACTACTTATACGATGGACTACTTGCTAGAGATGGGATGCACCTTACGAAGACTGGAAAGCATGTATTTGGAAGTCACCTTGCTACACTTCTAAGGAGAGCTTTAAACTAGAACAACATGAGAAGGGAAGCAAAAGACCAGAAAAAGCCATACACCTGACAAACTTTTTGAGAGTTAGAGTGATCAATGAGTGGAACAGGCTGCCACGAGAAGTGGTGAGTTCTCCTTCAATGGAAGTCTTCAAACAGAGGCTGGACAGACATCTGACTGGGATGATTTAGCGAATCCTGCTTTGAGCAGGGGGTTGGACCAGATGGCCCAGGAGGTCCTTTCCAACTCTACGATTCTATGATTCTATGAAATTAAGTTAGTCTGACATGACTTACTAGTTACAAACCTATGCTGACTCTGATTAATCACTTCATTCTTATCCAGCTACTTACATACATGTTGTTTAATAATTTGCTCAAAGATCTTTCCTGGTATAGAAGTCAGACTCAGTGGCCTATGGTACCCTGGGTCCACCTTCTTCCCCTTTTTGAAGATAGGAACAACATTTGCTCTTCTCCAGTCTTCTGGGATTTCTCCTGTACTCCATGAATTGTACTCTAGGGTGTAATTCATCTGGACCTGGAGACTTGAATTCATTTATGTTAGCTAAGTGTTTCCTCACTATCTTTCTGTTTATAGATATCCTGGATTCCTCTATTCCTTTAATAGGACAGTGAAGATCAGTTGATGTTACATTTTCTTTCTGAGAGAAAACAGTTGCAAAATAAGAATTTAAAAGTTTGGCCTTCTCAACATCCTTTCTTACTATTTCATCATTTTCATCCTGCAAAAATCCTATATCATCTTTGACTTTTCTTTTACTTTTGACATATCCCCAAATCCTTTTTTAGTTTTGACTTCTCTCGCAAGCCTCAATTCATTGTCAGCTTTAGATAATCTGATTTGTGCCCTACAGGTTGTGCAGACAGCATTATATTTCCATTTAATAAACATTTCTTTCTTCCTTTTTAGTATGTGCTTAAGTTCTGTGTTCATCCATCCTGGTTTCCTTAAATGCTTTGTATTCTTCCCTCTTTTTGGAATTGTTAATGATTGTGCTTTGAGGTTCTCATTTTTCAAGATTTCCCATCCTTCCTGGACATTTTTGTCCTTAAGGATATCCAGCCATTGGATCCCTCCAATTCTCTTTCTGAATCCCTTAAAATCCAAAATAGAGATTCTCACTTGACTTTTAACTCAAATCTATTGGCAAGGCTCATTAAAGGGTTGACCATGACTTTTAGTATTACAACTTCCAATAGGTGGCACGAGTTCTAGTTCTGTCCCTACCAGACATAATGCAGGCCAATGCTAACATAATAAAATGTCAACATAATATTGTTTTTAGAACTGTGGAAGCAAACTAGCTATTGATGTAACTTCCAACAAACAATATACAACTTTCATATTGAGCCAAACCCATACAACAGTGGACTGAGGTGTTCGCAGATTTCGTCTGTCAGGAGGTAGAATACTTGTAGCCTATGGTATTTAAAACTATTGGTAATTGCAAAGAGTTGTACGGTATCAAAAGACTTTCAAGACAGGATACTGCAGCATTTTTTTCCTGTTTTCTTAAACAGTTGAGATAATTTGCAAGCAAGTTGAGCTAAAAACGAAAAAAAAAAAATGATTCCCCAAAGCTCCAAACACTGTTCTGCATAATCACAGATATTATTTTTTCCCACAGTTTTTCAGAGAAGATGCTATTTCAAAGGCTTTCATTTCTCTGTGCTATTATCAAATAATCTTTTTTGTACTTGGTTGTTTATTATTGGATTGTAACTATGGTAAATCTCTAGGGGTTTTGTCTCTTTGGTATGTTAATTAGTAATTTTTCCTTTGATCTTCCTTTCCTTGCTGAAAAGAGTGAAAAGCTATCTCGGTGGGGAATCTTACTGATGTATGTTCATGCTCTCATCTCCATAATCAGAAGGAGATAACCATGTCATAGGTCTGTGCATCAGCTACAGCCTTTGTAAAAATGTATAAATGAGCTGCATGGTGCGTGTAATCTAAAAGACACATATTTTTAATATAGATAAATAGGCGCACACATAACCTTATATAATCATAATAAAAAGTGATTGAAGTTTTCTAAGTGTGAAGATGCCGCGTTGAGTCAGGCTACATCTTGACTATTTTTTGACACCGAGGGACTTATATAAGAAGTTCAATAGGCAAAGCAGTCAGATATGTTTAACTTCTGAAATAAAATAAGCCCTTGTTAAGGCAGCCAATCAGTGTTTCAAAGTGTGATGAGCCAGAAGAAAATTTATAATTTACATTCTATTTCTTTCCACACGGCTCTAATGAAACTGACAATTGTATGTGTCCGCACACGTGCAGAACATTTCTTGCCTTCATCACTTGTTGATCAAAGTATGCCCCACTTACTATGAAAGCATCTTGTAAGCACAAAGGGTGATGAAAATTATTTTGTTACGGAATGTTAAGTATTTTAACCTTGATTACAAAACTTTGCAACAAAGCATTGTTTAGAAACATTGAATATCTGCAGTTAGTCACTCAGGCTCATGGTCATTAACTTACAAGGTCAGAGTATAAATACAATGGAAGCATATTTCCTGAACACAGTTTTCAGCAGATAAAAACACGCATAGAACCAACTTTTATAAAGCTGACTGATGCATATTGGTAATTTTTGCCTATTGCCCAGTTATCGAATTTTAATTAAAAAAGACACCTAAAGCCAGCTTGCACCATTTGTAAATTACCTGTTTGCTGTCAAGAAGGTGCAGATGCCGTGTAGGCAAATTACGGTGATGGTGTCCTAATCTCACTTAACCTGAATTGATTAATCTCCACATGGAAAGGGAATGTCATCCCAAATTCTCCCCTTAGTAAAGTGACATCAATCAAACCATGAATTAGCGAGGGTGATTTGTGCTGAAGTCATTTGCAGGCGCATCAATCAACAAGTCTTGGTGGTTTTTGGTGGCATTTTGAGCTGGTATATCTCTGCAATTTGTCTATATTTCCCCAATATTCATAGATAAAAACTGAATTTTTATCAACTTGGTAAAACATGGAAATACTTATCAAAATTGAAAAATAATGTATGCATGAATTCTGAAGATAATCCATAATAACGAAAGATATGTTGGAAACAAACTAAGGCAAAAGTTGTTTTTCTTTTAATCCCTATCTAACTTATGTTGTAATAATCCGTCCCTATGCCCTGGGCCTACTGACCAGGGGCATATTATTACTGCATGGCAATTGTGATTCTGACAGCTGACACCTGGCGCTAAGCACCAGGAGTGTTCATGCACCGCTCCCGGCACTTTAACCCCCTAAATGTTGTGATTGAGCACGATTGCAGCATTCCAGGAGCCCACAGAGTGTTGACAGCCCTTCTGCCTTTGAATCGGAGACCCCATGGCATGAAGGGAGGTCCCGATCATTTCCATGGTGACACGATGTCATCATAACGATATCCAGGTCACTAGAGCTAGGAAAGTTGCTGATCATGTGCAGTGCATGATCAGCAATTTTATCTGCCAATGCAGAGCTGACAGTTTATACAGCATGGGGATGCTGGTGCATCCCTATGCTGTACAGGTGATCAGCCTGCAACAAATGATAGTCCCATAGTGGGACAAAATAAAAAAGTTTTATGAAAAGTTAAAAAAAATTTTTTAAATAATTGTAAAAATATTTTAAAAAATTAAAAATAATAAAAAAAATCTAATGATATTGCATCTTTAAATAAATATTTGTATGAAAAAAACAAACAATAAAAGTACACATATTTTGTATCACCCCGTCCACAATGATCCGACCTATAAAACTGCCCCACTAGTTAACCCCTTTAGTTAACATCATAAAGAAAATAAATAAAAAACAAAGCAAAAACAATGCTTTATCATGATACTGCTGAACAAAAAGTGAAAGAATACTTGATAAAAAAAGCTACAAATAAGCACCGCTGAAAATGCAGTCTTGTCCCTCATAAAACAAGCCACAATACAGCTCCATCAGAGGAAAAATAAAAAAGTTATACTGTAGCTCTCAGAATAAAGCAATGCAAAAATAATTATTTTTTCAATAAAATAGTTTTTATTGTGTAAAAGCGCCAAAACATAAAAATAGATATAAATGATGTATTGCTGTAATAGTACTGTGCCCAACAATGGTACCAATAAAAACAGCAACTCATACTGCAAAAATTAAGCCTTCACATGACTCTGTAGGTCAAAATATGGAAAAATTATAGCTCTCAAAATATTGTGATGCAAAAACTATTTTTTGCAATAAAAAGCATCTTTTACTGTGTGACAGCTGCAAAACATAACAACCCGATATAAATCTGGTATTCCTGTAATCGCACAGACCTGAAGAATATAGTTGCCTAATCACTTATACTGCATGAGGAATGGCGCAAAAACTAAATAAAATGAATTCTTCACCTGCTGTTGATTCTTTCATTCTGCCTCCCAAAGATCACAGTAAGGCTCGGTGCACATTTAAAATAATTCACTGAAAAAAATAAAAGAAAATTAACTACATCACTGAGAGCCTTGCTTGCAATACCACATCCAGACACAAATGCACAATCAGGATGCAGCCGGTCCCCCAAGATAAAATCAGAGGCAGCACAGGTGCAAAATACTGAAAACAAGCCACTTTCTCACCCACCAAACATCTGTGGGGCTGCTGCCTAGTATTCCAATTGCACACAAGTCTGCATAGGGTGTCATTCACACTATTATGTGAGATGCATCTCTATCCGTATAGCAACCTATTACCAACACCAATACTATTACATCAGGTGGGCTTCTATTACCATATGTGCACCTACAGGCTCGACACCCCACATTACCCAGCCACATTTATTCCGCACTCTGTTTCTGTGTAAATATCTGAAATACGTGATTCAGACGGAACTTCCGGCAGAAGACTCCCTATAATGAGGCAGATGGAGGCACTGTGGACATTACCTGTTATCCGATGGTGTCCATCTTTTCAGGATTGCATAAAAGTGCAGTTGGCCACAGTTTTGTGCACTTCTGAAATAATAATAATATTTATTTATATAGCGCCAACATATTCCACAGCGCTTTACAGTAGTTTCAAAACACAAGTCATAAGTAACAACGTTAACAATGCAATAATTAAAGCAAAATTAGATAAACCTGATTGTGAGAGCTTACAATCTACAATGAATGAAATTTTACAACTATCTTAAAGAACAGTATGTCGGGAAAAACAATCTCAAAATCAGTGGGATCCGTTGAAGCGTTCGAGAGTTATTACCACATTAGGTGACAGTGGTCAGAATTGTAAAAATTGTGCTGGTTATTAAGGTGCAAACCCCCGTCGGGGGTAAAGGAGTTAATAATATCACTGGTACTCTTGTGTTTTTTATACTAATTCACTAAAACAGTTTTTTCATCTTTTCATAATGGTCATGTTCCGTATGAAGTGTTCAGTTATTTGCCCAGCAAAAACTTTCCTTTTCTTTTCATGTTTTCAATCAATATATAACAGATTATTTTGGCAAAAACCTCCAGTATGGAGTCGTGTGCCTTGTAAATCATGTTTGTTTAAAGATATGGCACATAGGTTAATAAGTGTGCCTGGGGGTTACGTTAAAGAATGCGTAGGTCAATTAACACTATTATGTTTACAAAGCAGTAATGCTGTGTTCACTCAAGGGATAATGCTCTCAGTGTGAAAAACAAGATATTCTTGTAGTTATGATACCTTTTAATGGTTAACAAAAATAAAATAAATGATGTTTGTAGCAAGCTTTCTGGACTTCTTAGGTCGCTTACTCAGACATGGCATAACAAAGTTTGTGAAGAAACACAAATATACGCACAAAGAAACAAATAAAAAAAAACAAAAAACTTTGCTATACCATGCCTGAGGAAGGAACCTAAGAAGTCCAGAAAACTTACCTTGTTGCATTATTTATTTTATTTTTATTAGCCATTAAAAGGTATCATAACTACAAGATTATCTTCTTTTTCCCATAGAGAGCTTAATTTTATCAAATAGCTAACATGGTACCAAACCCCTGGTTTCTTTTAACCATTCAAGGGATTATGCTGTAATTAGCACACAGGCACATATAGAAGTAGGTTTACATGGAGCTTTTGATAACTGAGTCAGAGCTTACAACTATTTTTTCGCGGTCAGGATCGCTGGTGCATCGCTAAGTGGTTGCTAGTGAGCTGCCACACAGGCAGATCTCACCAGCGACATAGCAGGAGTCGGGAGTCGCTACTTACCTGTCAGATGAGGCGATCCAGACGTCCTCCCGCCCACGTCCACGGAAGCCCCAGCAGGAAGCTGACGACGAGAAACGGTCCAGGACGTTCTTGCGCGATCAGCGATAACCAGCTGGGGAGCCGGTCGAAGGTAAGTATCAGACATAGCGATATCACTAGCAATATCGCTGCTACGTCACAAAAACCAGTGACATTATAGTGATATTGCTAGCGATATCGCTTAGTGTGACAGGCCCTTTACAACTATTTTTTCAAAATGAAAAATTTTGAGATTTATCCTGAGCACATTTTTGCTTTTGTACATTACCACAAGGTGAGAGTATCTTTAAGATGGTAATGTACATTAAAGGGAACCTGAACAACTGTGGGCAACATATATCTGTAAGGGTGGTAGACAATGACTTTGGTGTTTCTGCCCCTGAAAACACCGTCATGTGTATTGTGCAGTGTGATCTATGTCTTGCGTCTTTGTATATATTGCATAATGTATTGTGATATGGTTATACATAGTGGGTTGTAATAATAGATAGGTAATGTAGGGATGTATAATTTAGGGCTTAGCACTTAAGGTAGGTAGTGTAAGATAGTTGACTGTAGTTAGGTAATCACACTAGGGTAAGTTATGAATTAATGTTTGCCACTAGCCCATGGTGGGAGGAGCTTAGTGTTAGGGCAAGTGACTGCTTCCTGTCGTTATTTAGATACGGACAAGTTTATGTTCAAGTAGGAAGTGTCTGTAAGCAATGCTCCTGTTGGGTGAACTAGTGAGGAGGAGACTAAGGGGACTACGGAGTAACACAATCTGGAACTAACTGAAGAGACAGTGTGGCCTTCCAAAAAGGGAAAGGGAAAGGGAAGGGAAGGTACCATCAAAAATTTTTTTTTTTCAGCAATTGAAAAAATGTAAAGAATTAATGTTTACATTTTCTTAAAAAATATTATCATTTGTTTTTAATTTTGCAAAATATGAAAAATAATTTTAAAAAGCTTGGCATTTCCACTTGTTAACACTAGGGGGAGCAGCTACAGAAATCTGGCACAAAAACCTATGACATCTAGGAACACAGTGAGCAGCCATTTTGATGGGGCCTGCAAAGTTACTGACTGTCTTTGCATGTAAAGTCTGGATCAGAACAGGCCATCAATCAGCAGAAATGTTTCCTGGATTTCTGTGGAGCAGACAAGCAGACGGTCCATCCATGTGTATAAAACACAGCGCTCTATGTACAATCCCTGGCACCGAACAGGGTCCCCATAGACCAGCACACTGCTCTCCTGAAATACTCTGTGCTGCTGTCGCCCTGCTCCTTCCACCATACATCAGGCCCCTGTCGCCTCGGTTTCACACATCGCCAGGACAGGATCTGAGGAGAGGAATGGGGTCTTCGGTCACCGAGGATGGCAGGCAGCAAGGATTCTGGGAGCAGGGTGACAGCAGCACAGAGTATTTCAGGAGAGCAGTGTGCTGGTCTATGGGGGGGCACAGAGGGAGATATATGGGGGAGGAGCAGGGTGACAGCAGCACAGAGTATTTCAGGAGAGCAGTGTGCTGGTCTATGGGGGAGCACAGAGGGAGTTATATGGGGGAGGAGCAGGGTGACAGCAGCACAGAGTATTTCAGGAGAGCAGTGTGCTGGTCTATGGGGGGCACAGAGGGAGATATATGGGGGAGGAGCAGGGTGACAGCAGCACAGAAATCCAGGAAACATTTCTGCTGATTGATGGCCTGTTCTGATCCAGACTTTGCAGGCAAAGTCCCCATTCCCCTCCTCAGATCCTATCCTGGCAATGTGTGAAAGCGAGGCGACAGGCGCAGTCCGGGGTGACGCTGGGAAGCAGGATGGGGGAAATGTAGCCATATAGTAATGATAAAAATGAGACCCCTCTCTTCAGCTGCCTCACCAGCCCTCCCCTGACTGCACCTATTACCCCTGACCCGTGTGCAGGTGCTCAGCCAGAACCACCCTAGAATGGGTCCCCTTTTAGCAGATAATACTGCCATAGTGTTCTCACATAATACCGCCATATACTTCACACATAATGCCGCCATATGGCTCATACCACCATGTAGATCACACATAAAACCAGCAGGGTGACAGCAGCACAGAGTATTTCAGGAGAGCAGTATCACACGGGATAGGATTAGATACACGGCTCAGCAGGCAGCATCACACAGGAGAGGATTAGATACACGGCTCAGCAGTCAGCATCACACAGGATAGGATTAGATACATGGTTCAGCAGACAGTATCACACAGGATATGATTACATACACAGCTCAGCAGTCAGTCAAAGGAGAGGATAGATACACGGCTCAGCAGTCAGTATCCCACAGGATAGGATTAGATACACGGCTCAGCAGTCAGCATCACACAGGATAGGATTAGATACACGGCTCAGCAGTCAGTATCACGCAGGATAGGATTAGATACACGGTTCAGCAGTCAGTATCACACAGGAGAGGATTAGATACACGGCTCAGCAGTCAGTATCGCACAGGATAGGATTAGATACACGGCTCAGCAGTCAGTATCACACAGGAGAGGATTAGATACACAGCTCAGCAGTCAGCATCACACAGGAGAGGATTAGATACACAGCTCAGCAGTCAGTATCACACAGGAGAGTATTAGATACACGGCTCAGCAGACAGTATCACACAATAGGATTAGATACACGGCTCAGCAGTCAGCATCACACAGGATAGGATTAGATACATGGCTCAGCAGTCAGCATCACACAGGAGAGGATTAGATACACAGCTCAGCAGTCAGTATCACACAGGAGAGGATTAGATACACAGCTCAGCTGACAGTATCACACAGGAGAGGATTAGATACACAGCTCAGCAGACAGTATCACACAGGAGAGGATTAGATACACGGCTCAGCAGGCAGTATCACACAAGACAGTATTACAGATATGCCCCCACTGGTGAAACTTCCAGCCCCCCCCATACACTAGACTATGGGCTGTATAAGTCACTGTCCTCCTCAGACAGCCATAAAAGCTGTCATAAAAAGGAAGATTACTGGAGATCACTGGGGCTGTGAGTGAGGAGGCGGAGACAGAGCAGAAGAACACGGTAGAGCAGGAAGCACAGGGCCGAGCCTGGAGTAAGCAGGACAGAGGAGCATAGAGGAAAGTCACCCGCACTCACCACTCTCCATCCTCCGGCTCCAGTGAGCGCTTCTCTCCTCTGCTGACCACCTTCTCCAAATCTACAGCCTCTCCTCACAACACAGGACCTGTTATGCCACAAGTGGTCCTGTGATAGAGGGTAAGTGGAGCTCAGCAGATAGCACTGGGCTACAGTAAAATGGCGCCCAGCCACACCTACAGCAGTGAATGGTGCAGCCCACAGGGGTGTGCCCAGTTCACTGCTAATGAGGCTGCAATGTGGGGTCGGGAGCCGACCGCAGTCTCCTATGTCCAGGGACGGCCATATTTGCAGACTGTATGAGTCCTCCACAGATCTGCAAATCAAGATGGCAGCGCCCAGTGGCTACATTAAAACATTATTACAAACAAACCATAAATCCTGGTTAGTACATTTGCTGAAACAAAATGTTTTGTTACTTACTATTTTTTTGCAAATTATATAAAATTGCGGCACCTTCCCTTTAAAGGTGTCCTTGGATAGGACAATGTGTCGTGAGCAATACTTATTTTGCTGTACACCAAAGGCAATTGACCTAAGCAGGACTGTACTAGAGGATGGTCCAGAGCGGTTGATCCAGGGTGCCAGTAGTGGAAGAATTAGGATTTGGAAACGCTGAGCAGGTAGAGAGAACTTCTGGTCAGGACTATGGCAACAAGCTGGGCTGTGATGAAATAGGGTGAAACAGTGAACTTCACCAGCACTGGAGTAAGCTACAGTGGAAGGAAACAATGTTTGTGAAAATGCTTTACATTGTAAAAGAAACATCCATAAGACTTTGTGCCCACAACCTCTTGTAAATAACCCTTACCGAGTTACCGTTCAGTAAAGGCTTTGTTTTAGAATGGATGTCTCCTTTATTGAAATTTAAAACCTATGGCCCTTGCCAGAAAACACCATTGGCTACATTGAGCCTGAACGGGCTCAACCCCCTTACAGCACAAACACCAACACTCAGCCACGACCCACTCCTTCATGTAACCAGGGTGTCATAGGAGAAGACCATTGCCTCACCCACAGCTACCGCCCAATGCCATGTTAGATATCAGGCATGGGCTGTACCATCACAGCTGTGAATGTTTGTCCCTTAAACACTGCAGTGATTAAGAGAGAAGCATACTGTTACTAGTGTTGCCCACACCTAGGAAAACCCCTTCTTGCTCCCCACACTTAGTGCAGATAAAATAAAAAAGCTTATACTCACCTCTCGTGCCAGCGCTGTTCCTGTGGTGTTGGCACTCATGATCCTGGGGCTTTCATGTGGTTGTAGAACACATGACCCCCCAATGGCCAATCAGTGCTGACTAGAGTTGAGCGACTTTTGGTTTTTTAGGGTCGCGTTTCGTTTCGTGAAACCCGACTTTTCCAAAAGTCGGGTCGAGCAAGATCGTCCGATTATAGGGAAAAGTCGGGGTCGTCCCGAAACACGAAACCCAATGTAAGTCAATGGGGAATAAAAGTCGGCAGTGAGAGGAGGACAGGAAACACACCAACAGTGCCCATTTGAATGCCAAAAGCATCAATTCTTCTTACTTAAGCTTGTCAACCTTAATTAACTTCATAATACAAGTTACGCACTGAAAAATGGGGGTTATTTGGCTACAGACTGTGGGGGGGGAGGGCTGGCTCCAGGTTTTCATGTGCCCTGGGTGAAAGAGCGCCCCTTTAACACATACCACAACTCATCATGCTCCGATACGGCAGAGAAATAGCGGTATAGTACAATGAAAAATACCTCATTTTTTACATCTCATGACGAGGCCCATCTATTTCTCCATACAGAATCATTGGTCCATTATAATAATGTTTGAAACAGTATATGATGAGCTCCACATAATGCTACAGTATATGTTGGTCCCCATGGATGAAGCTCCACTGTCTTATGGGCCCAAATAATGCTCCAAACATAATGGGCCCCATTTCTAATGCTCTAGTGTATAATGGGCCCTGTAAATGCTGCTCCAGTGTCTGATGTCCACCTTTGGAATGTTCCAGTGTATGGTGGGCCCCATCTATCATTCTCCAGAGTATAGTGCTCCCCAAAAATTGCTGTCCCAACATTGAAAACAATCAATTAAGTCTCCTCGCTAGGGAATCCCTGTACTTGTCTGGACTCCTCGTCGTCCCCATCTTCCATCTCACTGCACAGTATTTCAACTTTGCAAGTGCTGTGATCCTGGGCAAGCAGGGGGGGCCCACTCGTTGGCGACGGCACTGGCACAGGGCCCCTGATAGTACGGTGGTGTGTCTGATGGCGGGTGGGCCGAACCTGCACTTTCATCTGCAACTTCCTCTTTGTCACCGTGTAAGATGGAACTGTATATGGGAAGGGTAACCTGAGTTTCATGAGGGTCAGATTCAGGTCGTGTAGCGTGCGAGGGGAATGTAGTAGTCTGGGTCAATGTACCAGCAGATTCATCGAGCAGTGGCTGGGCATCAGTGCACTTGTGTCGCCCCCAGGAGTACGGTCGCCACAGTGGCATTACCTTCTTCCTAGGGAGTGTGATGTCATGCTTGGGAGCAACGAAGGATCTCTCTAGCAGGTTAACTGATTGGGCGGCGTCATTCCCACGAGTCATGACCCTCCAAACAGCGTTCATGAAGGCAAAGTGTTTGTTTTACGTGGGCAGTATGGTTGCAAAGCTGAACCTTAAAGGAATGTCCAGAAGGGCACCACCAGGAGTGGAGCCTACGGTTAAATTCGACTCCACCTGGGAAACCTCAACCATGCCAGCTACAGAACAGATGCACACATTGCAAGCTTAATTCCGTTAACGAACGAGACTCCGTCATGCCCAGCGGTCCGAGTCCGGCTTATTAGAGGGACACGTGAGGCTCTGGCACATGAGATTGGCCAATAACTGGTGTGTCATGCCCTTACATGTCCGTGGCTGCATGTGCGCTACACTGAAAAGGCCAGCGTTTGTCGCTTACAGGTGCAGATAACCCGCTGAACAACGTTAGTGATGGGGATCACTGATTACAATTATTACCCGCGAACAATGATTTCCCAGTAAGTGCAGGACAACCGCAGTTCCGGAATTAGGCCTAACCGTCATTCCTGAAAAAATGAAAAACTTACGTGTGCAAACCACAGGTGCTGTAGCTTGCTTAACAGCTCGCCAGCCGTTCTCACGCCCAGTATGGATTACACGTGATTGCACAAAGGTTAGAAAGGGTACTGTATCCCCGGATAACATGTATGGATAGCGTACACATTCAAAATATATGTCTCAGGAGGCAGGCTCAGACGGTGTTAGGCCCAGTATGGATTGCACGTTATTGCACAAAGGTTAGAAAGGGTACCGTATCCCCGGATAACATGTATGGATAGCGTACACATTCAAAATATATGTCTCAGGAGGCAGGCTCAGACGGTGTTAGGCCCAGTATGGATTGCACGTGATTGCACAAAGGTTAGAAAGGGTACCGTATCCCCGGATAACATGTATGGATAGCGTACACATTCAAAATATATGTCTCAGGAGGCAGGCTCAGACGGTGTTAGGCCCAGTATGGATTGCACGTGATTGCACAAAGGTTAGAAAGGGTACCGTATCCCCAGATAACATGTATGGATAGCGTACACATTCAAAATATATGTCTCAGGAGGCAGGCTCAGACGGTGTTAGGCCCAGTATGGATTGTACGTGATTGCACAAAGGTTAGAAAGGGTACCGTATCCCCAGATAACATGTATGGATAGCGTACACATTCAAAATATATGTCTCAGGAGGCAGGCTCAGATGGTGTTAGGCCCAGTATGGATTGCACGTGATTGCACAAAGGTTAGAAAGGGTACCGTATCCCCAGATAACATGTATGGATAGCGTACACATTCAAAATATATGTCTCAGGAGGCAGGCTCAGACGGTGTTAGGCCCAGTATGGATTGCACGTGATTGCACAAAGGTTAGAAAGGGTACCGTTTCCCCGGAAAACATGTATGGATAGCGTACACATTCAAAATATATGTCTATACATCAGGAGGCAGGCTCAGACGGTGTCAGGCACAGTATGGATTTGACGGCCCAGATTACACAGCGGAGGAGCAGGGAGAGGTAAAGATTGCAAATGCTGGGGCCCTGCCCAAGCAAGGGGGGCCCACTCGTGGGCGTCGGTACTGGCACTGGGCCCCTCATAGTACAGCAGTGTGTCTGACGGCGGGTGTGCACCACCACCGTCAGAGACACTTGATTGCACTATGAGGGACCCTGTGCCAGTGCCCGCGCCCAAGAGTCGGCCTACCCACCTGTCCAGGGCAACGGCACTCGCACGGTGTCGTGCGCTAGGTGGTGACCCCGGCCATGGGGGGGAGGCAGCACAGTTAGGGAGTTTTAGAAAGTGGCATATGTTGATGTTGGACATTCAGCTGATGCAAAAGGCGAAATAGGTGAAGTACCAGGAAGAGGTGGACCAAAGCAAGCCATTTTTCTGTCACCCTATGTGTCATCAGGGGAAGGTGGGACAAAATCCTTGGAAACCCATGTGTGGTTCATTTTAATGAAGGTTAGATCATCCACATTTTGGGTTGACAGACGGGTCCTTTTTTCTGTCAGGATTGATCTAGCTGCACTGAAGACTCTTTCCGATAGCACACTTGCAGCTGGGCAAGCGAGCTCCTGTAAGGCATATTGGGCCAATTCAGGCCAGGTGTCCAGTTTAGCGGCCCAATAGTCAAAGGGGAATGACCTGTGTGGGAGAACATCGATATGGGAGGAAAAATAGTTTGTAACCATAGTTGACAACTGCTGTCTCCTGTCACTTTCCATCGATGCAGTATTACCAGTTGTGTGAGCGGTATTTGAAAAATCAGTCCACAACATTGTCATGAAACCCCTGTCTCCAACGCCACTTCTGCTGTGTGCACCACGAACACCTCTGCCAAGCTGCCCCCGGCCCGTACGGCTCGTGTGAGAACCATCACCGCTGCTGTGTGCTGGGAATGCCTCAAGCAACCGATTTACCAGAGTTGCTTGTTTATTAGCCAATATTAGGTCAAGGTTCTCCTGTGGCATGATGTTTTGTAATTTGCCTTTATAGCGTGGATCCAGGATGCTGGCCAACCAGTAGTCATCATCGTTCATCATTTTGGCAATGCGGGGGTCCCTTTTTAGGATCCGCAAGGCATAATCTGACATGTGGGCCAATGTTCCCGGTGTCAATGATGCACTGCGAGTGCTGGGTGGAGGAGCACTTTCTGGCAAATCCACATCCCTCCAGTCACGCACAAACCCTTTACCAGACCTTGCCACGCCAACATTTTCACTTGCCCCACGAGATGCATCCTCCTCCCCTAAGTAATCATCCCCATCATCATCCTCCTCCTCCTCTTCTTCCTCCACCTCGTCCAGGAGAGGTCCCTGAGCAGACAATGGCTGAATGTCATCAAGGATTCCCTCCTCCTCTTCCTCCTCATCAACATTGGCTGCAGACGCCTGCTCCTTAAGGTGCGTCAAAGTTTGCATGAGCAGACGCATAAGTGGGATGCTCATGCTTAGGATGGTGTCGTCTGCGCTTACCAGCCGTGTGCATTCCTCAAAACACTGAAGGACTTTACAAAGGTCTTTCAGCTTCGACCACTGCACACCTGTCAACTCCATGTCTGCTCTCAAAGTGCCTGGCCGTGTATCCTCCCACAAATGCATTATGGCCTGCCTCTGCTCGCACAGCCGCTCCACCATGTGCAGGGTGGAGTTCCACCTTGTTGGAATGTCGATAATGAGGCGGTGGTTGGGAAGTGGAGCAATCGCTGCAGCTTCTGCATACGAACGGAGTGTACAGGCGACCGGCGGATGTGCGCGCACAGTCTTCGCACCTTCTGGAGCAGGGCTGTTAACTCCGGATAATTTTTGAGGAAGCACTGCACCACCAGGTTCAAGGTGTGAGCCAAGCAAGGTATGTGGCTGAGTTTTGAAAGGGCTATGGCTGCCACAAAATTACGGCCGTTATCACTAACTACCTTGCCTGCCTCAAGATGTACACTGCCCAGCCATGACTCAGTTTGTCGCTTCAAGTACTCGGCCAGCACCTCGGCGGTGTGTCTGTCGCCCAAACACATCATCTGCAACACAGCCTGCTGACGCTTTCCACTAGCTGCTCGATAGGGGGACACATCTTGTGCAACAGTGGCAGCTGCAGATGGAGTGCTCGTACGACTGCGCTCTGTGGACGAGCTTTCGCTTCTGGAGGAGGAGGAGGAGGGTCGAACGCCTACAGCCAACTGTTTCCTATACCGTGGGCTAGGCAGCACTGTCCCACCACCGCTGTCCCCTGTGGACCCTGCATCCACCACATTAACCCAGTGCGCAGTGATGGACACGTAACGGCCCTGGCCATGCCGACTGGACCATGCATCAGTTGTGAGGTGCACCTTTCCGCTCACTGACTGCTTGAGTGCATGGACAATGCGGTCTTTCACATGATGGTGGAGGGCTGGGATGGCTTTGCGAGAGAAGAAGTGGCGACTGGGTAGGTCATAGTGTGGTACTGCATAGACCATGAGTTCGCGGAAAGCTGTGCTTTCCACCAACCGAAAGGGCATCATCTCAAACGAGATTAGTTTGGCAATGTGGGCGTTCAAACCCAGTGTACGCGGATGAGAGACTGAGTACTTTCTTGACCTACTCATAGTGTCTGGTGAGGGTGGGGGAAACAATGTAGCGTTGCTGACTACCTTCGTTGTGATCAGTTGCACATGTGGCACTTGAGGTTTGGTGTTGTGTCCACGCTTGCAAGTGCATGCTGGTTAAATGTCTAAGCATGCAACTGGTATTCAAATTTTTCAGATTTTTCCCTCGGCTAAAGGTCTTTGCGCACTTCTTACAGATAACCTTGGCCTGATCATAAGGATTTTGGTCAAAAAAGTGCCACACTGCACTCTTCCTACTTTGGCAGACATTTTGCGGCCTAGCACGCTGTGATCTTTTGACCCTCTGGACAAGCTGTCCAGCAACTCTTTTGATGTTTGGAACCTGTCTTTGGAGTGCTCCGGGCCTGCCAGATAACAGCTGTTGCGATGTCGATGTCTGCTGTGGATGCTCCTCATCTGAGCTATTGGAAGCAGCACCCTCTTCCCCCAATGGATGCCAATCTGGGTCAACAACTGGGTCATCCATCACCTCCTCTTCTATGTCATGTGCACCTTCCTCTGTGTCACCGTGTATGGTGGTATAGTGTGCGGGAAGGGGCACCTGAGTCTCATCAGGGTCAGAATCTGGCTCTGTACACTGCGAGGACAATGTAGTGCTCTGAGTGAATGTACCAGCAGAATCATCCATCAGCGGCTGTGCATCAGTGCACTCCATGTCAGATTCATCTTGGCCTGGGTAATTCACCATTTCACTTGATAATCCAGGCATGGTATGTGAAAACAGCTCCATGGAGTAATCAGTAGTATGGCCTGCGTCATCCTTCAATCTTGGTTGGGGTGAAGGACACAAGGAAAGGTGTGGTTCATGAACATGAGCCTCCAATGGCGACTCAGTGCTTTTACTTTTTACAACTGAAGAAGAGGAGGCGAAAGAGCTGGAGGCTGAGTCAGCAATGTAAGACAAAACTTTTTCCTGATGCTCTGGCTTTAAAAGCGGTTTGCCAACTCCTAGAAAACTAAGCGTTCGAGGCCTTATGTAGCCAGACAATGACGCAGGGTCAGCACCTCCTGAATTCGGTCCTATTTTGCTCTTGCCACTACCATCAGATCCACCACCAACACCATCATTACCAGCTGCCAACCCCCGCCCAATTCCACGGCCTCTTCCACCAGCCTTCCTCATTTTTGGTAGAAATGTAGACAAAATCCAACAAACTATATAGTAATGTAAAACAAGGTACAAGGTGTCTATAGGACAGGGGAGATTTTGAATTTCTGCTGACAGTTGTGGACACTGGACACTTTTGGATTGTGTGAGGCCCACTGATATCTGAGCGCTATGTGACAGGCTCGATGGCACAGCTGTGACCAAAGAGACTAGAGGATAAGGGAGATTTTGAATCTCTGCACACACTTTTGGACACTGGATGGACACTTTTGGATTGTGTGAGGCCCACTGATATCTGAGCGCTATGTGACAGGCTCGATGGCACAGCTGTGACCAAAGTGACTAGAGGATAAGGGAGATTTTGAATCTCTGCACACACTTTTGGACACTGGATGGACACTTTTGGATTGTGTGAGGCCCACTGATATCTGAGCGCTATGTGACAGGCTCGATGGCACAGCTGTGACCAAAGTGACTAGAGGATAAGGGAGATTTTGAATCTCTGCACACACTTTTGGACACTGGACACTTTTGGATTGTGTGAGGCCCACTGATATCTGAGCGCTATGTGACAGGCTCGATGGCACAGCTGTGACCAAAGTGACTAGAGGATAAGGGAGATTTTGAATCTCTGCACACACTTTTGGACACTGGATGGACACTTTTGGATTGTGTGAGGCCCACTGATATCTGAGCGCTATGTGACAGGCTCGATGGCACAGCTGTGACCAAAGTGACTAGAGGATAAGGGAGATTTTGAATCTCTGCACACACTTTTGGACACTGGATGGACACTTTTGGATTGTGTGAGGCCCACTGATATCTGAGCGTTATGTGACAGGCTCGATGGCACAGCTGTGACCAAAGTGACTAGAGGATAAGGGAGATTTTGAATCTCTGCACACACTTTTGGACACTGGATGGACACTTTTGGATTGTGTGAGGCCCACTGATATCTGAACGCTATGTGACAGGCTCGATGGCACAGCTGTGACCAAAGTGACTAGAGGATAAGGGAGATTTTGAATCTCTGCACACACTTTTGGACACTGGACACTTTTGGATTGTGTGAGGCCCACTGATATCTGAGCGCTATGTGACAGGCTCGATGGCACAGCTGTGACCAAAGTGACTAGAGGATAAGGGAGATTTTGAATCTCTGCACACACTTTTGGACACTGGACACTTTTGGATTGTGTGAGGCCCAATGAATATCTGAGCGCTATGTGACAGGCTCGATGGCACAGCTGTGACAAAAGTGACTAGAGGATAAGGGAGATTGTATTGCTTTTAAAAAAGCAGTTTGCGGAGCAGTGGGTAAACAGCAATGCAGGAATGTCAGGAAGCCTTAGAAGGCAGCCCAACAACCAACACCACTGATACACCACTATATAGCCTCCCCTTGCACTGCACACACAGTGACTGGTGTGTTGTGCAGGCCAAATTGCTAGCAGCAGAAGCAGTTTTTTTGTCTTCTTCCCTGCCTAACGCTCTCCCTACAGAATCAGCAGCAACCTCTCCCTATACTAAGATCGGCAGAAGTAAGATAGCGGTCAGCGTGCACGCCCTTTTATACCCCCTGTGACGCCCACCAAAGCAAGCCAATCACTTGCATGCCCTTCTGAAAGATGGTGGTGACCAGTGCCTATGTCATCACGTTGCCCACAGTGTCCGTGGATCCTGATTGGCTGAAAAAGAGCGCAAAACAAACTTTTGAAACGCGACTTTGGCGCGTAAGTCGCCGACCTCGTGGCCGACCTCATCCTAGGGTCGGGTTTCGTTTCATGAAACCCGACTTTGCCAAAAGTCGGCGACTTTTGAATTTTTTCGACCCGTTTCGCTCAACTCTAGTGCTGACGTCACTGTCTTCGCCTTCAGACAAATTGAACATGAAGAGGAAGTCCAGGCTGCAGCTAATCTCTTACTAACTCTTCATGTTCAATTCGAAAGAAGGTGGGGACAGTTTTGTCAGCACTGATTGGGCGCCCACGTGTCATATAGCAGCACGAGTGCCCCGTGAGAGCGGGAAGGGTGCCTGCTTGGGAGATGAGTATCGGCTTTTTCAATTTTTAGGGACCAAGCATGGAGAATGAGAAGGGGTTGTCCTAGTAGTGGACAACACTTTTAATAGTTTCTGGGGACCAAGGTGAGCGAATGACTAATTGTATAGGCAGGAAGCAGGTGGTGTCACGCCAACCACTGACAATGACTGCAAGTTTTCTGCCTATATGCGGGTATAGGTGGAGGCTTTTCATTCACCACTCACTATCAGTGAACAGGGAAAAGCAGCCAGGGGGCCATCTATACAACTAGTAATCCACACACCTTGGTCCCCAGCAACTACTAAAAGTATGTTGTCCTCTGAAATGTTTCAAAGACAAATGTACATGGCTGTGATCATACAGCCAGTGGCTGATACATGCTGCTCACAGCTTGAGCAGCATGTATCACCTGACAGGTTCCCTTTACAGAGCACATTAAAACTTGCTCTAGTTACTGTAATTAGACCAAATATTGATCTATGAAAATAAGTATACATAATAAAACACATGGTCCTAGGATATAAACAAAAAATTAACAGGAAAATATTGCTGCTCTATGATTGCCTATTAGGTAATAGTTGAGTGTAAATTGGCCTTTAGGGACAAATTGTTTCTAAAAATGCCTTCAAAGTAGAAAAAAGGTGAGAAAAATGCCTAACATATGTCAGAGAGGTGTAAGAGGGAAGAAAGTATAGTTCTGTCCATTGGGGACTGATATGAGTAATGACTAACCCTGTACACTGCCTGGGAATATGTTAGTGTACAAAGCAACTTGAAATGGAGACATTTAATGGCTATGAGAACAGTTTAAATGTCACTAAGCATCTCTGCTGGGGAAAATACATATTGGCCTCATTGAATTTTTATCTGTTTGGTCTGTTTTCCTGAGAGAGGTGTCACACTCACCCCGACTCTTAAGGTACTGTCACACTTAGCGATGCACCAGCGATCCCGACCAGCAATATGACGCGGTCAGGATCGCTGGTGCATCGCTAAGTGGTCGCTAGTGAGCTGCCACACAGGCAGATCTCACCAGCGACATAGCAGGGGTCGGGGGTCGCTACTTACCTGTCAGACGAGGCGATCCTGACGTCCTCCCGCCCGCGTCCACGCGTCGCTTGTCGTCACAGCAGGAAGCGCCGCAGGAAGCTGATGACGAGAAACGGTCCAGGACGTTCTCGCGCGATCAGCGATAACCAGCCGGGGATCGGTCGGAGGTAAGTATCAGACATAGCGATATCGCTAGCGATATCGCTATAACATCACAAAACCAGTGACGTTATAGCGATATTGCTAGCGATATTGCTTAGTGTGACAGGCCCTTTACTGATGCCCCATAGCAAAAATGACTTGCCTATTGTGTCTGCTCCTCTCTCAACTGCACAAGCTCAGCTGGGCTTTCATTTAATCACAAGGAAGGCTCTCTGTACAAGCAACAAATCATCAGTGCTGCCTTTAAGGACCACACATACATTAGAACAGTGAGTGGCAACAATGGCCTCTTATAGAATTGTATAATTTTGATGAATCTAGATTTTCTATTTACACTGCTGGAGTTTTCATGTGTTCCGGAAAGAATGTCTCAGCCAAGTATGCACATGTTTGAATAGGGAGAGGAGAGTAAACCACTGATAGACATCCATGACCTGCTAATTTTCAAAATGAAATAAAGAGCCTGAGTTGCATTTCAACTACGTCGATCCTTCTCTCTCCTGAACTCATCTGGCAGAAGTCGGTTTGGAATCCCATAGCACATAAGCTGCTCATGGATTTTGCTGACTTTTCTATAATAGGTATGTGAATCTTAAGATACATACAGACATACAAGGGAGAACTTAACATATTGAAATGAAAGCATTTGAAATAGTCAGAAGCTGATTTCTACATGTATCTCATAGAGAAATTGATTGATGAATTAAAGAGATGCCATGACTTTTCCTTTTTTACTGTAGCCTAAAACTAATAGAGGCAAATACCTGCCTGTTGTACCCGATACAGGGACAGAGCGGTCAGTGGCTGCTCCTGTCAGTGATTCAGCTTTTCTTCTCCTGAGCTGCTTTGTCGACAGGATCTAACTTCTGACGTTATGTTGATTGTCAGTTTCCCACAGTTAGGCAGTGGGAAACCGGTTGTCAATCAGCACAACGCCAGAAGTCGCTGAATCTCCAGCAGGAGTGGTCTGTGACTGCTCTGTGCAGGCAAAGATCGGCACCGGGCACTACACGCAGGTAGTTAAGCATCTGCTTGTTAGCTCTTGGACACATTGTTAAAAAAAATAGATCTGGATAACTCCTTTAAGTTATAACTTCTCTTTTTTGAAATAGTGGTTTAATAGATAACACCTAAAGACAAAGCAGTACACAAACAGTCTAGTAGTTTTCAGTAGGTACGTTTCACTCTCAAATATATTATAAATAACTGAGTCAATAACTGTACATGTCAGAATGATTCTAAAAATTCATAAAATCATTTATTTGTGTAAAGTGCAGAAATATGCTTTCAGTTAATGAAATTCATCATGCATACATAAAACTGGAACAATGTCCCATGCTGGATTACTATTGCTCTGCTCTGTGTAAGCAGTAGACTTAATGAAACGGTACTATAACTACACATTGATCTTTCATTTCATAGCTTTGGCTTGTAATCCCAATATCTCCTAAACAGCAGTTTTCTGTCTATTTACTTGGATTGGATACTTTTGTAAAACTTTCCAGCCTTTTGCAATGAACTTGAGTTCAGACAAGGTCAGAAACTGCCTTGACTCATTTTCTTGTAATGTAATTGCGGTCTTGTTATTGTCTATTGTCTATTGATTATCACCTAATCCGTTTTGAGGCATATCATTTACCACCTTCCATCTGGTATTTAGGTTTTTTGTTTGGGAAAACGTGACTGGTGTTTTGTAGAGTTGAGCGAAACGGGTCTAAAACTTTCAAAAGTCGCCGACTTTTGGTAAAGTCGGGTTTCATGAAACGAAACCCGACCCTAGGGTGAGGTCGGCCACGAGCTCAGCGACTTTAGTGCCAAAGTCGCGTTTCAAAAGTTTGTTTTCCGCCCTTTTTCAGCCAATCAGGATCCACGGACACTGTGGGCAATGTGATGACATAGGCAGGGGTCACCACCATCTTTGAGAAGGGCATGCAAGTGATTGGCTTGCTTTGGGGGGCGTCACAGGGAGTATAAAAGTGCGTGCACGCCGACTGCCATGTTACTCATGCTGATCTCAGAATAGGGAGAGCTGCTGCTGATGATTCTGTAGGGAGAGCGTTAGGCAGGGAAGAAGACACCAAAAACTGCTTCTGCTGCTAGCGATTTTGCCTGCACAACACACCAGTCACTGTGTGTGCAGTGCAAGTGGAGGCTATATTTTGCTGGATCAGCTGTGTTGGTTGTTAGGCTGCCTTATAAGGCTTCCTGATAGCTGCATTGCTGTTTTCCCACTGCTCTGCAAACTGCTTTTTTGAAAGCAATCCAAATTTTTTTTTTTGTCCTGGTGAGGTACTGAGCGTGCATTTTTTCCATACCATACAGCGGTATATGCTCCTCACACAGTACCGTGTAACGGCTGTTATCACGGCCACAGTGAAGCTATCTGTGTGTGACTCTGTAAGAATAAGTCGAGGACATGTTCCGTTCTTACAGACATCCACCTTGTAGTTTTGTCTGGTTTTCAAACAGTTAAGTATATTTGCTGTTTGATCACATTCAAAACTATAGAGAGACAGCGTGTGTCAGTCCGTATACTTAAAAAACATGGAGCTTGACAAATTTACGGACACCGGACAGCGGTGTACGTGCACGCTCCTCTCTCAGTACCGTGTAACGGCTGTTATCACGGCCACAGTGAAGCTATCTGTGTGTGACTCTGTAAGGATAAGTCGAGGACTTGTTCCGTTCTTACAGACCTACACTCTAGGGAGATTCCTATTCTGCCCAATTCTATATACACCTTGTAGTTTGTCATACACTAGCCAATTTCTGCCTGTGACAAAACGGTGTGATATTCACTGGGCCTCACACAATCCAACAGTGTCCACAAGTGTGCTCAGAAATTCTACATCTCCCCTGTCCTATAGTGACATTTTTCACACCTGCGACATTGAGACTGTGACATAGCGGTGTGATATTCACTGGGCCTCACACAATCCAACAGTGTCCACAAGTGTGTTCAGAAATTCTACATCTCC
The DNA here is from genome assembly GCF_039654945.1 of Dendrobates tinctorius. Lineage (NCBI taxonomy): Eukaryota > Metazoa > Chordata > Amphibia > Anura > Dendrobatidae > Dendrobates > Dendrobates tinctorius. The sequence continues at coordinate 19,397,275 of NW_027361732.1, forward strand.
CCTGTCCTATAGTGACATTTTTCACACCTGCGACTTTGAGAATGTGACATAGCGGTGTGATATTCACTGGGCCTCACACAATCCAACAGTGTCCACAAGTGTGTTCAGAAATTCTACATCTCCCCTGTCCTATAGTGACATTTTTCACACCTGCGACATTGAGACTGTGACATAGCGGTGTGATATTCACTGGGCCTCACACAATCCAACAGTGTCCACAAGTGTGTTCAGAAATTCTACATCTCCCCTGTCCTATAGTGACATTTTTCACACCTATGACATTGAGCCTGTGACATAGCGGTGTGATATTCACTGGGCCTCACACAATCCAACAGTGTCCACAAGTGTGTTCAGAAATTCTACATCTCCCCTGTCCTATAGTGACATTTTTCACACCTGCGACATTGAGCCTGTGACATAGCGGTGTGATATTCACTGGGCCTCACACAATCCAACAGTGTTCACAAGTGTGTTCAGAAATTCTACATCTCCCCTGTCCTATAGTGACATTTTTCACACCTGCGACATTGAGCCTGTGACATAGCGGTGTGATATTCACTGGGCCTCAAACAATCCAACAGTGTCCACAAGTGTGTTCAGAAATTCTACATCTCCCCTGTCCTATATACACCTTGTACCTTGTTTTACATTACTATATAGTTTGTGGAATTTTGTGTACATTTTTACCAAAAATGAGGAAGGCTGGTGGAAGAGGCCGTGGAATTGGGCGGGGGTTGCCAGCTGGTAATGATGGTGTTGGTGGTGGATCTGATGGTAGTGGCAAAAGCAAAATAGGACCGAATGCAGGAGGTGTTGAGCCTGCATCATCATCTGGCTCCACAAGGCCTCGAAGGCTTAGTTTTCTAGGAGTTGGCAAACCGCTTTTAAAGCCAGAGCTTCAGGAAAAAGTTTTGGCTTACATTGCTGACTCATCCTCCAGCTCTATCGCCTCCTCTTCTGAAGTTGTAAAAAATAAAAGCACTGAGTTGTCATTGGAGGCTCATGTTCATGAACCACACCTTTCCTTGTGTCCTTCACCCCAACCAAGATTGAAGGATGACGCAGTCCATACAACTGATTACTCCATGGAGCTGTTTTCACATACTATGCCTGGGTTATCAAGTGAAATGGTGAATTACCCAGGTCAAGATGAATATGACATGGAATGCACTGATGCACAGCCACTGATAGATGATTCTGCTGGTACATTCACTCAGAGCACTACATTGTCCTCGCAGTGTAATGAGCCAGATTCTGACCCTGATGAAACTCAGGTGCCCCTTCCTGCATAGTATACCACCATACACGGTGACACAGAAGAAGGTGCACATGACATTGAAGAGGAGGTGATGGATGACAAAGTTGTTGACCCAGATTGGCATCCATTGGGGGAAGAGGGTGCTGCTTCCAATTGCTCAGATGAGGAGGAGGAGCATCCACAGCAGACAACGACATCGCAACAGCTGTTATCTGGCAGGCCTGGAGCACTCCAAAGACAGGTTCCAAAAATCAAAAGAGTTGCTGGACAACTTGTCCAGACGTTCAAAATAGCACAGCGTGCTAGGCCACAAAATGTCTTCCAAAGTAGGAAGAGTGCAGTGTGGCACTTCTTTGAACAAGGATTTTGATGATCAGGCCAAGGTTATCTGTAAGAAGTGCGCAAAGACCTTTAGCCGAGGGAAAAATCTGAAAAATTTGAATACCAGTTGCATGCTTAGACATTTAACCAGCATGCACTTGCAAGCGTGGACACAACACCAAACCTCAAGTACCACATGTGCAACTGATCACAAAGAAGGTAGTCAGCAACGCTACATTGTTTCCCCCACTGTAAGCCCACCGGTTAGCACAGCAGCAAATGTTGAGGTGTCGTTGCAAGGCCAAAGCAGTCAGAGAATCCCACTGTTATATCAACGAAAGACTGAATCTAGGCCATCAGAAAGAACACCAACTCCATCACCATCATCAACCCTCTCTCAGTCCGCCCTGTCCACCACTAGTTCCACCATATGCAGCTCTCAAGTCCAGCTCACCCTCCCAGAGACTATTAGTAGGTCAAGAAAGTACTCAGTCTCTCATCCGCGTACACTGGGTTTGAACGCCCACATTGCCAAACTAATCTCGTTAGAGATGATGCCCTATCGGTTGGTGGAAAGTGCAGCTTTCTGAGAAATCATGGCCTATGCAGTACCACTCTATGACCTACCCAGTTGCCACTTCTTCTCTCGTAAAGCCATCCCAGCCCTCCACCATCATGTGAAAGACCGCATTGTCCATGCACTCAAGCAGTCAGTGAGTGGAAAGGTGCACCTCACAACAGATGCATGGTCCAGTCGGCATGGCCAGGGCCGTTACGTGTCCATCACTGCGCACTGGGTTAATGTGGTGGATGCAGGGTCCACAGGGGACAGCGGTCGTGGGACAGTGCTGCCTAGCCCACGGTATAGGAAACAGTTGGCTATAGGAGTTTGACCCTCCTCCTCCTCCAGAAGCGAAAGCTCGTCCACAGAGCGCAGTCGTACGAGCACTCCATCTGCAGCTGCCACTGTTGCACACGAGGTGTCCCCCTATCGAGTAGCTAGTGGAAAGCGTCAGCAGGCAGTGTTGCAGATGATGTGTTTGGGTGACAGACACACCGGGGAGGTGCTGGCCGAGTACTTTCAGCGACAAACTGAGTCATGGCTGGGCAGTATACATCTTGAGGCAGGCAAGGTAGTTAGTGATAACGGCCGTAATTTTGTGGCAGCCATAGCCCTTTCAAAACTCAGCCACATACCTTGCTTGGCTCACACCTTGAACCTGGTGGTGCAGTGCTTCCTCAACAATTATCCAGAGTTAACAGCCCTGCTCCAGAAGGTGCGAAGACTGTGCGCACACATCCACCGGTCGCCTGTACACTCCATTCGCATGCAGAAGCTGCGATTGCTCCACTTCCCAACCACCGCCTCATTATCGACATTGCAACAAGGTGGAACTCCACCCTGCACATGGTTGAGCGGCTGTGCGAACAGAGGCAGGCCATAATGCATTTGTGGGAGGATACACGGCCAGGCATTTTGAGAGCAGACATGGAGTTGACAGGTGTGCAGTGGTCGAAGCTGAAAGACCTCTGTAAAGTCCTTCAGTGTTTTGAGGAATGCACATGGCTGGTAAGCGCAGACGACGCCATCCTAAGCATGAGCATCCCACTTATGCGTCTGCTCATGCAAACTTTGACGCACCTTAAGGTGCAGGCATCTGCAGCCAATGTTGACGAGGAGGAAGAGGAGGAGGGAATCCTTGATGACATTCAGCCATTGTCTGCTCAGGGACCTCTCCTGGATGAGGTGGAGGAAGAAGAGGAGGATGATGATGGGGATGATTACTTAGGGGAGGGGGATGCATCTCGTGGGGCAAGTGAAAATGTTGGCGTGGCAAGGTCTGGTACAGGGTTTGTGCGTGACTGGAGGGATGTGGATTTGCCAGAAAGTGCTCCTCCAACCAGCACTCGCAGTGCATCATTGACACTGGGAACATTGGCCCACATATCAGATTATGCCTTGCAGATCCTAAAAAGGGACCCCCGCATTGCCAAAATGATGAACGATGACGACTACTGGTTGGCCAGCATCCTGGATCCACGCTATAAAGGCAAATTACAAAACATCATGCCACAGGAGAACCTTGACCTAATATTGGCTAATAAACAAGCAACTCTGGTAAACCGGTTGGTTGAGGCATTCCCAGCACACAGCAGCGGTGATGGTTCTCACACGAGCCATACGGGCCGGGGGCAACTTGGCAGAGGTGTTCGTGGTGTACACAGCAGAAGTGGCGTTGGAGACAGGGGTTTCATGACAATGTTGTGGACTGATTTTTCAAGTACCGCTCACACAACTGGTAATACTGCATCGATGGAAAGTGACAGGAGACAGCAGTTGTCAACTATGGTTACAAACTACTTTTCCTCCCATATTGATGTTCTCCCGCATAGGTCATTCCCCTTTGACTATTGAGCTGCTAAACTGGACACCTGGCCTGAATTGGCACAATATGCCTTACAGGAACTTGCTTGCCCAGCTGCAAGTGTGCTATCGGAAAGAGTCTTCAGTGCAGCTGGATCAATCCTGACAGAAAAAAGGACCCGTCTGTCAACCCAAAAAGTGGATGATCTAACCTTCATTAAAATGAACCATGCATGGGTTTCCAAGGATATTGTCCCACCTTCCCTTGATGACACATAGGTTGCCAGAAAAATGGCGTGCCTTGGTCCTCCTCCTATTCCGCGAACTTGAAATTTCACCTTTTGCAGCAGCTGAATGTCCCACATCAACATATGCCACTTTGTAAACCGCCCTAACTGGGCTGCCCCCCCATGGCCAGGGTCACCACCTAGCGCACGAAACCGTGCGAGTGCCGTTGCCCTGGACAGGTGGGTAGGCCGACTCTTGGGGGCGGGCACTGGCACAGGGTCTCTCATAGTGCAATCAAGTGTCTCTGACGGTGGTGGTGCACACCCGCCGTCAAACACACCGCCGTACTATGAGGGGCCCAGTGCCAGTACCGACGCCCACGAGTGTGCCCCCTTGCTTGGGCAGGGCCCCAGCATTTGCAATGTTTACCTCTCCCTGCTCCTCCGCTGTGTAGTCTGGGCTGTCAAATCCTTCACTGGGAGTGCCACTACAAATTGATTGAACTGAAAGATGATGGTTAAGAAGTAGCTATGCCCTGTCCTGCTGGCCGGGCTCTAGCTCCAGATGATCAATGGCTTCCATTTCTTATGGACGTCGACTCACAATGACATGCAGTGGTAGTTTATCATCAGCTTTCACAGTTTTCCTACTCACAAACGTGTGACATTCCGGCGCACATTTTAAAATGTGCCCTCTCTTGCCAATGAAATAGAATCGCCTACGGCCTGTGGCTTCTTTCTTTTGCACTCCAAAGTTACGTGACAGATCATGATAGCCAGTGAGCACCATGTTTACATCGCTCCCTGTGATAAAAATTTGATTGAGATGACTAACAGTGATGGAATCAACGGAAGTGCGATACAGCAAGACTTTATTCACAAAAAAATGTTTGCACTGTCTCAACACACAAATTAATTGAGGGTCAGCATCGCCTATGAGAATTGTGATGGAAGTTTTCCCGTGAATAGTAATTCCTAGATTTCTGCAATCACTAGCCTTTATGTCAGTAATTGTATGCATCTCATTTCCTATTGCGGAGAGGCTGGACTGTATTACTGAGACAAATATATATGAAGATTTAAACATAACACCAAAAGTATATACAGTAGTTGTGTACGCCTCAAATGCATTTCCTTTTTTCCACTTTTTAGATTGCTGTGTAATCCATACTGAGAACACAGAGATTTTACATGTTTAAACTATGCTATATATACCTGCTATCCAGTGATAAAGTACCCTTTCTCAACTTTGTACAATCTGGTCAAATCCATACTGGGCCTGAGAACATCTGAGTCTGCCTCCTGATCTATAGACATATATTTTTAATGTGCAAACTAGGCTACATATATACGTGATATCCTGTGAAACTGTACCCTTTATCAACTTTCTACAATGTTGTTCAATCCATACTGGGCCTGAGAACGGCTGCCGAGCTGTTAAGCAAGCTACAGCATCTGTGGTTTGGACACGTAATTTTTTCAGGAATGACGGTTAGGCCTAACTCTGGAATTGCGGTTGACCTAAACTTACTGGGAAATCATCGTTCGCGGGGAATAATCTGAATCCCAGATCCCCTTCACTAACGGAGTTCAGCAGGTTATCTGCACCTGTAAGCGACAAAAGCTGGTCCTTTCAGTGTAGCTTGCATGCAGCCCTGGACATGTATGGGAATGCTAGACCTGTTATTGCTCGATCTCACGTGCCAGAGCCTCGCTTATCCCTCTAGTAAGCTTGACGCGTACTGCGGGGGCATGCCGGAGTCTCGGCTGTTAACGGAATAAAGCTGAGAAATCGGTAGCACGACTACAAACACACATACCACACCACACACAGAATCGACAAAGCTTTCAAAGTGTGCATCTTTTCTTTAGGTGTCATGGTTGTGGTTTCCCGGGTGGAGTCCAATTAAGCCACAGGCTCCACTCCAGGTGGTGCCCTTTTGGACATTCCTTTAAGGTTCAGCTTTGCAATCATACTTCCCCCGGAAACCAAAAACTTTGCCTTCATGGACGCTGTTTGGAGGTTTGTGGGAATAACGCCGCCCGATCAGCAGTCGGCATATGGGTCGCCCTCCGAGGGCTGTGGGGTACTCGGTACCGGGTCGGTGTCAGTGGGATGTGTCACAGCAGCGGTGACCTGGACGGTGGCCCTGGGCGCCCATGTAAATGGTGTGGTATAATGGTAAAGAGTTTATATAGATAGTTTGACGCCACCTGTGTTGTTCGGCAACATAGATGTTAGGCCGACGCTGCATGCAGATCCTCTGGGACTGATGGTGTTGTGCAGCAAAGATGGTGAAGCTCCCCACAGGTGGAGCTGGAGTCCCAGGGAAGTGTAGATGTAGTGATGGGGGAAAGGCACAGGCGGTGTAGGTGCTGGTACCCAGATGTAGCGGTGCTAGAATAACTGTAGGACACCAGAGCGTGCAGTTCCAAAGCTTTACTCACAGTCTGCAGGTTACACAGATGCCTGCCTCTGTGCTGTGTTCTCCGGGTCAGGACCTCAGCCAACCTCCGGGTTCAAAATGGAAAGCTCCCTTCCAACACTCCGCCAACATGTACGTTCCTGAACGTCTCCTTTTTAGCGCTTGTGGGAGAAGCACTCACAGGACCGTGGTTCACTGAAGTGCCTCCTGTCTAACAGATGTTCCTCAGACTTTACTTGCATGGCAGACAGCTGTAGCCTTTTCCTTCTGGCTCCCACACGTCGATGCTGGGGCCTCTGAGCCTTAGTTGGGTACAGAGCATTTATAGCTGCTACTTCCCCCGGTTTCTGCTGCAGGAACGTCAGTGTCCCTACAAACTCGGAGACCGGAATCGGGACCATGCGCTCCAGCTAGGAGTGAGCCTTAACTCTGCTCATCCTCCAGCTCCCATTCTCATGTCCACACACTTCCCCTTCCCTGCACAGAGTGCCCTAACTTACCTCCTCCCGACCACAGAGAGCAGCTCCTCAGCAGTCAGGTTCAGAGGTCTCCCTGCTAGCCTGGAGTGGGAAATGTGTTGTGTGTTGGTTTCACTGGTAGAGAGATCCTCCGTTGCTCCCAAGCTTGACAACACACTCCCTAGGAGGAAGTTAAAGCCACAGTGGCGACCGTACTCTTGGGGACGCCACAAGTGCACTGAGGCCCAGCCACTGCTGGATGATGCTGCTGGTACATTGACCCAGACCACTACATTCCCCTCGCACTCTACACTGCCAGAATCTGACCCAGAGGAAACTCAGGTTCCCCTTCCCACAAACTATACCACCTTACACGGTGACAAAGAGGAAGGTGCAGATGAAAGTGCAGGTTCCTTGAGCAGGTGGGGGGGCATACTCATGGGCGATGGCACTGGCACAGGGCACCGCATAGTACGCAAAAGTGTCTCTGCCGGTGGGAGGGCCTAAACAGCCAAGTGCAGTGAGATGGAAGATGGGGACGACAAGGAAATCAGAGTAGTGCAGGGATTCCCTAGCAAGGAGACTTATGTAATTGTTTTCAATGTTGGGACAGCAATTTTTGGGGAGCACTATACTCTGTTGAATGATATATGGGGCCCACCATACACTGGAGCATTCCAAAGGTGGACATCAGACACTGGAGCAGCATTTACAGGGCCCATTATACACTAGAGCAGTAGAAATGGGGCCCATTACATATGGAGCATTATTTGGGCCCATAAGACAGTGGAGCTTCATCCATTGGGACCAACATATACTATAGCATTATGTGGAGCTCATCATATATGGTTTGAAACATTATATGGGATCAATGATTCCATATGGAGAAATATATGGGCCTCATTACTCTGTATAGTGCACTAAACGCTGGCCATAATATTGTATGGAGTTTTATACTGTCCTTTTTTGGAGGTATTGGAGAATTTAAAATGGATATCAGTCATGAGATGTAAGAAGTGAAGTATTTTTCATTGTACTATACTGCTATTTCTCTGCAGTATCGGAGCATCATGAGTTGTGGTATGTGTTAAAGGGGCGCTCTTTGGCCCTGGGCCCACGAAAACCTGGAGCCAGCCCTACCCCCCCACAACTGTAGCCAAATAACCCCCATTTTTCAGTGCGTTACTAGTATTATGAAGTAAATTAAGGTTGACAAGCTTAAGTAATAAGAATTGATGCTTTTGGCATTCAAATGGGCACTGTAGGTGTGTTTCCTGTCCTCCTCTCACTGCCGACTTTAATTCCCCATTGACTTACATTGGGTTTCGTGTTTCGGTCGGACCCCTGACTTTTCCCTATAGTCGGCCCATTTTGCTCGACCCGACTTTTGGAAAAGTCGGGTTTCATGAAACGAAACTCGACCCTAAAAAAACAAAAGTCGCTCAACTCTAGTGTTTTGCACCTCTGTCTAAGGGTGCTTTCACACTGCATTCAGGCACCTGTTCAGTGGCTCACATTGGAGCTTACAGCCGAGCCCCCCTCAAAATGTGATTCAGACGTATGGTATGACGGGACAATATACTACAGTGCTGTGCAAATTAATTGGGACAAAGCATTTTTTTAAAGTAAAATCGTAGGTTGGTTACCAGTCAGTGATTCAAACCAGTTTTAACTGCTTTGAACAGGCACTCACACCTGTTCAAAGCAGTTAAAACTGGTTTGAATCAGCAATTTTACTTAAAAAAATGCCTTGTCCCAATTAATTTGCACAGCACTATATAATGGTGCAGACAGAGTGAATGTGCAACTCTGATGTGAATCATTTTGGGATTGTATGCCTACTGGAGGCGGACGCTCAAACGTGATAGACTACATCTGGTGTCCACCTCCAGCTTGTGTATATGCCCAAAAATGATGCACAGCAGGGCACATATTCCCTCTATTGGCACTTATAGACTGTGGCCCCATCTGCACATACGTCAGAATCCAGTTTTGCAGGGTATTCGGACGTAAGTCTGACTGGGAAACTGAATGGGTGCCTAAATATAGTGTGAAAACACTCATAGGGTCCTGTTTCACTTAGCGACGCACCAGCGATCCCGACAACGATACGACCTGGTAGGGATCGCTGGTGCATTGCTAAATGATCTATAGTAAGCTGCCAAACAGGCAGATCTCTTCAGCAACGCAGCATCGATCCAGTGATCAAATAGCAATGTGCCCTGTCCATCGGGACGCCGACGACCAAAAAATGGACCAGGACATTCCTGCATGATCAGCGATATCCAGCAGGGGGGCCGGTTGCTGCTGCGTGTCACATGTAGTGAGATCATAGGCGAGATCGCTGTTGCGTCACAAAATCGGTGACGCATTAGCGATCTCGCTATGTGAGACGGGGCCTTTACTCTCTTCAAGGAGGAGACTGCTGTGATCCTGGAGGTCAAAGATATCTAAAACTGAACTCCTTGTGTTTCCTCTCTCCATGGGACCCTTGCTCTTCTTGTTATCTGTGTTATGTATGTATGAGCAGTTAATCCTGAATGCTATCTCTGTGTTTTCAACTCTGCAAGCTTATATCTGGTAACCAGCTTTTCTAATCTCTGCTCTGAATCCATTCCTGTGTCTCCATTCAATGTCAGCAAGCAGTTAATCCTGAATGCTATCTCTGTGTTTTCAACTCTGCAAGCTTATATCTGGTATAGAGTTTTTTTTCAACTTAAGGGGGTTTTACTCTAAGCGATATCGCTAGCAATATCGCTAAAACGTCACTGATTTTGTGACGTTATAGCGATATTGCTAGCGATATCACTATGTGTGATACTTACCAGCGACCGGCTCCCCCGCTGTCCATCGCTGATCGCGCGAGAATGTCCGGCTCCATTTCTCGTCGGGCGCTTCCTGCTGAGACTTCCTGCTGTGACGACGAGCGACGCGTGGAGGCGGGCGGGAGGACGTCAGGATCGCTGTGTGTGAATGGTAAGTATCGTACGCTGCGTCGCTGCTGCATCGCTGTGAGATCTTCCTGTGTGGAAGCTCACTAGCGATCATTTAGCGATGCACCAGCGATCCTGACCGGGTCGGATCGCTGGTCGGATCGCTGGTGCATCGCTAAATGTAAAAGGGCCCTTACTCTGCTTGTCCCCTTATGTTGTGAGGTCAAGAAACTTTTCAAAGTGCTTTATGATCCATGTAGTGCTGGACATGTGTTTATTTGACCACAACATTTTATTGGGTCCTGGTGTCTCAATTTAGTGTGATTGATTAACGAGAAGAGAGAGCCAACCAAAAAAAAAAAAAACTTAGCCTTAACCTCCTATATATTCAGACCTAGCTAGGGGGAGCATTTATGCAGGGGGCATTTATGCACATGTAATCGAAGTACATGTATCAAAGTACTATTGGCAGTTATAACATGGCAGTTAGACAGGGCAGCAGACAGGTAAGACATTTATATACATCTACTCCCTGTACATTTGGAGTACAACAAATATATACCATATGCATTTGTCTAATTTATATCCTGGGCGCTGCATTCACACACATCCACTGCCCTGGCATTAACTCTCTACACTCCATCCATATTGGCCCCTCGCTTCTTTCCTCTCCTATGTATAGCACTCACGCTCTTTTCACATTGTTAAATTGCACAGATCCAGTCAGTCCCACCATTCAACATCAGAGACGCTCTCACAAATCACTTAACCATCTGCTCACTCTTTCTATCCTCCTTCTCCTAGTCGCAGGAGACATTGCTCCCAACCCTGGTCCCCCATGTTATAGAAAGTCAAACCCCCCAACTGCTACAATTAGAAACCCCTCTAATCTGATTAATATTCCCTGCCTGCCATCTGTCTCTCTTAGTTGTGCACTTTGGAATTCTCGCTCAGTGTGTAACAAACTATCCTTTATCCATGACTTCTTCCTTTCTAATTCTCTTAACCTCCTGGCACTTACTGAAACCTGGATCCAGCAGTCAGACACTACCGCTGCTGCTGCACTTTCATACGGGGGGCTACACTTCTCTCATACCCCAAGATCAGACAATAGAGCAGGTGGAGGCGTTGGTCTGCTCCTATCTCCAAAATGTACATTTCAAGTTATCCCACAACTACCCTCACTAGTCTTCCCTTCTTTTGAGGTCCATGCCGTCAGACTCTACACCCCCTTCTCCATGCGAGTGGCGGTGGTGTATCGTCCTCCCGGCCCCTCCCATCAGTTCCTGGATCATTTTGCCACTTGGCATCCACATTTTCTCTCCTGTGACATCCCTACCCTCATCATGGGAGATTTCAACATCCCCATTGCTCTTCCCCTCTCACCATCTGCCACTCACCTTTTATCTCTAACCTCCTCATTTGGCCTTTCGCAGCTTACTAATTCTCCAACGCATGAAGACGGAAACTCCCTCGACTTGGTCTTCTCTCGGCTTTGTGCAGTGGATGATTTTGCAAACTCCCCTCTCCCGCTCTCTGACCACAATCTTCTTTCATTCTCTATCAAGAACTGCCAGGCTGCTCAGGTCACCCCCACTGTCCAGACGTATAGAAACATACAGGCCATTAACACCCAGAAACTTATGAAGAACTTGCAGTCTTCATTGGCCCCTATCTCCTCCCTCTCATGTCCTGATTCTGCACTGAAGCATTACAATGAAACACTTCAAAGTGCCCTGGATGAATTTGCACCCCCTATAAATAGAACACCACAACGCAGATGGCGACAACCCTGGCACACGGTGCAAACACGTTTCCTGCAGCGGTGCTCCAGGTGTGCCGAACGTCTGTGGAGAAAATCCAATCTACACGAAGATTTCATCCATTTTAAGTTTATGCTTAGAACATACAACACTGCCCTTCACCTCTCCAAACAAACCTATTTCAACACCCTCATCACCTCACTGTCAAATAACCCGAAACGTCTCTTTGACACTTTTCATTCTCTACTCAATCCAAGAGTACAGGCCCCAACCACAGAGCTCAGAGCTGACAATCTGGCCAATTACTTCAAAGAAAAAATTGACCAGATTCGACAGGAAATTATCTCCCAATCACCTCATACCATGCACTGTCCTCCTTCCCCCACTGCATCTAGCTCACTCTCTGATTTTGAACCAGTCACAGAAGAAGAAGTAAGCAGGCTCCTTGCATCTTCTCGCCCAACTACTTGCACCAGTGACCCATTTCCATCACATCTCCTCCAGTCCCTTTCCCCTGCTGTCACCCCTCACCTAACTAAAATATTTAACCTCTCTCTCTCTTCTGGTATTTTTCCCTCCTCATTTAAGCATGCCATCATACATCCACTACTTAAAAAACCATCCCTCGACCAAAACTGTGCCACTAACTATAGACCTGTCTCTAATCTTCCCTTCATCTCTAAACTCCTGGAACGCCTGGTCCACTCCCGTCTTATCCGCTATCTCTCACTGCCCTCACTAAAATCTCTAATGATCTACTAACAGCTAAATCAAATGGTCATTACTCCATGCTAATTCTCTTGGATCTCTCTGCAGCATTCGACACTCCATTGGCCTCAAGGCCTCTTCCATCCTCTTCCATCCTCTTCCAGCCTCTTCCATCCTCCCAGTGGATGGCCATGGAACAAGGAGGTGGAATAAGATTCTGCAGGTGAACAACTGGCTACGTCGATGGTGCCGTCAGCAACGATTTGGATTTCTGGATCACGGAGTGAACTACTTATACGATGGACTACTTGCTAGAGATGGGGTGCACCTTACGAAGACTGGAAAGCAGGTATTTGGAAGTCGCCTTGCTACACTTGTAAGGAGAGCTTTAAACTAGAACAACATGGGAAGGGAAGCAAAAGACCAGAAAAAGCCATACACCTGACAAATGCTACTGAGAACTCTGCTATTAGAAGTGGAAAGGAAGAACAAAGACGAAAGAATCTAATTAAAAAAAATATTGGAGAAAGAGAAACCAATCACAAACTAAAATGTTTCTATACTAATGCACAAAGCATGGGCAACAAACAAGGAGAATTGGAACTACTAACACAGGAAAAGAAATATGATGTCATTGGAATCACTGAAACTTGGTGGGACAATACACATGATTGGAATACAAGACTAGAAGGATACAAGTTATTTGCAAGAAACAGACTTGATAAACGAGGAGGGGGTGTCGCATTGTATGTTAGAAATGCGTATATCTGCACAGAGATTGAAGCTTCAGAGACTGGGAGTTCTGTGGAAACTGTTTGGGTAAGAATACAAGGACAGAACAATGGAAAGGACACCATTGTAGGCATTTACTACAGGCCGCCTGTGCAAGCTGAAGATATGGATGAACTCTTTATGCATCAAATGGCCAAGTTCTCCAAAAAATATGACATAGTTGTCATGGGAGATTTCAACTATCCAGACATTTGTTGGGAATCTCTCTCAGGCAAAACTAACAGGTCAAGGAAATTCTTATCCTCTCTTGCTGACAACTTTATCTTCCAAAAGGTAAAGGAGAAAACAAGGGGAACTGCTACCTTGGATCTAATCCTTATAAACAGGGAGGAAATGGTTGAGGAGGTAAAAGTGGCTGGGACCCTAGGAGGTAGCGACCATGCTATTTTAGAATTTTGGATAACTAGAGGCGGAAGACCTGTGAAGACTCAGACGTCAAGGTTAGATTTCAGAAAGGCAGATTTTAAGGGATTCAGAAAGAGAATTGGAGGGATCCAATGGCTGGATATCCTTAAAGACAAAAATGTCCAGGAAGGATGGGAAATCTTGAAAAATGAAATTCTCAAAGCACAGTTGTTAACAATTCCGAAAAGAGGGAAGAATAGGAAGCATTTAAGGAAACCAGGATGGATTAACACAGAACTTAAGCACATGCTAAAAAGGAAGCAAAAAATGTTTATAAAATGGAAAGAAGGAGGCATATCTAAAGAAGAATATAATGCTGTCTGCAGAACCTGCAAGGCACAAATCAGATTATCTAAAGCTGAAAATGAATTGAGGCTTGCAAGAGATGTCAAAAGCAATAATAAAGGATTTTGGGGATATGTCAAAAGTAAAAGAAAAGTCAAAGATGCTATAGGATTTTTACAGGATGAAAATGATGAAATGGTAAGACAGGATGTTGAGAAGGCTGAACTTTTAAATTCCTATTTTGCATCTGTTTTCTCTCAGAAAGGAAATGTAACATCAACTGTTATTCACTGTCCTATTAAGGGAATAGAAGAATCCAGGATATCTATAAACAGAAAGATAGTGAGGAAACACTTAGCTAACCTAAATGTATTCAAGTCTCCAGGTCCAGATGAATTACACCCCAGAGTACTGAAGGAGATAGCAGAAGAAATTTTTGAACCCCTCTCCATAATCTTTGAAAATTCTTGGAGAACAGGAGAAGTGCCAGAAGACTGGAGAAGAGCAAATGTTGTTCCTATCTTCAAAAAGGGGAAGAAGGTGGACCCAGGCAACTATAGGCCGGTGAGTCTGACTTCTATACCAGGAAAGATCTTTGAACAAATTATTAAACAACATGTATGTCAATACCTGGATAAGAATGAAGTGATTAACCAAAGTCAGCATGGGTTTGTAACTAATAAGTCATGTCAGACTAATTTAATTTCCTTCTATGATGGTATTACTGATTGGGTGGATCAAGGAAATGCTGTAGATATAGTATATCTTGACTTCAGCAAAGCATTTGACAAAGTCTCTCATACAATCCTTATTGAAAAAATGACTAAGTATGGAATGGACAAGGCAACTGTTAGGTGGATTCATAACTGGCTTAGTGATCGGACCCAAAGAGTGGTCGTAAATGGCTGCACATCCAGTTGGAAGAATGTCTCAAGTGGGGTACCACAGGGCTCTGTCCTGGGCCCTGTATTGTTCAACATCTTTATCAACGATTTAGATGAAGGAATTGAGGGTAAACTGATTAAATTTGCTGATGACACAAAGCTAGGAGGGATAGCTAATACTAGAGAAGAGAGAGAGAGGATTCAAAAAGATTTAAATAAACTGGAGAAGTGGGCAGCAACTAACAGAATGGTTTTTAACAGGGAGAAATGCAAAGTACTACATCTGGGCAATAAAAATGAAAAAAGCATATATAGAATGGGAGGAATAGGGCTAAGTGACAGCACATGTGAAAAAGACTTGGGTATACTAATAGATCGCAGACTGAATATGAGTCAACAGTGTGATGCAGCAGCAAAAAAGGCAAATGCAATTCTAGGATGTATTAACAGAAGCATACAGTCTAGATCACGTGAAGTAATTATTTCCCTCTACTCCTCTTTGGTCAGACCTCATCTGGAATATTGTGTCCAATTTTGGGCACCACATTTTAAAAAAGACATCAACAAACTGGAGCAAGTTCAGAAAAGAGCGACCAGAATGGTGACCGGTCTGCAAACCCTGTCTTATGAGGAAAGGTTGCAGGATTTGGGAATGTTTAGTTTGCAAAAGAGAAGACTGAGAGGAGACTTAATAGCTGTCTACAAATATCTAAAGGGCTGTCACATTGTAGAAGGATCAACTTTATTCTCATTTGCACAAGGAAAGACTAGAAGCAATGGGATGAAACTGAATGGGAGGAGACACAGATTAGATATTAGAAAAAACTTTTTGACAGTTAGAGTGATCAATGAGTGGAACAGGCTGCCACGAGAAGTGGTGAGTTCTCCTTCAATGGAAGTCTTCAAACAGAGGCTGGACAGACATCTAACTGGGATGATTTAGCGAATCCTGCTTTGAGCAGGGGGTTGGACCAGATGGCCCAGGAGGTCCCTTCCAAGTCTACGATTCTATGATTCTATGATTCTAAGGACACCGTTCTCTCCTGGTTCTCCTCCTATCTCTCTGACCGCTCCTTTACTGTATCTTTTGCCGGTTCCTCCTCCTCTCACCTTCCCCTTCCTGTTGGGGTCCCCCAAGGATCGGTTTTAGGCCCCCTCCTCTTCTCCTTGTACACTGCCCCTATTGGTCAAACAATCAATAGATTTGGGTTCCAGTACCATCTCTATGCTGATGACACCCAATTATACGCTTCTTCTCCTGACATCACGCCAGCCTTTCTAGAAAACACCAGTGATTGTCTAAACGCTGTGTCTAATATCATGTCCTCACTATATCTGAAACTGAACCTGTCAAAAACTGAACTCCTGGTGTTTCCTCCCTCTACTAATGTACCTATACCCGACATTGCTATTTCTGTGGGTGGCTCCACTATTACTCCCCAGCAACATGCCCGCTGTCTTGTGGTCATACTTGATTCCGAGCTTTCCTTTGCCCCCCACATTCGATCACTGGCTCGCTCTTGTCATCTGCACCTCAAAAACATTTCTAGAATTCGACCTTTTCTTACTTTTGACTCTGCAAAAACTCTTACTGTTTCTCTTATTCATTCTCGCCTCAACTATTTTAACTCTCTTCTAATCGGTCTCCCTTTTACCAAACTCTCCCCTCTCCAATCTGTCTTGAATGCTGCAGCCAGGATCATATTCCTCACCAATCGTTACACCGATGCCTCTACCTTGTGCCAGTCATTACACTGGCTACCCATCCACTCCAGAATTCAGTATAAACTTATTACCCTCACCCACAAAGCCCTCCATGGCTCAGCACCACCCTACATCTCCTCCCTTGTTTCAGTATACCACCCTACCCGCACCCTCTGTTCTGCTGATGACCTGAGGTTAGTATCCTCAATAGTCAGAACCTCCCACTCCCGTCTTCAAGACTTTACACGTGCCGCGCCAATTCTTTGGAATGCACTTCCCAGGTCAATACGATTAGTCCCCAATCCCCACAATTTTAAGCGTGCCCTGAAAACACATTTATTCAGACTGGCCTATCGCCTCAACACATTAACCTAATCTATCCCTGTGTGGCAGAGCCAAAAGTTTTACCATAACCAGATTTCCCGCATCATGTTCCCACATGCTTTATGCATCCATTAGCCCTCTGCATCTGTACTGTTACACACTTAACATTATGGCTGGTCCATACAATCAGGGCAACTGTTACCACCCACCTTTCGTGTCTACCTCTTTCCTCCTAGACTGTAAGCTTGCGAGCAGGGCCCTCATTCCTCTTGGTATTTGTTATAATCTACTGTATGTGATTATTGTTATGCTGTAATGTCTATTGTCTGTACAAATCCCCTCTGAAATGTAAAGTGCTGCAGAATATGTCGGCGCTATAGAAATAAAATTTATTATTATTATTATTATTATGTGTTTTTCTGTAATGTCTTTATTGTCTGTACTAGTCACCACTAAAAAGTAAAGTGCTGAGGAATATGTTGGCGCTATAGAAATAAAAAACATTATTATTATACCTATGAAATGATTAGAATTAGCATCAGATGCTTTGCCTTTTTTAATGGGGTATACACAGTTACACAATAAGGGATCATTTATGGGTGGGAAGACATGGTATAGCTGGAAGAGACACTTAACTAATGAACATTAGATCAGATATGGCTAGGCTTTGCTATGAACAACAGGTGACAAAAGGGAAGGCTGGAGATTATCCATGTGTCTAGGTGTGAACTCAATCACTTCCCAACCCCTCAACTACTCAAATGTCACATTTGGTTTTATTTGGAAAGGCACCAAAAGCAGCAAGTGTCCTTGTTGCCAACTAAAAACAACTGTATATGAGTATTCGTTCTGTTTAGAAAATGACATTCCTAATATGTTTTTGCACCAAGTCAAATAGCTCAGGAATTATGTTTTCTTTAGTTTGTTAAAAAGTAAAGAATAATATATACCCCATGATCAGTAAATAAATGAGTACCTTAGCGTCTGTGTAATCATTTTTTTTCAAAGTAATGGAGTAAATAAACAACATCAAATGCTGAAAAATAAATATATTGATCACTATTTAGCATTCCATCATTTAAAGTAGACAGTGTGTGAAATTGCTGCATCCAATCAGTGTCTACAGTGGCAATAGTCATGTGCTGATCACTTGAAAACAAAGAAAAGGGGTTAACTGAAGCTTTTGCGTTGCATAGGCAAATTAGGATCACTAAGAATTCTGCTTGCTTTTCTATTGATTTATTTTCTTTTAGAAACTGAATCCCTAAGAGATTTGGCAACACGTTAAAAAGAACACCACTCTGCCTCCTCACATGTCTTCAACATCTCCATCTCATCTCAAACCCAGTCCCGGTGCTTACTTCAAGCTGGGGCTTCCGGCTCAAGAAGGCCTCGAGTTCACTTTCCATGCTCTGGAGTCCAAAGGCATAATTAGGGACATTACACTAGTGGAGAAAAAAGAATAGAAAATACTGCAAAGAAAGAATGCTTTAAATAATGGAATTATTAATAGTGTATTTCTATCAATTAAAAAGGTGCAAAGTGAATGAACAAAAGAGAAATCTACTGTAATTGTTTGTTGTGACCACCTCTTGCTTTCAAAATTGTATTCATTCTTGTAGGTACACTTGCAGGAGGCAGGGACGGTTTTAGACAAAATGGGGCCTGTGAGGTAGCGCTGTCATTTACTTAGTGGATTCTCGCTTGCAGGGAACAAAAAACAGTTCCGGCACAGATTTTCCATCAAATCATGCAGTCCTTGCGGTTTATTCACGCCTCATAAACCACAGCAGCAACAGAAAGTTCACTTAATAGCATTACCAGCATAGCGTCCATTATAATGCTTCACTCTTATTATCAATGTCCAGTACGCAGGCTCTCTTAGCCTCACAATTATCTCACCCACGTCAGGGTTCCTCATGTGGCTGCAGCATTCCGCACACGTTCGTTCCCTCCAGGGAACTCTCAGGCACACATCGCCATCGCTCCCAGCCACTTCACACGTGCTGTCTGGGAGGAACTCCATCTCTGCAGGATCTTCCACACTGGACCAGCCAGGTCCCAGCATTCACCACATGTGACCTACCCTGGCCACATTATATGGTCTATAGCCACGCCCACCGAGTCACGTGACTCTAACCTTATCACAGGTCCTTCACACACTTACATAGCTTTTTAATACAGGCGTTTTCAGACACACCCCTGGGTGGGTTTGTAGGTAACTGGCCCACCCAACTCCCAAGTTACCTGGAGACTTCTCCCTTATACCTTGAAATAACACAGCAGCAATATCATTGCTGATCAATACGCATAACTACTGTAAGTCTCCATCTCAAAGCCACCCACTTTGAGATACAAAACCATCCTTCTGGATTCTGCCAGACATCCTTTCTCTTGGAACCTCCACACAGTGCTCCCTAGCGGACATAGTGGTTACTACACCACAGGCCCTAGGCAAAAGTTTTAAGAGGGGCCCCAAATGCTAACATTGTAAAATCATACATTTAGGTTACATTACATGAACAGTTGGCAGAAGGGCCTGGAGCCAGTGCTGGCACTGTGACCCCCATATTCAGGGGCCTTGTATCGGCCAACGAGTTTGCCACTATTAGCATTACACAGGAGTGTTGCGAGGGTCAGAAAAGATTGGGGAGCCCAAGCCCCAAAGACAAAGAGTTGTCCCCCAACCCCCTCTTACTTTTTTAACACTGCAGATAACATTGCAGGGCTCCCAACCATCCTGGATCCAGCAGGACAGTCCAGATTTTGACACTCCCACCTGCGGGATTGTAGTTTTCCCGCACTGCAAATCAGTCGTCACGTCCACCTCCACGTCATTTCAGAAGGGACTATGTACCGATCGCTATACAATTCCCTCTATGCACAGCACACTCCAGAAAAGAAGCCCTCCCCGGCTCACTTGACCAGTCACATGACTGTGACCTTATCCTATGTAACACCAGAGAGAGCAGTAATAACTCTCTGAGAACAGATAATGTAGTAGATGTCACCTGCAGTCCTATGTAACACCACAGATAGTCTTACTCTGAAACGCTATGGCTATGTTCACATGCTTTTTTTTCAGTATCCAAAACCTGTTCTATTGGCAGTAAAAATGTTGCGTTCAAAACACCTGTTTTTCAGCTTGTTTTCTGGTGTGCTTTACACTTTTTTCAGCTTTTTTTTAAAGGGAGGATGTTTGCTTTTTCTACAGTATGTTTAAGGCCACGTTCACACGTTGAATATTCAGTCAGTATTTCACATCAGTATGTGCAAGTCAAATCCAGGAGGGTGTTAAATCCAGAAGTGGTGACGTGTTTCTACTATACTTTTCCGCTGATTGTTCCACTGCTGTTTCTGCATTACATATACTGATGTGAAATACTGACCAAATACTAAACATGTAAACGACACTTAATAGTTTTAATTCACCATAACCACTTAAAAAATTGCAGTGAAAAATGCCGTTACAATATCTGCAGCTTTCTTTTTGATATTCTTTCATTGCTTTCTAAGGGTGAAAACACACTGAATGAAGTGTGAGATTTAAAAAGTTCAGAAATTCAGTCAGAAAAAAAACAAGCGTATGCAGGAGATTTCGGAAATCTCATATGTTTTGCTGGCACTTTAAAAAGCAGCTTTTGGCCACATTCATATGTAGAATTTTTGCAGCTTTTTCTTCTGCAAATAAGAAGTTTACAGCATTTTACAGCACAAGCAATAGTGAGATTTTCAGAAATCTCCTGCACACCCTTTTATTTTCTCCTGACTGAATTTCACAACTGCAGCGTTTTTTAAATCTGCAGCGTGTCACTTCTTTTAGCAATTTTTTTCACCCGTAGAAAACAATTAAAAAGTTTTAGAAAAGCTACAAATGTCGCCGCGTTGTTTTTCGCTGTGTTTTTGGTGAATAAAACGAACTTTATTAAACAAGTACTGTAGACAAAATGCATACTATACGAAAAAAAAAAAAAAAAACAGCAAAAGCTCTAAGGGTATGTGTGTCCACGGTCAGTAAACTCTGGATGCTGCATACATCCACAGCATCCAACCCACAGCGGCCAGATGTTACAGCATAGTGGATGGGATGAACACATGTGGAATCACCTGCGTGAGATGGCAGCACTTTAGATGGAGCACATGTCTGCTGCGTCCAAAGTGCTGCCATTTCCGGATCGTCTGCACATACCCTAAAAGTGGGTGTTTTGAAAGCAGTGTTTTTACTGCCAAGAGAGCAGGCTTTGGCAGCAAAAAAAAAAAATGCACCAAAAAACGCTGATTCAAATGCACACCTGTACTATATATGTATGGTTTACCCTTATTATTTCACATGGGAATTCATTTATTTCTATATAATCCCCTGATTCAGCAGACAATATCCCTGTCTTGTGTCATCCAGACAGAAGTGACAGGAGGTCGCCCTGTCACATTACAATCACTGATTAGTGACTGTGGTCAGAGCTGATGCTGATTGCTGCTGTATGTGGCTGTGAAACCTGATCGTATAGCAATCAGCACAGAGCTCTGGGACCACAGTGAGTAAATCACTGTACTCTGACCTGTTATTGCTGCTTTTACCAGGTTCTGTGGCTTCACTTAGGCATATCCATTCTCAGGACAGTGCTAGGAGCATCCATGATCAGGACTCAGGAGGAGACATACAGAGCTGCAGGCATCTTCCTGGCTGTCACTGTGCTGTAATCATTCCATCCCCCTCACTCTCAACTTTTAACCTAACTGCAGGGAGAAAGAGACAGGGGGGCTCAAATGCCGTTGCAAGAGACAGTGAGACACTCTAAGACTTCAGAGCAATGCACAGCATTATTCACTGCTGTACACCCTCTGGGCACTTGATAAATGGGCTGCAGATGCAGGGGCCCCCCTTTGTAGGTGGGGACCCCTGGCATCTGCCTGGTCTGCCTGTCCCAAACGCTGGCCCTGGCAGGAGGTTATTCCAAACATCTTGGTGAACCTACAACAAATCTTCTGTGGATGTAGACTTTTGAAAGTCCTTCTGTCTCTTCATATAATTCCACACCATCTCAATGATGTTTAGATCAGATCCTTGTGGGGGTCATATCATCACTTCCAGGACTCCTTGTTCTTTGTTATGCTGAAGACTGAACACTTGGGAAGCACTAACCATGATATAATAAGTTTCAGTGTAATATTCAACAAAAACATTTTACCGAGCGTAAAATACAGAAACTTGAACTTTATGAAAGCTGAATTCAAGCTTTGTTTTTAGACTAGGATCTTGTCCTGATAACTGGATACACCAAATATAAATGATGAGTGTTTAAAGATATATTACTAAAATTATTTATAAAGGTTATATTCTCTGGTAATAAAATGTCCAGAAATAAAAAGATAAAAAATAAAGACTGAACATTATTTCCAATCAGGAAACTTGCGTGTACAGGTGCATACTAAGAGTACCCATCTCTATACATAACTAGAAAATAAAGTTGCACTCTGTAGCGCTATAGCATGTAAACATAAAATATATAAAATTTGAATTTCATTACTGCTCAAGAAAAAGGAAAAAATGATGATACATAATTTGGCCAATTCATACATGCCCAGCAGCCATCCACAAGGTGATCTCTTTTTGTTGGGAACCTAGCCTAATGTAAATTCTCTCCTTGACAGAAGCCTACATTTATATGGGTAGGTAGGATCTGGCTGTAATTAAAGCTACCATGAGCAGATGGGTGGAGAGCTCAGAGAACCGTTTGGATAACCCAGATTGAGACAATCAAATTACCTGGCTATATATCTCAAAGTGCTCTGTTAGCTTCCTAAGCTTGCCGCTGCATATATTTTGGTGCCCACCAAAACTGGGGTGCAGCTGGTTGGGGAAGTTGGCCCTGGATGCCCTGAAGTCACAGTAGTTCTTATCGTTGGCTAGCCAGAGGAAGGGTGAGACTGTCATTTGCACTATATTGTGTCCTTGCTGGGAATGTAGTATATGTTCATAACAGTTGACCCAGAAAATTGTTACTAGAGCGTGGTGCCTCCTTCAAGTGTCATCTGAGTAGTGTTCTGCCCATGGAGAAGGCGTACAGGCATATAGTGGGATGAGCCCCTGCTCATGCGGTCTTTCTAAAGACATCCGGACTAGCTGACAAGAGTATCCACTGATCCTTGTGTCTCCACAGTGATCATAGCATTGTAATTATAGAAGAAAAAGAGAAGATTGAGATATGTGCTATTCATCCATGTTCACCAATGAACTTCCTGTGACAGGTATCATTCAGCAAGGCAAAAACCAAAGTTAACCATACACAAGATTGGATAATGTTTGATTTGGTACAGATATTTAAGAAAGGTAGTAAGGTGGATCCAGGCACCTACCGTGCGGTAAGTTTAACATAAGCGGTATGCAAAAATCTTGAAGGTATTGTAATAGTGATGACCTGCAAAATATATTGCAGATAAAAGTACAGTCACAGCCAAAAGTGTTGGCACCCTTGAAATAGTTCCAGAAAATGAAGAATTTCTCCCAGAAAATTATTGCAGTTACATGTGATTTGTTATACACGTTTATATCCTTTGTGTCCATTGGAGCAACACAAACAAAAAAACAGAGAAAAAAGACAAATTAGACATAATTTAACACAAAACCCCAAAAGTGAGCCTGACAAAATTGTTGGCACCCTCAACTTAATATGTAGCTGCACACTTTTTGGAATAAATAATTGCAATCAATCACCTCATATAACTGCTAACAAGCTTACACCTCTCAACTGGAATTTTTGACAGCTCTTTTTTGCAAACTGCCCCAGGCATTTCATATTTGAAGAGTGTCTTCACCCAGCAGCAATTTTAAGAACTATCCACATGTTTTCAATGGGATTAAGATCTGGGCTCATTGATGGTCACTTCTTGAAGTATGCTTGGGGTCTTTGTCCTGCTAGAAGGCCCATTACCTAGGATGCAAAACCAGCTTTCTGAGACTGGGCACTACATTCCAGCCCAAAATCATTTGGTAATCTTCAGATTTCATGATGCCTTTAACAAAGTCAAGGCGCCCAGTGCAAGAGGCAGCAAAACGAACCCAAAACATCTTTGAACCTCCACCATATTTGATTGTACTGTAGGTCTCATTCTGTTTTCAGTGAATAATAGAATGATTTGCTTTACCAAAAAGCTTTATCTTGACCTCATCTGTCCACTAGATAATTTTGGCTTAAGGGGCCTTTACAAGTAGCGATATCGCTAGCGATATCGCTATGTGTGATACTTACCTCCGACCGGCTCCCCCTCTGTCTGTCGCTGATCGCGCGAGATCATGCAGCTCCATGTCTCGTCGGGCGCTTCCTGCTGGGCTTCCTGCTGGTGCCGTCGAGCGACGCGTGGACGCGGGCAGGAGGACGTCAGAATCGCCGCGTCTGCAAGGTAAGTAACGACCGCTGCTGCGTCGCTACATCGCTGTGACATCTGCCTGTGTGGCAGCTCACTAGTGACCATTTAATGATGCGCCAGCGATCCTGACCGGGTCGTATCGTTGTCGGGATCGCTGGTGCATCGCTAAATGTAAAGGGGCCTTTACTCTTGTACATTTTGGTAAACTGCAGTCTAGCTTTTTTATGTCTCTGTGTCAGCAACAGGGTCCTCCTGGTTCTCCTGCCATAGCATTTCATTCCATTCAAAAGTCGACGGATAGTTTATGCAGAGACAGA
Source organism: Dendrobates tinctorius (assembly GCF_039654945.1). NCBI lineage: Eukaryota > Metazoa > Chordata > Amphibia > Anura > Dendrobatidae > Dendrobates > Dendrobates tinctorius. The sequence goes on from NW_027361732.1 coordinate 19,421,813, forward strand.
TGCACCCTGAGCCTACAGCTTTCATTTGAATTTCTTTGGAATTTGATTGGGGCTGCTAACCTACCATCTGGACCATCCTCTACTGCAAACTTTCCTTGATTTTTCAGTGCTTTTCAAGTCCAGGGAGATTAGATACAGTGCTATGGGTTGTAAAGTTCTTGATTATAGTGCTACCATGTATAAAGGAACGTCAAGATCTCTGGAGATGGACTTGTAATCTTGAGATTGTTGATATTTTTCAACATTTTGGTTCTCAAGTCTTTAGACAGTTCTCTTCTCCTCTTTCTGTAGTCCATGCTTAAAGACCTGTCACACTAAGCGATATCGCTAGCAATATCACTATAACGTCACTGATTTTTGTGACGTAGCAGTGATATTGCTAGCGATATCGCTATGTGTGATACTTAGCTCCGACCGGCTCCCCCGCTGATTATTGCTGATCGCGCGAGAACGTCCTGGACCGTTTCTCGTCGTCAGCTTCCTGCTGGGCTTCCTGTGGCGCCGACGAGTGACGCGTGGACGCGGGCGGGAGGACGTCAGGATCGCCTCGTTTGACAGGTAAGTAACGACCCCCGACCGCTGCTGTGTTGCTGGTGAGATCTGCCTGTGTCGCAGCTCACTAGCGACCACTTAGCGATGCACCAGCGATCCTGACGGTGTCATATCGCTTTTCGGGATCGCTGGTGCATCGCTAAGTGTGACAGTACCTTGAGTGTGGCACACATAGACAGCTAATGCAAAGATTGAGTCAACTTCTCCCCTTTTTATCTGGTTTCAGGTGTGATTTTTACATTGTCCTCATCTTTTACTTACCAGAGATGAGTTTGAATGAGCATCACATGCATGAAACAAAGTTTTTTACCCACATTTTTGCAAAGATTCCAACAATTTTGTTTCGCAGCTTTTCGAGGTCTTGTGAGAAATTATGTTCATTGTGCCTTTTTTTCTCATTTGTTTTGCATTGTTCTGATACACACAAAGGAAATAACGTGTATAATAAAACATGTGTAATTGCAATTAATTTTCTAGGGGAAATGCTAATTTTCTGGAACAATTTCAAAATACTTTCGGCCATGACTGTATAGTCATAATAAATGGCTACTAGCAGGTGTTCATGAAAGGAAAGTCGTCTCTAAGTAACTGGGTTTCTATGAGGAGCTTAGTGCAAATCAGAATGTTGGTCATGCGACTGATGTGATATACAGCTCTGTCAACAATTACAGTAAGAGTCCACTTTCAAATGTTCAGTTTGTCTGATTTTTCTCTTTATAGGTATATTTTTGAGCAAAATATAAATTATTCTTTTAGTCAATAAACTTCTGACAACATGTCTCCGAATTTCCAAGCAATACATTTTTTTCGGACAAAGAAAAATGGTCAAAATTAAAATAAAAAAACAGTGCTTTCAGACCTCAAATAATGCAAAGAAAACAAGTTCATAATCATTTAGAAACAACACTACTGTTTAACTCAGGAAGAGTTCTGAAATCAATATTTTGTGGAATAACCATGATTTTTAAAAACAGCTTTCATGCATCTTGGCATGCTTGAGCAACTCCAGTTTTTCACACTGCTTCTGGCAGAAAAATTTAAGCAGTTCTTCTTTGTTTGATGGCTTGTGACGATCCATCTTCCTCTTGATTACATTCCATAGGTTTTCAGTGTGGTTCAGGTCTGGTGACCGGGCTGCCCATGACATGGTTTGATGTGGTGGTCTCTTAATTTTTGCCAGAGCTGTATATTAACTTTACAAAAGCATTTGACAATGTACCACTCAATAGTGAAATTTCAGAAGTAGGGACTAGGGGACACTATATACAAGAAAAACTGGTTTAGCGAGAGGAAACAGTTGTTTCTAAATGGTCCATTCTTTAAATTGGATAATGTCAGCAGTGAGGACCAAAAAGACCAGCTGTGGGGACAACGAGGATCTGTGTTAGGCCCAATTTATTTTATCTTTTTATTAATGACCTTTTGGATAGGATTGTGTCATCTGCAAAGTGTCAGTCTTCTGTGTGTCATATGTAATGTAACAATGCTATACTAACTAATGGACTGCAGCCATTTATTTAGGTAAGAGAAATACTAGCTGATATTAGCTATGATATAGGAATCAAATAGATTTTAATAACATAAAGGAATACCATGTTAGTGTTTTAATTACCATGTTAGACCATATATATTAATCAAATTAAAAAAGTCAAGTTTTAATAGCAATCCCTTAAATTGGATTTGTTTATCCTTTGGTCAGTTTATTAATAAAAAATGGCCACATTTCGTCCATAAGAACCATTACTGTGTCTTAGAACTGCTGCACCATTTCCTTGAGTCAATCACTATGTTTACGGTCCTCAGCAATGTCAATCTCTTGATGTTTCTTCTGAAAAGTGCAGAAGAGCCCACTTTCACACCAAGTCTGCTTTGAAATCTATTCCTAGTGGAAACCTTGCTGATGCAGTTTAATTACCATGTGTTTTGTCACTTTTTTCAATTTTTTCATTCTTGCCATGGCAAATGAACTGGGACATGAAAAAGTCTTCCACAACCTCACCTTTTTTAGCAGAGTTTGGCTACTCCTCACCCATTTTAAGCCTCCTACACAGCATATTCTGATTTATTCAACTTTGTGCAAGTATAAAAGAACTGATGCTGATTAGAAGCCAAAATGTTTTCGCACCAAACATTGATTTGCAGATGCTGCTGCCACTTTTTATAACACCACAATAACAGCAACACTCGATTCGGCTGCCCCCCTCACGCAGAGCAAAACTCGAACAATCAACAGGCAGCCCTGGCTGACCAGCCTGACCAAAGAACTGAGCCACTGAGCGGAGATGGAAGAGAACCCATTCTACTGAGCACTTCAACGCATACAAGCAGTCAGCTTTAAGTCCACGCTCTCTGCCGTAAAACAAACTTACTTCGCATCTCTCATATCCTCCCTGTCTCACAACCCTAAACAGCTCTTCAACACTTTCAATTCTCTACTCCGTCCCACAACACCTCCTCCCCCTCCTCTCATTTCTGCTGAAGACTTTGTCTCCTTCTTAAGCAGAAGATCGACACGATCAGACAAAACTTTGGCCCGCAGCCCCCAATGCCCCTCTTAGCCACTCAGCCCTGTTCTGCAAAAGCCAGCTTCTCCATCATGACAGAAGATCAGCTCGCCACCCTTCTGACAAGATCATACCTCACCACTTGTGCCCTCGACCCACTTCCGTCTCACCTCATCCCTAACTTAGCCACAGTCCTCATCCCATCTCTAACACACCTTTTCAACCTTTCACTTACAAATGGTCTTTCCCTCATCCTTCAAACATGCCTCAATCACACCCATCCTCAAAAAGCCCACCTTTGACCAATCCTATGTGTCTAACTATCGCCCAATATCTCTTCTCCCTTTTGCCTCAAAACTACTGGAACAGCATGTATATCTTAAACTGTCCTCCCACCTCTCCTCCTGTTTCCTCTTTGACCAGTTATAATCTGGCTTCCGACCGCATCACTCAACTGAAACTGCCCTAACTAAAGTCACTAATGACTTACTAACCGCCAAGAGCAAGCGACACTACTCTGTCCTCCTTCTCCTGGACCTGTCCTCTGCCTTCGACACCGTAGACCATTCCCTCCTGCTACAGACTCTCTCATCTCTTGGCATCACAGACCTGGCCCTATCCTGGATCTCATCATACCTAACAGACCGAACATTTAGTGTCTCCCTCTCACACACCACCTCCTCACCTCGCCCCCTGTCTGTCGGTGTTCCCCAAGGCTCTGTCCTAGGACCCCTACTATTCTCCATCTATACTTTCAGCTTGGGACAGCTCATAGAATCCCACGGTTTGCAGTATCACCTCCATGCCGATGACACGCAGATCTACCTATCTGGACCCGACCTCGCCTCCTTACTGACTGAAATCCCACAATGTCTGTCTGCTATCTCAGCCTTCTTCTCTGCTCGCTTTCTCAAACTGAACATGGACAAAACAGATTTCATCATCTTTCCCCATCTCACTCTACCCCTCCACCAGACCTATCCATCAATGTCAACGGCTGCTCTCTTTCCCCAGTCCCGCACGCTCGGTGCCTTGGGGTGATCCTCGACTCTGCACTCTCTTTCAAACCACATATCCAAGCCCTCGCCTCCTCCTGCCGCCTCAAACTCAAAAATATTTCCCGGATCCGCTCATTCCTCAACCACGAAACCACAAAAACACTAGTGCATGCTCTTATCATCTCCCGCCTCGACTACTGCAACCTCCTACTCTCTGGCCTCCCCTCTAGCACTCTGGCTCCACTCCAGTCCATCCTACACTCTGCTGCCCGACTAATCCACCTGTCTCCCTGCTATTCCCCAGCCTCCCCTATGCCTGGCCCTTCACTGACTTCCTATTGCCCAGAGGCTACAATTCAAAACCCTAACCATGACATACAGTACAAAGCCATCCACAACCTGTCTCCTCCATACATCTGTGACATGGTCTCTAGGTACCTACAGCACGCAACCTTCGATCATCTCAAGATCTCCTCCTCTACTCCCCCCTTATCTCTTCTTCCCACAACCGCATACAAGACTTCTCCCATGCTTCCCCCATACTCTGGAACTCCCTGCCGCAACACATCAGACTCTCACCATCAACGGAAACCTTCAAGAACCTGAAGACCCACCTGTTCCGAAAAGCCTACAGTCTGCAATGCTCCTCGGTCTACTGAACCACAGCAAGACCTGCTCTACCCTCTCCTACTGTATCCTCACCCATCCTTGTAGACTGTGAGCCCTCGCGGGCAGGGTCCCCTCTCCTTATGTACTTGTGTGTCCCTTGTCTTACACGTGTTTATTATACTTGTCTATATTTCCCCTTTTCACATGTAAAGCGCCATGGAATAAATGGCGCTATATAAATGCATAATAATAATAATAATAATTTGATTTTTAAAAAGAGCTTTCATGTGTTTTGGCATGCTTGTGCAACACCAGGTTTTCACACTGCTTCTGGCAGAAAAATTTAAGCAGTTCTTCTTTGTTTGATGGCTTGTGACGATCCATCTTCCTCTTGATTACATTCCAGAGGTTTTCAGTGTGGTTCAGGTCTGGAGACCAGGCTGCCCATGACATGGTTTGATGTGGTGGTCTCTTAATTTTTGCCAGAGCTGTATATTAACTTTACAAAAGCATTTGACAATGTACCACTCAATAGTGAAATTTCAGAAGTAGGGACTAGGGGACACTATATACAAGAAAAACTGGTTTAGCGAGAGGAAACAGTTGTTTCTAAATGGTCCATTTTTTAAATGGGATAATGTCAGTAGTGAGGACCAAAAAGACCAGCTGTGGGGACAACGAGGATCTGTGTTAGGCCCAATTTATTTTCATCTTTTTGACCTTGTGGATGGGATTGTGTCATCAGCAAAGTGTCAGTCTTCTGTGTGTCATATGTAATGTAACAATGCTATACTAACTAATGGACTGCAGCCATTTATTTAGGTAAGAGAAATATTAGCTGATATTAGCTATAATATAGGAATCAAATAGATTTTCATAACATAAAGGAATACCACGTTAGTGTTTTAATTACCATTTTAGACCATATATATTAATCAAATTAAAAAAGTCAAGTTTTAATAGCAATCCCTTAAATTGGATGTGTTTATCCTTTGGGCAGTTTATTAACAAAAATGGCCACATTTCGTCCATAAGAACCATTAGGCCGGGGTCACACTAGCGAGGAATACGGACGAGTGAGAGGCGCTAAAAGCACGCATTACACACGGACAAATGATTCACTATGGGTTTGCTCCCAACAGCCGTATATTTCTCGGGCGTATTCTACGGTCCGTGCCAATCACAGCATGCTGCGATTGTCAGCATACTACGCCCGCAATACGCCAATGCAAGTCTATGGGTGCGCAAAAAATACGGATTCCACACGGACCACACGTGTGACTTGCGAGAAATACGCAGGTCTTTTGGCTGGTGACAGGAAATGCCCCAATCCATCATCAGGAAGCCTAGACATGCAAATTAGCTCAAAAAGCGCTCCAGACATCCAGGAAGTCAGCCTCCACGGAGTACAGCAGCATCATGGCGCCATAGTTCCTTAATGTGGAGATGCTTATAGTATTAGTGCATGAGCGGCCAGAGCTTTGGGACCAAAAGGGATGCCAATTATGCCAACAGGGCGAGAAAGGAGGCGTCATGGAGGCGCATATGTCGCCAGATGTTCCATGACTTTGGTGATCGGCCACGTGAGGAGCAGCAGAAACTGAGTAAGTACAAGGCCCAAAAATGATTTAAATTACCTCACAAACAAAAATGATTACAGATTCTGCCCCCCTCCCCTTCCTGTCTTCCTTTTTGCCTCATGAGGCGGGTAGATTTTGATGTGACACATAGTTTCACACTGCCATAATTTTGCCCAGGCCACAAGCTCCTCTTCCTCTTAGCCAACCAAGTTATTATGTGTAGTTACTTGATACATAAACTATTCTGAGCCTGTGTATCTGGCCTGGATGGGCCAATTAGATATGCCAGCCTGGCTAGAAAGCACACCCCAGAAGGCCACATGCCTAGACTACTGGTAGCAAATGTGACCCATCAAATATGTGAAATTGAGAATATTTCCTGTCACATTGCAGTGGAAGATGTGATGAAACGCTGGCGAAGCATCCGGGACCAATACTGCCGGGAACGTCAGCAGCAGTCCAGGAGTGGGGATGCGGGCTACGTGAAACGCAAATATGTGTATTATGACCGCCTCTCCTTCCTCGCCCCAATTCTGGATCTGAGACCGTAAGTACATACCTCACACCACATTACACCGATACTTTACAGGGCCAAAAATATTGATGTATTTTTGCCTCTGTTGTATTTCATAACAGAACTCAATCCAACCTTACGGATCGAGGAATGGGCTCAGAGACAGAGCCCATAATTGATCCTGTAGGGGATGAGGTGACTGGCCCATCTTCTCCCCTTACAAGAAGCATGGGTGAAGATGAGTCATCACAGGAGAACCCATTGGCTGCCCAACAAACCACAACACCAGGACCATCTGCTGTTGTCCCATCACCCATCCTGGAGGAGCAGGGCAACTTGAGCAGCAGCCCAACTGGCCAGATCCGGGGCTCCCCACAGGCTGGTGTTACATCCCGGCGAGGCCGAAGAAGGCGCCAGGTCGCTGTTCAAAAGAGCAGGACCAATGTGGACACAGGGGTCCTAAATTATTTATCTCGAGTCACTACAGATGATGGGGAGGAGGCCTACTCACGTAGCCTGGCCCTTTATCTCCGTGCCCTTTCCCGTGAGGTCAGGCTCCGTATTCAGGGATGTTTTCAGATCCTGCTTGATGCAAGCACCCCCCCAATACCCCATATGAGCTTTTCGAATATCTGGAGAGGTGGCAGCTTTCCCCCAGAAATCTATTGCGCATGATATCACCCACACAGATGCTTGGTCAAGCAGGGTCTGAACATCCTCAAATACGTGGGCCTACACCTCACCCCCATCCTCCCCCTACCCAACCCTCCCAACAGCAGCAACAGATTTCTGGCTCTAGCCAACCCCACCAATATGGCCACTTTTTCACACCCAGTGTTGGAGGCTGGTCCCAACCTGGTTGGGGACGACATGGCTATATTGGTGGGTATGAGACACGGGCCTACCCGCCCCAACAAGATGCCCCTCAGCAGTATTACTATGGCCACTACCCCCAACAAGCACAGGAGGAAGGTCAGTACTAACAGTATGCACCCACACAGGGCGATGTTGCTCAAAGTAGTCAGCAGCAACCACAGGCTGCTCCTCCGCCTTCTCCTTCCCCAACATTCCACAATTTATAAGTGGCTAAAAACATGGAAATTGTAAACCCATACTGTACATGAGTGTTCTTAAGCAGTCTGATGGGAGGAGATGTCCAGTGTGTTTGAACTGGTGCAAAATCCCAATCGAAAGTAAAAAAGAGGTTTTCTCCATCATCAAAATGAGCTAAAACAGATAATACTAACACTTCTTATGACGGTTTTCAAATCATATGATTAAGACACCATGACAGGCAAGGCTACCTTATGCGTTTCTGAGACATATTACATGTCTGTAAAAAAGACAATATTTCACGGCGCTATACTGGCAAAGTCAAAGGGTAAAAATAGACTACTCACTTGATAATGCCTAGAAAAGGCGTGCTGTCCATATTCACTTAGTAAAATTTAGGCCAGCTAACTATATTTCAAAATCAAGGCAAACAGCCTCAAGAACATCACGCTCTCTCTATGTATTATCAAGTCAGTCTTCTAATTTGATCCTTTGACTTTCCCAGTATAGTGCGGTGAAATATTGTGTTTATTACAGACATGTAATATGTGTCAGAAACGCATAAGGTAGCCTTGCCTGTCATGGTGGCTTATTAATATGATTTGAAAACCTTCATAATAAATGTTAGTATTATCTTTTGTAGTTTATTTTGATGATGGATAACTCCTCTATTTTACTTTGGATTACAAATGTGTAATGTTGCAATGTTGTTATTGCACTATGTATGTTGTTGGATATGTTTGTAATTTTATTTTAACAACAATGTTGAAATATGCCAAAAGGCCAATTTGGGCCATTGCCCAAGTTTTTCATAGGGCAAGAGTAGAAGTCGCTCCTCTGCCTAAAAAAAAGACCAAAAAAAAAGGCAAAAGTAAAAATTTGGCAACTACACTTTACGTCTCTGTCTTAATTGCCAAACCCCTATCAAAATATGCTTACCAAATCAATTCAACAGTCATAGATTCAGAAGGGGTAGAAATATATTTATTTTGACACACATCAAACCAACATTGCCAACATAGATACAGCATGCTCTTGCCAAGAAGGTTCCCCCTGAGGTACCATAAAGTAATTAGTGAAAATATCACGCACTTTGAGGCCAGAGATCGGTCTACGTTGATGGTTGATAGGTGGTCTCACCCTACGCACATTGTCCGGCCTACGCACAACACCAGCAGAGGAGGAACAATCATGTATCCTGGTGAAGTTATGAAGAACCACACAGGCTTTCACTACTTCATTAACATTTTGATCACTCAGCTGAATGGCAGACTGGAGTACCCGCCATTTGGCACATAGAATGCCAAAGGAACACTCCACCAGTCGCCGAGCACGTGATAGGCACAAGTTAAATATCCTGCGCCTGTGGTGAAGGTTGCGCCGGGAATATGGCCTCATGACATTGCGTGTTAACTGAAAGGCCTCATCTGCCACAAGGACATAAGGGACACATTATTGAGTGGAGCCTGGTAGCTGGCGTGGTGGTGGTAGATCCAACTGGTTGTTGCATAGCCGTCGAGCCATAATGGAAGTATTAAAGACTCTAGAGTCTCCCGTCCTTCCATAGGCCCCAATGTCAACAATTATAAACTTGTATTGAGGGTCGGCCACAGCCAACAATACAACAGAAAAGTATTGTTTAGTATTGAAGAAATGGCAGCCAGAGTTCGGCGGCTTATGCACCCGGATATGTTTGCCATCAAGGGCCCCAATACAATTTGGAAACTGGCATTCTTCCTCAAAGTCCCTTGATATCCTTCAACCAGTCTTCCATCCTGGGCTCGGGCATGATGACTTGATATAGTCTTGTCCATATTTCACTACATGTTGACCTGACTATGCCAGATATGGTTGATCTTCCAATCAGAAACTCATGTGGAGTGCAGCATAAGACAGGCCAGTGGCCAGGAAGCTGAAGAACAACAGAAAAGGATGATTGCCGAATGTACACATTTGCAAAACAAACAGGTCCATACATACTAAACTTTTTAAGATTTCAGAGCAAATAACACAACATCTTGCTTTGCACAATGAGTAAGTGATATTCAGTACATATTCCACATAACATTCGGGTCTGTAAGTTGAAACATATGTGGACTAAGATGAGGGCCTAAAACTTACTACAAAAAGGCAAAAATTCAAACTTTGCCCTACACATTATGAACATAGAGAATATGGTTGTGTAGTACATACCATATTGTGAGTAGAAGTCGCTCCTCTGCAGATATAGCTTTGCGCATCCTTGTGTCCTGAAAGGTTATCCCAGGGCGCACTGTCTCCAAGAGTCGATCAAATGTTGCAAGGCTCATGCGACAGTATTGGTAGAATTTGACAGGATGCTCCCGCAGAGAAGAATAGAGGCGGTGAAAATTAACTCTTGTGAGTCATTGCCTCAAAAGTGAACGTACCCACGTGCGTCTCCTCCTCCATGGATCCACTATCACTGGGTATGGTTGGCCAAAGCGGCGTGACTAAAGCCAGTTGAAGAGAACCTGCTCAGTTGTGTTGAAAGTCAGACTGAACACCAACACACCTAGTGAAGGCAAGTTGACAAATGGACAGAATGGAGGCTGCCACCTGTTCCTGAGCCAATAAATAGAGTGCAGGCTAATGATTTAAATAGTTAGCAGGCCTCAAAACCGTTAAATGTCCATTTTGCAAGGCTGCGAGAAAATCTCAGCATACGGATTCCATACGGATGCCATACGGATTACATACGGATGCTTACATGCGCAAAATACCCGACCGCACCTTGCTTAGGGATGACATACGGAGCACTATTTAGGGGTCATTCATCCATATTACGCCTGTAAACTACGGACCGTATTTTGCGTCGGTTAGTGTGACCCCAGCCTTACTGTGTCTTAGAACTGCTGCACCATTTCCTTGAGTCATCACTATGTTTACGGTCCTCAGCAATGTCAATCTCTTGATGTTTCTTCTGAAAAGTGCGGAAGAGCCCACTTTCACGCCAAGTCTGCTTTGAAATCTATTCCTAGTGGAGACCTTGCTGATGTAGTTTAATTACCATGTGTTTTGTCACTTTTTTCACTTTTTTCATTCTTGCCATGGCAAATGAACTGGGACATGAAAAAGTCTTCCACAACCTCACCGCTTTTAGCAGAGTTTGGCTACTCCTCACCCATTTTAAGCCTCCTACACAGCATATTCTGTTTTGTTCAACTTTGTGCAAGTATAAAAGAACTGATGCTGATTAGAAGCCAAAATGTTTTCGCACCAAACATTGATTTGATTTTGATTTTTCCTGTGTCCATTCCCGTTGCTTTGCATTTTGCTAATTAACGATAAATAAACTATTATCACTTCTATAAACATTCTTACTTTGCAGCAAGTTTTCCACACCTGAATACAACTTACGCACAGTGCTTTCTGTATATATATATATATATATATATATATATACTGTATAAATATACATTAATGTCACAATGTACAAGCCTGAAGTGTTAATAATTGCATCTTACATTATGTTCTTCTCTTTAGGACATCGTTAGCTGGTTCTCATCTAATGAGCATCACACTTGGTACTGTGCTAACAGTCACATCTTGCAGCTGTCCATACAAACATGCACACACTTTTTCACACCTCCACACACTGTGTAAAGCTGCTATAAACTTCTCACATGGCAAAGTGTTAGGGATTGCAGTGACTCATGGAGGAATAATAACACACTTTATTGTTTTGAAAAATTTGGCTCAGAAGGAATGGGTTCCTAAATATGGGGATTATTGAACTTATCAGTTCTGATGGTCACAGGTGTAAGTATGTGACCATAAGACATTCAGATTTTCATTTTAATAAGACCACTCTTCTAGGCACACACAAATCCTATCGCAAGATAGCCTAAAAACATGCCCCTAAAGATTCCTGTAAGTACTGTTCCCTTGGTAAGGACGATGGAAATTACATCCACATAAAAAGACCCATATCTACTGGCACCATGTGATGAATTAAAAAAAAAATTGGATTACTCATGGGAACAGCAGGAATAAAAGGAGAGAAAAACTGGGCACTTTTCGCTTAAGGACAAGCACTCTTCAATATAATAAATGTCAAAAACGCATTATATACTAGAGATATTAGAATCTGCAATCTAATTGATTTTTATGATGACTAATAACTTTCTTTGAAATGTTTTAATTGTATTTTTTAAATGAGCACTTGAAAAATAAAATGTACATTTTTCATTAATTGTAGGTTCCGGCATCCTTGGTAGGTACAACATTAATATTGATAGAGATCCACATTAATACCACAAAATTCGACTTATTAGTGAATAGAATCATAGAATCATAGAATCGTAGAGTTGGAAGGGACCTCCTGGGCCATCTGGTCCAACCCCCTGCTCAAAGCAGGATTCGCTAAATCATCCCAGTCAGATGTCTGTCCAGCCTCTGTTTGAAGACTTCCATTGAAGGAGAACTCACCAATTCTCGTGGCAGCCTGTTCCACTCATTGATCACTCTAACTGTCAAAAAGTTTTTTCTAATATCTAATCTGTGTCTCCTCCCATTCAGTTTCATCCCATTGCTTCTAGTCTTTCCTTGTGCAAATGAGAATAAAGTTGATCCTTCTACAATGTGACAGCCCTTTAGATATTTGTAGACAGCTATTAAGTCTCCTCTCAGTCTTCTCTTTTGCAAACTAAACATTCCCAAATCCTGCAACCTTTCCTCATAAGACAGGGTTTGCAGACCGGTCACCATTCTGGTCGCTCTTTTCTGAACTTGCTCCAGTTTGTTGATGTCTTTTTTAAAATGTGGTGCCCAAAACTGGACACAATATTCCAGATGAGGTCTGACCAAAGAGGAGTAGAAGGCAATAATGACTTCACGTGATCTAGACTGTATGCTTCTGTTAATACATCCTAGAATTGCATTTGCCTTTTTTGCTGCTGCATCACACTGTTGACTCATATTCAGTCTGTGATCTATTAGTATACCCAAGTCTTTTTCACATGTGCTGTCACTTAGCCCTATTCCTCCCATTCTATATATGCTTATTTCATTTTTATGACTCAGATGTAGTACTTTGCATTTCTCCCTGTTAAAAACCATTCTGTTAGTTGCTGCCCACTTCTCCAGTTTATTTAAATCTTTTTGAATCCTCTCTCTCTCTTCTCTAGTATTAGCTATCCCTCCTAGCTTTGTGTCATCAGCAAATTTAATCAGTTTACCCTCAATTCCTTCATCTAAATCGTTGATAAAGATGTTGAACAATACAGGGCCCAGGACAGAGCCCTGTGGTACCCCACTTGAGACATTCTTCCAACTGGATGTGCAGCCATTTATGACCACTCTTTGGGTCCGATCACTAAGCCAGTTATGAATCCACCTAACAGTTGCCATGTCCATTCCATACTTAGTCATTTTTTCAATAAGGATTGTATGAGAGACTTTGTCAAATGCTTTGCTGAAGTCAAGATATACTATATCTACAGCATTTCCTTGATCCACCCAAGTAAAAAGTAAATGGAAAACAAAATTTCATAATGACCCAGTGTCACTCTCCACCTGGAGAAACGTTACCCCTTAGACCTCGGTTCAGAGCCTCTCACCTAGCCAAATCAGATCTCATGCTTTGCGCTGACGAGGGGCAATAGTCCGAAACACCATGTCTGCAAATTGAGAGTCTAATTTGGCTTTTATTCTTAAGCTTGTTACTGGGCTCGCTAAAGGGTCGATAGTGACTTGTAGGATTGTTGCTTCCAACAGGTGGCGCTATAAAGTTCTAGTCTTCCTCTCCGAAGAGGCAATTTGTATAACGGCTCTGTACACTCACTTATAGAAAAACCTTAATGCAATTTTTTTGTCTAGATTCTAGAAACATAATCGTAGAAAGTACACATAATTGTGTCCTTTTTAACCAAGCCCATAAAAAAATTATTAACTAAAAGAGGAAAAAAGTAAACAATTGTTTTAATCTTTAATGCTGCATTCAGTATTGCATTGGTTTGCCATTGTCAGAACAGATTTTTATATGGGAGCTCAGATTATAACTAAACAGCTAGGCCTGAAGCACGGTGCACTGAGGTACTCCGGAGAATGCAGACTGAAATATGGGTCTACAATGCAATGTGTTACATTACTTCCCCCAAAGAGCCGAATACTTTCTGTGCAATGCATGATTTAGGGCATTGTACGTGTTTTCCGTATGGTTTTGTGAGAATTGGAAAGAATGTTCAGCTGGGATCAATGAAATACTATGCGTAATGTATTCCTGATCAATACAGCTTGGATTCTGGAAATGGTTGTGGACATGAAACATCAGAACTCAGATGTTAGAGCCCTTGGACGCATTGCAGTAAAGTCGGTCAAAACCACTGACTTCTGATGTGTATGGGAGACTCCTGACACTCTCCACACAGACAATTTTAAATTATCAATCCAGGAAGAGCAAATGGATTGGACATTTAAAATGAAAGGTGTATAACTTCAGGGGGATTGAGAGAGACTGATGGTAGACGAACCATCATAAATTTGACAGCAATCTGATTTATGTGGCTACATTTAAGGGGGTTTTATTAGATAAACCTTACCTCTGGGGAAGTCCATTCCAGTGGCGATATGTGTGGGTTCTCTTTCCCATATGATGCTCTTTTTCTGAGCAAATTGACTTGGTGTCTCTGCACTTTATTGCACATAGCTATTGCTTATTTTCTGTGATATATTATTTTGATACTGTATTATTTATTGCCTGTAAATGTGCATTGTACTTTTCTTCTTTACAGAATATCACTTGACATCACTTTAGGAGTAGTATCCATTCATTCTTATCCTGGATATCCATCATATTTACATGACTCTATTAGATATCATTTCATATGGGTTCTCTCTCAGTGCCAATTTTTAGCCTATGAAACAGGTTCTTTCATAATTTTAATGTGAATCGAGGTGTTTAAGATCTCTGCGAGGGTGTGCAAGTTTGTGGACTGGTGATTTTGCACTTGGAGAGGAAAGTGAAGAGAATGTAAGTAGGTTGTGGTCAGAGAGAGGAAGAGGTGAGTTAGGGAAGCTAGATAGGGAGCAGAGACGGGTGAAGATGAGGTCCAGTGTGTGGCCATCTTTGTGAGTGGCTGCAGAAGACCATTGAGTGAGGCCGAAGGAGGAAGTGAGAGATAGACGTTTAATAGCAGCTGAGAGGGAAGTGTCAATGGGGATGTTGAAGTCACCTATGATGATAGTTGGGATGTCAGTGGACAGGAAATGAAGTAGCCAGGTGGTAAAGTGGTCAAAGAAGGTGGTGACTAGCCCTGGGGGGTGGTAAATGACAGCTAGTTGGAGGGGAAGTAGATGGGCACAGAGTGCACCTCAAAGGAGGGGGGGGTAACAGAAGGTGGCAGTGGGATTTGTGTGAAGGAACAGTTATCCGACAGAAGAAAATCAACTCCATCTCCATGTGGCTGCTGGGGTGGGGGGTATGAGAAAGATGGAGTCCAACATATGAAAGAGCAGCAGGGTATGCTTCTTCACTTTATATCTTCTGTCATATGGATCATTCCGTGGGTATGGAAGTCCAACATTAGCCTCACTAGACTACCTTGAACAATAAAATTGAATCAGTCATATAGAATAGAATACATACTATGAATCAACTAAATACACTGATTCGATTGCTAAGGGGTCACTTTGGATAGCATTCCATGACTCTCCCCATTATTCCATTTGGCAGGCTTTGGGTACCCACCCGCTTGAGAACAGCAATACTATACCTCATACTTGGATACCATTCTTTCACTGCAGGTCGCTCTATATTATTCTATCTGACATCTTGCTCATCATGTGTTAAACTTGGCCACTATTTCTTTTTGAGAATCTTCCTAATTCCTTCCCCTTACCTTCCCCACTACTTATGTTTTGTCATTCTGTTATTTGTTGTTTTTGTCATTTTAACTCCTTCTTACCATATTACCCTTTTTCTATTTTTATATATTACTAATTTGACACCTGTTATTAGTGCATTTAGTGCCTTTGTAATATTCATTGACTGTTTATACCTGTTTTGAAGATAATCATCGTTTATGGACAATCCTGATACTATATACGGTGTTGGACTGAAAAGGTCCATACGCTTCTCAGCACATGAAAAATTCACCCTGAGCAGCTCAGTGACAATGCTGAATCTAGGTCTCACTGATCAATATGAAATATGCATGCAGGATACAAATGCAGCCAGTAGGACATGCCATTTCCATGACTTGCCAAGGATTTTGTTTTACTCTTCACATTGACAGCCAGCTGGAATGTGATCCAGATGCATAGTTCAATTAATTCTAGCTTTTTCATAGCCTTTTTATTCAGTCCACAGATGACACCACACACAATACAGTAATGGACATGCTAGGACTGCAATTTCATCATGCTTGATAGCGGCACTATTGTGTTTAATATTATCATTACCGTACAGTGTTATAGCTTTGGGCTAATTGTATAATTAGCATTTCTCAATATTTAGGGCCAGCAGTGAAGATGGTTTGTCAACCATAGGTACTAAACTGAAAAGGAAGACAAATACAATTTCACTTTAAATACAATACACTTTAACTAGTTGGAAAAATTACAGAAAATCCCAATTTTTTTTTTTTTTAATCCAACTGACAAATAATAGTAAATAGTCAGCACTATAGCTGCTATAACTACTGACATCCGTATACTTTGCCATGTTAACAATAACTGTTTATCTGGCTGTGTTATCTGCTGGTAGACACAGGTGTCCTCCATCTGCACTTTTGGCAAACCGGAGCTCTGATGTACATTGATGACATTTTCAGACACTTCATGGATAATTCTGCCTGGCATAGTAACTATGGAATTGTACAAAGCCTTCAATTTTATACTATTAGTTGACTTTCTGTGCAGTGTGCAGGTGATGGAACAAAATTGTAGCCGGAGGGAAGTCTGTATAACACAGCACTCTAGGGCTCTTTGGAAACAACATTCACAACTAAAATCCTTTTATATTCCAGTGCGGATAAATTAATCATTACAATCTGATATCAGCAAAACTCAACATGCAGAAAACACACATCAGCAAGAAATTTCTACAAATCATTAAGTCACCAAGTTAAATGTTTTGCTGTTTAGCCTTTAAAAAGTCTATTATGTTATCCTAGGCCCTCTCAGCTGGCATGCTGCATCGCCTCATCCTTGTTCCGGAGCTCTGAGCTGAAGCTTCCTGCCTCACACATCGAGCGGCGTGGCCGCGGCTGGATGACATCATCATTCAGCTCCGGAGCCGCTGTGCCAGTGAGAGGAAGGAAGCTGCCGGCGCGCAGAGAGGTGAGTGTGGCCACTGTGCCAGTGAAGCTGCTGTGGTGTGTGTGCCAGTGAAGCTGCTGTGGTGTGTGTCATTGATGGGGAGAGGGCCAGTGATGGGGAGAGGGCCAATGAAGGAAGTGATGGGGAGAGGGACAATGATGGGGAGAGGACCAATGATGGGGAGAGGGTCAATGATGGGAGCGATGGTGAGAGGGACAATGAAGGGAGAGGGCCAATGATGGGAGTGATGGGGAGAGAGCCAGTGATGGGGAGAGGACCAATGAAGGGGAGAGGGCCAATGATGGGGAGAGGGCCAATAATGGTAGTGATGGTGAGAGGGACAATGAAGGGAGTGTTGGGGAGAGGGCCAATGATGGGAGTGAAGGGGAGAGGGCCAATGATGGGTGTAATGCGGAGAGGGCAACGATGGTGGTGGGAGAGAGGGCAATGATGGGGTGATGGGGAGGAAATGATGGAGGTGGTGGAATGGGCAATTTCTACATTTCTACATGGAGGAGATCATGATGGGGCATATTTCTGCATGAAGGGGATCATGATGGGGCATATTTCTGCATCAAGGGGATCATTATGGGGAATATTTCTACATGGAGGAGATCATGATGGGGCATATTTCTACATGAAGGGGATCATGATGGGGCATATTTCTGCATGAAGGGGATCATGATGAGGCATATTTCTACATGAAGGGGATCATGATGGGGCATATTTCTGCATGAAGGGGATCATGATGGGGCATTTGGCACGTGTTGGCACTTCATCATAAATAATTGGGTTTTAGGTTGCGGTTTGGTGACTCGGTCTCAGAAAGGTTCGCCATCATTGTCCTAGGCCCTTGAAGTCTTAACCTTTCTGCATCAAAATTAACAAAAAAAAGACTGAACAATGGATGGCTG
This sequence comes from Dendrobates tinctorius, assembly GCF_039654945.1. Taxonomy (NCBI): domain Eukaryota; kingdom Metazoa; phylum Chordata; class Amphibia; order Anura; family Dendrobatidae; genus Dendrobates; species Dendrobates tinctorius. The sequence goes on from NW_027361732.1 coordinate 19,439,816, forward strand.
GATAGAGTTTATTTCACTCAAAGCTCTTATCTCTTCTTATTCTTTATGTACAGTTAGGTCCATATATATTTGGACAGAGACAACATTTTTCTAATTTTGGTTCTAGACATTACCACAATGAATTATAAACAAAACAATTCAGATGCAGTTGAAGTTCAGACTTTCAGCTTTCATTTGAGGGTATCCACATTAAAATTGGATGAAGGGTTTAGGAGTTTCAGCTCCTTAACATGTGCCACCCTGTTTTTAAAGGGATCAAAAGTAATTGGACAATTGACTCCAAGGCTATTTCATGGACAGGTGTGGGCAATCCCTTCATCATGTCATTCTCAATTAGGCGCATAAAAGGCCTGGAGTTGATTTGAGGTGTGGTGCTTGCATTTGGAAGGTTTTACTGTGAAGGAAACATGCGGTCAAAGGAGCTCTCCATGCAGGTGAAACAAGCCATCCTTAGGCTGCAAAAACAGAAAAAACCCATCCGAGAAATTGCTACAACATTAGGAGTGGCAAAATCTACAGTTCGGTACATCCTGAGAAAGAAAGAAAGCACTGGTGAACTCATCAATGCAAAAAGACCTGGGCGCCCACGGAAGACAACAGTGCTGGATGATTGCAGAATAATCTCCATGGTGAAGAGAAACCCCTTCACAACAGCCAACCAAGTGAACAACACTCTCCAGGAGGTAAGCGTATCAATATCCAAATCTACCATAAAGAGAAGACTGCATGAAAGTAAATACAGAGGGTTCACTGCACGGTGCAAGCCACTCATAAGCATCAAGAATCAAGGCTAGACTGGACTTTGCTAAAAAACATCTAAAAAAAAGCACAGTTCTGGAAGAACATTCTTTGAACAGATGAAGCCAAGATCAACCTCTACCAGAATGATGGAAAGAGAAAAGTATGGCGAGGGCATGGTACAGCTCATGATCCAAAGCATACCACATCATCTGTTAAATACGGCGGAGGCAGTGTGATGACTTGGGCATGCATGGCTGCCAGTGGCACTGGGTCACTAGTGTTTATTGATGATGTGACACAGGACAGAAGCAGCCAAATTAATTCTGTTCTGAGGTATTCAGAGCCATTCTGCGTGCTCAGTTCCAGCCAAATGCAGACAAACTGATTGGTCGTCGTTTCATACCACAAATGGACAATGACTAGAGTTGAGCGAAAGGGGTTGGTCAAATTCAAAAGTCGCTGACTTTCGCTAAAGTCGGGTTTTGCCGAGCGAAACCCGACCATAGCGTGAGGTCGGCCATGCGGTCGCCAACCCTAGCGCCAAAGTCACGTTTCCCATAATGCTTTCAGGTGCCTTTTCTCTGCCAATGAGCAAGGACGCACACTGTGGGGACCGCGATGACATGGGCAGCGGCCACCACCATCTTAGAGAAGGGCATTGCAGTGATTGGCTTGCTTTGTGTGGCGTCACAGTGGCTATAAAAGCCCTGACCACCGACCACCATTTTCCTTCTGCAGATCTTAGCATAGGGAGAGGTTGCTGGCTGCCACTGTTTCTCAATAGGGAGAGTGTTAGGCAGGAAAGAAAACTGATAGGCAGGGAAGAAAAAAACATTCTGTGCTTGTGCTGATAGCAATTGTGCTGTACAGATAGTGTGCAGTGAGAGGGGAGGATTTTTGTGTGTGCAGCAGTGCTGGTTATTAGGCTGCCTTATTAGGCTACCTGATAGCTGCATTGCTGTGTGCACACTGCTGTGCAGAGTGCTTTTTACACAGCGCTCCTACTTTTATTCTTTTTTTCTGAACAGTTACCGAGCGTTCATTTTTTCCCACACCGTATTGGGGTTGTATGCTACTCACACACTACCGTGTATCGGCTGGTATCACAGTCAAATACATGCTAACTGTGTGTGACTCCGGAAAAAAATAGACGGAGATTTACATTTTTCCATACATACACCGTATAGAGCTGTCCGCTTTTGATACAGTACCGTATATCTGCTGTTTGGATTACGGTCTAATCCATACTGAGACAGAGTGTGTGTGTCACTCCAGAAATAAATATACAAAGATTTAAATTTTTCCATACATACACCGTATAGAGCTGTCCGCTTCTGATACAGTACCGTATATCTGCTGTTTCGATTACAGTCAAATCCATACTGAGACAGTGTGTGTGTGTGTGTGTGTGAATCCGGAAATAAATATACACAGATTTACATTTTTCCATACACCGTATAGAGCTGTCCGCTTCTGATACAGTACCGTATAGCTGCTGTTTGGATTATGGTCAAATCCATACTGAGACAGCGTCTGTGTGTGACTCAGGAAAAATATAGACGAGATTTACATTTTTCCATACATACACCGTATAGAGCTGTCCATTTTTGATACAGTACCATATATCTGCTGTTTGGATAACGGTCAAATCCATACTGAGACAGCGTGTGTGTGACTCCAGAAATAAATATGCATAGATTTACATTTTTCCATACACCATATAGAACTGTCCGCTTCTGATACAGTACCGTATATCTGCTGTTTGGATTATGGTCAAATCCATACTGAGACAGCATGTGTGTATGACTCCGGAAATAAATATACATAGATTTACATTTTTCCATACATTCACAGTATAGAGCTGTCCGCTTCTGATACAGTACCGTATATCTGCTGTTTGGAATTATGGTCAAATCCATACTGAGACAGCGTGTGTGTGTGACTCTGGAAAAAAATATACATAGATTTACATTTTACCATAAACTGTATAGAGCTCTCCGCTTCTGATACAGTACCGTATATCTGCTGTTTGGATTACGGTCAAATACATACTGGAAGAGCGTCTGTGACTAAGGAAATATATACGGAGATTTAAAATTTTCACTACACCTTATACAGCTGTACGCTCCTCATATAGTACCATATATCTGCTGGTTGGATTATGGTCAAATACATACTGGGAGAGCATCTGTAACTAAGGAAATATATACGGAGATTTAAATTTTTCACTACACCTTATACAGCTGTACGCTCCTCATGTAGTACCATATATCTGCTAGTTGGATGACGGTCAAACACATACAGGGAGAGCGTCTGTGACTAAGGGAGAGCCTCTGTGACTAAGGAAATATATACGGAGATTTACATTTTTCACTACACCTTATACAGCTGTATGCTCCTCATATCTAATATATAAAGCTCAAAGTGTGTATGTATGTATGTATGTATGTGTGTGTGTATGTCCGGGATAGGCATCCGCACCGCCGCAGCTACAGCCACAAAATTTGGCAGTCACACGTCTGGACCCCGAGAGCGTCCTAAGCTATGATGTGAGGCGAAAATTTAACCCCGTGCTTTCCAATTCACCAAAAATTTTTGCCCCTGTCTACCTACTGGGGAAAAAGTGTGTGCGTGTCAAGCCCCGCCCCTCATTATGATGTCATAATGCCCCTATCTATATACTGGGGAAACAGTGTGTGCGTATCAAGCCCCGCCCCCCATTATGATGTCACAATGGTTGTCATGGCGACGCTGATGTCATCATAGGTTGCAAGCCTCGCCGCTCATTATGATGTCATAATGGTTGACTATGGAATGGAGAATGTGTGATGGGTATATGGACACTGGACTATGGGATGGTGGATATGTATGACGGGTATATGGGCACGGGACTATGGGATGGAGGATGTGTGATGGGTATATGGGCACTGGACTATGGGATGGAGGATATGTATGATGGGTATATGGGCACGGGACTATGGGATGGACAATATGTATGACCGGTATATGGGCACGGGACTATGGGATGGAGGATGTGTGATGGGTATATGGGCACTCGACTATGGGATGGAGGATATGTATGACGGGTATATGAGCACAGGACTATGGAATGGAGGATATGTATGATGGGTATATGGGCACGGGCTATGAAATGAAGGATATGTATGATGGGTATATGTGCATGGGACTATGAGATGAAGGATGTGTGATGGATATGTGGGCACTCGACTATGGGATGGCGAATATGTATGATGGGTATATGGGCATGGGACTATGGGATGGAGGATGTGTGATGGGTATATGGGCAAGGGACTATGGGATGGAGGATGTGTGATAGGTGTATGGGCACTCGACTATGTGATGGAGGATATGTATGATGGGTATATGGGCACGGGCCTATGGGATGGAGGATATGTGTGATGGGTATATGGGCACGGGCCTATGGGATGGTGGATATGTATGATGGGTATATGGGCATGGGACTATGGGATGGATGATAATTATAATTTGTTATAACTAACCACAGTTAGTTACTATGCCTGGGCAGCGCCGGGCTCTTCAGCTAGTAGTACCATATATCTGCTGCTTGGATTATGGTCAAATACATACTGGGAGAGCGTCTGTGATTAAGGAAATATATATGGAGATTTAAATTTTTCTCTACACCTTACAGCTGTACGCTCCTCATATAGTACCATTTATCTCCTGGTATTTTTGGAACATTTTCCCAAACATGAGGAAGTATGGTGGATGAGGCCGCGTATGTGGGGGGGGGGCAGCGGGTACTGGTACTGATGGTGGTGGTGGTACATCTGCTGGTTATGCCAAAAGCACAATAGCAGCTAAAGGAAGGAGATCTTGAGCCAGCGTCATCGTCTGGCTCATGAAGGCCTGTAAGGTTCCCTTTTCTGGGCGTAGGTAAACCGCTTTTAAAGCCGGAGCATCAGGAACAGGTTTTGACTTACATTGCCGAAACAGCCTCCAGCTCTATTGCCTCCTCTTCTGAAGTTTCAAAAACTGCAAGCACTGAGTCATCAGTGCAGGCTTCTGGGATTTTGGTCAAAAAAGTGCCACACTGCACTCTTCCTACTATGATTTCAATTTTCAGGGCTTGCACGCTGTGCTAATTTGACCGTCTGGCCAAGCTGTTCTGCAACTCTTTTTGTTTTTTACCACGTTTTTGGACAGCTACAGGCCTGCCAGATAACCGCGGCAGCAATGACGATGCCTGCTGCGGATCCTTCTCCTCTTCTGACCTATTACCAGCGGCACCCTCTTCCCCCAATGGATGCCAATCCGGGTCAATAACTGGGTCATCCATCACCTCCTCTTCAATTTCATCTGCACCTTCCTCTGTGTAAGGTGGTATAGTATGCGGGAAGGGGTACCTGAGTTTCATCAGGGTCAGTTTCTGGCTCAGTAGACTGCGAGGGCAATGTAGTGCTCTGGGTCAATGTACCAGCAGAATCATTTAGCAGTGGCTGTGCAACAGTGCACTCCATGTCAGATTCATCTTGGACTGGGGAATTCAGGATTTGACTTGATAACCCAGGCATGGTATGTGAAAAGAGCTCCATGGAGTAATCTGAAGTGTGGCCTGAGGCATCCTTCACTTTTGGTGGGGGTGAAGGACACAAGGAAAGGTGTTGTTCCTGACCAGAAGCCTGCACTGACGACTCAATGCTTGCAGTTTTTGAAACTCGGAACTCTTCGCTTTCAACCAAATGGAAGGGCATCATCTCTAATGAGGTCAGTTTGGCAATGTAGGTGTTCAAAACCAGTGTATGCGGATGGGAGTATGAGTACTTTCTTGTCCTACTTAGAGTGTATGGTAGGGTGAGCTGGACTTGAGAGCTGCATATGGGGGAACTAGCGGTGGACCTGACGGACTGACAGGGGGATGGTGATGGTGATGGTGGTTATTGCCTAGATTCAGTCTTTCGTTGCAAAAATATTTTGATTCCCTGACTGCTTTGGCCTTGCGATGACACCTCAACATTTGTTGCTGCTGGTGTGCTTACCGGTAGGCATAAAGAGGGGGGAAGCGATGGAGCGTTGCTGGCTACCTTAAGTCCAAGCAGGTACACATGTGCTACCTGAGGTTTTGTAGTCCATCCACGCTTGCAAGTGCATGGTGGTTAAATGTCTAAGCATGCAACTGGTAGTCAAAGTTCGGAGATTTTTCCCTCGACTAAAGGTCCTTCCGCACTTCTTACAGATAACCTTTGCCTGGGAGCAGGGAATGCGCTGTGTCTCCCTGTATACCCAATATTTCTTTGGCCGTGTTCCATACCTTATCCATGCTCTTCATTATCGGACTATTGATAGCTTGATCCTGATGGAACCGCCCTGAGTCTAGCGCCTGCACCAGTAAGTCCTTTCCCACTACGCATGTAAGCATACATCCCGAGGAACTTCGCATGAAGGAATCCTCCTCCCCTCATCCTCTGAAATGCTGCAACTGCGCTGCAAGATAATAAAGAAATGGGTCAGGAACCGCTAATCCCCCCAGTTCTTTAGATGTACGCAAAACCTCCAACCGAATTCTAGGAACACTCCTCTTCCAGATAAGCTCTCTAAAAATTCTGTTTATCTGATAAAAGATTCGACCAGGAATCCAAATGGGCATTGTAAAGGGCATTCAAAGCTTGTGGCATGAGAACCATTTTTACCAGGTTTGCCCTTCCCACCATTCTCAGTGGTAACTTGCACCAGTCCTTTATTTTTTTATGAAATTTAGCAAGTAGCGGGGTAATATTTAAATGCTCAAAATCTTGTATACCCAATATGAATTCCCAAGTATTTAAACTCTTTGACTACATTTAATCGTCCGGCCAATTCCAAGGAGCTCTCGGGAGCATCTTCCATCGGCATAATTGAAGATTTCTCCCAGCTAATACATAAACCAGAGATCACTGTGAAGAATCCAAAGACTTCCATTGCCACCCTCAGAGAAGACGGCCACTCTCCAAAAATACAGCAGCTGTATCCAGGCAATAAAATTTTTACGGAAACCCATCTTGGCTAGTATAGCCCACAGATATGGCCATTCGACGCTGTCAAATGCTTTAGCAGTATCCAAAAAATGCAATAGCCCTAGGTTCTTTTCCCTTTGATGGGATCTGTAAATTTAGATACAACCGCCGGATATTAATTGCAGTTGATTTCTCTGGCATAAAACCAGTTTGATCTGGATGAATAATAGTAGATATTATGCTAAACAGCCACATCGCCAGAATCTTTGCAAAAATCTTAACATCAACAATAAAAAGGGAGATAGGCCTGTATGACTCTGGGAGACAAGGATCCTTATCAGCATTGGGGATCACCACTATGATTGCTTCATTCAAGGACTGGGGCAAGTGCCCATCTTCCCTAGCTGCCTCAAACACCTTCAACAGCTGTGGAAGCATTATATTTAAGTACTGTTTATATACCTCCACAGGCAGCCCATCAGACCCCGGTGTCTTATTCCCTTCCATAGAATCTAGAGCCTCCTCTAATTCCTCCAGACTAATTGGTGCCTCCAGCCCAACAGCTTCTGATTCCGACAGAGTAGTCCCCAAAAAAAGGTACTGAGCAACTCGTCAGAGAACCTGCCCTGCGAATTATATAATGTCTCAAAAAACTCGCTAAAAGTTGCTAGAATTGCCCCAGAAGATCTTTCTAGCTCCCCATTTTTGTTTTTTTTTATCTCTGCTACCATTGCAGGGCCAGATTGAGTCTTGATCAGGGTAGCTAGTAGATGTCCAGATCCCTCCCCCTCCCCAAAATAGACCTGCCACCGGAAGTATTGTTTATCTGCAGCTTTTGAAAGCTTATGTTGGGCTGATCGTTTTTCCGCATCTTTTAATGCATTAAAATGTATATCTGATGGAGTTTTCAAATATTGCAATTCTGCAGAGATAGCTTCCTTCTGTAAAAATTCCTCATATTCTCTAGACTTAGTTCTAACTCTATTCACTTCCGAGATCAACAGTCCTCTCAGATAAGCTTTAGACGCATCCCATATTATTTCCCTGGGGGCTGTACCCTCATTAATAGCAAAAAATTCTTTTAGCAAGTCAGGGTTTCAAGCCTATACAGCTTGGAATAGGACAACATGTATGAAAAGGATGATGTGATCAAAATACTAATTTTCCTTATAATTCTGCACACAGTGTATAGGCCCATCATACACTGGAGCATCATCCATGGGGCCCATCATATATTGGAGCATCATATGGGGCCCATCATATACTAGAGCATCATATGGCGCCCATAACATGTGGAGCATTATATAGGCCCATCATACATTGGAGCATTATCCATGGGGCCCATGATATACTGGAGCATCATATGGAGTTCATTATTTATGGGGCATCATATAGGGTATGGAGCATTATATGGAGCATATATGGGGCCTATTCTGTATGGAGCATTATATGCAGCCCATTCTGTATGGTGCAATATATGGGGTCCATCATATACTGTATGGAGCTTTATATGCGACTCATTATACTGTTTGTAGCAATATGTGGGGCACAATCTACTCTATGGCGACCATCCTATACTGTATGGCACATTATATGGGGACCATCATAAACTGCAGCATTATGTGGAGCTCATCATACATTGTATGGAGCATTATATGGGACCAATTATTCTGTATGGAGCAATATATGGGGCTCATTATTCTGTATGGTGCACTATGTGGTGGCCATAATACTGTATGGAGGAATATACTGTCCAGTTTTTGAGCTATTGTAGAATTTAAAATAGATATCAGTCATGTAATGTAAGAAGTGAAGTATTTGTCATTGCACTATACCAATATTTCTCTGCCGTATCGGAGCATCATGAATTGTGGTATGTGTTAAAGGGGTCCACTGACAGTCTTTCGCCCGGGGCACATGAAAACCTTGAGCCATCCCTACCCCCCACAACTTTAGCCAAATAACCCCCAGTTTTCAATGCGCAACTATTATTATAAAGTAAATTAAGGTTGACAAGCTTAAGTAATAAGAATTGATGTTGTTGGCATTGAAATGGGCACTGTAGGAGTGTTTACTGTCCTCCACTCCCTGACGACTTTGCTTCCTCATTGACTTGCATTGGGTTTCGTGTTTCAGTCGGACCTCCGACTTTTCCCTATAGTCGGCCGATTTCGTTCAACTCGAGTTTTGAGAAAGTCGGGTTTCATGAAACCTGACTCGACCCTATAAAAGGCAAAGTCACTCATCTCTAACAATGACCCAAAACATAAAGCCAAAGCAACCCAGGAGTTTATTAAAGCAAAGAAGTGGAATATTCTTGAATGGCCAAGTCAGTCACCTGATCTCAACCCAATTGAGCATGCATTTCATTTGTTAAAGACTAAACTTCAGGCAGAAAGACCCACAAACAAACAGCAACTGAAAACCACCACAGTGAAGGCCTGGCAGAGCATCAAAAAGGTGGAAACACAGCGTCAGCGTCTGGTGATGTCCATGAGTTCAAGACTTCAGGCAGTCATTGCCAACAAAGGGTTTTCAACCAAGTACTAGAAATGAACATTTTATTTACAATTATTTAATCTGTCCAATTACTTTTGGTCCCTTTAAAAACAGGGTGGCACATGTTAAGGAGCTGAAACTCCTAAACCCTTCATCCAATTTCAATGTGGATACCCTCAAATGAAAGCTGAAAGTCTGAACTTCAACTGGATCTGAATTGTTTTGTTTAAAATTCATTGTAGTAATGTCTAGAACCAAAATTAGAAAAATGTTATCTCTGTCCAAATGTATATGGACCTAACTGTATAGAGCTCCAACAAATTCTGCAATATGTTATAATCAGGGAATGCTAACTATAAGCAATTGGTAGATAATGTAAGTTGTGCCTGGGCCGCAAACTTCTAGAAATAATGACACAAAAGTCAGTGCATGACTGTATGTTAGAGAATAAGTATAAGGCAGAGTTCACACAAGCGTATGCAAAATCATCCGTTTTATGTACAGCATAACTAACACTTTTATATCTGAATTGTCATTCATCTGCAATCCGTATATAATCTGTATGTCCATATTTTACATCTCATATTGAAACCATATGTCCATCCGTATGGTATCCATATTTTATTTGAACAATTGAATAAATTATAATGGTGAAATATACAGTTTTCTATGTTTATAATTGTACTGGATCCATGCAAAATGAATGACATACACATGGTTATGGGTCGCCCTCACCCAGGGCAGCGGGGTACTCGTTGCCGGGCCCGGTGGATTTCAATGGGAGATGTCACGGCAGCTGTGACCCGGTCCGTGGCCCTGGGCGTCCATTGTAAAAGGGGGTTAAGTGATGTTGTAAAGTTTATGAGTGAATGATTCGTGACGCCACCTGTAGTGTTCGGCACTGAAGATGTTAAGCTGACGCTGCAGACAGATCCTCTGGGACAGATGGTGTGGTGCAGCAGTGATGTTGTAGCCCTCCACAGGTAGGGCTGTAGTCCCAGGGCAGAGTAGATGAAGAAGATAGGTGTTAAGGGAGAGAGTGTAGTGTCCGGCACCAAGATGTAGCAGTGCTGAGTGGGTTGGCGCAGTAATAAGCGGAGGACACCAGGGCATGTAGTTCCAAAGCTTTATTCACAGTCTGTTGAGCATACAGGTGCCTGCCTCGGTACCGTGTCCTCCGGGTCATGGGCTCAGCCAACTTCCAGGCAAGATGAAGTGCTCCCTTCCAACACTCCGCCAACATATGTGCCTTTTCTGAACGTCTCCCTTTTGCGCCAATAGTGAAGTACTCTCAGTACTGAGTTACTCTGGAGTTCCTCCTGTCAGATGTTCCTATGAACTCTACTTGTACGGCAGACAGCTGTAGCCTGCTTCGGGTACTTCTTGCTACCATGTCCCGGCTCACTATCGTTGCTGTTGTGCCCCCAAGTATTGTGTGGGAATAAAGTGGTGACAACTTCTATTCCTCTGGTGTCTGCTGCAGGACCATTAGTATCCATAAAACCTCGGGGACCGGACCCCGGCCTTGCGCTGTGAACTTGGGAAGGGTTCTGCTCAAACCCTAATCCTTAGTCCTCCTCTCCTTACGTTCCGTACTAATCTTTCTTTCTTATGGAGAGAGTCAGGCTTTCCATCAATGTCTCTTTCCTGTGCCAGCAGACCCAGGTCACTGAGGTCGGCTGCAGCACTTCCTTCATCCATCCCACTCAGGGTATCTTCACTCTTCCTCTAACTCCACCCGCCTCCCAGCATGCTTCGGGTTCCAAGCAGGGAGCCACCAAAGGGTGCTTTGCTACACTACTATGTTGTGTGGGATGCAGGTGTTGGAGCGTGGTCAGGTGTCTCCACCTTACCTGGATGGTGGGGAACCACATCTCAGGAGGAGGTGCAGTACCTCTTATAATAGGAGCATCTGATCCAGAATTTGGAGTGGCAGCTGCGATTTTTTTATAAGAGTTCAAGCAGTCTGTGTGTAAAAGCATTCATGTGAATTACCATATTGCCTTTCATTGGTCAGTGTGCTGTCAATGTGTTTTCATACTATATTCTTGGCATTGCAGCAGTTTAAAATCAGTTTTGTGTTACATGCATATTTTTTATTAATTCAAATTTTTTGCAAAGTTTTTTTTTTCTCTTTTTATCATGATTGTTCTTAAAAAACAGAATTGGTAATCTTGCAATTTTCACTCTGGTGAGAGTGGCTATTGTACCGTAATATTTTCTGTCCTTTTAGGAAGTGTTTACAGCAGTTTCCTTATCATCAGAGGTAGGGTTACATTAACTGATATAACATTTCTATACACAGCTGATAACACAGGATCCACCATTCCCAATTGGTGCTGTCACTGATATCTCTTATCCTTTTACCTTGACATTGGCCTATGCACATGCCCAGTAGATGATTCAATGCAAAATCTAGGTTCTGATCGTGTTAATTGCTGCTCGTGCGCATGGGATTTTCTCCAAAAAAACAGAAAGTTAGAGTCTAATAAAGCCCTAGTGATCAGTGTAAACATTTTAAGATTTCTCATTTTTATTAACGATGGTGTTATACACAAAAAAATAATATTGCCAAGAAATGTTTAAAAATACACTTAACTTAAAAAACTGTTTTAAAAAATAGCTTATTTTCTCCAGGACTTACAGTTCCTTTTAAGCAAGTGCAAATCATTTGTAACAGTTTTTCTGCTTACTATTATTATTGTTATTAAAGGGGGTTGTCCACTACTTTAAATTAACCCCCAATGTATCCCCTCGGGACCCCTAATAAATTTTGTAAATACCTCATGTTGCCTATACTACCTGTGAGCGGTGCTATCGCTGGCCGATCACAGGCAACACATGACCCCGGCTGCAGCTGGCTCTTGCTTCTGCTGACGTCTCATCAAGGGTTGGCAGCAGCTGTGGGTCCCTCTTCCTCCTTCCGCGCTCGCTGCCAGGCTGTGGCTGGGTTATCCCCTGCATCGCACCTGGCATCCACCGCGTGCCCATTCATTGAGAAAGCATGCGGTGGATGCTGGGTGTGACGCGTGGAGTATCCCCGCCCACAACCCAGCAGCCACCGCTGGGACCCAACGCTGAGTCACGCCTCACTTGTTGTGGCGTCAGTGCTGGGTCACGTGCTGCCTGTAAGCGGCTACGGATAGCGCCGCTCACAGCGAGTATAGGCAACATAAGGTATTTACAAAATTCATTAGGGGCCCCGGGGGATACATTGGGGGGTTAATTTAAAGTAGTGGACAACCCCTTTAATTATTATAGTGCCATTCCATGGTGCGTTACATGTGAGGAAAGGTATACATAATTAAAACAATTATAATAATCTTAAACAATACAAGTCATGACAGGTACAGGAGGAGAGAGGATCCTGCCCGCGAAGGCTCACAATCTACAAGGGATGGGTGAGGATACAGTAGGCGAGGGTAGAGCTGGTCATGCAGTGGTTTGGTGGATCGGTGGTTACTGCAGGTTGTAGGCTTACAGATCCATCTTTAGAGCATGGGATCTGTGGATGATTCTGTTGGAAGTAACAATGCGGAGGGGCTGGCTCATTACCTCAGCGCTGTGATAGTGGTGATGCATCACCCCAATTTAGTTCAGTCAACAAAAACGTTAGATTTTTTATGTTTTTCTTCCAAAATTTGTGCTTGTAAAGTGTTTATCATTTATGCGGTGTCTCTATTTACCTCTGTAAACAGGACAAATGAAAAAAGTAAATTTCTATTTTCCGGACACAAGACTAAACAAACCTTTCAGTTGATGCTCCTCAGACAACAAATGTGTCTTTTGTGTAGATGTCAGGTCCAATTTAAGAGCAGTTTTATTGTGCTTTTACGGGGCAGTATTTCCATTATTTACACTTTCCGCATTCAGAGTCTATTTCATCCTGATGTATTGCGGCAGGTTTATTGCTCTTATGGTTTAGTCTATTTCTGCAGTAAGAGTAAAATTTAGTGAGGTTCGATGCTTAACATTTCTTGTGGATTAGGAGGCGCAAAGACTCATCCGGCCGCTCCTCAGTCATATTTATTATACTGTTAATACAGATAAATGCTCTGCTAATGACATGATTATTAAGCTTTCCATAAAACTTAAATGTGCCTTTTACAATGTGGGAAATAAGTAATTGCCTTATATCACTTGTATGAGGGAAATGCTGGCTTGTGACTCCGTATTACCGTCATTGTGCTGTTGGAAGGCAATCAGAGGATTGAAATGCCATTGTGATAGATGCAGTTCCATCTGGCTCTTTGGAAGTGCTCACTGGAGTGCTCTTTGGCAGCAAAACGGTCTCCTTCCAAATTGTCAAGTAGAGGAGAAATTCGGTGGCATAAGCAATCATACACTACTCAGGACACACAAGTATTTGACTACTTGCAGGCGACAGACATCCTAATTTGCCCTGTTTTCTAGTATTTTCAGGCGCCGTCCATGTTTGAAACAGTTGCAATGTGTCTCCTGATTATAGTTAAAATGCTGACATCAAGAGTCACAGCAGATTGTCGCTACAACTCATTTATCCATCGCAGTCATCAGCTCTGTTCGGTGATTTAGTCGCACATCTTACAGCGGGGATACAGCCGATTCCCTGCTAATTCCCACTGTTGAACAGACTTGCAAGCATATGTTTCCATACCTTTCTATTAACACTTTGTAGGCTCCACAAAATAGTTGATAGGTAAGAATGCAATTGTAGATATCAGCATTTCACTGATATTTCATTTTACTTATGTAAATGACACCTACATATTCCGTAGCAGTGTACACAGATGATCATCAATTACACCAGTCTCTAATAAGGCTGAATATGCTTTAGGAATATGGGAAGAAACCCATGTAAGTCTGGGAGAACATACAAACTCCTTGCAGATATTGCCCTTGGTTGATTTCAAATCCTAGAGTCCAAGGCTGGAAATCTGCTGTATAGTGCAAATCATTGCGCCGCTGTGGTGGATCTGTTGTTAGTGCAGACTTGTAATTTGCTAAATTATTGAGATGAATTATTGATCAGTTATACCAGTTAGCAAAATCATATGAAAAAGAATCAATCATAAATGATAAATAGTTTGATTTACCAAGGTGAGGTGTTACTTGCAAACTCCTACACTTATTTGCTCCTTACCATATGTGGTCATTCACTGTGGGAACTCAGCCATGAGATATCCTCACTAAATTGTAGCTGGTTTGAAAAGTCATAGTGCCTGATTCACTAACACTGAAAATTTGAATGTAAGACCTAATGAACTGGACTAAGGAGACTAAGAGTTGTATGCCGCTAAATGATTAGACGTACCTTACAAAAGCCATGTGTTTCCACTACAAATGTTATTCTGTTCAGGAACTGGAGTACATGTCTAGGAAATTTTATGCCGCTAAGGTGGCGTAGGTACTGATGAATTAGACTAGCGGGCTTTGTCATGCCCTTTCCCACACCAGCTCCACCCACTTTTGGTGGACCTAGCTAGGACTGATAAAAAAAACACCAAAAAGAAAAAATAAGAAAAAAAGGAGAAGAAATAAATAATGAAACATAGAGCCAGCACATCTTTAGTATTGAATAAATGCACACATGCACAAATACGTTATTTGGACAATGTACGAACATGTACATACATGATGCATGAACATACTTTTATTAATTAATACATGAATTTCAATATTGCAATATTGCTGTAAACTTTAAAAACTTAAGGTAAGCCTTTCAACAACATCAAGATGTACCTTCAATATGGTTGGTCCCTAACTATATGCCCTACCTCTCCATGTGCCAAACCAACCTCATGTGACTGGGTTGTGAAAAGGTGACCAGGCATCATAAGGGGGCAAAGCTCTGGAGGGGGCAATGCACTCCGATATGTACTACAGTAAAAAAAGAAAAAATAGGGCCCACACACCTTTATTATTGAATTAATGCACATAAGCACAAATATGCTATGTGGCCAATATACAAACATATAAATAGACAATGCGCCAGCACATTGTGACTAACGAATACATGAAATCGAATATTGCTGTAAGCGTTAAACACATAAAAGTACTTAGTGTTTTTTGATCAAAGAGTGCAAAAGCCATCCAACCATGTCAAGGCACACCTTTTAATATGGATGGCTCAGCTAGCCCAGCAATTTGGTGGGTCTAGCTCCCTCCAGGGCTCAGCACGATTTATCTACCCATCTTTACTCTACAGCGTTTTAAATGGGAGCTATGCCTTGTTTCCATTTCACTCCCCAGTCATATAAGGCTGGTTTGGCACATGGAGAAGTATGATATATGATGGTTATGTACCATCCATATTAACCCCTTTCTGCCATATGATGTACTATTCCTTCCATGTGCCCTGGGACTTAATTCCCATGGATGGAATATTACATCATACGTGATAAGCCGCGCTCACAGGGGGAGCGCGGCTGATCGTGGCCAAGCGTCAGCTAATTATCACAGCTTACATCCAGAACTATGTGCCAGGAGCTGTCATGGACCACTCCTGGCACTTTAACCCCTGGCACATTGCGATTAAATATGATCGCAGCACTCCGGTGGCAAAGGGAAGCATCACACAGTGAGGGGGCTCCCTGCGTGCTTCCCTGAGACCCTCAGAACAACGCGATGTGATCACGCTGTTCCGAGGACCTCCTCCCTGCAGACCCCCGGATCCAAGATGGCTGCGGAGTCCATCTGGGTCCTGCAGGGAGGTGGCTTGTCAGTGCCTGATGAGAGCAAGCACCGGCAAGACTCCTGCACTGCCTGTCAGATAGCTGATCTGACATAGTGCTCTGCAAAGTGTCAGATCAGCGATCTCACACTATATAGTGATGTCCCACCCTGGGACAAAGTAAAAAAAAAATAAATTACCATGTGTAAAAATATTTTTAAAAAATTCCTAAATAAAGAAAATAAATAAATATTGTTCCAAAAAATGCAAATACATTTCTTTATGTAAATAATAAACAATAAAAGTACACATATTTAGTATCACCGCGTCTGTAACCCACCCTATAAAACTGTCCCACTAGTTAACCTTTTTAGTGAACCCCTTAAAAAAAGCAAGGCAAAAAAACAATGCTTTATCATCATACCGCCATACTAAAAGTGGAATAACACGCGATCAAAAAGACGGATATAAATAATCATGGTACCGCTGAAAACATCATCCCCACAAAAATGAGCTGCCATACAGTGTCATCAGTGAAAAAATAAAAAAGTTACAGCTCGCAGAATAAAGCGATGCAAAAATAATTATTTTTTATATAAAATTGTTTTTATTGTATAAAAGCGCCAAAACATAAAAAAAATATTGATGAGGTATCGCAGTAATCGCACTAACCCAAAGAATAAAACTGCTTTATCAATTTTACCACATGCTGAACGGTATAAAGGCCCCCCCAAAGAAATTCATGAATTGCTGGTTTTTGTTCATTCTGCCTCCCAAAAATAGTGATAAAAAGCGATAAAAAAAGTCATGTGCCCGAAAATGGTACCAATAAAAACGTCAACTTGTCTCACAAAAATTAAGACCTCACATGACTCTGTGGGCTACAGTATGGAAAAATTATAGCTCTCAAAATGTGGAGATGCAAAACCTATTTTTTGCAATAAAAAGTGTCTTTTAGCATGTGACAGCTGCCAAGCATAAAAATCTGCTATAAATAGTAAATCATACCCCCCTTTATCATCCCCTTAGTTAGGGAAAAAATAATAAAAAAAAAAGTATGAATTTCCAGTTTCCCATTAGCGTTAGGGTTATGGTTAAAGTTAGGGTTAGGGTTGGAGCTAAAATTAGGATTAGGGTACCGTTACACCTAGCGATGCATCAGCGATCCCGACTAGCGATATGATGCGGTCAGGATCGCTGGTGCATCGCTAGGTGGTCGCTAGTGAGCTGCCACACAGCAGAGCAGATCTCACCAGCGACATAGCGGTGGTCGGGGATCGCTACTTACCTGTCAGACGCGGCGATCCTAGGTCCTCCCGCCCGGCTCGATGCGTCGCTCGTCGGCGCCACAGGAAGCCCAGCAGGAAGTGGCTGACGAGGAATGGTCCAGGAGCTTCTCGCGCGATCAGCGATAACCAGCGGGGGAGCCGGTCAGAGGTAAGTATCACATGCAGCGATATCGCTAGCAATATCGCTGCAACATCACAAAATCGGTGACTTTACAGCGATATTGCTAGCGATATCGCAGTGTGTAACAGGGGCTTTAGAGTTAGGGTTGGGATTAGGGTTAGGGATGTGTTAGAGTTAATAGTGTAATTAGGGTTATGGTTAGGGTTGAAACTAGGGTTAGGGGTGTGTTGGGGTTAGGGTTGGAGTTAGAATTGGAGGGTTTCCACTGTTGAGACACATCAGGTTCTCTCCAAACGTGACATGGAGTCTGATCTCAATTCCAGCCAATTCTGTGCTGAAAAAGTCAAATGGTGCTCCTTCCCTTCCGAGCTCTGCCATGTGCCAAAACAGTGGTTTACCCCTATATATGGGGAATCAGCATACTCGGGACAAATTGCACAATAACTTTTGGAGTCCAATTTCTTCTGTTACCCTTGGGAAAATAAAAAATTGGGGAGGAAAGTATAATTTTTGTGGAAAAATGTATGACTTTTTATTTTTATGGCTCTACGATATAAACTTCTGTGAAGCACTTGAGGGTTCAAAGTTCTCACCACACATCTAGATAAGTTCCTTGGGGAGTCTAGTTTACAAAATGGGGTCACTTGTGGGGGTTTCCACTGTTTAGGCACATCAGGGGCTTTCCAAACGCGACATGACATCCGCAGACCATTCCATCAAAATCTGTAATCCAAAACGTTACTACTTCACTTCTGAATCCCGACGTGTGCCCATACAGTAGTTTTCTCCCACATATAGGGTATCAGCGTTCTCAGCACAAATTGGACAGCAACTTTTGGGGTCCAATTTCTCCTGTTACCCTTGGGAAAATAAAAAAATTGGGGACTAAAAGATCATGTTTGTGGAAAAAATATGATTTTTTAATTTTCATGCTCGGGCATTATAAACTTTAGTCAAACACCTGGGGCTTCAAAGTTTTCACCAAACATCTAGACAAGTTCCTTGGGGGGTTTAGCTTCCAAAATGGGATCACTTGTGTGGGGTTTCCACTGTTCAGGCTCATCGGGGCTTTCCAAACGCAGCGTGGCGTCCGATCTCAATTCCAGCCAATTTTATGTTGAAAAAGTCAAACGGTGCTCCTTCCCTTCCGAGCTCTGCCATGCACCCAAACAGTGGTTTACCCCCACATATGGGGTATCAGCGTACTCAGGACAAGTTGCACAATAACTTTTGGGGTCTTTTTACCCTTGGGAAAATAAAAAATGAGGGTGAAAAGATCATTTTTGTGGAAAAAATATGATTTTTTAATTTTATGGCTTTACGTTATAAACTTCTGTGAAGCCCTTGGGGGTTCAAAGTTCTCATCATACATCTAGATAAGTTCATTGGGGGGTCTAATTTCCAAAATGGGGTCACTTGTGGGGGCTTCCACTGTTTAGGCACATCATGGCGTCCGATCTCAATTCCAGCCAATTTTGCGTTGAAAAAGTCAAATGGCGCTCCTTCCCTTCCGAGCTCTGCCATGCGCCGTGGTTTACCCCCACAGATTGAGTATCAGTGTACTCAGGAAAAATTGCACAATAACTTTTGGTGTCCAATTTCACCTGCTACCCTTGTGAAAATAAAAAAAAATGGACCTGAAGTAATTTTTTTGTGGAAAAAAAGTTAAATGTTCATTTTTTTAAACATTCAAAAAAAAATTCCTGTGAAGCACCTGAAGGGTTAATAAACTTCTTGAATGTGGTTTTGAGTACTGTCAGGGGTGCAGTTTTTAGAATGGTGTCACTTTTGGGTATTTTCTATCATATAGACCCTTCAAAGTGACTTCAAATGTGACGTGGTCCCTAAAACAAATGGTGTAAAAATGAGAAATGGCTGGTCAACTTTTAACCCTTATAACTTCCTAACAAAAAAAATTTTGGTTCCAGAGTTGTGCTGATGTAAAGTAAGCATGTGGGAAATGTTACTTATTAAATATTTTGTGTGACATATCTCTGTGATTTAAGGGCATGATAATTCAAAGTTGGAAAATTGCAAAATTTTCTAAATTTTCGCCAAATTTCCATTTTTTTTCACAAATAAATGCAGGTCATATCAAACAAATTTTACCACTATCATGGAGTACAATTTGTCACGAGAAAACAGTGTCAGAATCACCAGGATCCATGGAAGCATTTCAGAGTTAAAGGGACAGTGGTCAGAATTGTAAAAATTGGCCCGGTCATTAACATGCAAACCACCCTTGGAGGTTAAGGGGTTAAAGTGTCACCTTAACGTATTTGGATGGCTTTTGCACTCTTTGATAAAAAAAGATAAGTAAATTATGTTTTAAACATTTGCATCAATATTGGAGTTGATGCATTTATTAATCACAATGTGCTGATGTATCGTGAATGTATACATCACAAAAGTGAGTCCACCCCTCACATTTTTGTAAATATTTTATTATATCTTTTCATGGGACAACACTGAAGATCTGACACTTTAATACATTGTAAAATTGTCAGTGTACAGCTTGTATAACAGTGTAAATTTGGTGTGCCTTCTAAATATCTGAACAGAGACATTAATGCCAGCAACAAGGTACACCTTTAAATGAAAATGTAAATTTTTCCCAATTAGCCATTCCCCCCGTGTTATGTGACTCAGTGTTACAAGGTCTCAGGTGTGAATGTGGAGCAAGTGTGTTAAATTTGGTATTACCACTCTCACATTCTCCCATACTGGTCACTGGAAGTTCAACATGGCATCTCATGTCAAAGAACTCTATAAGAATCTTAAAACAAATTATTTTTGCTCTACATAAAGATTTTCTAGGCTATAAGAGGGTTGCCAACACCCTGAAACTGAGCTGCAATAATGTGGCCAAGACCATATAGTGGTTTAACAAGACAGGTTTCATTCAGAACTGGCTTCGCAATGGTCTACCAAAGAAGATGAGTGCATATGCTCAACATAATATCCAGGGGGTTGTATTTTCAAAAACGATGTATGAGTGCTGCCAGCATTGCTTCAGAAGATAAAGAGGTAGGGCATCAGCCTGTCAGTGCTCAGATAATATCCTGAACACTGCATCAAATTGTTCCACACGGCTGTCGCTCCCGAAGAAAGCTTCTTCTAAAGCTGATACACAAAAAAAATCTGTACTTTGCTAAAGACAAGCAAAATAAGGACATGGATTACTTGAACCATGTCCTGTGGTCTGATGGAGACTAATAAAAACATATTTGGTTCAGTTGGGGTCAAGTGTGCGTGGCAGCAACTAGGTGAGGAGTACAAGGACAAGTGTGTCTTGTCTACAGTCAAGAATGGTGGTGGGAGTGTCGTCATGGTTAGGGGCTGCTGGCTGTGGAGAGCTACAGTTCATTGAGGGATCCATGAGTGCCAACATATACTGTAACATACTGAAGCAGAGCATGATCTCCCTCCCTTCAGAAGCAAAGCTTTAGGGCAGCATTGCAACATGATGATATGACCACAAACCACAGAAACTGAGGATAAAGGTGCTGGACTGGCCAAGCATGTCTCCAGACCTAAACGCTATTGAGCATCTGTGGGTCATCCTCAAATGAAGAGTGGAGGAGTGCAAGGCAACCTGTGAAGCTCTAATGAACTCCATGCTCAAGAGAGTTAAAGCAGTGCTTAAAAATAATGTCCACACAAAATATTGGCACTATGAGCACAATTTGACATTTCCGCTTAGGGGTGTACTCACATTTGTTGCCAGCAGTTTAGACATTAAATTACACACCAAAGTTACACTGTGTTAGGGGCTGGCGGAACACACCAAATAAAAATAAGATGGTAGTAAGATGCGTTCGCAGCCCGGGGTCCACCGTGCAGAGATGTTAACTGCTGCTCAGTGATGGCGGACACAAAATGGCGGTATCGCACTGGACACACATGGGTTAAACGCCACCCAGTGTGTAGTAGCAACGGGCTCTGTTGCTTCACAGAGCCACGGAACTGCAGAACACAGATGCCGTACCCTGTTGACTGTCATGAGACTCTACCCCAAGGATGCGGGGTAAGAGCCTCTCTAGACCCACTAAGCGCATTGCGTCGCACCTGCGAATGTCACTAATAGACACTGGCTATTGTGGAGTGCAGTCCAAGTGCACAGTGGTGTACAGGCAAAGCCACTACTTGGAGCTGAAGCTAGTCCCTAACCTTGCCTCCTACCTGCACTATCAGCCTAGGCACTAACTGGCAAGGCTGAACAACACATGCGTACCAAGGGCAGGGGTTTCATAATGAGTCATTCACCAGAGACATTTATTCGTGAATACAACACTCACTTCACATGGACTATACTAGCGCACGGCCGTGAGGCCGTACAATTCTTTTATAGCCACAGCCTTCCAGGACCTTGCTGATGGCCCAATCTGAGCTGCTTGAGGACCTGAGTATGTGACCTCTAACCTCCAATGAGCGGTCATCTCACGGGCATGCTCAGATGGGAAAAAGCAGTACTTAGTCCTAGGAGCGTCTGCTCGCTGCTGACTAATGCTGGATGCTATAGCTGAACCTGGGGCAGCAGCAATAACCAAACGCCTAGCATTACCCTGAGCAAGATGCTGGGACCGACGTCTCTGCTGAGCAGGAACCTCTGCGTCTGAAGAAAAATGGGAGACCGCAGAGGACATGGCTTGCGGTTCCCCCTGTGCAGTGGCAGGAAGTTGATGCCTAGCACACTTTTAAGTAAGCTGTACACGGACTACTTTACATTGTCTCAAAGTGTCATATCTTCAGTTCTGTCCCATCGAAACATATAATAAATATTTACAAAAAATTTAATGGGTGTACTCACATTTGCGACACACTCTCCGAAGGTCACAACATTTTTGCTCAACTTTGAGTGGTGCAAACATTTTCCTATGTTTAAAGGTTTTGTTTATGCCAGAATTGGTCAAAGCACCTTTGTGAATCCGGCTCATAGTCTGTAAGGCTATGTGCACACGTATGCAGAAATTTCTGCATAAAAACCGGACTCCCTTCCCAGAAGATGCGCGCTTTTTTCCGCGCATTTTCTGTGTGTTTTTGGAGCAAAAAACGCACATTTTTTGTGCATTTTTTTCCGCGCGTATCCAGACCCATAGAAAATAGCTAGAAACACGTTTTCCGTGAAATTAATGAGCATGCTGAGTTTTTTTTACCGTGAAGCGTTTTTTTCGTGGTAAAAAACGCATCAATATGCACAAAAAGTGCAAAATGCATAGAAATGAATGGGAAGCTTATTTTAAGCATTGTTTGAGTGGATTTTTTGGCAAATCAGCAAAAAAAAGCTACGTGTGAACACAGACTAAAAGTCCTCTTCCTGCTGTTAAATGTGCAGCATTAGATCGTTGGCTATTTTGTCTTAATTAGATCAGTACAATAGTATTAAAATATTTTCTGTTTTGATTAATCTAAGTTTAAGTATTGCTTTACACAAGTTGACTTAATGTAACATGCAGAAGTAGTGCTGAGTGCTGTTGCTTCAAAAGCATCCCGCAACTAGAGGGGTAAACACAATCAGCGGAGAAAGGGAGTAGTTAGTTGAGCCCAATGGGATTGTGAGGAACTTTTTTACTATTCTGGCAGCAGCCTAAGGGATGAGTGGTGTGTGATCTGTCTCTCACAAAAGTTCAGGCAAGTGAACCATAGGGACACAGGATTCCATTAAAGAGTGAAGCTGGGCTAACCATTGTACTGAGAAAGTCTATCAGGAGCAGGAAAATAAGGACTGGAAGGAATTGTGTCATAGGGATCATCTCCCTCAGCAAACCCCCCTCCTCCATCTCACTGTGCTAGAAGGAATGCTGTGAACTACTGTGCCTTTGTAAAGAGTCTTGCTCTGTGCTGAACTGTGCTATCAAAAGAGACTGTTAGTCAATGTGCCTTTAAGAAGCAGCTGTACTGTTTATGAAGCCTGTGCTTAAGAGACTTGAATTGTACTGGATGTGCTGATATTAAACTACATTGTTCATCTGTTCATGAGGACTCTATCAATTGTGTCTGTGTGAGCAAGTGGATCCATCTTTTGCCCGAGGAAGCTGCAGTGCATGGTCACCCTGAGTAACGGTTCCCCCAGAGTCAGGGCCATATTTGCCATTAGGCACCCATGGGCCCGTGCCTAGGGTGCCAGGATTGCGTGGGATGGCACCTGAACAAGTTTGCAAGTTTTTTTTTTTATTAATTCCGGGGTTGGCCCACCCCCCTGCCCACCCACCCACCTCATTCTTCCAGGCCACCCACCTCATTCTTCCGTGTCGCCCGCCCCCCCACCTCATTCTTCCGGGCCTGCCCGTCCACCTCATTCTTCCGGGCCACCCGCCCACCTCATTCTTCTGGGCCTGCCCACCTGCCTCCTCATTCTTCGGGGCCACCTGCCCACCTCATTCTTCCGGCCCGCCGTCCCACCGCATTTTTCCGGCCACTGCAGGGGTCTCGGATCCCACGCCCATCCATGGTCCTCCTCCGATTTTTCTGCTGTACCGAGGTGCGCGCGTGTTTAGGGCAGTGACAGCCCGGGCTCAGGAGGGCTGGGAGTGTCAGGTGATGAGGCCTAGATGACGAGCGTGGTGTGCTGCAGCCTACAGGCAGGGGAGGAGGGTTGCAGTGGCCGCACCTGCCAGGCTGTGTGTCTGTATACCGGGGTGATGCGTCCCATGTGATGCATGGTGCAGGGGCCTCTGATCACTTGTCACTGCTGTGTAGTGACACTAGTGAGTGACAGGCACTGATGTCACCCAGCACCACTGTCCGTGCTGTATATGGTGGTTGTAAATGATCATATAGGGAAATGTAAACCCCCTGATCTCTGAGGAATGACTCCTGTCCCACCACCCCCAGAGTGCATCCCCCGCCACCGCCAGCGTGCGTCTCCCTCCTCCCTGCCATCCCCATTGTGCGTCCCACTCCTCCCCACCACCCCCAGCGTGCATCCCGCTACTCCTCACCACCCCCCAGCATGCGTCTCCCCCCTTCCCGCCACCCCCTGCGTGCGTCTCCCCGCCACCCCCTGCGTGCGTCTCCCCACCACCCCCAGCATGCGTCCCACTCCTCCCCACCAACCCCAGTATGCGTCTCCCCCCTCCCCGCCACCTCCAGCGTGCGTCTCCCCCCTCCCCGCCACCCCTAGCATGTGTCTCCCCCCTCCCCGCCACACTGAGATTCATCGGCCTGTGACATAACATAGGGGCCAGAATGCGCTCGGCTGCGGGGTCTGGTGCTGGTGTTTGTGTTTTTCATTTTTACCTGATAATTAACCTGCAAAGATTCCCTAATGATGAGCACTGTGCCTGCAGGAGCTCCCAATGGGGGCGCGATCTGTATGGCCTGCACCTCAGCAGCCTGTGCGGCCAGGAACACTAGTGACACGTGAGGGGCGAGGATTGATCAGAGTCATTGTACTTGGAGCCCGCATTATTATAGGAATATTTAAGTTAATAAATTGTTTTTGTAAAGCTTAAGGGTAAGTTCACACAGGGCGTTTTTGCAGCTTTTTTTTGCTGTGTTTTTTATGCTATTTTTCAGCTGCTTTTTCCATTACCAGCAAAGCCTATGAGATTTCAGAAATCTCACACACACATAGTTTTTTTGTCATCAGTATTTTATGCTTTGCTCTGTGTTTTTTGACATAGAGCATGTCACTTCTTTCAGTGTTTTTCCAGCATTTTTACCCATTGACTTAAATGGATGGTGAAAAATGCTTCAAATACGCTGGTTGACTTTTTTGCAGTGTATTTGAAAAACGCGATGAAAAACGCACCAAAACCGTACCTAAACCTGCGTTTTTGCTGCAGCTTGTTTCCTGCCAAGAAATCAGGTTTTGCTGCAGAAAAAAAACAGCAAAAACGCCCTGTGTGAACTTAGGGATGAGCTAGCAAGGTGCAGGGACAGGTAGTGATGGCTACTTGCAGACATGTGCGGCACTCAGAGGCGTTTCTGGGGGGGCAGCCGGATGGGGGGACGCAGTCGGGCCGCCTAATGCGGTAGTCCGCAGTGTCTCTCCTGGTGGCTGTGTTCTGCCGCCCCCGGACTGGGAGTCGGCAGTTCTCTGCGCCAGCTGTCAAGCTGACAGCCGACATAGAGAAGCTGCAGTGCACCAGCTCCCAGGGATCAATTGTACTGGATTCTCTACAGATGCCAGCGCAATTGAAGCTCTGACCGCCGGGTCAGAGCAACGCCAGCAGCATGATCAGGTCATGTGATCATGCTGCTGACGTCACTAGCCGGCGCTCAGAGCTAACAGT
Source organism: Dendrobates tinctorius (assembly GCF_039654945.1). Classification (NCBI taxonomy): domain Eukaryota; kingdom Metazoa; phylum Chordata; class Amphibia; order Anura; family Dendrobatidae; genus Dendrobates; species Dendrobates tinctorius. The sequence goes on from NW_027361732.1 coordinate 19,465,330, forward strand.
GGTGGTAAGTGTGCTCCACTGTGGAGATGAAGAAACCACCGAAGATGGCAGATGAGGGGATTTGGAGTGGGGGGGTACATAATGTGTGGGGGGGATTTGGAGTGGGGGGTGTACATAATGTGTGTGGGGATTTGGAGTGGGGACGGGGGTACTTAATGTGTTTGGGGTGATTTGGAGTGGGGATGGGGGATTTAATGTGTGGGGAGATTTGAGGACACAAAATGAAGAGTATGTATGAGGGCATGTATGAGGAAACAGTATGGGGATGGGTGCAGACAGTATGGGGAGCGAACGGGTAAATGTACTGTATGTGGACACTGTATAAGTAGCAATGGAAAAATGTATATGGACACAGTATGGGGAGTGAGGGTGATCGGATGTGTGCAGACACAGTATGTGGAGTCAGGGGTATGTGTGAGCAGACAGTATAGAGAGTGAGGGGGTAAATATATGAGACAGTATGGTGAACAGGGGGATGTTAGAGGAGACAGTATGAGGATGGGGAAAATAGTGTGAGGCAACAGTATATTGCAGATATTTTTATTTAGGAACATTATAATGACACTTCTATCTTTAAGGGCATCATGTGGAGAGTTGCTGCAGAACACCAGAGAAGATGGAAGTCTGCAGAGATGAGATGTGGATGAGAAAACTCATCATGGGGTCTGATCAAGAAGACAAAATGGAGAACAACTCCAGAGACAACGCCATCTATAAAGTACCTGGATGTAAATATTATTTGTGAAACTGACTTATTCTCTTGTTTTTATTTAAGTTAGGAACATTAAAGGGGTTGTCCAGGTTTGTGCTGAGTCTGCAGTCATTCTATGTGATTGCAGACTTCTGAATTCTCACAGTGCTCACTGAACGCTGTTCGGATTCTCTCGTGCCGGTAATTTATATACTGTACATGTTGTCACATGCTGACTAGACACGTGTGGCCTCACTCAATGAAAATGAACGGAGCGAGGCCGGGCACATCTAGCAGGAATGTGGCCAGAAGTATATAAATCACATACTTGTGCTGAAATGACCGTGTACTCTTGCCACTGGTACGGGAGAATCCTAAAAGTGTGCGGTGCATTCGTTGTGAGAATTCAGAAGCCTGCAATGTCAGGATTCAGCTCTGCAGGTTCCAGTAGTCATCACACGGACACTTCACTCATATGCAATTTTCATACGTACGATCCTGTGACAACGAGCTTCTCTTCCTGCTTCTTTCAGTTTTTCACTGGACATTGATAGCATTAGGGAGAGCAACTCGTCGGTACATGACAAAGTGTGTGCAGGGGGCGTGGGGACCGAACCGAGTTCTTGCCCCAGGTGCCAGAAGGCCTAGATACACCTCTGGCGGCACTTGCAGTTTTACACTTGCGATGAGACAAAAAAAACACTGCAGCATGTTTTTACGTTGCTGCAAGTACTGCATTTGCCGAATCGCAGCAAAACCGCAAGTGCCGCACGTGTCCGCAAGTCCTATAGGGAATGAATGAGGCCGAACGCAGTGTTGCCGCAAGTGATTCGTTACGTGGCAGATGCGGAAAAACTGCAGGATCTGCCGCGAATGGTAAAAATCACTGATGTGAAAGTAGCCTAAGGGTACCGTTACACCTAGCGATGCACCAGCGATCCCGACTAGCGATATGACGCGGTCAGGATCGCTGGTGCATCGCTAGGTGGACGCTAGTGAGCTGCCAAACAGGCAGATCTCACCAGCGACATCACTGGGGACGGGGATCGCAACTTACCTGTCAGACGCGGCGATCCTGCGTCCTCTCGCCCGGCTCCACGCATCGCTCGTCGGCACCACAGGAAGTGCCGCAGGAAGCGCCCGACGAGGAATGGTCCAGGAGCTTCTCGCGCGATCAGCGATAACCAGAGGGGGAGCCGGTCGGAGGTAATTATCACATGCAGCGATATCGCAAGCAATATCACTGCAACATCACAAAATTGGTGACTTTACAGCGATATTGCTAGCGATATCGCAGTGTGTAACAGGGGTTTAAGTCACTGCTGACATTGTCTGCATTAGTCATACTCACCAGTGGGGGGAGGCAGCACGAAAAGTGCCTAGGGCAGTACAAACTCTAAATACGGCCCTGCTCAGAGTTACAAAGTATTCATGAGACCTGTCCGGCCCATATCTGAACCTAGCGGTGTGCAGGTAACATTAAGCATTAAAAAACTGATAATCAGTTACATTTGCCTATCATCAATCATTTAAAACTCTTAGTACAGGACAACCTCACTTCCCATGTGCACAAAACAATTAGTAAAAAATTGTTCTTTTCACAAAGACTGTCAATGTTCTCGGCAGCACATGCTATGTTTACACAGGAAAGTGTGCTGCCGAGTACTATAGTCCATTTAACCTAATAATTTAATTGAATGAATGAGCATTTTGCTGGTTTGATTGACAACCTTTTTATGCTGGATAATTTTGATAAGTGTTCCTAGTGTAAATGCACACAAATGGCTTTTTTACAAGTGTGGATTTTCAGTATTTATTATGATTTGCTTTCATAGCCATCATATTCCACTGTGCTTTACATATTTTGTCATCACTGTCCCCATTTGGGGCTCACAATCTAAATTTCCTATCAGCATGTCATTGGAGTGTAGGAGGAAACTGAAATACTCATTTAAACATAAGAATGCATACAGACTCCCTTCAGATGCTGTCCTTGGTGGAATTTAAACCCCAGCACTGGAAAGAAACAGTACTAACCACCGAATCACCATGCTGCCTAGTATGTAATATAACCATATCGGTAAAATTGCATATGTGTAATGATTTTTGCCACCACTGATGTATCCTTAAAACGTACACATGGACATTTACAATCTTACAGCTATGATGCACAATTACAACCATCACATTGCAAATAAAAAAAGTACAGTTCTAGCTATTTTCCTGATTGTTGGCCATTAAATGCTACATTTTTTTGTCCAGAAAAATGTTTTAAAAATATACATATCTAATGTCATACTTTACCTGAATTTATGTAATGAGCTACAGATCTCTTACCTATTAAAGCTTAAAGAGAATCCGTCAGTAGGATTATACCTCCTAAGTCGTCTATATAGGCATGTAGGTTATAGCTGAATAAATTGATATCTGTGATCCAATATCTTATTCCAAAGAAACATTATTCATGTTTTTCTTATATGTAAAGGAACTATTAAGATCTATGGGCTGTACCATGAGATTCTGCCTCCAGAACTTATTTTAAATGAAAGAGGGCATTACCAGTGAGGGACACGTAATGACTAGCATCATAACTAACTGTCACACTGTGACGGTCTTAGGTAGGGGGATCAAACTGTCCCTGGAATTGGGACCATAACTATCCCTGTCCCTTCAGCACCAAATGAAACCAAATTAATTTAATATGGGATCCAAATGCACAAGCTAAATGGAAGATCTGCGATTCCCAATACGCAGTGATCTTCTACCTCCAGATCTAATAGGTTGGCGTGCTAAATTTGATACGCTAAGGCTGCTTTCACATATCAGTTTTTTGACATCAGAGCAATTCGGCAATTTTTTTTAAAAAACGGATCCGGCAAAGGATGCCGTCAGATCCGTTTTTTTCATAGACTTGTATTAGCGACGGATTGCAATGGATGGGCTCACGTTCATCCGTCGTTCGCCGCATCCATCGGAAATTTTTTGTCCTGCGGCCGGAGACAATGGACAAAATAACGTTTTTTTGTCTCCATCGAAAAGTCGGACATTGACGGATCCGGCACCGTCCATCGTTGGCTAGAATGGAAGCCTATGGGCGCAGGATCTGTCGCTGTCCGTCAAATAACGGAATCCAGTGACAGAATCCGTTTTTTTAAACTGAGCATGCTCCAATTACCAGGTAAGGCAGTAGGATCCGGCGAAAAAACGGATTTGTTGCATCAGTTTTTCACAATCTGCGACGGATCCATCGATCCATCGATCCGACGGATTGTGACTGACGCCAAAAAATGGATATGTGAAAGGGGCCTTACACAATACGGCAGAAGTGAACTTTATTTCTTTACAAACATTTGTCTTCTCCGCTCATGGTGCTTTTAACTCTGATTATAACTAACACAATACAGCAGAAGTGAAGCTTGTCTCATTAAAATACAACAAGCACATTGGCAGAGCTGTCAGCTCCGCTGTACTGCCCTTCCATCACACTTGTTGCTTGTAAGGCTGGTTTCACATTAGCGCATTTTCAGCGCGCGCACGGCTGGGGGTAGCTCCGCCCCCGAGCCGGCTCTCTGCCCGGCGTGCCCGCCCCTTGCTTGTAGCGCCGCCTACTAGCGGACAGCGGCGCCTGCGATCGGCGCACCCTATCTTTAGCATAGGGTGCGCAGATCGTGCGCAGGCCGTGCGCTAGTTGCGCTTTGACCTGTGCTGCGCACTTTTGACGGTGCGCCGTGCGCGCCAAAATCAAACTTTTCGGATTTTGGCGCGCACGGCGCACCGTCAAAAGTGCGCAGCGCAGGTCAAAGCGCAACTAGCGCACGGCCTGCGCACGATCGGCGCACCCTATGCTAAAGATAGGGTGCGCCGATCGCAGGCGCCGCTGTCCGCTAGGAGGCGGCGCTACAAGGAAGGGGCGGGCACGCCGGGCAGAGAGCCGGCTCGGGGGCGGAGCTACCCCCGGCCGTGCGCGCGCTGAAAATGCGCTAATGTGAAACCAGCCTAAGATGGAAGCTGTAGCACTATGAGAGGACTGAATCTGCAATTGTTTGTAATGAGACAAAGTTCACATTTGCTGCACTATGTTTGTTCTGATCTTAGGCCTGTTTCACACTTCCGTTTTTTTTGTGATCAGTCGAAATCCGCCAAAGATGAAAAAACGGATCCGTTTCCATTATGGAACAAGCAGATGTCAGCAGACCATTTTTTGGATGGATCCGGCGAAGTTGCAAAGGGCAGGAAATGTAAAGGAACCGAGGTCTGGAAAAGGAGAGAGAGAGATTTGATGCCGCTACCAGAACGATATTCAGGGTTAAAATTCTTCAGGGTTAAAATTCTTCACTGAGCTAATCTTCCGGGCATGCGGACCGTCGCTACAAAAAAAACTTTCAAAGTCCGTCTGCTCCACCCAGGATCTACTACAATTCAAACGGATCCATCCAAAAACGCCACTAATGCAAGTCTATGGGGAAAAAACGGATCCGCCAAAAAAGGGGCGGATCCGTTTTTTTCTAAAACTGGCGGATTTTGACTGATGTCAAAAAACGGAAGTGTGAAACAGGCCTTACAGGTGAGCTGAACGTAATCATGAGAGCAAAGTTTGCGTCATTACATGTTTCACACTGGTAATGAACCTTTTATTTTAACCCTTTAACGACCAGGGGTATTTTTGGTTTTGCATTTTCATTTTTTGCTCCTTTCTTCCCAGAGCCATAACTTTTTTATTTTTTTGGTCAAAATGGCCATGTGAGGGCTTGTTTTTTGTAGGACGAGTTGTATTTTTTAGCGACACCATTGGTTTTACCATGTCGTATAACAGAAAATGGGAAAAAAAATTCCAAGTGAGGTGAAATTGCAAAAAAAAGTTCAATCCCACAAGTTTTTTGTTTGGCTTTTTGGATAGGTTCACTAAATGCTAAAACTGACCTGCCATTATGATTCTCCAGGTCATTACGAGTTCATAAACACCAAATATGTCTAAGTTCTATTTTATCTAAGTGGTGAAGAAAAATTCCAAAGATTGAAAAAAAAAAGTTGGCATTTTCCGAGACCCGTAGCGTCTCCATTTTTCGGCATCTGGGGCCGGGTGAAGGCTTATTTTTGCATGCAGATATGATGTTTTTATTGATACCATTTTGGTGCAGATAGGTTCTTTTGAGCGCCCTTGATTGCATTAGATTGGAATGTTGCAGTGACCTAAAAAAGGTAATTCTGGCATTTTTATTCTTGCTACGACGTTTACTGATTCGATTAATTCTTTTTTTATATTGATAGATCGGGCGATTCTGAACACGGTGATGCCAAATGTGTGTATATTTGATTTTTTTTAATGTTTCATTTTGAATGGGGTGAAAGGGAGGTGATTTGAACTTTTACATTTTTTTATTTTTTTAATATTTTTAAAAACATTTTTTTTAACTTTTTACTTGCTTCAATAGTCTCCATAGGAGACTTGAAGCTGAACTTGTCTGATCGCCTCTGCTACATAAAGCTGGGCTGCAGCCCTGCTCTATGGATCAGAAATGCTCACTTGCTATGAGCGCCGACCACTAGGTGGCACACATAGTGATCCAACAATGACAACCACAGAGATCTTCTCCTGACCCTGGCTTGTCATGCCAAACCGATGGCGACCCGTGGTCATATGACGTGGGCACTGATGGGAGCAGGAAGCAACGCGCTTCGTGCGTGTCCATGTTAAATGCCGCTGTCAAAGTTTGACAGCGGCATTTAACATGTTAACAGCTGCGGGTGAATCGTGATTTCACTCGCGGCCGTTAGGGGAACATGTCAGCTGATCAGATCAGCTGTCATGTCCCGGAAAGGTGCGAGCTCATCGTCGGAGCCCGAACTAAACAGGCGGAGGTGTCCATTGACAGACTATGTCCTTCATTGAACGTTAAGGAGTTAAGTCTGCTCTGTAGGCAGATTCTCAGGGAGATCAGTGTTCAGCCCATAGATCTTAACAGCTCATTTACACAAAAGAAAAATTTAGATTTTTCTGGAATAAAACATTGTATCGAAGATATTAAGGTATCATTTTATTCAGCTTCCTATAGCCTAATTGCCCATATAGATGGCTTAGGAGAGTTGATCCTACTGATAGATTCACTTTAAAAATAAATCCAAGTTATATTTCCTGCCTATAATCATCATGCGGTAGGACACATTGCCATGAATGAGGAGAGAATATTGTGCACAATGAAATCCAACATTTCCTTTCAAATGAGCTGTCAGGATACGTGTAGGTCGCCCCCTGCATATCACGTTTTTATCAGGATCTGCTGACAATATTCTAATATATATGGAGAGTTGAAGGGCGGCCCAAACCTAAAGTAAAGTCTGTATCTCACCTCCGTCAAAATATACTGATACGTATGTATTATATTATAGAGTTTTTTTTTTGTTAATTTAAAATTTCTCTTTCTTATCTCATGCACAAATGAAGAAACTTTTTCTTACTGTTCTACTTTCACACCTGCACAGAATATCTCTATTGCAAGCTGTTATTAATTTCCTTCTTCTGATAACTCTTTCCACCTTAACACAGAATTATTTTCAAGATTCTATTACCCAAGATATGAAGAATTTCATGTCTGTAAGGTAATTTTGTTTTCTTTTTGATGACCACAATGTCTAAAAAATATGACATTAACACTGTAGCCTTAAAGGGACACTACAGATAGAAGAAAAAGTTACCTTAGGGATACACTTGACTGGAAATACATTTAAAGGGAATCTGTCACCTATTTTTTCCACTATCAGCTGCCGGCACTGCCATCAGGGGTTTATCTACAGCATTCTGTAATGCTGTAGATAAGCCCCCGATGTAACCTGAAAAAGAAGAAAAGTGAATTATATTATGCTTACCCCGGGGCGGTCTGGGTCCGGTTTTGGTCCGATGGGTGTCGTGGTCCGGTTCGGCGCCTCCCTCTTCTAGAGATGATGTACTCTTCTTTGCTTCCCAAAGGTAAGAGAGGTCCGGTGCCTGCGCACTGCAGTACTCTGCTCTGCCCTCAACAGGGCAGAGCAGTGCGCCTGTGACGCGCCCGAGGGGCTGTGGGATACTCGGTACCGAGCCCGTTAACTTCAATGGAAGATGTCACAGTGGCAGTGACCCGGCCCGTGGCCTCAGGCAGTCACGTAAAAAGGGGTAGAATGGATTAGGGATAAAGTTTATGTAGTGATTCGTGACGCCAGTTGGAGTGTTCGACTGTAGTATAGCCGGCACTGCAGATGATCCCTGGGGGAGTAGATGGTGATGGCAGTGCAGATGTTAAACCCTCTCCAATGAGGGCAGACCTCCAGAGATTGTGATGAAAGTAGTAATAAGGCAGAAGACAAGGAAAGTCACTTTATCATTTACTGTAGTTCAGGTGCAGTTCAGAGGAGATATTACAACTCTCACCATTTTACAGTCTGCTCTGCAGAATGGGAGTTATCCTTCACTCTGCTTGTGACTTCAGTGTAACTTCCTGCTATTCTAATCCCTTCTGGGACCAAGGCTTTCCGGAGTTCAGAACTTCCCAGTATTGCCTCTACTCACTGTGTATTTCGCCTTCAGCAACTTGTAGCGTGAATTCTGTGTGAAGGAGCTCAAGTTCCCACTTGCACCATCCTTCACTGATCCTAGGTTATTGCAGTATTGCAGTATTTCTGAGGGAAAACACTTTTCTGCCGGTTGTATAATCCCACGCAGTCTCTCAGCTTACCACCCCACTCTGAAAGCATGGATTGTCTAGGGGCTGGTCCCTGATGCTTTTTAGCTCTCACTTCTGGATCGAGCACATGTCTTAACATGGCCTTCAAGATGTTCCTCCTTCTTGTTCACTCTGAGAACAACAATTCGGCCCCTCCCCCTCCCAGTTAGGGTATGTCTGCAAAGCTCTAAGCTTCAGACAAGTGAGGCAATTTGTGTGTGTGTGTTGTGGTCTCTAGCAGAGAAAGCATAACTCCCATTGCTCACAAAGCACATGCAAAACAGTACATATTTAACCCTTTAGTGGCGATAAAGACGCAGGGTGCCACATTTGTGCAGGAGCCACGATGGGAAGCAAAGAAGAGGACTTCATCGTTAGAAGATGGGAGGCGCCGGACCGGACCACGATACCCATCGGACCAAGACCGGATCCGGACCGCCCCTGGGTGAGTATAATCTAACTTGTTTTTCTTCTCTTTCAAGTTACATCAGAGCTTATCTACAGCATTACAGAATGCTGTAGATAAGCCCCTGATGGCTGTGCCGGCAGCTGATAGTCGAAAAACTAGGTGACAGATTCCCTTTAAATGATGCCTTGCTTCTTTAATGGTGTACTTCCATTAATTTCAAGCTATTTCATCTCACAGGAGATATTAAACATTACAATTAGTGTTGAGCATTCCGATACTGCAATATCCGGTATTGGCCGATATTCGCTGTATCGGAGTTCCGATACTGAGTTCCGATACTTTTAGAATATCGAATACCGGAATCGGAAGTTCCCATAATGCAATGAGCCATTTTATTCAGCCAATGAGGAATCCTAAGAAGTGTGGGCACATCCTGTTATGCATGTTAGGCATGTTAACTAATGGCATGGCTGTGATTGGCTGCGAGCAGACCACCCAGCTGCTCCTCCCCCAGACACACACTGAACAGTGATCTATGGAAAGTGAAACTAGTGAGGGAGGAGGAAACGACCAGTTCTCATTTCAATGCCAGAACACCCCCCCCTGGACATTTTTCTTACAAGCAAGAGATGATATCTTGGAAACCGTGCAGACTAGCCACAGAAGGTAAATTACTTATTGTCAGCATTCTGCAGCCCAGATATGCACTGAGATTATGTGAAAAGCCCGGACAACCCGTTTAACATAGTCAATATCTTTGTAACTCCGAACGTCTTAAAAAAAATAATTCCTGCTATTCCATTTGATTGGGCTAAACCTCTATGGCTTTAATGTCTCCTTCCCCTCCCCAAATACATTCTACATTATTCTTAGTTGTTTTCCTTCATGTAGAATTAACCTACAAGGAAAGAAAGGGTTTTTTTTCATTCCGATATTTGTGTCCCATTGACTTGCATTGGTTTCCGGTATCGGAATCGGCGATATCCGATATTTTTGGGGTATCGGTCGGATCCAATCCGATCCGATATTTCCCAATATCGGAAGGTATCGCTCAACAAAAGCTTACCTCATAAATATCACATGTATAAATCACTTAGGGCTGCTGCCGACGAGCAGATTTTCAGTCCGAGTGCAATCAGACAAAACATCGGATCTCACTCGGTCCAATGTTATTCTTTGGCGCAGTTCACATGTCTGATTTTTTCCTTGGACAGAGGAATGCCGAACTCTGATCCAATATTCGGATCGCACTCGGCCATACAAGTCAATGAGCCCTTGGGAAACATCAGACTGCAGTCAGATGACATCTGAGTGCAGTCCAATTTCCATCGACTGAAAGGATGGAGGAGAGGAAGAAATTTATTTCCCCATCTTGTCCTCATCTTAATGAATCAAAGCTGACACTGTGATAACACTCTTATGAAAGCCTGTTAGGAAAGTAATTTGTATAACCTGCTCGATTCTTTTGGATGAGAGAATACACGGTCGCTTGCACCTAGCTCTAGGCTTCATCTATTTATTGTGGAGGTAGTGTGTTTTTTGCTAGAACTGCAGCAAAAAAACACAATTTGCCACCGTTTTCAAAAATGTTATCGTTTTACTGCAACTGTGACAAAAAAAAACCCATGTCACATCATAACATGTGAACTCATCCTTAGGCCGGGGTCACACTAACCGACGCAAAATACGGTCAGTATTTTACATGCGTAATACGGATGAATGGCCCCTAAACAGTGCTCCGTATGTCATCCGTAATCAAGGTGTGGTCGCGTATTTTGCGCATGTAAGCACCCGTATGTAATCCGTATGGCGAGATTTTCTCGCAGGCTTGCAAAATGGACATATAATGGAGCCCTATGACAGGTTTTATAACACAAACCAAAGAATAGATATAGACACATAGAATACATATATATTAAACCTGTCAGTATGAGTTTACTGTATACTGTTTACTGTATAGCGCACTGAATTGGCGGCTTTGCTAAAAGACACCTGGTGCGTATTTCTCGCAAATCACATGTGTGTTCCGTGTGTAATGCGTATTTTTTGCGCACCCATAGACTTGCATTGGCGTATTATGGGTGTAGTACGCTGACAATCGCAGCATGCTGCGATTGGCACGGAGCGTAGAATATGGATGAGAAATATACGGCTGGTGCGAGGGACCCCATAGAGAATCATTGGTCCGTGTGTAATGCGTGCTTTTAGCGCCTTTCATTCGGCCGTATTCCTCGCCAGTGTGACTACGGCCTTAGGCTGGGGTCACACATGTGAGTGTGATGCGAGAAACTCACGTGAGTCTCTCATCAATACCTGGCACTGCCGCCGGCACTCAGTACCAGGGTGTGCAGCTGCATAGAAATGCATGCAGCCGCACACTCCAGTCCCGAGTAGAGTTGAGCGACTTTGGTCGGATCGGGTTTCATGAAACAAAATTTGTTTCAGATGAAACTGGTCCGACTAGGGCAAAAAAAGTCGGAGTTTTGTCCGAAACCCGACCGCAATGCAAGTCAATGGGGAATAAAAGTCGGCATTGAGTGGATGAATGTCATCCGCTCAATGCCGACTTTTATTTCCCATTGACTTGCATTGGGGTCGGGTTTCGGACAAAACTCCGACTTTTTTTGCCCTAGTCGGACCAGTTTCATCTGAAACAAATTTGTTTCATGAAACCCGATCCGACCAAAGTCGCTCAACTCTAGTCCCGAGTACTGGCGGCAGTGACGGGTATTGATGCGAGAGACTTGCACAAGTTTCTCGCATCACACTCGCAAGTGTGACCTGGGCCTTAACATCATTGCCCTCCAGTAAGGTTTTTTTTCTGCTCAGCTGCCTTTCCATAGAGATGAGAAGCAGGGGGTCTTTGGTGCTTACATTGGATCCTACTGTGCCTTTTAATGCTAATACATCACGTAGAGATTTACCGTAAATGACAAATATTCTTTATTTCATAAATAAATAGTACACATACAAATAACAAACTTTATAATATTTATCAATGGAAAAATCTGCTTCATTCTCCTTCTGGATTGATCTTTCACTCACAAGTCATAGGTTAAATCTTTAAATTCTGTTTTCAGTGAAGACAAATTTTCATAATACTGAGATAGGAGATTGGTGCTTTTAAAATTCAATGGAGAGGGAAGGGGAGAGAAGTTGGAGGAAGAAACAGACATTCTGCTGCCCGTTCTCCTCAAACGACAGTCACAGCACTCCATAGAACTCTAAGAGCACCAACTGCCATCTAGTAATGGGAACATTTGTAATCATTGAATACAGATGTTACCAGTAAAATTCATGATTTTAAGAAGAAAAGTAGGAGAGAAGAGAACTATAACTATAGAACTATAAGGAGAACAACTGCTTTAACAGGAAAATATTTTGTCCGTGTAATCAATGTGGTGATTTAATCTAAAACCTGTGAGGACAAGATTAAGATGCATGGCACTGGCGCTACATCTGTTACCTGCTGTACTTTAACGCTGCCTGTCTGTCGATGACAGGGTCAGCAAGAATGACGGCAGACATGTCTCCAGACACTCTTGGGTCTTGCAGGCCTGAAGCCGTAATGTGCACTGACTACCTAATCCCATGAGGAATGGCAGGACATACATGGTGATCACGCCCAAATATTCTGCTCATCAGGCCATTTTTGTGTTTTGTGTTTTTATGAGACATCTTACGGCAATATTTTTTTCTTTGAGTATGTCGGTACAGATCAGCTAGCAGAATTTCATCACTCTATAATCATATCCTTGGAATATAAATTTGGAGCCTCCCACCCCATGTTCCTCCCGCATGGCTATGAGATAATGCCTAGTAAATGAGGCCTTGCATACATTTTGTCAGGAACAGATAGCGCGCGGCTGTGATCTAGGATTTTATTGTTCCACTTCATTTTTTTTTTGTTGTAGCTGATACCAATATCTTCAAATCAAGACACCAAACCTAATGAACGAGCCTGAGGCAAGAAGGGGAAGGAAGTTATAGAGTCCACATTGGGGAAATGATTGCAACTTAGGAAGATGGAGCTTGTTTATTACTTGGAAATTTAATTTGTTTTTTGAACTGTGTCTCCTAAATCGGTGCCGATTGTTAATAAAGTCTTTGCTGCACAAGTATGCTGGGTTTTTATATAGATGTCCTATATTTTACAGAATCAAAGACTAAAGAATAAAATGCCTTCATGTCTCCGCTCAGGGGTGTACAGAGATCAAAAACACGAGCGTGTGCCCCTAATGTACTAAATGCAAATCTTCATAAATACAAAGAATGGACTGATAGTAGTAACAAGATAGTAACAAGACCCCTTATATTTTCTCTCTGTACTACAAAAGCCAATGCTCAGTCACCACTGTGCTATGTTACAAAATGAAACTTCCACCATATGCATTACATAGCTGTCATTTAAGAGTGATGTCTCCGGAGTGCCCCATAAACAAAAATGCTTGGATTGACTTGGATTCTCTATGAGAAAGCCGTTGTCATATTGGACATGGAAATCCAAAATAGCGGATCATTTTCTTCTTAATTCATATATATATATATATATGCGTGTGTACTTATAAATATACATAACCCCTCCTCCACCAGGCTCTGTATATACAATAGCTATAGACCCTGAGCTGCCTATCACAGGAGGGGGTGAAGTCGGACAAGCAGGCAGGTGCTGCTGTGTCCCAGCAATGATAAGCTCCTGGTGCTAAAACAATCATTACAGGTTAACAAAACCTCAGAGCTTGATAAGGCAGGCATCTCTGAAATCTGCTGTCATGATCCAGGATGGGGCTTTGTCTTTGTCCCGATCTGCTCAGACAGGGGTTAATTGTTTCTGCCTCTCTCTGGCAGAGGGTGGCTATTTAGTTGCCAATTGACCTAGATCTGGTGTCAATTATACTCCTGCCCTCGGCTGAGTTAGGGTACCATTACACCTAGCGATGCACCAGCGATCCCGACCAGCGATATGACGCAGTCAGGATTGCTGGTGCATCGCTAGGTGGTCGCTAGTGAGCTGCCACACTGGCAGATCTCACCAGCGACATTGCTGGGGACGGAGATCGCTACTTACCTGTCAGACGCGGCGACCCTGCGTCCTCCCGCCCGGCTCCACGCGTCGCTCGTCGTCACAGCAGGAAGCCCAGCAGGAAGTGCCCGACGAGAAATGATCCAGGAGCTTCTCGCGCGATCAGCGATAACCAGCGGGGGAGCCGGTCGGAGGTATTACATGCAGCGATATCGCTAGCAATATCGCTGCAACGTCACAAAATCGGTGACGAGTTGTGACATTCGTTGTGAGTTTGTCTACTGTCTTGGTACTGTATTTGCCCGTTCTGGTTTTCTGATCTCTTGCTATGTCCTGACACATCCCCCTTTTTCTGCAACTATAGGTTTCATCCACATTTTGGGGAGTTCTCCCATTTGGACTCGGGGTGTCTTGGGGCAGATGAGACAATCCAGCGGGTGGGGGGAGTTATGGCAGGAGGTCCAAAGGAACATTACGAATGCTCAGACTAAATATAAGTTTTTTGCAGACACAAATGGTCCATGGGATCGGTGTTCCAAGTTGGGGATAAGTCCTTATGAAATTACGGAAGCAGTTAACCTGGTGCCTTTTTGGTTGCATCTCCCGCCGTTTCTGCGGATCCCCAACGTTTTCCCTAGGGCCCCTTTGAAACCTGTGAGGTCCTGTGGGGAGGGATTGTTGTCTTCCCTGCCACCATCTTTGGTAGATGGGTAGTCTGAGTATGAGGTGGAATGAATTGTTGACTCTAGGTTGGTTCATCGTGCTCTTCAGTATCTTGTACAGTGGAAAGGCTACGGTCCGGAGGACCGTTCGTGGGTTCCTGCCCAATCAGTTAATCTTTATTAATAATAATAATAATAATAATAATCTTTATTTTTATATAGCGCTAACATATTCCGCAGCGCTTTACAGTTTGCACACATTTTCATCACTGTCCCCGATGGGGCTCACAATCTAAATTCCCTGTCAGTATGTCTTTGGAGTCAGTTCATGCAGATCAGTTGGTCCAGGCCTTTCATGCCAGGTATCCTGGAAAACCCGGGGGTCCGGAGGCCCCCCTTTGAGAGGGGGGTACTGTCATGATCCAGGATGGGGTTTTGTCTTTGTCCCGTCCTGGTCAGACAGGGGTTAATTGTTTCTGCCTCTCTCTGGCAGAAGGTGGCTATTTAGTTGCCAATTGACTTAGGTCTGGTGTCAGTTATACTTCTGCCCTCGGCTGAGTTAGCTCACCTCTTGCATGCCTTGTGCCTGATATCTTGTTGCTTGTTTAATTTTGACCCAGTCCGTCTCTTCGTTGTGAGTTTGTCTACTGTCTTGGTACTGTATTTGCCCATTCTGTTTTTCTGATCTCTTGCTATGTCCTGACTATCTGTTCTGTCTTATCCTTTGGTACTGTCATGCTATCTCGTGTTTTGACCCTGGCCTGATGTGGTTTACGTCTCTGAATTTGCCCTTTGGTACTTTGTCCCGTAATTACCCTTCTAGGAGTTTTCCTTCTGCTCCTAGCTCTCGGAGTTTAGGCCACGCCCACAGCAGTCAGGTGCTTCAGGTCCTATCTGGCCTGAAGCAATCTCTCTCTGCTCCTGCTCCCTCTGAAAGACCTGTGGCCAGCTCCACCCCCAGCAGTCACGTGCTTCAGGTCCTGTTGGTCTAGCACGCATCTTCATCGCTGCTGCCTCGCTCCACAGGTATCTTGGAGTACAGTCTGTCTTACTCAGGACACGTGCACTGGTTCAGTGAGCAAGTGCAATGCGGTATTCATGACACATGCTGACACATTCCCTTTAATGCCGTTGACTGTATGTTTAGTGTTGTACTGTTGCAGAATAAATTTGGAGCTAATCCAATGCCTCCTAGATGGAATTGTATAGTGATGGCTAAGTATTATTATCGTACTTGCTTTTATAGTGCTGATAATTCCACAACACTTAACAGACATTATCATCATCATCATCATGGTTACCATTGGGGCTCACAGTGCGTCTTTGGAATGTGGCAGAAAACCACACAACATGGAGGTAACCTACATAAACATGGATAAAGCCTACAAACTCCCTGTAGATGTTGTCCTTGGTGGGATTTAAGAAAAAAATAGTACCCAAGTATATATATATACACTGCTCAAAAAAATAAACACTATAATACCACATTGTAGATATTACTGAATGAAATATTGCAGCTGCAAATCCTTATTCATTACATAGTGGCTTGCGTTGAGAACAAGAAAACAAAAAATGATCAATATAAATCATCATTAATATCCCATGGAGGTCTAGATTTGGAAGGATACTCAAAGTCAAAGTGGAAAATCAAATTACAGGCTGATCCCCAACTTCAGTGGAAATGCCTCAAGACAAGGAAATGATGCTCAGTAGTGTGTGTGACCTCCACATGCCTGTTTGACCTCACTACAACATCTGGGCATGCTCCTGATGAGTCGGCAGATGTTGTCATGAGGGATCTCCTCCCAGAGAAAGAAATGCCACCCCACACCATTACTTATCCACTGCCAAATCAGTCATGCTGAAGGATGTTGCAGGCAGCAGATGGCTATCCATAGCATCTCCAGACTCTGTCACATGTACTCAATGTGAACCTGCTTTCATCTGTGAAGAGCACAACCCTCATCTGTGGACGTCGGGTACTCAGACCATCCTCATGGAGTCGGTTTCTATCCGTTTGTGCAGACACATGCAGATTTGTGGCCTGCTGGAGGTAGTGTGCCTCCTGTTCCTCCTTGCACAAAGGCTGAGGTAGAAGTCCTGCTGCTGGGTTGTTGCCCTCCTATGGCCCCATCCACATCTCCTGGTGTACTGGCCTGTCTCTTGGTAGCACCTCCAGCCTCTGGATACTACGCTGATGGACACAGCAAACCTTCTTGCCACAGCTCACATTGATGTGCCATCCTGGATGAGCTGCACTACCTGAGCCACTTGTGTGGGTTGTAGAGTCCGTCTCATGCTACCATGAGTGTGAAAGCACAACCAGCATTCAAAAGTGACCAAAACATCAGCCAGAAAGCATTGGTACTGAGATGTGGTCTGTGGTCCCCCCTGCAGAACCACTCCTTTATTGAGGGTGTTTTGATAATTGCCAATAATTTCCATCTGTTGTCTATTCCATTTTCACAACAGCATGTGAAACTGATTGTCAATCAGTGCTGCTTCCTAAGTGGACTGTTTGATTTCACAGAAGTTTGATTTATTTGGAGTTATATTCTGTTGTTAAAGTGTTCCCTTTATTATTTGAGCAGTGTATATATATATATATATATATATATATATATATATATACATACATACATACATATATTTTAAATGCACATGCATTGTCAGCATTGTGAGCCCCCAGTGGGGACCGGTCAATGATGATGATGTTCATCAAGCACTGTGGAATCAATGGCTCCATTTAAAATGAAAATATAAATTTAAATTCCTTTTTTATAGAGCGATGTATCTATTGCTTTAGTGTTAAGCATTTAAAATCTCTATTCCTTGCAGTCAGCATCTGTCAGTGGTCTAGAAAGTAGAGATGGGCAAACACGAACAGTAAAGTTCAGCGTTCGTACCAAACACCTACTGTTCGGACACGGACACTGGTGATCGGAGACGCTCAGAGATCTCACCGAGGTCATGGCAGTTCAGCCTGGCCTTAATGACCGGAGGTAACCTCGATGACGTCACCACGGGTCACCGAAGCTGCGCTCGCAGCAGTTCAGTCACCAATGGTTCTCAGCCTGAATGGTTGCATCTTGGCACCATCCAGGTTGAAAACTGTTTATCCCCCCAGAAATGAATTACTGCGTGGGACTGAACGACAGACAGACAGGTATGGTATATTGTTGTTTTTTCATTTTTGGTTTATTACAGGAGATCGAGTGCTTTGGTGGAATTAGGTGTTAGGTGAGTATAACTGTGTTTGTTAATTATGAAAAAAAAATTGAAAACTGCATTTTGTTTTATTTCTAATAAAGGACTTTATTCTGGCTATGTGTTTATTTACAATACAACTATAGGATTAGTAATGGATAGGTGTCTTACAGATGTCTCTCCATTACAAAGTTGTGGACTTGATGTCACCTGACAATGCAAAGGTGACATCAACCCCCAAATATGAACCCCACTTACCACCACTACATGGCAAATGGGAAGAGCCGGGCAAAGCTCCAGAATTGTCGCATCTAATAGATGTGCCTTTTCTGGGCAGCTGCAGGCTGCTATTTTTAGGCTTGGGGGGGCAATATCCATGGCCCCTTACGAGCCTAAGAATACCAGCCTCCAGCTGTCTGCTTTAGCAAGGCTGGCTGTCAAAAATGTGGGGGACCCTGTGCCATTTTTTAAAATTATTTATTGAAATAATTAAAAAAACAGCATAGGGACCCCTCTATTCTTGATAACTAACCTTGTTGAAGCTGACAGCTGAGGGTTGCAACCCCCAGCACTGAGTTTTGCCTGGCTTGTTATCAAAAATATAGGGGAGCCCACAAAGTTTTTTTCTTTTAATTATTTATTTACCGCACAGGAGCGGCTAATGAATACTTCCATCCGCTGCTCCTGCTCTCGCTGTTATTAGCGGCTGCAGGTGTCGGATGATAAGATCAGTAGTCCAATCAGCTGACACCAGTGACCGGAGGTAAACTTTATACCTCCGATCACAGCTGAGCACTCACGCTGTCTTTTGACAGCATGGGATCCACGGCTCTCTGACCGGTGGGGTGGATTTCACTGCCGATCAGAAGCTGTGTTTACCGCAATGTCATGCACATGACAGCGCGGTAAACACTGGATGTTCGAGTCCCCCATTCAAGTGAATGGGGTCCAGGTTCAGGTTCGGGTCCAGGTACTGTTCTGGTACCTGAACCCGAACTTTTTGCATCTGTTTGGCTGAAGCTGAACATCCAAGAGTCCGTCCATCTCTAATAGAAAATGATCTGTTTCAATGACTGGTTGCTGAGCCTCATGGGACCTTTTGAGGCTTGACCTTTTCATCAACCACTAAGGCAAAATAAAGTGGCTATGAGCCCACGGGAACTCACTAGCCTTAAATATATTCCTAAATGAACTATACTTAGTTTCTACTATTTTCCTGTGATTCACCACATTAAATTCACTTTTGCTAGCCAGAGCAGAGTTATAAAGACTTACATGGCTTTTAAAAAATGATATATTTAGCGCCCTCATTACTTAAATTCTAGTTTTGGTGGTAGTTGTAGAGGTTAGCACCATGTTGTTTTCTAGTCCTAAATTTATTGAATACAGTATTTTTTGGTGACTCCTTTGTACCTTGTTCGGGATTGTTGGCGTTCTTCATTTTCTAAACTTGATAAGTTTGGTTGTATTTTTTCCTCCATTATACTTGTTCTTCTGACTTATGAAAGGAGGAGGGATGAGGGGTGAAAGGACAGGAATGTTGAGAAGCTAGAGGCAGAGCTCTTTCCCCCTCTACATACTGCGGAAGCTTATCAGTAGCAGCTGCCATTTCCTGTCTCAGTAATGTAAAAATCTGTCTTCACTGAATACATATTTTACCCGGCAATTGGAACATTGAAAGATCAATTATAGTAGAGAAAGGAGCAGCTTTCTCTGATTACACAGTTGCTTATTTTCATGTCTACTATCGAGTTCTGAAATAAAAATTAAAACAACAGCTACCCTTTACTCTTCAAAAGCCAATTATGCTACTTTCGGAGCCAGTATGATATATTTTTTGAGATTTGACATAGATATTCAAAGAAGCAAGCCAAAAATACATTTGTCAGCTGCAAATATCTTGACACATTGGCTATTCAGTTCCTGGTATTTTTCTATTTTTATACTTATCTCTTTGTGTACAATTATTGATTCGGGCCATTAACAAGTGTTGGTCGACTATATACAAGTTCCTGGATGCTCATTTACTGACCTGTTTACATGAGCCAGCAACAAGTGATGAAAATATTTAGATTATTAAAATGATCATTATGTTCCCATGTAGCATCCTGTTTACACTCAGTGACATGCTTCCAATGGTGATGAATACTCCTGCATAAATAATCTGATCTCACGATGAAAGAGTCTTTTGCTTGTTTGTTGGGTGATCATCAGCTTGTTTGCCTGGGCTGATAATTGGGAGAGCACATTCTTATGAAGGCTCATGTGCTGAATATTAGTTCATCTAAATGTGCATTTAATGTAATCTATTGGTGCCTGGGAGAAGCTGTTTAAAGCTGGTGAGTAGATGTCTATGGTGTTTCCAAATGAGATCAGTTGTAGACAGTTTATAAAACAAAACTTCCTCTCCTGCCTTGTTACTTCTTTTTCATATTTTAGGTTGAAGAAAACTGAAATAGTGTTTTTTACATGGGTCAATGAATGACCGATTTTTGCTCCTGATTGTCTAGTGTAAATTTTAGAGCTGAATGGATCAAGAAAAATTAAAATCTACCTGTACATGTATTCTTTCCCAGGGAATTCAATACATGGAGAACTTATTCTCCATTTAATGTCCATTATTGTGCTCTGGGGTCTCTTCATGATGTTGAGACAGGACCTGTGACCACACGTGAGCTTGTGCAGAACCTTTCAGGTGCCATGACACCCAGAAGTTTGGCATACTGCGAGAGGCCTGAAGATTCCATCACAAGTGAAGGGGGATCTGAAGATGGATGAGTGATTGTCAGTAGCGTATGGGCCAACGAGATGAGCAATGAGATGCACATAATACTGTTTTAAAATTTTGATGGCCTTTTATGGTTCAGACCAATGGTGGCCACGCTGGTTTTGCTGAATCCACGTAGAAGCGATGAAAAAAGCATCCACATAGAGAGATTCACTCCATCTCTCCTTCAACAAGATACAAAGAATTACACTATAAGATTATCTCTCGCTGGTATAAAACCCCAGATACTCTTTGCAGATTTGATAAATCTTATTCTTCTCATTGTTGGAGATGCAACCTCTTGCCAGGTACGCCTACTCATATTTGGTATGAATGCACCAAAATCATCCCCTTCTGGGAAATGATATATAGCCACATAAAGAAAATCTTTCGAACATTACCCCCTTTGACACCCAAACAAATTCTTCTGAATGTCCATCCTCGACTCAACTGTGTAGGCGATTATTTGGTAAGCTCTCATTTACTTAATGCAGCTAAAATCCTCATCGCTAGACATTGGAAGGACACTGATCCTCCCTCCTTATCAGAATGGGTAAACGAAGCCAACAATATATACTCTCTTGAAAAAATTTGTTTGGCTCACCATAAACAGGATAATTTACAAAAAAGATGGCACCAATGGTTTATATATCAAAATAATATTAAGCTGTAACGAAAAGAACTTTACTATAGTATACTATTTATGCTTTATATGATTATATATACTTCGTTTTCAATAATTGTGAGTAAAAAGACAGAGGCTATCATCTAAATGGACTACCATCCCTACCTCTTCCCTTTATCTTTCCCATTTCCTGACTCCATGTTCTTCCCCTCCCTACCCCCCTTCCTAAATCCCCCCTTGAATCCTCTTAATAAGGAAATTTGAATGTTGATTATATCGATTTGTATTCTGATAATACTCCTGTAATAACATTCTTAAATAATTTAGAAAAAAATACAAAATAAAAAAAAAAAAAAGCATCCGCATTTTGTCAAATGTGGATTTTTGTCAAATGCAAGTACAATTCAATTCCACTCGAATTGATTCGCTCATCACTAGTAAATATGCCTAATGATTAAACAACAAAACGCTCCCTAATTATTATGTATTTTTTGCAGACTAAAAAATATAATTTATCTGCAGCACGTCTCCCCAAGTGAACAAGGTTAACATGGAAATTGTTTGGAGTAAGTGTTCACCAGAATGATGAATTATTCGAAACCCTCAAAATAATTACAAGATGTAAAACATCTAATCATAGTTGTTGTTCCTTATGGGCAGTTTTTCTGCCATTGTAAAATGGCGCTAACATACATACTGTATGTGTGAGTGATGGAAGCAGATCTTTATAGATTTGTGATGTAACCTGAAAAAGCATTAGTAATAAATTGTAAATGAACATATTGAACTTCAAGATAACTTTGCTATACAAAGAACACTTAGTACAGTGCTGTCTAGTCTTACTATTCCTTTTAACTGTTATAGGTTTGGTAATACATTAGTCTTTCCCTAGGCAAGCGGCAAACACTGGCTCTACATAACTTACAATGCGGTCATTCAGCACCATCTGAATATCTGACAGCAGAGGGAGACGAATGGTGATTGATCCGTGTCACGTCACTCACACTCCAATCTCTGTGCACCTCATCCGGCGGTGAGACGTCTTGTTGATACATTGCACCCTCAGAGCATAATTAAATAACTGAGGTATTGTGCGTCTCTGACCCCAATCACAGAATGTCTTTGGCTCAACTACCTTCGTGCTCAGACAACAAATACAAAAGGCAGAATGAAACAGACTTGTAATAAATATCAAAGTAATTTTAGATTTAATTAATTTTATGATTAATTTATATATTATAGTGATAGCCAAAATGAAGATCTATATAATATGTAATTAGCTTTAACTTTTGGACTGGAAAAGTATTGGGAAATGTATTATAGTGGGCATAGCATTAGGTTACAAAATGTACTGTAATGTAATGGGATAGCAAATTGCATAGTGCTGCAGCCATTTAAAATGGTTGTAAAGTTGTCCAAGCTTAACCCCTTAGTGACAGAGCCAATTTGGTACTTAATGACCAAGCCAATTTTTACAATTCTGACCACTGTCACTTTATGAGGTTATAGCTCTGGACTGCTTCAATGTATCCCACTGATTCTGAGACTGTTTTTTTCGTGACATATTGTACATCATGTTAGTGGTAAAATTACTTGGATATAACTTGCGTTTATGGAAAATTGGCAAAAATGTTGAAAAAATTGCAATTTTCAAACTTTTATTTTTTTGTACCCTTAAATCAGAGAGTGGTGTGAAACAAAATAGTTAATAAATAACATTTCCCACATGTCAACTTTACATCAGCACAATTTTGGAAGCATAATTTTTTTTGTTAGGACACTATAAGGGTTAAATTTGACAAGCAATTTCTCATTTTTCCAACAAAATTTGCAAAATCATTTTTTTAGGGACCACATCACATTTCAAGTGCGTTTAATGCGTCAATATAACAGAAAAACCCACAAGTGACACCATTCTAAAAACTGCACCTCTCAAGGTGCCACATTCAAGAAGTTTATTAACCTTTCAGGTGCTTCACGAGAACTAAAGCAATGTGGAAGGAAAAAATGAACATTTTACTTTTTTCACAAAAAGTTTGCTTTGGAACCAATTTGTTTCATTTTCACAAGGGTATCAGGAGAAAATGGACCACAAAACTTGTTGTGCAATTTCTCCTGAGTATGCCAATACCCCATATGTGGGGAAAAGCCACTGTTTGGGCACATGACAGGGCTCAGAAAAGAGGGAGTACCGTTTGACTTTTTGAACACAAAATTGGCTGGAATTAATGACGGCGCCATGTTGCATTCCACCCTTGATGCACCTAAACAGTGGAAAACCCCAAATTCTAACTCCAACCCTAACCCCAAAACACCCCTAACCCTAATCTCAACCCTAATCATAACCCTAACTACAACCCTAACACCAACACACCCCTAACCATAATCCCAACCATAACCCTAACCACAAACCTAACCCTAACACACCCCTAACTCTAATCCCAACCCTAACCATAATCCCAACCATAACCACAATCCTAACCCTAGCCCAACCCTAACTTTAACCCAACCCTATCTTTAGCTCAACTCCAACTATAAGCCCAACCATATCCATAACCTTAATGGAGAAATGGAAATAAGTACTTTTTTATTTTATTATTTCTACCTAACTAAGGGGGTGATAAAGAAGGGTTTGATTTACTTTTTATTCATTTTGATCACTGTGATAGGCGCTTTTCTTCTCGGAAAAAGATGCCTGGCTGCAGGGGGATGCAGGTCGAGAGGCACCAGGAGGTACTGGGGGGGATCGGGGGACACCATTTCTCTCTCCTCTGATGTGCAATCACTTCAGAGGAGAAAGAAATTAAACGGTAAATCTGACTTTTTTTTACGGTCACCGTTATTCCGTGAATAACGGTGATGGCAACACTGGGGCCGTAAAAACCGAAACCCTAGAGAAATTCCGACTCTGAGGGGCTCTATACACTTATTTCTCAACGTCGTCAAAAAACAGCACTGAGGCATAAGAACCCTTAACTGTCACCTTTAAAAGGCGTATCGGCGGTCGTTAAGGGGTTAAAGAGTAACCACAATTTAAATTTTTTTATTTCATAAATCAATAGTACACTTGAAAATAAGCCCCGTTTTATATATCTTATCAGAAAAAAATATCTTTCTCTGACAGAATTCATCAGTCGTGATCAAAATTATCAATTCCGAGTAGTGTTGAGCATTCCGATACCGCAAGTATCGGGTATCGGCCGATACTTGCTGTATCGGGATTCCGATACCGACTTCCGATATTTTTTCAATATCGGAAGTCGGCATCGGAATCGGAAGTTCAAAGTTGATTGACAGCCTGACGTCATCATGATGCGCGGTGTGCGCGCATCATGATGCGCCGTCATTTCGGGCCTTCCGGGGGTCTCTGCCGGCCTGCCGGGGGGCTGTGTGGACTGCCCGGGGTCTGTACCGGCCTGCCGGGGGGATTGTGCCGGCCTGCCGGTGGTCTGTGCACCCTGTGGGGGTCTGTACCGGCCTGCCGGGGGGGCTGTGCCGGCCTGCCGGTGGTCTCTGCACCCTGTGGGGTTCTGTACCGGCCTGCCGGGGGGCTGTGCCGGCCTGCCGGGGGGCTGTGCTGATGTCCGGGGGTCTGTGCAAGCATCGTCCGATGGGACTACAAGTCCCATCTGGCGATGCCTGCTACCATGACAGTGATTGACACATTAGCCAATGATGGGACAGTAGTAGTCCCATCATCCGGCTAATGTGTTAAATGTTAAAAAAAAAAATACTACATACATACTACATGCATGCTACATACATACTACATGCTACATACATACTACATACATACTACATACATACTACATACATACCACATACATACTACATACATACTACATACATACTACATACATACTACATATATACTACATGCATGCTACATACATACTACATGCTACATACATACTACATACATACTACATGCATGCTACATACATACTACATGCTACATACATACTACATATATACTACATGCATGCTACATACATACTACATGCTACATACTACATATATACTACATACATACTACATACATACTACATGCATGCTACATACATACTACATGCTACATACATACTACATATATACTACATGCATGCTACATACATACTACATGCTACATACATACTACATATATACTACATACATACTACATACATACTACATGCATGCTACATACATACTACATGCTACATACATACTACATATATACTACATGCATGCTACATACATACTACATGCTACATACATACTACATATATACTACATACATACTACATACATACTACATGCATGCTACATACATACTACATGCTACATACATACTACATATATACTACATGCATGCTACATACATACTACATGCTACATACATACTACATATATACTACATACATACTACATACATACTACATGCATGCTACATACATACTACATGCTACATACATACTACATATATACTACATGCATGCTACATACATACTACATGCTACATACATACTACATATATACTACATGCATGCTACATACATACTGCATGCTACATGCATGCTACATACATACTACATACATACTACATGCTACATACATACCACATATATACTACATACATACTACATACAATACATTCATACAATACATACATAGACATACAGTACATATAACATAGAGTAACATACTTACCAATACTTGTCACATTGTTCCCCGAAGCCATTGTCTTTTACGGAATAAATATTAACATAACAAACCACAAAAATACTCACCCACGATCCGAAGCAGTCCACGAGTGTGTCCCACGACGATCTTGGGTAGAGAACTGCAGCATCAGCTGTTGCTGCCGTTCTCTACGGGCTGCAGGAATCCAATGACGGAAGGTAGGTATCCTTCCGCACTGTATTCCTCCGCCACTTAAAAAAAAAAAAGTCCCTAGTCTCACTTTATGCCATTGCTGCGTGGGAATTTCCCACACAGCAATGGCATAAAGTGAGACTAGGGACTTTTTTTTTTTTTTAAGTGGCGGAGGAATACAGTGCGGAAGGATACCTACCTTCCGTCATTGGATTCCTGCAGCCCGTAGAGAACGGCAGCAACAGCTGATGCTGCAGTTCTCTACCCAAGATCGTCGTGGGACACACTCGTGGACTGCTTCGGATCGTGGGTGAGTATTTTTGTGGTTTGTTATGTTAATATTTATTCCGTAAAAGACAATGGCTTCGGGGAACAATGTGACAAGTATTGGTAAGTATGTTACTCTATGTTATATGTACTGTATGTCTATGTATGTATTGTATGAATGTATTGTATGTAGTATGTATGTAGTATATATGTGGTATGTATGTAGCATGTAGTATGTATGTAGTATGTATGTAGCATGCATGTAGCATGCAGTATGTATGTAGCATGCATGTAGTATATATGTAGTATGTATGTAGCATGTAGTATGTATGTAGTATGTATGTGGTATGTATGTAGTATGTATGTAGCATGTAGTATGTATGTAGCATGCATGTAGTATATATGTAGTATGTATGTAGCATGTAGTATGTATGTAGCATATATGTAGTATGTATGTAGTATGTATGTAGCATGCATGTAGTATATATGTAGTATGTATGTAGCATATATGTAGTATGTATGTAGTATGTATGTTGCATGTAGTATATATGTAGTATGAATGTAGCATGTATGTAGTATGTATGTAGCATGCATGTAGCATGCAGTAGGTATGTAGCATGCATGTAGTATATATGTAGTATGTATGTAGCATGTAGTATGTATGTAGTATGTATGTAGTATGTATGTAGCATGCATGCAGTATATATGTAGTATGTATGTAGCATGTAGTATGTATGTAGCATGCATGTAGTATATATGTAGTATGTATGTAGCATGTAGTATGTATGTAGCATATATGTAGTATGTATGTAGTATGTATGTAGCATGCATGTAGTATATATGTAGTATGCATGTTGCATGCATGTAGTATATATGTAGTATGTATGTTGCATGTAGTATGTATGTTGCATGTAGTATATATGTAGTATGAATGTAGCATGTATGTAGTATGTAGTATGAATGTAGCATGTATGTAGTATGCATGTTGTATGTATGTAGCATGTAATTTTTTTTTTTTTTTTACATTCAACACATTAGCCGGATGATGGGACTACTACTGTCCCATCATTGGCTAATGTGTCAATCACTGTCATGGTAGCAGGCATCGCCCGATGGGACTTGTAGTCCCATCGGACGATGCCTGCACAGACCCCCGAAGCCTGCACAGCCCCCCGGCAGGCCGGCACAGCCCCCCGGAGCCTGCACAGCCCCCCGGCAGGCCGGCACAGCCCCCCGGAGCCTGCACAGCCCCCCGGCAGGCCGGCACAGCCCCCCGGCAGGCCAGCACAGCCCACCGGAGCCTGCACAGCCCCCCTGGCAGGCCGGCACAGCCCCCCGGCAGGCCGGCACAGACCACCGGAGCCTGCACAGACCCCCCGGCAGGCTGGCACAGCCCCCCGAAAGGCCCGTACAGACCCAAGAGAGGCTGTACAAGGGAAAAACAGGATTTTTCTTATTTCGATACCGGAAGTCCCATAGACTTGAATGGGACTTCCGGTATCGGAATCGGCGATACCGATACTTTTTTTTAAGATCGGCCGATCCATTCCGATCCGATACTTTGAAGTATCGGACGGTATCGCTCAACTCTAATTCCGAGGTAAAATCTGTGTTCAATCAAGACATTTTCCCATTACTGAAATTGGAGATGGCTAGGTAGAAAGGGGAGGAGCTCTGCCTCTAGCTCCTCCCACCTCCCATCTATAAAATGTTATCAGCAGCTGTCTCCTATCTCAGTAATGAGAAAGTCTGTCTTTTTCAACTTAGTACACTTTTTACCACAGAATTGAAGAATATTTAGAATTGAGAGTCCTCAGTGGTTGATACCTTTTAATGGCTAACTGAAAAGATGGTAACAAATTGCATGCTGTCGAGACTACGCAGGTCTCTTCATCAGGCTAGATTAATACAAAATTTGAAGAATCACATACTGTATTTATGCACAAGACAGCACAGAAATAACTCAATAGATAAGACAAGTGATGTGAAGCAGAATTGTCATTATGGGAGAGAGATAGGCATAAATATTGGAGCAGTTCATAGATAAGCAGTGTGAAGGTTTTATTGCCCTCTGATTGCCGGTCTAGTTCTGTGTTGTGATGACCCCAGAAGGTCTGAGAAGCAAATTCCTTAATTGATGTAAAAAGACATAAATCCATGCGACTCATTAATACCTGGACTGAATGTGTCGAAAGTACCATCGACACATGTACCATCCAAGAACAATTGAAAACCAAATTACAAGGGCCACCAGAATATCAAGGAATCACCTGCTACATTACAAAGCTAAAGAAGAGAATAACCGGGTGCATCTAGTGGTCACCTACAATCCAAATCTGGAGGTGCTAAGGGGAACTGCATGGAAATTACAACCTTTACTGCAAAAAGATGCCCAATTACAATGCATATTTCCAGACCCCCCCACTGCTGTGTTTTAGGCAGCCCCCAAATTTAAGAAGCATAATTGTCAGAAGCTCCCTGTCCTCTCCAACAGCTGCAGGAACCTTTCCTTGCAACCAGAAAAAATGTAAAACCTGTCCATTTATAATGACCACGGACAAGATAAAGATCCCCAACTCACATCAGGACTACAAGATCCCAGGTACATTCAGCTCCATCATATCCAATGTGGTGTACTTAATTATTTGTACTAAATGTCCAACTGGAGGTCTGTATGTGGAGGAGACCGGGCAAAAACTGACAACAATGATGAATTCTCATCGCCACACAACAAGAGCAAACTGAATGGATCTACCTGTGGCAAACCATTTTTGTCTCCCTGGTCATAGCATGATGGACATTAAATTACTTGTATTAAAAAGTAACTTCAAGTCTCAGAGAGACAGAAGAATCTCTGAGTACAAATTTATGAAAACTTTCGACACATTCAGTGCAGGTATTAATGTGTCGCATGGATTTATGTCTTTTTACATCAATTAAGGAATTTGCTCCTCAGACCTTCTGGGGTCATCACAACACAGAACCAGATCGGCAATCAGAGGGCAAAAAAACCTTCACACTGCTTATCTATGAACTGCTCCAATATTTATGCTTATCTCTCTCCCATAATGACTATTCCGCTTCACATGACTTGTCTTATCTATTGAGTTATTTCTGTGCTGTCTTGTGTATAAATATGTGATTCTTCAGATTTTATATTATCCAGCCTGATGAAGAGACCTGCGTAGTCTCGAAAGCTTGCAATTTGTTACCATCTTTTCCGTTAGCCATTAAAAGGTATCAACCACTGAGGACTCTCAATTCTAAATATTCTTCTACCTACTGGCTAACACGGTACAAAGATATATATCTTTCCTGTACCACAGAATTGAGAATTTTGATAACGACTGATCAATTTTGGAAGATAAAGAAGCAGATTTTTCTGATAAGATATTACAAAGCTGCTTATTTTCATGTGTACCATTGATTTATGAAGTAAAAATTAATATGACGGTTACTCTTTAACAGATATGTAGTAGCCAATATGTCAGCAATTGGCTATCTATTAATTTATGACAAAAAACTGAAAAATTATTCCAGATTGAAATGACTATTCAGTTATACAAGGGGCCATATAGTCTTTTACTAACTTATCAGTCAGTTACCTGTTTCTTCTATTGGATAAGTCCACATTGTAACGCTAATGCCAGTGTCCCTGAATGATCCCCTTCCCTATTCCTGGCAGAGACACCGACATACTCAGTGTCCCTTTCTCGTAGCGGTGTCCCTGTTCCCTGTTGTGCTTCATGCTGCTCTAGGCCTGTGAACAGGTCTTCCGGCAGCGCTCGTTCTCCAATTCTTAACGGGGCAGCGCTAACACTTTGAAAATGCCCCCAGCCAATAGCTGGGAGGCATGAAGTATGTAAGACACTCAACCCTCTTGACAAGTTCCTGAACAACCACTGTAGTTTACCTACCTGGTGTGCAGCTAGTTTGCTGCCAGGTCCCTATCCTTGAGTTAGTTGGTGTTTGAACCTTACCTGTTCCTTGAGACCCAAGTTACACCTAAACCTGTTCAGCGGACCCTGAACCTGAAGCTGCTCTTGCAGTAACAAACCTGGAACCGCATTTGTGATATGTGAAACTGAAACTGCTCCAGCAGCACCCAAACCTGAAGCCACCTGGACAGTGTCTGAGCCTGAGGCTGCACCAGTTGTACCTGAACCTGAAGCTGCTCCGGTGGTACCTGAGTCTAAAGGCACTCCAGCGGTCTCTGAACCTGAAGTCACTTCGGTGATACCTGAACCTGAAACTGCTCCAGTGGTGCTTGAACCAGCACCAGTATCTTTCCTGGTTAGCGTTCCAGAGTCCATGCTATCAAAGCCTGATCCAGTGTCTGAATCCTATTCTGCGTGTGACTATGAGTCAGTGTCTGTTCTGCCTGGTGACCCAGAACCTGTGTTGTCTGTACAGTCTCTGAATCCTGTCCTGCCAGTGCCTCTGAGCCCGTGTCCGTGTCTGCGATCTTGACTCCTGGGATCAGCAGCTGCACAACTAGGAACTCCCTAGGAGTCGTATCTGGTGGCTACCTGTAGCTCAAGTCTAACTTCATCATCAGGAGCTCTACTGAAAAACAGGTAGCTGCTTAGCTGCGCCCTTCCTAGGCAAGCCCTCCCCAAGGCACAGTGGGTCCACTATCCTTGTTTGTGACACATATTAGGAGATTTTCAAGCATAATATCCAAAAATCTGTATAATGAACTCCAGGTTATGTTCACATTAGGGGAAAATGCTGTGGGTTTTGAGGGTAGAAAATCAGCAGTGTATTTTAGTAACAGCAAAAAAAGGTACATTTTTCCATGTATCTGCTCCACACACTGAGGAAAACTGAAATCTGTTGTAGATCCATGGAAAACTATAATGCATGCTGTGTGGATTTCAGTGTTGGTTTTTCTGCTGTAAAAAGCAACATAAATTAGCAAGCTGTGGAGTAAAAATCCTCATCACATCACAGGTTAGTTTTCGCAAAGATTCTATGCTGCTTTTTCTGCAGCGCATGGATGAGATTTGGTAAAATCTTATCCACTTTGCTGCTAATATTTTATGCTGTAGCTTTTCTAATCATACAATCTGAATGTTGTGTGAAACTGTAAGGGTAATGTCACACTAAGCGATGCACCAGCGATCCCGACAACGATATGGATCGCTGGTGCATCGCTAAGTGGTCGCTAGTGAGCTGCCAAACAGGCAGATCTCACCAGCGACATAGCAGGGGTCGGGAGTCGCTACTTACCTGTCAGATGCGGCGATCCTGACGTCCTCTGCCTGCGTCCACGCGTCGCTCATTGGCGCCACAGGAAGCCCAGCAGGAAGCTGATGATGACGAGAAACGGTCCAGGCCGTTCTCACGCGATCAGCGATAGCCAGCGGGGGAGACGGTCGGAGGTAAGTATCAGACATAGCGATATCACTAGCAATATCGCTATAACGTCACAAAAACCAGTGATGTTATCGCGATACTGCTAGCGATATCGCTTAGTGTGACAGGCCCTTAACACTTTCTGCATGTAAGGTTATTTTTTTCTGCTTCGTTTTCATCTCTGGTGGATGTACCCCCAGGTGAGAAAGGAGACTGACAAGCAGCTATCCGATTAATGTCACAGCTCTAGTAAACTTTAGCACATATACAAAAGTCCCGAGGTTCTGTATATACACACATGTGCCTCAATTAGATGTTATAAAACTTGCTGATGATATGAATCAAAATTAACCCCCATACGTATTCTTTTTTTATCAGTATGCCTACACAGACTTTCTGTCTCAAGCAAATAATTGTATTGATTTCTTATTGTTTCTGGGGACAATGAGACATTTCTACTGTTTAACATGTTCAGATTCCTAAAGCAACATGAAAAAGCATGAGTAATAAATGACATAAAATAAACTGAGCTGCAAGATAACCTTCCAAGAAAGAGCTCATTTCTGATACAATGAAGTCTAGATGCAGCATGAAGAAACCAACAGTGACTGTCAATGAAATCCTAGCCAGTAGCCAAATATTGCAAATGTAAAATGCTAACATTGATGATAGAGAATCAACAATACATGCTTGAAACATCACAATTAGATCATGAGAGGTATTATTCCATTGTAGACAATGCAATAAATGAAATGTCTTCTCAAGATTTTTCCACATCTGGGGCCAACAGTTGACATAGAAATCAAGTAATTATCCCTAAATAAGTTTAATGTAAATATTCCACAGAAGAGCAAACCAATTTGATTTGCATATAGTTTGCATCTAATTTTTCAGAATTTGCCAAACCTGTCAAATTCAAATAACATGCAATTCTTTTTAGGTGAATCGCCTACAATGGATAAATAATGTTACATGTTGCAAAAGACAGGATCAAATAGAGAAGGATAAATCGGGAGCGTAAGCGTCCATATAATGCCTTGCAGCGATCACATCAAAAATATCACAGTCAATCAGGAGGTACTGTCATTGTCGGCAGAAAACGAGAAAAAGGAAATGCAGCTGCTATTTTATGGAGAATCTGGATATTGAGAGGACATCACAACTCAAAGCTTAGCGATATATGGACAGGGAGGGCAAGTGATAGAACACTGAATAAACTGTACAGATAGTGTGTGAAAAAGTATTACCATCCGTTTACCCATAGCCATATACATTATGTTAAGGTCACTTTGACACAGGGGTGGGACTCAGTTTTTTAACAACAGGTTTCCTGTTTGTGTTTGGCAACTATGCCCATTTAAAAAAAATCATGCTCATTTAACTCACACACCCATTTTTAGCCAAACACATTTTTACACACATTTTCCTCAACCGTAAAACACAAGTAACGATAGCTAAAAGTAAATACGCTTTATCCCAACTGTACTGTCATTTATAATCTCATTGTCTACTGTACAGCACACATTGTCCCTGTCACTTACTTTTTAGTATGGTGTATACTATTAAAGGGGTTTTATACAAGTTTTGAAAAATAGTACTTAATGGGAACCTGTCACCCCCCCCAGGCGTTTTTAAGTAAAAGAGCCACCTTGTGCGGCACTAATGCTGCATTCTATCAAGGTGGCTCTTTTATTTAGCGCCCCTTCCACCGCAGAAATAATCGTTTTTAAAACTGGTCAAAAATGCCTGAAGTTTGACCAGGGGGGCAGGTCTTTCCCCCTCTGACACAGATGCCTCACATCCATCACTCAATTCTTCCATGAGTCTTTGCTCCGCCTCCTCAGTGCTCATCTGAAATCCTGGCACCTACGCTGTACTATATTTTTTTGGGCATGCGCAGTTAGCGCTGCCCATGCTGTCACATCACATCCTGGCCTTCCTATCGCGCCTGCGTGGACGCGCGGCCAGAGATCCCGCCCCGCAGTCTCTTATGATTTATTCACACTGCGGGGCTGGGAATCTTGGGCATGCGCAGTAGTTTTCTGTGGCTCTCATGCCCAAGATTCCCAGCCCCACAGTGTGAATAAATTATAAGCTACTGCGTGATCTCTGGCCGTGAGTCCACGCAGGCGCGATAGGAAGGCATGCCCAAAGAAAATATAGTACAGCGCAGGAGCCAGGATTTCATAAGAATGCTGAGGAGGCGGAGCAAAGACTCGAGGAAGAAATGAGTGATGGATGTGAGACGTCTGTGTCAGGGGGGAAAGACCTGCCCCTCGGTCAAACTTCAGGTATTTTTGACCAATTTTAAAAACGATTATTTCTGCTGTGGAACGGAAGCTAAGTAACAGAGCCACCTTGACAGAATGCAGCATTAGTGCTGCACAAGGTGGCTCTTTTACTTAAAAACACCTGGAGGGGGTGACAGATTCCCTTAAGGAACCTGCTCAAATTGCAAAGGATGACCTTCTTCTCATCTGTCACCTCAACTGTCTGGTGCAACTACTCTCTGTACTTAGCAGTCGCGGGCCAAATATGCACGAAATACCATCACACCATGACCAGATTACATATTACCCCACATAGTAACTTAATACTACCACATAAAAGAGAAAAAAACACTGCACCATGACCGGGCCACTTATTTCCACCATATAGTGACCAAATAATATCACATAAAAAGGACAAATACTACCATACCATGACCAGACCACATATTGCCACCATATAGTGTCCAAATAATACCAAATACAAGGGACAAATACCGCCACACCTTGACCAGACCACATATTGCAACCATATAATGACCGAACACTGCAATACTGATTATTAATAAAAACCGCCACAGTAATAACACTAATATTACCATCAGTGCAATTATACCCAAGAGCTCTGTATATAGTGTATACTGTAAGTGTGCAGGTAGTACAGTGATCACTGGTGACTTTATACACAGGAGCTCTGTATATAGTGTATAGTGTACAGATAGAACAGTGATCACCAGTGCTATTATGCACAGTAGCTCTGTATATATAGTGTATAGTGTATATGTACAGGTAGCACACTAACTCACAAGTGACATTTCTAGTTGAAGTCCCTCACCTACACATTTCTTCTTCATCCAGTGCAGACAGCTTTCATGTCTTTCAGCCAGGAATCTTATCTGCAGAAATAACATGCAGTTATCTATAGCTGACCACTTCTACAGCACATTCCCCACTTTTTCCCCGATTTCTACACTTCACCAAAAGAAGAAAACAAATTACATAGTGCTGCCCTCCACACTAACATGGACTCCCTTTCGCCCCCATTGAAAACAGTATCCCCAAAAGTATAATACATTACAGCAGTAATAATGTCCTCTAATAGGCCCCTACCATATTTATGTACCCCGCTTCCCACGTAAACTAATAATATATGTTCTTTATTCTGTCACCCACAAAGTAATTATATCCTCCATCCTGGCTCCATCCTGCAAAAATGTCCCCCACCCTGTAATAGTGTCTGCCATCCTGGAAACATCCTGTAATAATGTCCCTATCCTGGTCCCATCTTGTAATAATGTCCCCATCCTGGATCCATGCTGTAATTTCCCTATTCTGGTCCTCTTTCTCTAATGTCCCTCATCCTGGTCCTCATATTTCTCTCATTCAGGTCCCCATATGTTCTCCATCCTACTCACCATATATACTCCATACTGTTCCCCATGTCTTCCATCTTGATTCCCATATGTCCCTCAACTTGGTCCTCATATGTGCTCAGTTCTGGTCCCCATGTGTCCTTCAACTTGTTCCTTATAGGTGCTCCATCCTGGTACCCATATGTGCTTCACCCTGGTCCCCATGTATCCCATCCTGGTTCACATATGTCCGGCATCCTGGTCCTCCTATGTGCTCTATCCTGGTCCTTCTATGTACTTGATCCTTGTCCCCATATGTGCTCCATCTTGGTACCCATAAGTCCACTATCCTGGTCCCATATATCTCCTGATATGTGCTACATCCTGGTCCTCATAGGTGCTCCATCCTAGTCCCATATGTCTCCCATTTTGGTCCACAAATATCTCTCATTTTGGTCTCCATATGTTCCCATCCTGGTTACCATATATCTCCTATACTTGTCTCCATATGTCCCGCATCCTGCTCCTCATATATGCTCCATCCTGGTCCTCATATGTCTCCCATCCTGGCCCTCTTGTGTCGCCCATCCTGGTTTTCATGTGTCTCACATTCTAGTACCCATACCCATATATCTCCCATCCTGGTCCACAAATATCTCTCATTTTGGTCTCTATAAGTTCTCATCCTGGTTACATATATCTCCTATCCTTGTCCCCATATGTCCCGCATCCTGCTCCTCATATATGCTCCATCCTGGTTCTCATATGTCTCCCATTCTGATCCTCATGTATGGACACTCAAGTGTTGCTTTAGCAGTATGCTTTGGGTCTTTGTTGTGTTGGAAGATGAACCTCTGTCCCAATCTCAAATCACTGACAAACTAAAACAGATTTTGCTCAAGAATATTTATGTAATTCACACCATCCATCTTCTCCTCGACTTAGACCATTTTTCCTTACCGAGCTGCCGAAAAACACCCCCATAGCGTGATCCTGCCAACACCATGTTTCACTGTAGGGATGGTGTTTCTCGGGTGATGAGCTTCATTGGTTTGGAGCCACACATAGTGTTTACTTTGATGGCCTAAAAATGTAATTTTAGTCTCATCTGACAACAGCAACTTCCTCCATACATTTGGGGAGTAAGCAAAGGTTTTTTTCATCCCACTCTTTCTTAAAGGCCACCTCTACTGAGTGTAAGGTTTATTGTGGTCATGTGGACAGATTCTCCAGTCCCTACTTGGGAACTCTGAAGCTCCTTAAGGGTTATCTTTGCTCTCTGTGCTGCCTCTCTGGCTAATGCTCCCCTTGCCCAGGCTCAGAGTTTATGTGGGCTGCCTTCTCTTTGCAGGTTTGCTATGTTATTATGTTCTTTCCATTTGAAGATAATTGATTTGATGGTGCTCCAGGGATCATCAGAAATTGGGATTTTTTATAACCCAACTTGGACTTATACTTCTCAACAACTTTGTGCCTGACTTGTTTGGAGATCTCCTTAGTCTTCATGGTGTTGAGTGGTTAGTGGTGCCTCTTGCTTAATGGTGTTACAGCCTCTGTGGTCTTTTATAGAAAAAGTGTATATATACTGACACTTAAATTTCACGCAGGTGGACTTCCTTTTACTAAGCATGTGACTTATGAAAGTAATTGCTTGCATCAGAAATTTTTAGGGGCTTCTGTTGTGAGTTCATTTTCCCCTTCATTACTGAGGCCCGAGGAACTCCCTCTTCTGGTAAAGAAAGGTAGTGAGCCTGATTGTCAAACACCTGAGGCTGATGATGAGGACTGGCTGAGTGGAGTTACGGACTGGATATAAGGCTGTCGACGCCCTTCTGCCCTGCGGGTGATTTCTCTGTGGGATCCTTTTTAGACCAGTCTGAATTCCTGCTCCTCCAAAGCTAAGTTTGCTGCTCGGCCTTTTGCGTTTGTTCTTTGACTTTGTTTTTGCCTTGTTTTTCTGGAATTCTGCCATTCCCTGCTGGGGTGTGCTGAAATCATTTAGCTCTGTCTTCTGAAAATACCTGAGTGCTGATTCAGTTTTTGAAGCCTAGCTGCTTCAGGGCCTTTTTCATATCAGCTGGTTGGCTTTTGTCTTTGATAGGGTTTTGGCAGATTGCAGACAGCAGCCTTCCTGTCCTTTCCTATCTAGGTAGTTTTGGGGCCCGTCTTTGCTCAGTCTATCTTTCTGTCTGTGTTAGTATTTTCATCTTGCTTCACCGTCATTATATGTTGGGGGCTGCCTATTGCTTTGGGGTCTGCTCTGGGGCAGTTTAGATTTCCCCTTTCTTTCTTTAGGGCTATGTATTTCTCCGGCTGTGATCGAGGGGTCTAGGGCATCGTAGGAACCCCCCACGGCTACTACTAGTTGTGTTGATAGGTTCAGGGGTCTGCAATCTGATAGTTGCCAACTTCTCTGGTTTTCTGGACTTAGCTTGTATTTCTGCTTTTGCCTCCTACGGTGACTCACTCATAACAGGCTTCACAGCAAAATGGGGTGAATTTATATGCACATGCCGATTTTTAGCTATTTGATCCCATAAATTGAATTGATGCCTATATTTTTGTCACTTCACTTCTCTAACTGACTAGTGCTGATGCATCAAACACAAATCAGATCACAAAAATATTTAAAAACAGGTTCTAATGCTACAAAATAGGTAAAAAGCCAAGGGGGGGCGCATACTTTTGCAAGCCACTGTATGTGCTCCATCCTGTTCCCCATGTGTCCCATCCTGGTCATCCTGGTCCTCCTGTGTCTCCCATGCTTGTCATCATATGTCACTCATAGAGTTGAGCGAAACGGGTCGAAAAAATTCAAAAGTCGCCGACTTTTGGCAAAGTCGGGTTTCATGAAACGAAACCCGACCCTAGGATGAGGTAGGCCACGAGGTCGGCGACTTACGCACCAAAGTCGCGTTTCAAAAGTTTGTTTTGCGCTCTTTTTCAGCCAATCAGGATCCACGGACACTGTGGGCAACGTGATGACCTAGGCACGGGTCACCACCATCTTTCAGAAGGGCATGCAAGTGATTGGCTTGCTTTGGTGGGCGTCACAGGGGGTATAAAAGGGCGTGCACGCCGACCGCCATCTTACTTCTGCCGGTCTTAGTATAGGGAGAGGTTGCTGCTGATTCTGTAGGGAGAGCGTTAGGCAGGGAAGAAGACAAAAAAACTGCTTCTGCTGCTAGCGATTTGGCCTGCACAACACACAAGTCACTGTGTGTGCAGTGCAAGGGGAGGCTATATTGTGGTGTATCAGTGGTGTTGGTTGTTGGGCTGCCTTTTAAGGCTTCCTGACACGCTGGCATTGCTGTTTACCCACTGCTCCGCAAACTGCTTTTTTAAAAGCAATCCAATCTCCCTTATCCTCTAGTCACTTTTGTCACAGCTGTGCCATCGAGCCTGTCACATAGCGCTCAGATATCAGTGGGCCTCACACAATCCACAAGTGTCCAGTGTCCAAAAGTGTGCGCAGAGATTCAAAATCTCCATTATCCTCTCGTCACTTTGGTCACAGGCAGCTGTGCCATCGAGCGTGTCACATAGCGCTCAGATATCAGTGGGCCTCACACAATCCACAAGTGTCCAGTGTCCAAAAGTGTGCGCAGAGATTCAAAATCTCCATTATCCTCTCGTCACTTTGGTCACAGGCAGCTGTGCCATCGAGCGTGTCACATAGCGCTCAGATATCAGTGGGCCTCACACAATCCACAAGTGTCCAGTGTCCAAAAGTGTGCGCAGAGATTCAAAATCTCCATTATCCTCTCGTCACTTTGGTCACAGGCAGCTGTGCCATCGAGCGTGTCACATAGCGCTCAGATATCAGTGGGCCTCACACAATCCACAAGTGTCCAGTGTCCAAAAGTGTGCACAGAGATTCAAAATCTCCATTATCCTCTCGTCACTTTGGTCACAGGCAGCTGTGCCATCGAGCCTGTCACATAGCGCTCAGATATCAGTGGGCCTCACACAATCCACAAGTGTCCAGTGTCCAAAAGTGTGCGCAGAGATTCAAAATCTCCATTATCCTCTCGTCACTTTGGTCACAGGCAGCTGTGCCATCGAGCGTGTCACATAGCGCTCAGATATCAGTGGGCCTCACACAATCCACAAGTGTCCAGTGTCCAAAAGTGTGCGCAGAGATTCAAAATCTCCATTATCCTCTCGTCACTTTTGTCACAGGCAGCTGTGCCATCGAGCCTGTCACATAGCGCTCAGATATCAGTGGGCCTCACACAATCCACAAGTGTCCAGTGTCCAAAAGTGTGCGCAGAGATTCAAAATCTCCATTATCCTCTCATCACTTTGGTCACAGGCAGCTGTGCCATCGAGTGTGTCACATAGCGCTCAGATATCAGTGGGCCTCACACAATCCACAAGTGTCCAGTGTCCAAAAGTGTGCGCAGAGATTCAAAATCTCCATTATCCTCTCGTCACTTTGGTCACAGGCAGCTGTGCCATCGAGCGTGTCACATAGCGCTCAGATATCAGTGGGCCTCACACAATCCACAAGTGTCCAGTGTCCAAAAGTGTGCGCAGAGATTCAAAATCTCCATTATCCTCTCGTCACTTTGGTCACAGGCAGCTGTGCCATCGAGCGTGTCACATAGCGCTCAGATATCAGTGGGCCTCACACAATTCACAAGTGTCCAGTGTCCAAAAGTGTGCGCAGAGATTCAAAATCTCCATTATCCTCTCGTCACTTTGGTCACAGGCAGCTGTGCCATCGAGCGTGTCACATAGCGCTCAGATATCAGTGGGCCTCACACAATCCACAAGTGTCCAGTGTCCAAAAGTGTGCGCAGAGATTCAAAATCTCCATTATCCTCTCGTCACTTTGGTCACAGGCAGCTGTGCCATCGAGCGTGTCACATAGTGCTCAGATATCAGTGGGCCTCACACAATCCACAAGTGTCCAGTGTCCAAAAGTGTGCGCAGAGATTCAAAATCTCCATTATCCTCTTGTCACTTTGGTCACAGGCAGCTGTGCCATCGAGCGTGTCACATAGCGCTCAGATATCAGTGGGCCTCACACAATCCACAAGTGTCCAGTGTCCAAAAGTGTGCGCAGAGATTCAAAATCTCCATTATCCTCTCATCACTTTGGTCACAGACAGCTGTGCCATCGAGCGTGTCACATAGCGCTCAGATATCAGTGGGCCTCACACAATCCACAAGTGTCCAGTGTCCAAAAGTGTGCGCAGAGATTCAAAATCTCCATTATCCTCTCGTCACTTTGGTCACAGGCAGCTGTGCCATCGAGCGTGTCACATAGCGCTCAGATATCAGTGGGCCTCACACAATCCACAAGTGTCCAGTGTCCAAAAGTGTGCGCAGAGATTCAAAATCTCCATTATCCTCTCGTCACTTTGGTCACAGGCAGCTGTGCCATCGAGCGTGTCACATAGCGCTCAGATATCAGTGGGCCTCACACAATTCACAAGTGTCCAGTGTCCAAAAGTGTGCGCAGAGATTCAAAATCTCCATTATCCTCTCGTCACTTTGGTCACAGGCAGCTGTGCCATCGAGCGTGTCACATAGCGCTCAGATATCAGTGGGCCTCACACAATCCACAAGTGTCCAGTGTCCAAAAGTGTGCGCAGAGATTCAAAATCTCCATTATCCTCTCGTCACTTTGGTCACAGGCAGCTGTGCCATCAAGCGTGTCACATAGTGCTCAGATATCAGTGGGCCTCACACAATCCACAAGTGTCCAGTGTCCAAAAGTGTGCGCAGAGATTCAAAATCTCCATTATCCTCTTGTCACTTTGGTCACAGGCAGCTGTGCCATCGAGCGTGTCACATAGCGCTCAGATATCAGTGGGCCTCACACAATCCACAAGTGTCCAGTGTCCAAAAGTGTGCGCAGAGATTCAAAATCTCCATTATCATCTCGTCACTTTGGTCACAGGCAGCTGTGCCATCGTGCGTGTCACATAGCGCTCAGATATCAGTGGGCCTCACACAATCCACAAGTGTCCAGTGTCCAAAAGTGTGCGCAGAGATTCAAAATCTCCATTATCCTCTCGTCACTTTGGTCACAGGCAGCTGTGCCATCGAGCCTGTCACATAGCGCTCAGATATCAGTGGGCCTCACACAATCCAAAAGTGTCCAGTGTCCAAAAGTGTACGCAGAGATTCAAAATCTCCATTATCCTCTCGTCACTTTGGTCACAGCTGTGCCATCGAGCGTGTCACATAGCGCTCAGATATCAGTGGGCCTCACACAATCCACAAGTGTCCAGTGTCCAAAAGTGTGTGCAGAGATTCAAAATCTCCATTATCCTCTCGTCACTTTGGTCACAGGCAGCTGTGCCATCGAGCGTGTCACATAGCGCTCAGATATCAGTGGGCCTCACACAATCCACAAGTGTCCAGTGTCCAAAAGTGTGCGCAGAGATTCAAAATCTCCATTATCCTCTCGTCACTTTGGTCACAGCTGTGCCATCGAGCCTGTCACATAGCGCTCAGATATCAGTGGGCCTCACACAATCCACAAGTGTCCAGTGTCCAAAAGTGTGCGCAGAGATTCAAAATCTCCATTATCCTCTCGTCACTTTGGTCACAGGCAGCTGTGCCATCGAGCGTGTCACATAGCGCTCAGATATCAGTGGGCCTCACACAATCCACAAGTGTCCAGTGTCCAAAAGTGTGCGCAGAGATTCAAAATCTCCATTATCCTCTCGTCACTTTGGTCACAGGCAGCTGTGCCATCGAGCGTGTCACATAGCGCTCAGATATCAGTGGGCCTCACACAATCCACAAGTGTCCAGTGTCCAAAAGTGTGCGCAGAGATTCAAAATC
Organism: Dendrobates tinctorius; assembly: GCF_039654945.1. Lineage (NCBI taxonomy): Eukaryota > Metazoa > Chordata > Amphibia > Anura > Dendrobatidae > Dendrobates > Dendrobates tinctorius. The sequence continues at coordinate 19,507,310 of NW_027361732.1, forward strand.
TCCATTATCCTCTCGTCACCTTGGTCACAGGCAGCTGTGCCATCGAGCGTGTCACATAGCGCTCAGATATCAGTGGGCCTCACACAATCCACAAGTGTCCAGTGTCCAAAAGTGTGCACAGAGATTCAAAATCTCCATTATCCTCTCGTCACTTTGGTCACAGGCAGCTGTGCCATCGAGTGTGTCACATAGCGCTCAGATATCAGTGGGCCTCACACAATCCACAAGTGTCCTGTGTCCAAAAGTGTGCGCAGAGATTCAAAATCTCCATTATCCTCTCGTCACTGTGGTCACAGGCAGCTGTGCCATCGAGCCTGTCACATAGCGCTCAGATATCAGTGGGCCTCACACAATCCAAAAGTGTCCACTGTCCACAAGTGTGTGCAGAAATTCTAAATCTCCCCTGTCCTATAGACACCTTGTACCTTGTTTTACATTACTGTATAGTTTGTTGGATTTTGTCTACATTTCTACCAAAAATGAGGAAGGCTGGTGGAAGAGGCCGTGGAATTGGGCGGGGGTTGGCAGCTGGTAATGATGGTGTTGGTGGTGGATCTGATGGTAGTGGCAAGAGCAAAATAGGACCGAATGCAGGAGGTGCTGACCCTGCGTCATCGTCTGGCTACATAAGGCCTCGAACGCTTAGTTTTCTAGGAGTTAGCAAACCGCTTTTAAAGGCAGAGCATCAGGAAAAAGTTTTGTCTTACATTGCTGACTCAGCCTCCAGCTATATCGCCTCCTCTTCTTCAGTTGTAAAAAGTAAAAGCACTGAGTCATCATTGGAGGCTCATGTTCATGAACCACACCTTTCCTTGTGTCCTTCACCCCAACCAAGATTGAAGGATGACGCAGGCCATACTACTGATTACTCCATGGAGCTGTTTTCACATACCATGCCTGGATTATCAAGTGAAATGGTGAATTACCCAGGCCAAGATGAATCTGACATGGAGTGCACTGATGCACAGCCGCTGATGGATGATTCTGCTGGTACATTCACTCAGAGCACTACATTGTCCTCGCAGTGTACAGAGCCAGATTTTGACCCTGATGAGACTCAGGTGCCCCTTCCCGCACACTATACCACCATACACGGTGACACAGAGAAAGGTGCACATGACATAGAAGAGGAGGTGATGGATGACCCAGTTGTTGACCCAGATTGGCATCCATTGGGGGAAGGGGGTGCTGCTTCCAATAGCTCAGATGAGGAGCATCCACAGCAGACATCGACATCCCAACAGCTGTTATCTGGCAGGCCCGGAGCACTCCAAAGACAGGTTTCAAACATCAAAAGAGTTGCTGCACAGCTTGTCCAGAGGGTCAAAAGATCACAGCGTGCTAGGCCACAAAATGTCTGCCAAAGTAGGAAGAGTTCAGTGTGGCACTTTTTTGAACAAAATCCTCATGATCAGGCCAAGGTTATCTGTAAGAAGTGCGCAAAGACCTTTAGCCGAGGGAAAAATCGAAAAAATTTGAATACCAGTTGCATGCTTAGACATTTAACCAGCATGCACTTGCAAGCGTGGACACAACACCAAACCTCAAGTGCCACATGTGCAACTGATCACAACGAAGGTAGTCAGCAACGCTACATTGTTTCCCCCACTGTAAGCCCACCGGTTAGCACAGCAGCAAATGTTGAGGTGTCGTTGCAAGACCACAGCAGTCAGGGAATCCCACTGTTATATCAATGAAAGACTGATTCTAGGCCATCAGAAAGAACACCAACTCCATCACCATCATCAACCCTCTCTCAGTCCGCCCTGTCCACCGCTACTTCCACCATATGCAGCTCTCAAGTCCAGCTCACCCTCCCAGACACTATGAGTAGGTCAAGAAAGTACTCAGTCTCTCATCCGCGTACACTGGGTTTGAACGCCCACATTGCCAAACTAATCTCGTTTGAGATGATGCCCTTTCGGTTGGTGGAAAGCACAGCTTTCCGCGAACTCATGGCCTATGCAGTACCACGGTATGACCTACCCAGTCGCCACTTCTTCTCTCGCAAAGCCATCCCAGCCCTCCACCATCATGGGAAAGACCGCATTGTCCATGCACTCAAGCAGTCAGTGAGCGGAAAGGTGCACCTCACAACTGATGCATGGTCCAGTCGGCATGGCCAGGGCCGTTACGTGTCCATCACTGCGCACTGGGTTAATGTGGTGGATGCAGGGTCCACAGGGGACAGCGGTGGTGGGACAGTGCTGCCTAGCCCATGGTATAGGAAACAGTTGGCTGTAGGCGTTCGACCCTCCTCCTCCTCCTCCTCCTCCTCCTCCAGAAGCGAAAGCTCGTCCACAGAGCGCAGTCGTACGAGCACTCCATCTGCAGCTGCCACTGTTGCACACGATGTGTCCCCCTATCGAGCAGCTAGTGGAAAGCGTCAGCAGGCTGTGTTGCAGATGATGTGTTTGGGCGACAGACACACCGCCGAGGTGCTGGCCGAGTACTTGAAGCGACAAACTGAGTCATGGCTGGGCAGTGTACATCTTGAGGCAGGCAAGGTAGTTAGTGATAACGGCCGTAATTTTGTGGCAGCCATAGCCCTTTCAAAACTCAGCCACATACCTTGCTTGGCTCACACCTTGAACCTGGTGGTGCAGTGCTTCCTCAAAAATTATCCGGAGTTAACAGCCCTGCTCCAGAAGGTGCGAAGACTGTGCGCGCACATCCGCCGGTCGCCTGTACACTCCGTTCGTATGCAGAAGCTGCAGCGATTGCTCCACCTTCCCAACCACCGCCTCATTATCGACATTGCAACAAGGTGGAACTCCACCCTGCACATGGTGGAGCGGCTGTGCGAGCAGAGGCAGGCCATAATGCATTTGTGGGAGGATACACGGCCAGGTACTTTGAGAGCAGACATGGAGTTGACAGGTGTGCAGTGGTCGAATCTGAAAGACCTTTGTAAAGTCCTTCAGTGTTTTGAGGAATGCACACGGCTGGTAAGCGCAGACGACGCCATCCTAAGCATGAGCATCCCACTTATGCGTCTGCTCATGCAAACTTTGACGCACCTTAAGGAGCAGGCGTCTGCAGCCAATGTTGATGAGGAGGAAGAGGAGGAGGGAATCCTTGATGACATTCAGCCATTGTCTGCTCAGGGACCTCTCCTGGACGAGGTGGAGGAAGAAGAGGAGGAGGAGGAGGATGATGGGGATGATTACTTAGGGGAGGAGGATGCATCTCGTGGGGCAAGTGAAAATGTTGGCGTGGCAAGGTCTGGTACAGGGTTTGTGCATGACTGGAGGGATGTGGATTTGCCAGAAAGTGCTCCTCCACCCAGCACTCGCAGTGCATCATTGACACCGGGAACATTGGCTCACATGTCAGATTATGCCTTGCGGATCCTAAAAAGGGACCCCCGCATTGCCAAAATGATGAACGATGACGACTACTGGTTGGCCAGCATCCTGGATCCACGCTATAAAGGCAAATTACAAAACATCATGCCACAGGAGAACCTTGACCTAATATTGGCTAATAAACAAGCAACTCTGGTAAATCGGTTGCTTGAGGCATTCCCAGCACACAGCAACGGTGATGGTTCTCACACAAGCCGTACGGGCCGGGGGCAGCTTGGCAGAGGTGTTCGTGGTGCACACAGCAGAAGTGGCGTTGGAGACAGGGGTTTCATGACAATGTTGTGGACTGATTTTTCAAATACCGCTCACACAACTGGTAATACTGCATCGATGGAAAGTGACAGGAGACAGCAGTTGTCAACTATGGTTACAAACTACTTTTCCTCCCATATCGATGTTCTCCCACACAGGTCATTCCCCTTTGACTATTGGGCCGCTAAACAGGACACCTGGCCTGAATTGGCCCAATATGCCTTACAGGAGCTCGCTTGCCCAGCTGCAAGTGTGCTATCGGAAAGAGTCTTCAGTGCAACTGGATCAATCCTGACAGAAAAAAGGACCCGTCTGTCAACCCAAAATGTGGATGATCTAACCTTCATTAAAATGAACCACGCATGGGTTTCCAAGGATTTTGTCCCACCTTCCCCTGATGACACATAGGGTGACAGAAAAATGGCTTGCTTTGGTCCACCTCTTCCTGGTACTTCACCTATTTCGCCTTTTGCATCAGCTGAATGTCCAACATCAACATATGCCACTTTCTAAAACTCCCTAACTGTGCTGCCTCCCCCCCATGGCCGGGGTCACCACCTAGCGCACGACACCGTGCGAGTGCCGTTGCCCTGGACAGGTGGGTAGGCCGACTCTTGGGCGCGGGCACTGGCACAGGGTCCCTCATAGTGCAATCAAGTGTCTCTGACGGTGGTGGTGCACACCCGCCGTCAGACACACCGCTGTACTATGAGGGGCCCAGTGCCAGTACCGACGCCCACGAGTGGGCCCCCCTTGCTTGGGCAGGGCCCCAGCATTTGCAATCTTTACCTCTCCCTGCTCCTCCGCTGTGTAATCTGGGCCGTCAAATCCATACTGTGCCTGACACCGTCTGAGCCTGCCTCCTGAGACATATATTTTGAATGTGTACGCTATCCATACATGTTATCCGGGGATACGGTACCCTTTCTAACCTTTGTGCAATCACGTGCAATTCATACTGTGCCTGACACCGTCTGAGCCTGCCTCCTGAGACATATATTTTGAATGTGTACGCTATCCATACATGTTATCCGGGGATACGGTACCCTTTCTAACCTTTGTGCAATCACGTGCAATCCATACTGTGCCTGACACCGTCTGAGCCTGCCTCCTGAGACATATATTTTGAATGTGTACGCTATCCATACATGTTATCCAGGGATACGGTACCCTTTCTAACCTTTGTGCAATCACGTGCAATCCATACTGGGCCTAACACCGTCTGAGCCTGCCTCCTGAGACATATATTTTGAATGTGTACGCTATCCATACATGTTATCCGGGGATACGGTACCCTTTCTAACCTTTGTGCAATCACGTGCAATCCATACTGGGCCTAACACCGTCTGAGCCTGCCTCCTGAGACATATATTTTGAATGTGTACGCTATCCATACATGTTATCCGGGGATACGGTACCCTTTCTAACCTTTGTGCAATCACGTGCAATCCATACTGGGCCTAACACCGTCTGAGCCTGCCTCCTGAGACATATATTTTGAATGTGTACGCTATCCATACATGTTATCCGGGGATACGGTACCCTTTCTAACCTTTGTGCAATCACGTGCAATCCATACTGTGCCTGACACCGTCTGAGCCTGCCTCCTGAGACATATATTTTGAATGTATACGCTATCCATAAATGTTATCCAGGGATACGGTACCCTTTCTAACCTTTGTGCAATCACGTGCAATCCATACTGGGCCTGACACCGTCTGAGCCTGCCTCCTGAGACATATATTTTGAATGTGTACGCTATCCATACATGTTATCCGGGGATACGGTACCCTTTCTAACCTTTGTGCAATCACGTGCAATCCATACTGGGCCTAACACCGTCTGAGCCTGCCTCCTGAGACATATGTTTTGAATGTGTACGCTATCCATACATGTTATCCGGGGTTACGGTACCCTTTCTAACCTTTGTGCAATCCATACTGGGCCTAACACCGTCTGAGCCTGCCTCCTGATACATATATTTTGAATGTGTACGCTATCCATACATGTTATCCGGGGATACGGTACCCTTTCTAACCTTTGTGCAATCACGTGCAATCCATACTGGGCCTAACACCGTCTGAGCCTGCCTCCTGAGACATATATTTTGAATGTGTACGCTATCCATACATGTTATCCGGGGATACGGTACCCTTTCTAACCTTTGTGCAATCACGTGCAATCCATACTGTGGCTGACACCGTCTGAGCCTGCCTCCTGAGACATATATTTTGAATGTGTACGCTATCCATACATGTTATCCGGGGATACGGTACCCTTTCTAACCTTTGTGCAATCACATGCAATCCATACTGGGCCTAACACCATCTGAGCCTGCCTCCTGAGACATATATTTTGAATGTGTACGCTATCCATACATGTTATCCGGGGATACGGTACCCTTTCTAACCTTTGTGCAATCACATGCAATCCATACTGTGCCTGACACCGTCTGAGCCTGCCTCCTGAGACATATATTTTGAATGTGTACGCTATCCATACATGTTATCCAGGGATACGGTACCCTTTCTAACCTTTGTGCAATCACGTGCAATCCATACTGGGCCTGACACCGTCTGAGCCTGCCTCCTGAGACATATATTTTGAATGTGTACGCTATCCATACATGTTATCCAGGGATACGGTACCCTTTCTAACCTTTGTGCAATCACGTGCAATCCATACTGGGCGTGAGAACGGCTGGCGAGCTGTTAAGCAAGCTACAGCACCTGTCCAGACAAGTACAGGGATTCCCTAGCGAGGAGACTTATTTGATTGTTTTCAATGTTGGGACAGCAATTTTTGGGGAGCACTATACTCTGGAGAATGATAGATGGGGCCCACCATACACTGGAACATTCCAAAGGTGGACATCAGACACTGGAGCAGCATTTACAGGGCCCATTATACACTAGAGCATTAGAAATGGGGCCCATTATGTTTGGAGCATTATTTGGGCCCATAAGACAGTGGAGCTTCATCCATGGGGACCAACATATACTGTAGCATTATGTGGAGCTCATCATATACTGTTTCAAACATTATATGGGACCAATGATTATGTATGGAGAAATAGATGGGCCTCGTCATGAGATGTAAAAAGTGAGGTATTTTTCATTGTACTATACCGCTATTTATCTGCCGTATCGGAGCATGATGAGTTGTGGTATGTGTTAAAGGGGCGCTCTTTCGCCCAGGGCACATGAAAACCTGCAGCCAGCCCTCCCCCCCCCCACAACTTTAGCCAAATAACCCCCATTTTTCAGTGCGTAACTTGTATTATGAAGTTAATTAAGGTTGACAAGCTTAAGTAAGAAGAATTGATGCTTTTGGCATTCAAATGGGCACTGTAGGTGTGTTTCCTGTCCTCCTCTCACTGCCGACTTTTATTCCCCATTGACTTACATTGGGTTTCGTGTTTCGGGACGACCCCGACTTTTCCCTATAATCGGACGATCTTGCTCGACCCGACTTTTGGAAAAGTCGGGTTTCACGAAACGAAACGCGACCCTAAAAAACCAAAAGTCGCTCAACTCTAGTCACTCATCCTCGTCATCATATGTGCTTCATTCTGGCCCTACTTGTCTCCTATACTAGTCCTCATGTGTCTCCCATACAGGTCCCCCTATATCTTCGATCCTTGTCTCCTAACATCCCCCATCATGAGCCCTCATATATATCACATCCTGGTCCACAAATATCCCCCATCCTGGTCCATATGTATCTCCCATCCAAGTCCTCCTGTATCTCTAATATTGATGCACTTTTGTATTTAAAATAAAAAAAAGGTTCTTCTCACCTGTCCAAGGTCCAGCAAACCTCACTTACGACTCCAAATGTGTGTGGACGGACCAGCACATGGCAGTGACGCTGGTGACATGAGCGCCAACGTCAGATGCCAGCCTCTGATTGGCTGACAAGTGGTAAAGGGGTTGTGCGACAAACAAAAGTATATTTTCATCAACTGATCTTGGAATAAAAATAAAGTCCACAATTGCGTGTGTTTAAAAATAATGTTTGTCTGCTGAGATAATCTTATAACTGTGCCCCTGCTGTGTACTGTGCAATGGTTGTGTCTTACCATGCAGGAACATCGTCTGGTCATACTACAACTGCTGACCAGGGGAGGAAGGAAAAGAGTATACAGATATTACAACGTGGGATCACAGGTAATTCTTTTTGTGAGTAAAACATTTCACTGCCAGTATTTAAACAATGTTTTACCTCAACAAAAGAATCAGCTGTGATCCCTGGCTGTAAAGTCTGTATCTTCTCTTTTGCTTCCTCCCATGCCCAGGAGCTGTGGTATGATCAGACCATGTCCCTGCACGGTCAGACACAGCCATTACACAGCACACAGCAGGGGCACATTTATAAGTTATCTCAGCACAGGAACATTTTTTTAAACACATCCAATTGTGGAGCTTTTTTTATTCCAAGATCTGTTCTTTAAAAGTATACTTTTATTGGTGGCACAACGCCTTCAACTAATGAGGTGCAGGAACCAGGGGTCTTTCTGTACCACAATACGTTTCAACTGAATGTGCATCCAAGGACACACCTTTAGTTCAAATTGGCGGCACACAGAATCGGATTGGGGCACAACTTCTTGATGGTTAGGGGAAATGGCTGCAATTTGAACCAGCATTTCCCGGGAACCAGACAGAACCGTCTCAATCCCACCCCTACTTTGACATTACTATGGCTGTGTTTGTGTTACAGAGCTTAAATGGGGTTGGATATAGTTCTATGGAATCTCAAAATGTCATTCACAATTTTCCAAGCCAAATACGGCTTTGAAGTAGTTTTGATTCACCTAATGTCATGAAAGTGACTGACCCGGTATGAAACAACCCAACACTAGGTCAGGCACCAAACAGCACAAATAACAAGGGAACACAGGGGACACAATTACAATGTTGGGCCCTGCGATAGGGAATGGGGAAATGGACACCTTCTGCATTCTCCTAAGGATGTGCCCTGATCTCCCTGACGTCCCTGTACAGGTTTATTCAACCTGTCGCCGAGCAGGATACCTAAGCCCTCGCTTACCCTGCACCTATCCCTAAGTAGGGAATTGGCAAGTGGGGACACTGGTCCCACCGCTGCACTAATACAACATAAAGGGAAGTTATGGCAGACCAGGTAAAAGAAAACACTACTTAGCTCTCTGCTGGAAAGCACTGCATAGCAGGAAAGAAACACCAGATACACCGGACTCAGCTGATGAACAACTGCTCCCAGCAAGCTCCTTCTCCCAGCTTGGTCGCTGCAGATTGAACTCTAACACTGACGGTCAGCTGATGCATCAAGTGACCTTTTGAAGGAAGGTGGGAGTGGTCACCACCTGCAGCAGCAAACTCTGCAGCAATGTAATTACACCAGCGGCCACTGGGGGAAAAAACTGACATTAACCCCCATGGCCTGAAAGGAAAAAAGTTTTAATGTGAGAATCCGGATCTGCCACGGATCCAAAATGGATTGTGACACCTAAATTGGTATTATTATTATTATTTATTTATATAGCACCATTAATTCCATGGTGCTGTACATGAGAAGGGGTTACATACAAAGTTATAGATATCATTTACAGTAAACAAATTTACAATGAAAGACTGGTACAGACGAGAGAGGACCCTGTCCTTGTGAACTTACATTCTACGGGATAATGGGGAAGAGACAGAATGTTGGGGTGCAGCAGCTCTGGTGGTGGTGAGGCGGCAGCTCTGGTGGTGATGAGGCGGCAGCTCGTGTGGTGGTGATGCGGCAGAATGGTTATTGCAGGCTGTAAGCTTTCCCGAAAAGATGGGTTTTCAGGTTCCATCTGAAGGATGGTGGTGGAAAATCAGACGTGTTGAGGCATGGAATTCCTGAGGATGGGGGATATTAGGGAGAAATATTGACCTATCCTTAAGCTGTAATATACTGGGATATTTAATTCTTTAATTTTTCTACAGTTATTTATGGGGGTATTCTAAAAAATTACACCACACTTTGTTCCAAAGACACTGTCCCAATTTGAAACTATAGTAAGAGGTTAAAAAAGTGGCAGTGTTGTTATAAAACAGTTACTACATGAATGTCCTTCCTCTAGCTATGTGATACATACATGTATATACGCATATATGAAATACAGCAAGTAGAGTTGAGCGACTTTGGTCAGATTGGGTTTCATGAAACAAAATTTGTTTCAGATGAAACTGGTCCGACTAGGGCAAAAAAAGTCGGAGTTTCGTCCGAAACCCGACCCCAATGCAAGTGAATGGGGATTAAAAGTTGGCATTGAGTGGATTAATGTCATCCGCTCAATGCCGACTTTTATTTTCCATTGACTTGCATTGGGGTCGGGTTTCGGACGAAACTCCGACTTTTTTTGCCCTAGTCGGACCAGTTTCATCAGAAACAAATTTTGTTTCATGAAACCCGATTCGACCAAAGTCGCTCAACTCTAACAGCAAGTGGTAATCTAGTGAACTGTGGAGATCCTTACTTACATAGATTGGACAATTTTAATCCACTCCAATGGAGAATTTATTTATGACTTTGAAAAATGCTTCAACAAAACCCATAACACAAAGAACACACTACAAATTAAAAAAATGTCACTAGAACAAAAATGTAAGACACTGCAAAGTATTGTTTTAAATTAATTTTGAACTGGACAGAAAGTCCATTAAAAAGTACAAGTATGAAAGGCATTAGTGACAGCAGAGTTGGGGGCAGAATTAAGAAACTTCATTAAAGCTTCTGATTGTCAAGCCTAAACTAAATCCCATATTTACCGAGTTCAATTTAAAATACTGTTTTTTATGTGTTCCATATTTGATATACCGTATTTTTCACTTTGTAAGATGCACTTTTTTCCCCAAAAATTTTGGAGGGGGGAAATAGGGGTGCGTCTTACAATGCGGATTTGTGCTGCCGCAGTGGGGGGCTGGTGCTTGCAGCCGCCGCGCTGTGTCCCCCGGGTGCTGCCTCGGCCGCGCTGTGTCCTCCGGTGCTCGCTGCCGCCGCGCTCTGTCCCGTGCTGCATGGGGGGCTCTGCCATTCCATCTCTGCTTGCAATACCCTGTGCGGTGGACTGCTTCTGGGAAAATGGCCACCGCGCAAGCGCAGATGGAGATCTCGGCACTGAAATCTCGGGAGATCTCCATCTGTGCTTACACGGCGGCCATTTTCCCAGAAGCAATCCACTGCACAGGGCATTGCAAGCAGGGATGGAATGGCAGAGCCCCCCACACAGCACTGGACAAAGCACGGCAGCAAGCACGGGGGACACAGCACGGCGGCGGCAGCACCCGGGGGAAACAGCGCGGCGGCGGCACCAGCACCCGGCAGCACCAGGTACAGAGCGTGGTGGCAGCACTGGGGGACAAAGTGGGTGACAGTACCGGGGACAGAGCGGGTGACAGCACCAGGGGACAAAGCGGGCGGCAGCATCGGGGGACAGAGCGTGTGACATCACCAGGGGACAGAGCGGTAAGCAATAAGATGGCTGGATTACATTATAAGAAGCACCACCATTTTATTAAAAAAAAGTTTTTTCCTATTTTTCTCATCAAAATTTGGGGTGCATCTTATAATCCGGAGCGTCTTATAAAGCAAAAAATACGGTATGTATAACTTTGGGACTATCTCCTTTTAAACATCAACAACGTCCATTTGTCATTGTCACCAATTAAATTTAATGATTGAACAGAAGAATGGATTAGACCAGTGCATGCTGCCATAGTTCATAAGTAAAAACATTCATGTCAACTTGACCATTCACTTGTACTGGTCTCAATGCTGTCCATGTGCGCTCTGTTAGGTACACGCAGAGCATGCAGACAGAGAATACACTTTGTAGACCTTTGACTTTGCTTTCCATTTGCAATCCTTGTAATCCACATCATATGAAAACATTAGCTTTCATGGACTTTTTAACTGGTCCTTTTTGGCATATATGTGATCTGTACGAACAAAAAATTGAGTGACGTTCTACTTTGGTATGACTTGCAGTCTAATCTCACTCATTGGAGTTAATGGTTGACCCCCAAAATGGGACTGCATATACATGCCTTTCATGCTGCTTGTGAGGACTGGTCACTGACATGCAAATTATTAAAATGGACACATGAAAACTGCTGAAAAACAGATGGAAATTGATGAAAATTGGACAGTAAAAAGCAGATGTGGCACCCCAGCAGTCCGGTTGCCACAGTGGCATTGCCTCCCTCACAGGGAGTAATGTCCCTCCTGGAAGCAAGGAGGGGCCCCCTTACCAGGTGTCAGTAGGAGAGAAATCGAGCATAACCTGGGTAGTGGAGCTGTGATTAAACTCGCCCCAGAGCTGAGCGCTAGGAACCGGATACCAGAATCCATGGTTGCTCGGGTACTGAAGTCCCAGCCGGTAAATCAGGAGGGCAGGGGACTGCAGGTCTCCTGGCCTGATCTAACACCCGGTGGCACAGCAGTATACCAGACCCTGGACCTGACACAAAGGAACGGCACATGTGATAGGCTCAAGCTGCCTGCCATGTGGGCAACGGTTTGTTTTTAAAAACAGAGAGAGACAGCAGCAGGAGGGTGAGCTGTTAGGCAGCAAGGAAAAACAAGGACAGCGGAGAAGGAAGGGCTCCGTACCTACTTGGCCAGGTGTATCCAAAATTGCTTCCAGGCTGCCCGGCTCTCCATCACGATCTGTTACCAGTGCTCCGGTCTGTATCAACCATCAAGTAAAGGAAAAGAAAACTACAGTCCTAGTGTCCTCCAGTGATCTCATGCACCACAAGGTACATGAAGCCTGACATAAACAGAACCAGTAGCCCTGGGGCCCCACTCCACCTGTGGGGAGCAGAATCATCCCAGCTGCGTCACCATCAGCCCCAGCGGTCTCCTTTAGCAGTGGCGGCCATCTGTTGCCAAACACCACAGGTGTCTTCACGTTAAATCCCATATACATATTCCCCATTTTACAGTACAGCCAGGGCCACGGAGTCGGGACACGGCCCCGTGACTTCCCAAAAGAACTGTCTGACCCGGTTCTGAGTACCCCACAGCCCTGGTGGTAGTGTCACAGACATACCAAAAACTGATGAAAAATGCATGACACATGGATGATAAAATTAACATTTAATTTATACCTTTTGAGCTCATAAAAGTTTTAAATATTAGAGTGCTAAACTGTCAGTGACTCTGCCTATAGACTGCATTCATACACAGATTACTACATTTTTCACTGAGTTTTTCTTTCGATTTTTAAACTGCTTTGTATTGTTCAAAACTGCTGCAATTAGATGCTATGTTAAAGTATATGGAAAATCACCAAAAAGTTTATATACTCAGCCTGTTTAAAACCATGATTTGTTTTTGGCATATTGAGGTTTTTTTTTTTAAAGCTGATGCTCATCAGTCTAATGATCCACATTCCTGTTTAAGCTGACGTTAGCCAGATGGATGATATGAAAGCGTTCTTTTGTCATTCTCTATGTGCTTTCTTTTGCATAACCTTCTCTATAGGTATTTAAAAATGTAAGAAATAAAGCATGCTCCAAAATAAAAATTGACAACAAATCACTTGCATAAAACATTAAAAGCAAAAGATTTGCAACTCCAAGCACTTTTACAATTTCTTAAAAATGCTGAAAAAATTGTGTTTTTGTGTGTATGTTTGTTGTGTGTGTATGTATGTTATATGTGTTTGTATATGTATATGTGTGTGAGTATACGTGTGTAAGTGAGTATATGTGTGTATGTATTTGTTTACGTGAGTATATGTGTGTATGTGTGTATTTATTTGTGTATGGATATTGTATGTATGTATGTATGTACAGTATATGTGTAAGTATGTGTGTTTATGTTTGTTGTATGTATGTGTGCGTGTGTATGCGTGTATATGTGAGTATACAGTCTAAATGTGTGTAAGTATTTGTGTATGTTGTTTGTATGTATGTGTGTATGTACAGTATGTGTGCATGGGTGTATGCATGTGTATGTGTAGGGCACCGTAAAACCCAAGGTTTCAGCAAGACTTGCTACACCACTTTTTAGCTGAATTCAGAAATACTGTGTTTCCTATATATATATATATATATAGGCTCCTGGCTTTGGCTCAAAAAACTGAATCAAATGGCATGTGAGATTCTGTGTCTCTAATCTTATATCCAGCTGCTGCAGTGAATATTATGATATTCAATAAAAGTCTGTGATGGTTTGATTTCTATCCTTCAGTAAAAATTTGGTATCTTACAATTATATTTCACTACAGTAGAAAAAAAGTTTATTTTATAGGGATAATTTGATACCAAAAGCTTTCCAGCGTCTTTCTGCAAAGTTCACCATCTGCTGAACATAATCCTAAAATGCAGTTTTCTATTAGCTCAATGCTTGGGTTACTATTTTCATGGTTATAATCCAATTTGCTGGTCCAAATTAGGAGCGGGTTGAAGAAATTAGTGCATAATAAGCTCCCGTTTGGAAGACAACAGAAAGCTCTGTGGGGGGCATTGTTTTCTTCCTTTGCTGGAGACAGCAGCAAAATTTCAGGCAAATTGAGCAGGAGGAACAAATTGTTTTGTCTATAACGTGCCCACTTGACAGTTTTGTCGCCTATGTGTTGTTTCTGGGAACTGTGGCTAAATGTTCAGCCAAGTGGCCATGTTTATGTGGATAAAACACCCTACAAAGTGTCCAGCAAAAGTCCTCAACGTGCTCACCAAAAGATGCAGCATATTGGTATATTCCAAATGGTGTGCAAATGGGGCAAATGACTAAAGCGTGTTTGTAGCCCAGATAAATTATGAGCTGTCATAATTCATAAAATTCACCTTTATAGACAACCATAATCGTTGGTGGCATGATGCACTGATAAACACCAGATAGCTCAATGATCTATGCCCTGTAACATGACTCTGATGAGCACATGGGATCACTATTCCTGCCATGTATGGTGCCTTTGTACTGCATGACCTGAAGGCATTAGGTCTAATTACCTGTTCATTTGTAAGTGATTAAACTGATAACTTCAGGGTATTGCATAAATGAATAGACATTACTGTGCCCCGGAATCAATGGTCTTCTATCAGCCAAACATCCCTTCTCACCATGCACATTAGGTAATAATGACCCTCTTGTTCATTAGGATAATGATCCAAATAACACAGGCCTACACACACAAACATGCACCTACACATACGTATACATAGTCTTACAAGGACTTTCTATATATCCTTGCAAAAAAAAATATGTTTATAATTATTTTGACATACTTTGTTGTGTCCCATTATTTTGTGCATTTGAAATTTCTTGGACCAATACACAGGTTGGCACATGTAGTTCTGTGACTTAGAACCATTAGCACTATAGCCTGTCATCACCCTCTTCCAAAAGACCATCACAAAAAAGCAGAATATTACAATACTAGAGGTGTGCCCGATGCTATCGCATCAGGAGGGAAGTGTGTGTGTACGTGTGTGTATGTGAGTACGTGTGTGTGTACGTGTGTGTGAGTGTGTGCATGTGAGTACGTATGTGTGTGTATGTAAATATGTGTGTGTGTATGTGGATACGTGTATGTGAGTGTGTGTATGTGGATACGTGTATGTGAGACGTGTGTGTATGTGAATACGTGTATGTGAGACGTGTGTGTATGTGAGTATGTGTGTGCATGTGAATACGTGTGTGTGTATGTGAATACGTGTGTGTGCATGTGAATACGTGTGTGTGCATGTGAATACGTGTGTGTGTATGTGAATACGTGTGTGTGTATGTGAATACGTGTGTGTGTGAGTACGTGTGTGTATATGAATATGTGTATGTGAGTGTGTGTGTATGTGAGTGTGTGTATGTATGTGAATACGTGTGTGTGTGAATACGTGTGTGTATGTGAGTACATGTGTTTGTACGTGTGTGTGTGTATGAGTACGTGTATGTGAGTACGTGTATGTGAGTACGTGTGTGTGTATGTGAGTACGTGTCTTTTTGTCTTGGTGGTTTGTGGCATGGGGTTATTATCTATTATATTTTTGTCCCCGGCCATCTGTTGTACTCCAAGCTGATGTCATTTAGATAGGAGTCAACAGGGTGATTAGGGAGAGTCGCCGAGGAGCGGGGGCGCCATTTGAGTATCAAGAGGGTGCCAACCTCCGCTGTCAGGTAGGAGAGAGATATAGGGCCCTATAGGGACAAATAGGTTTGTGACCCTCTACCTGACATTGGAACGACTCTCTAGTGTTTGTGGCTGGATTTTGAAAATCAGCAATAAGCCTATTTTTGTTTGCCTGTTTTTTGAAGTTTTGAAAACTTTTTAATGATTGGTTAATAAAGTATCTTTTAAGGATTGATTTTTTTGTATATGAGCCGTTGAATAATTAATCCAGAATTATATTTATTAAGAATTTTTGTTACGTGTGTGTATGTGAATAAGTGTGTGTGTATGTGAATACGTGTGTGTATGTGAATACGTGTGTGTGTGTGTGAGTACGTGTGTGTATGTGAATACGTGTGTGTGTATGTATGTGAATACATGTGTGAATATGTGTGTGTGAATACGTGTGTGTATGTGAGTACGTGTGTTTGTACGTGTGTGTGCATGAGTACGTGTGTGTGTGTGTATGTGAATTCGTGTGTGTATGTGAGTACAGGCGGTGGTGGGGGGGTTCAGCGGCGGCAGGTCCAGCGGTGGGGGGGTCCTGGCAGTGGCACAGTCCGCAAGCCACGGTCTTTCCTGCCTGCTGTGATGGAGGTTGGTGGGCAGGCAGCAGCGGCCACCCGGTAGGAAGGACCGCTGCTTGCGGCCTGTGCACAGGCCACAAGCCGCGGTCTTTCCTGCCGGCTGTGATGGAGGTGGGTGGGAGGGCAGCAGCGGGTCCTGGCGGCAGCCAGCCGGCAGGAAAGACAGCGGCTTGCACAGGCCACAAGCCGCAGTCTTTCCTGCCGGCTGTGACGGAGGTGGGTGGGAGGGCAGCGGCGGGGAATCCTGGCAGCAGCCAGCCGTCAGGAAAGACCGCGGCTTGCGGCCTGTGCACAGGCCGTAAGCCGCGGTCTTTCCTGCCAGCTGTGACGGAGGTGGGTGGGCAGGCAGCGGCGGGGGGGTCCAGCGGCGGGGGGTCCCGGCGGCAGTAGGTGGGTCCCGGCGGTGTCCCGCTGGTGGTTCTGGTACCACCAGCGGGTGCCATATTGGAATACCCATCACTGGGATATTTCAATATGGCGGTCGGCATACTTCCGGTCGGCGCGGTGGATTGTGGGATTCGGGGACATCCAGACGGAAGTGGATGACAATTTAAGGTAATTATATATACAGATGTGGGACTCTTGCTGTATGTTTTTTCTGTGAAGAACTATACTCTCTGGAGCAATAATAATAATCTTTATTTTTATATAGCGCTAACATATTCCGCAGCGCTTTACAGTTTGCACATATTTTAATCACTGTCCCAGATGGGGCTCACAATCTAAATTCCCTATCAGTATGTCTTTGGAGTGTGGGAGGAAACCCACGCAAACATGGGGAGAACATACAAACTCCTTGCAGATGTTGTCCTTGGTGGGATTCGAATCCAGGACTCCAGTGCTGCAACGCTAACCACTGAGCCACCATGCTGCCCACACAATGCCTCTAAGGAAGAATACCTGTGTAATATAGCATTTGATGGAGCATTCATTTTTTTCCTCACAACTTCCCATGGGTGTTTAGAATGGGCACATCGAATTTTAAGTGTACCATATAGTTATTAGGGAATATTTTTGAGTGGAATTGAATTATTTTTAAATATTACAAAAAATTTTCACAATGCTTATTTTTTCATAATTTGGTTTTGTGTGGTTCCAGCGAGATGAAATGGACAGCTGTCATTTTGCTGACCCGTAAAGGGCCATTACAAAGTTAAGAGATTAAAACATTACTTATACTTTATCACTCACTTCTCCATCCCCTTCACTCTGTACTGTCCCACATCTAGTCCTTGGTGCATCTTGCTATTAATGCAGCTTAGTGCTCAATCCCTAGGCCTCTTTCTGCTTTACCAGGACATTCTCCTCTGTAGAGGCCTTGGATGTTTCTACGCATGTGCATTCAAAGTCATAGCACATGTCAAGACTTTACATGCACTTGCACAGAATTTTCCTGGGCCTATTTAGATCCGTAAGTTCCAGCCTAGTGTGAGGAGGTCCAGGGAGTCAGTTCTCGGTGTCTGTGGTAAATTGTGCCAAGGATAGAGAAGAGCAGAAGGGTCGGACAGGTAAGCGTGAGGGAAGTATACTTTTTTATTTTCTAGACCTTGCATTTGCAACGCCCGCTAGTGCCGGGGGTACTCGGTCTGGGCTGGGCAGTTCTTCAGGGGATATCACGGAAGAAGTGACCCGGTCCGTGTCCCTGGGCATGTAATAAAATGGGTGGGGAAAGTTTATAGGGGATTAAGTCATGACGCCACCCGTGGTTTTCAGCATAAATGGCCGATGCTGCGATTCAGGTTCACTGGGTCGGTTGGTGACGCAGCAGAGATTTTACATCTCTCCATGGGCAGAGCTAGGCCCCAGGGCAGTAATAGGGTTAATTTGATGATGGTAGCTTTTGTAGTGCAGGGCAGGTGACACAGTATGTAAATCTGAGGACATAGCAGAGTGCAGTCTTCACACTTTACTCACAGTCTTTAGGTTATAATCACCAGTCGGGTGCTGTGTCCTCTGGGTCAGTGGTCCAGCCAGCTCTAAGGTAGTTTGGGTGCACTTTTCCAGGACCCCCATCTTGTGTACTTTCCCAGATCATGTCTCTGTGCTGGCTCACGCCCCCCTGCCCTGCGCCTCACACACAGTGTCCCAAGCCAGCAGCCTCAGGTCCTCTCGGGTGATGACCTCCTGGTCCCCTTGACCCTATGTGGCTGCCTTTTTAGTGATTGTGTGTGGATTTGTCTGTTGCACATACAGATACTACAGCCTCCGGTTCGTTGAGTCCTACAGTCTCTCCACTAGTCTGGGGCCGGTCTCCACAGCAACCTGGTCCCTCCACCCGACTATGGCGTGGACCCAGGCACCACGGGTGGATTCTTCACTTCCCTAGCCCCTAGGACCCCTTCACTGGAGCCCCTCTCCGTCACCCCTCTCCTCTCTTGAAACCTGCTCCAACTGACTCTTGTTACCATGACAGCTATCCACTAACAACTGTCAGCTTTCTGTCCAGCTGTCCTACCCTTTTGTATTTCCTCCACCCACACCTTCTACCTAGTTCCCCCCTGGCATGGAGAGGTGTGGTGTTGGTTGCTAGTGTGTTGGTACCGAGTAGTGCCCCCTCCTTACCCGAGAGTGGGGTACCACACCTTTGGCTGAGGTGCAGTACCTCTGTGGCAACTGGACCCTCAGGGGCACCACAAGTTAATTAGTCATCTTATGACCAAGGGCACGACTTTGCACCAGAAACGAGTCAGGTTTCTTTTAATTTGTTTTAATATGATTGAATAAACTTCCAAATTTTACCAGGATGGGTGTGCTGAATTAAATCCTTCGTTCCTCTACTGTGGCTGTGCTCAACAGCTGTATCGGCACCCTCCATGTCATTTTCTTTACCCCTGAAGATTTCTACACGCTACATTGCAGTCATCCCTCCTATCTGCGTTAATTATGCTCTGGGATCTGTAGAAATCTCAGCTCATAATAAGGGGAATTCAATTTGTGAATAACTTTGCTGCAAATTGAATTTATCTGGAAAATCTGCATGATTTTGTGAATTTTGAATTTTGAAAAAGCTTATCTGACTGGTTATGTAGTCAGATCCTATATGTGTGACCAGATTAGTACTCTAGAAAAGCTGTGTGAAGACATCCATGGAGGAATCATCATCAAAATGGAGCATGAATACTTTGCCACTTTCCCAGACAAGGATGTGCCACATAAACATGTATAAAAAGTTATATCTTACAAAAGATGGTAGCTCAAGTTACAATATTTAAAGGGGAATCTTTCATTTTTAGTGTTACTGTCATACATGAGGTTTCTGACAGCATAGATTGACCAAACACAGCTAACTTAGGTGTGGGAGCACCTACTGGACCTCAATTATCTTAACGATATTATAATAAAGACCGTAGGGGGTCAAAATCTCTTATGTATCATTGTCGCAAATCTCCCTGCACGTTTTGCTATGTTGCAAATGTTTACCTTCACAAAAAATAAAATTTCTTTGCAGCACCTGAAACAAGAGTGCGCAGTGAATTTCTTCTGCCTTGATATAGGGGTCATCCACTCAGTTTCTCCAGCACCTCACACTGTGGCCAAGTGCACGCCAGTCTTCTGATATCTAACATAGATTGACCAGGCATTCTGAAAAATAACAAAAAATGATGTATAAATACTGCTATTCATAGACTGCATAAATCACTAAATATGTGGCATGAGATGACTTAAGCTGCATATAATCTCCAGTAAAATAATTACACGGTTGCAAGTTATTTATATTCAATCAAGTAAATTTCTCCAGAAGTTATACTTGTAAGTAAAGTATACATTATATAAGTCTGTCTATCAATCTCTATCTATATAATCATATAACTATTATAGAATTATAAGTGCATTCTATAATAGTTATATTAATTTCTTAATAAATTAATAAACAACATTTGAGAAAATACATATTTGGTCAAAATATCTTCTGTTCCCACAAACTTCTCCCATGCTTCCCCCATACTCTGGAACTCTCTGCCGCAACACATCAGACTCTCACCATCAACGGAAATCTTCAAGAAGAACCTGAAGACCCACCTGTTCCGACAAGCCTACAGCTTGCAATGATCCTCGGTCTACTGAACCACCGCACGACCTGCTCTACCCTCTCCTACTGTATCTTCACCCATCCCTGTAGACTGTGAGCCCTCGCGGGCAGGGTCCCCTCTCCTTATGTACTTGTGTGTCCCTTGTCTTACACATGTTTTTTATACTTGTCTATATTTCCCCTTTTCACATGTAAAGCGCCATGGAATAAATGGCGCTATATAAATGCATAATAATAATAATAATAATATAATAAAATATTAAAGAATTCAATCCAATGTCAAAGAATATTCATTTTTACTAACTGAGATGTTGCTTGAATGAATGGAGGTAGTTTTATACCATAAGGTAATTGAGTTTACTCTAGTTTTTGCTTATTTGACATTTGTAGGTTGCTTGCTTTCCAGAAGAGCATGATTTTTTGAGATGTCACAAAATATAAGTGTGTACTAGTTGGCTTCCAACTGAGATCCCTGTTAATGACAGCCTCATTTGCTCAGCTTCACTGACCATTTGTCTTTAAGACACAAGAGATTGGTGAAGAGGGAAGCTAATTTACATATCCTTGAGCTTATAACCTGGGGAAAAGGACAGTTTTCAGCACTGTCCTGTCCTGAACACAAGGGCTACTTATCAAGATTGTGCTGGGTGGCTTCACAGCTGGAGGGCTTCACTTATCCAGCATTCTCCTCTGCTTGACAAGGTTTAAGGACTTTTTAGCATTGCTGCTTGAATTTTTGCAACTGCAAAGAAAGGAGTAAAGGACTAAAAATGTTGGACCATTTAAGCTTTCGATCTGCACTGTTGCTGAGTTTGATGATTTCATTATCTTTTGGGGAAATTGCTTATCACTACATCTACGAAGAGGAAGCTCCAGGAACCGTAATTGCAATTTTATCAGAACATCCGATGTTTAACTCTACAGAAATACCAGCTACCAATTTCCGCATCATGAAGCAGTTTAACAACTCTGTTATCCATGTCCAGGAAAGTGATGGACAGCTGACTATTGGTGAACCAATAGATCGGGAACAAATCTGCAGACAGTCTTCAAGCTGTATCCTGGCAATAGATGTGATCAGTTTTTCAAAGGACCAGTTACACCTGATTAATGTTAAATTGGAGGTAAGAGATGTTAATGACAACAGACCTCATTTTCCCAGCTCTGAGATGCATGTGGACATATCTGAAAGTTCAACTGTGGGCACTCGAATTCCTTTACAAATAGCAATTGATGAAGATATTGGGGCAAACTCTATTCAGAGCTACGAACTCACTGCCAATAGTCATTTTAGCATTGATGTGCAGACAAGAGAAGATGGGATTAAATATGTTGACTTGGTGTTGTTGAAGGAGTTAGACCGAGAAATTAAATCTACATATGCAATGGAACTAGTGGCAATGGATGGAGGAAGCCCACCACTTTCTGGCACAGCGTTAGTTCATGTTCGAATTTTGGACTTCAATGATAACAGTCCTGTCTTTGAGAAGAGTGCTGTCATAGTAGAAATAATGGAGGATGCTCCAGCAGGATACATTCTACTAGATCTCAACGCAGAAGACCCAGACGAAGGTAAAAATGGAGAAATTGTCTACACTTTCAGCCCTAATGTCTCCCCAGAGGTACGTCAAGTTTTTAAAATTGATCCTAAATCTGGAGGTGTAATACTTGAAGGCAAAGTTGACTTTGAAACTAAACAGAGCTATGAATTTGAGGTACAAGCTCATGATTTAAGTCCTAACCCATTAACTGGTACCTGTAAAATAACTGTTAATGTAATTGATGTTAATGACAATGCCCCAACTATCACCATCACTCCACTGACTTCTATGGACAACAGCATAGCTTACTTAAGTGAAGCAGCTCCTGAAAACAGTTTTGTAGCATTGATTAGTACCACTGACAAAGACTCTGGGGTGAACAGTAAAGTTCAATGCACACTGTATGGACATGAACATTTCAGACTGAAGGATGCTTATGATGACAGTTTCATGATCGTCACCACCTCTGTTCTTGATCGTGAAAAGATAGCAGAATACAACTTTACATTGGTGGCTGAAGATCTAGGACTCCCCTCACTGAAAACCATAAAGCAATATACCATCAGGGTGAGTGATGAAAACGACAATGCCCCTCTATTTGCTAAACCAATATATGAAGTGTCAGTCCTAGAAAACAATGTGGCTGGTGCTTATCTCGCTGCCTTGAATGCCAAAGACCTTGATTTTGGGCTTAATGGGAAAATATCTTACAAGCTTGTTGATGCAAAAATAGTGGGACAATCACTATCCACATTTGTCGCCATTGATGCAGAGTCAGGAGTGCTGCGTGCTGTAAGGTCTATGGACTACGAAAAGCTTCAGCAACTGGATTTTCAAGTTGAGGCTTATGACAATGGTGATCCACAGCTTTCAAGCCGCACTCATGTGAAGGTCAAAATAATAGATGAAAATGATAATATGCCAGTGATAACGTTCCCTTTTTTGGACAATGGAATGGCTGAAGTTATGCTGCCAATCAATGCCCCACAAAATTACTTAGTTTTACAGCTCAAAGCCACAGATAAAGATGATGGACTGAATGCCAAGCTGACATACTCTATTGTACAAGATAACAAGAAATTATTCACCATAAACAGAGTGACTGGTGAATTATCCTTATGTAGGAAAATTGACTCATTGCAAGATAAGGACTTAAGTATTGTAATTGCAATCTATGACGGTGGAAAGCCTCCCCTGCATTGCAACACAACTATAAACTTTATTCTCACAGATTCATTTCCATCCAATGTAGAAATAGTAATTATGCAAACATCTGCAGAAGAACAACGCCAGATGGACTTGTCCATAGTTTTCATTGGCGTTCTTGCTGGAGGCTGTGCCTTGCTTCTATTTGCCATCTTGTTTGTGGCCTGTTCTTGTAAAAATAAAACGAGCAATTCCAAGGTAGACATTGAAGACAAAAGGATGAAAGGAGAAGGAAAAGACCAACTACTGAATAGCACAACTAAGGAGACTCAATCAAGCTCTTCCATCTCTCAGTCTGACTCATGTCATCTATCAATCAACACCGAGTCAGAAGAATGCAGCCTATCATCCAGAACGGACGAGTGTGAGGACCACCCAAGCGCTTCAGAAGTAAGTCATAAGAATTCACTGAATTTTATACTTTTCATTCAACTTTCTGTCCTACAAATTTCCATTTTCAATGTCTATCAGACCTTAATAAATATACTTTGGCAACATTTTGTTTAATATTATTCTTTTTTTCTTCTCAGAATTCAGATTCTGCCCTGTTACATCAATCATCCAGATGTCAGAGGGACAGTTCTTCAAGAAGCATAAGGTAATAGTGAATATTACTCTTTATTTGCGCTACTATATTGGTCAGTTTCTCAGGTCATTCAAGAAGCAGCAATTTTGCCTATAAGCATGTGATCAGCCACTTATAGTTGACTAGTACATACTAACTGCATGCAGTAGTTTATTTTACTAGTAGCAATGTTTATGCTATAAATGAATAAGTCAAATATTTCTATTAAGTAGTTAAAAATGGAGAAACAATAATTATGTCCTAAACTTGTATGCACTGTGATAATCAATTTTATTTCTATATTTTATTTTTCAGTATAAATTCTCAAGTTGAACAGTTAAGTGCAAAGGACAGTGGCAAAGGAGACAGTGACTTCAATGACAGTGATTCTGATGCAAGTGGAGAGAGTGGGAAAAAAGACCATGGCATAACAACACAGAAACAAATTGGTAAGTCATAGCACAATCTTGTATTTTCTTGTGTTTCTTCTTCACAGCTGAGGGGAATAATTAAGAGTACAGTGCTAAATAAGATAGTATGCCTCATGCCACATAGTTAAAGAAGCACTCATCTATATTATTTATTACATATGTGCTTATATGTATGAAATGTAGTGTAGTGTATTAATATATCCATCTACTGCTACTTTCTCCGGTATCCAGCACCAATCTGCTTCTCTTCTGAGAGACGTCATCACAGTTGAGACTAGCCGGCTCCACTCTATGATAGGCTCTATGCGTGAGCCGGAAGTTTCTTTTACAATGTAATTCTATGAAGCCTCGTTCTGTCCCTCCATAGACCTACATTGTAAAAGATGCAGAGCGTAGTGTGACCCAGATAATCTTCAGAGTGGTGACATCACTCAGGAAGAGAAAAATGGCGCTGGACTCGGGAGAGAGCGGCAGGTAGGTGAGCATATTAATACACTAACACTACACTACATACACACATATTTAATAAAATAAATAGATTGGAGGGTTTCTTTAAAAGGCGGTAGGTTATACATGTAGATTGTTCAGTGTATATACAAAGTGTATGATTATCACTCTGTACCTCACTCAGAATTGCTCTTCATTTCTATTTTCCACTAGTAGTTACCATAAGGATGCATTCATACATCCATGTGAAATTTTTGAGTGATGTCGATATATTTATTGGACAGCTCTCAAGTCCATAAAGTCTCAGAAATCCATCCACACATCTGTGAAATTGATGGATCTGAGAATGAGGCCTGTTGAACTCAAGAGTATGTCCTATTTTGATCCGATGTTAAGAAGTAGGACATGACTTACTCAGCACGCCTGTGTGTTGTCTGATGAAAAATCAGGCAGTACACTGAAATTCACATGGGTGTGTGACTGCAACCTAAGGGTACCGTTACACCTAGCGATGCACCAGCGATCCCGACCAGCGATATGACGCGGTCAGGATCGCTGGTGCATCGCTAGGTGGTTGCTAGTGAGCTGCCACACAGGCAGATCTCACCAGCGACATCGCTGGGGACGGGGATCGCTACTTACCTGTCAGACGCGGCGATCCTGCGTCCTCCCGCCCGGCTCCACGCGTCGCTCGTCGTCACAGCAGGAAGCGCCACAGGAAGTGGCCGACGAAGAATGATCCAGGAGCTTCTCGCGCGATCAGTGATAATCAGCGGGGGAGACGGTCGGAAGTAAGTATCACATGCAGCGATATCGCTAACAATATCGCTGCAACGTCACAAAATCGGTGACGTTACAACGATAATGCTAGCGATATCGCAGTGTGTAACGGGGGCTTTAGGATACCATATTGTTTGCCCAGCAAGAGAATGTTTAGTGCTAATCAAGTTAAAACCTAATAAGCTGATTTATCTTATTTTTAGATAATATATGCAATAAAAATATATATACAATAGGACTGACTCTTCACTCTTCAAAACTGGCTCACGTTACACCAGTCTGGGTGGAGAAGATAGCGCCAAACTTATTAAGATACACATGCTGCACCAGAAGTGCTAATCCAGTCATGGACTGGAAAAGTATTTCTAGTATCTAAAACGCTTTCATTTTTTATTAATTTGGTAGATTGGCATAGCCATTCCCTCTCCCACCCATTTCAGCGGCGCTGATTCAAACTGGCATGAAAAGACTAAAAGCCGCAAACCTTTTGTACAACTCAAAAATGTGTGATTTTTCAAAGCTGTTCTTATGCCAGGTTTTTTTCTTTTTAAAGCTTTGATGAATTGGCCCCAATGAGTTTAGGTCAATATTTTATACAGTTTTCTTTCACTTTTGCAAAAAAAAAAAAAATAATAATTTCATGTTTTTTTTCTGTTTTACTCTGCTCGTACATGTGCTTTTGGAATAATAGTAACAAACCCCCAATCCCTTTAGACTATTAGAATTTTTTAGACGCTCTCTGTTGTTGTTGTTGTGGTATCTGGTGTTGTTTTTCTTTTTCTAAACGCCTCCTTTAGCCATCACTTATTCAGAGTTTCACCTATTTCACAGTGCAATAATTACACATTGCTGTTTTATCCTATTTTCATGGCTGGCTCGCACAGCGGAACATTAGTTGGTTTATTTGGCCACTTTCACACATCCAGTATTTGGTCAGTATTTTACCACTGTATTTGTAAGCCCAAATCAGGAGTGTGTGATAAATACAGAAGTTGGGATGTGTTTCTATGATACTTTTCCTGTTATTGTTCCACGCCTGGTTTTGGCTTACACATACTGATGGAAAATACTGACCAAATACTGAATGTGTGAACATGTGGCCTTAAAGGGAATCTGTCAACTCATTTTAGCCCTATCAGCTGCCGGCACCGCCATTAGGGGCTTATCTACAGCATTCTGTAATGCTGTAGAAAAGCCCCCCAATGTAACCTGAAAGATAAGAAAAACAAGTTAGATTATACTCACCCGGGCGTCTGGTCCGGTCCGATGGGTGTCGTGGTCCGGTCCGGCACCTCCCATCTTCATACGATGCCGTCCTTTTCATTTCTGCCGCTGCTCCTGCGCAGGCGTACTTTACCTGCCCTATTGAGGGCAGAGTAAAGTACTGCAGTGCGCGGGCGCTGGACCTCTCTGTCCTTTCCCGGCACCTGCGCACTGCAGTACTTTACTCTGCCCTCAACAGGGCAGATATAGTATGCCTGCACAGGAGCCGCGACAGAAGTAAGAAGGAGGATGGCATTGTATGAAGATGGGAGGCACCGGACCGTACCGTGGCACCCACCACACCCGCCCCCCCGGTGAGTATAATCTATCTTGTTTTTCTTAGCTTTCAGGTTACATTGGGGGCTTATCTACAGCATTACAGAATGCCGTAGATAAGCCTCTGATGGTGGTGGCGGCAGCTGATTGGGCTAAAATGGGGTGACAGATTCCATTTAATGTAAGTCTATGTGAGCCTCCTTCTGTGTCTCATAGGCGAACATTGAGAAAGTGACTTCCAAATGACACAGAAGACCATGTTAGGTCACAACTGCAGTCACATGGTGCAAGAGAGGACTGGAACAATACTGGCATTTGGAGAAGATTCATTTAAATGAAATAGTTTTAATGCTTTTCAAAATTTAAAAGAGGCTAAGCAAAAAATGTAAATTTTTTCATGTTAAACATGACAATTTTACTAAATGTAGCTGTACTAAAATAACACATTCTTTTAAAATTATTTTTAAGGTTCCACATACATTGGAAATTCATCAACATGCAAAAATGTCGAAAGCCATCCAAGCAATAAGGCTCAATACCCTGGAAATTATACCACGCAATACGAGAAGGGATGTTCTATGTCTTATTCCCTAGTACCAACTTATTATAACACATACTACCATCATAGACTACCCAATGTTCATATCCCTCATTATACTCCGAAAGACTCTTACTATTATAACAACAGGATGCCAGATGGAAGGATGCATGGACAAAGTGAACAAGACTTGGTTAGCAGACAGACCATGCGCTCTCCACCCAGGCCTTCCAAAAGACACCAAGAATCAAATTACTATTCTCCAATTACATTACAACCTTGTGAAATTGCAACAACCTTTTAGGGTTATTGCATAGTGGAAGCTCTTTATAAGACCACCCATGATCGGGACAAGATTTTTCCTGTAGAGGTTTTTCAGTTAAGTTGCATCGTCCCTCTTCTTTCAGAGGACAAACTCTGTAGAAACCATTTTTACTGCAATTTTGGATGCAAAAAAAGTATCACTGTATATTGCTAGAGGGTTGTAGCCTGAAAAAAAAACTAAACCAATGTTTTACCATGGAATGTGAACCCATGACCTAATGTTGTAATACTCCTAGACCTTTTATAAAGAGTCATGATCCTCACTGATGACAATGTATAAAATGAAGATAATTTCCTGTATGTCCTTGTTTAGTAAGGATTTCAAATACATTTTTTGGAAATGTGAAACAGCACGACGCAAAATATGATTACATACTGTTTAGCTATCAGGATGTAGAAATAGTTAATTTACCCCTTAAAAAGGTTGTCCAGTACTTTTATATTGATGACCTATTTTTTATGATATTTTGTCAATATCAGATTAGTGCAGGAACCAGACCTGGCACCCCACTGATCAGATGTTCTCACTGCTGTCTGGATGTTATCAGGGGCGGAGTGGAACAGCATAGCTCCATCAACTGTGTAGCAGGATACTGAAGATCCACCAAGATCTGCAGTATCCCAGTATGGTCATTATACAGTTGATGATGAAAGTATAGTTCAATTCCTCAAATGAGCACATGACAACAGCTAAACAGCGGCAGTGCCTATGGATAGGCCATCAATATAGAGTATTTAATAACCACATTAATTTGTAAATATTTATTTGGCATTGCTTGTATATATCTTTCAATTTATGTGTAAATATTTAGTCGTATATTGTAAATTATTGAATCACTTTTCAATAAATATTTATTTTGAAAATTAAATCTTTAGTTTCTTAGTTTAATAACTTTTCAGATTCATTACACAGGTCTGCAAGGGTAAAATTGTTTGAAAGGTAATTTTTATATACCATATTTTTTTGATTATAAGAATCACTTTTTCCCCAAAATTTTAGGTGAAATCTTGGAGTGTGTCTTATAATTCGAATCCACCTTACCGGCTGCGGTTGAGCGGGGTCCAAAGGACGCTGCTGGCGGAGGCTAGAGTGGGGCAATGCTGTGGGCCTCAGACTGGGAGGAGTGGGTATTCGGAGATGCAGCGCTGCAGGTGCTCGGTGGCATGGTGGATCCGCCGATATTTTGTTAAAGCTCAAAGCCCCTGCACTTTCATTGTGGAGAACTCTGGGGATATGGCTTCTGGGGGCGGTGCATGCGCAAATGGAGATCTTGGCACCAAGATTTTGGGAGATGAGATCTTAGTGCCAAGATTTTCATCTGTGCATTCCCTGTCCTCGGCAGCCATTTTCCCGGATTCCACTGCAACGTAAACTATGGAAGTGCGGAAGGTCCGGGCTTTAACAAAATGTCAGCAGAATCCCCATGCCACTGAACACCCGCATAAATGCACCTCCGAATACCCCTTTGTCCCACCTCTGGTCAGCAACATCACTGCACTGCTGCCTAATGGGTGCCCCGCTCCACTGCAGCTGCCACCCACGGTAAATAATAAGGGTATGTTCCCACAGTCAGTAAATGCTACGAGATGGACACTGCACACATCCACAGCGTACATCTACAGGTCAAACCCACAACGGCCATATGTTACAGCATAGAGGATGGGATTTCATGAAATCCAATCTCCACTTTGCGTCCTGAGACATCTCCGGCTTCCCTGCAGAGAAGCACATGTGGCGCATCATTCCAGACAGCAGCATGTCAATTTATGAAGCAGAGACGCTCCATCTCCGCTGCATAAATTACCCATACGCTATCATTAGTTGCGGTAAAATCGCATTATCTTCTTAGTCACATGCGTATTAAGTGTGGGAATGCAGCTTACTATGCATGTTTACAAATTTAAATAATGTCTTACCTTGTTTCAGCCGGAATTTCGCCTACACTGCAGTTCTCGCGATGAGCTAAGCTGACCATGAGAACTGCCGTGCACTTTATTTCTAGTCACTAGCCAAGTTCTCATGGTCAGCTGACGGCGAGAACTGGAGTGCATGTGACCACCGGTGAACGAGTTATCTCCGGTCATCAGCAGTCATCATCTTCAAGCTCCACTGTGTCTCAGTCTCAGGCTGAGTGGTGGCATAATGCCACTGTTCAGCCAAAGGCATCCAGATGTAGCAGAGATGGACTTATCTTGGGACAGTATGTATATCTTTTAGGCGGACAAGTATGGTATACTGTTGCTTTTATAGTTTATTTTTCTTACAGGAGAACAAGATGTTTGGTGGAATTCGGCAATGCAGTAAGAATGGTTTAATTAAGATCTATTAAAGGAGTCTGTGTCATTATTTTAATTAAAGTGAAAAATGAGGATGAATGAACTCATGGAGATCAACATCCAACACTGCGGAGACACCATTACATGTATCTCAATGCAGTGACTCTAGAGCAATGCCCCCATCCCTTATGGGAAATATGTAAAAACATGCAAAACACAAGCCGCGGAGACACCATTACATGTTTCTCAATGCAAGCAATGACTAGCCAGGTCTTTCCCCGGGAAGGAACAACCACGGGAAGGGCAGTCTTCAATGAAGGAAACCACCTATGCCAAAACATGGTATCCATCCACAGACAGCTGTTTCAGGGTATTGCCCCTCATCAGTGTGGAGTAAGAAACTGGCCAGTAGGTGCAATGCCTAGTAGAAGACTGTGAAAAATGAGGATGAATGAACTCATGGAGATCAACATCCAACACTGCGGAGACACCATCACATGTTTCTCAATGCAGTGATTCTAGAGCAATGCCCCCATCCCTTATGGGAAATATGTAAAAACATGCAAAACACAAGCCGCGGAGACACCATCACATGTTTCTCAATGCAAGCAATGACTAGCCAGGTCTTTCCCTGGGAAGGAATAACCACGAGAAGGGCAGTCTCCAATGAAGGAAACCACCTATGCCAAAACATGGTATCCATCCACATTATTTTAATTAAAGGACTTTATTTTGGCTGTGTCTTTATTTACCATGTAACTGTAGGATTAGTAATGGATAGGTGTCTTATAGACGCTTCTCCATTACTAAGCCGAAGGCTTGGTGACACCGGACAATACAAAGGTGACATCAACCCCACAAATATTACCCCACTTACCGCCGCTACAGGGCAAGTGGGAAGAGCCGGGTAAAGTGCCACAATTGTGGGGCGGCTGTGGGCTGCTCTTTTCAAGCTAGTGAGGGCCAAAATCCATGAGGCTTGCCAGCCTGAGAGAACCAGGCTGCAGCTGTCTGCTTTTTGCTTGGCTGGTTAAGAAAAATAGGGGGATCCCATGCAATTTATTGGATCCTTACCAGCCTGAAATAATAGCCTTAGTAGTCTGCTTTAATCTGGCTGGTTAACAAATATAGGGGGACCCCACAACATTTTTTTAAAATTATTATTTATTTATTAAAATGGAGGAGACCTCTCTCTCTGTGCTTTCCTCCATTTCCTGTGTCGTGTACTTCCAGCTGTGTCTCAAGATTCACCATTATTTAAATTAGTACATATGCGTAGTAAGCTGTGTTCCCGCACTTAATACGCATGTGGTTAAGAAGATAATGAGGTTTTACCACATCTGATGATAGTGAATGAGTATTTTATGCAGCTTCATAAATTGACATGATGCGGTCTGGAAAGACACACTGCATGTCCGTCTCTGCAGGGAAGCCGCGGGGATCGGTGCACGCATAGTGAATATGGGATTTCCTGAAATGCTGTAACAGCTGGATGCTGTAGGTTGGACATTGCGGATGTACGCAGCATCCAACCTGCAGCGTTTACTGACCATGGGAACATACCTCAATATATCTGCAAACAAGAAATAACTTTTTTTCCATCCCAGAAGCCAACTTTCAATTAGCTTTATTTCAAGTGACAAAAAACGCATGCAATGAAAAAACGCATCAAAAACGCATGTAAAAAATGCATCAAAAATGCAGGTGACCTGTCAGTGACCTCAGATGCAGATTTGGTGCAGATTTCACCTGTGTCAAATCCTGAGCAAATACTGAGCCATTCCTGGTCATGTGCACATACCCTAAAGGCCCTGTCACACTAAGAGATGTCGCTAGCAATATTGCTATAACTGGTGACGTTATAGCGATATTGCTAGCGACATCGCTGTGTCTGATACTTACCTATGACCGGCTCCCCCGCTGGTTATCGCTGATCGCGCGAGAACGTCCAGGACTGTTTCTCGTCATCAGCTTCCTGCGGCGCTTCCTGCTGTGACGGCGAGCGACACGCGGAGCCGGGCGGGAGGACGCAGGATCGCCTGGTGTGACAGGTAAGTAGCGACCCCCATCCCCAGCGATGTCGCTGGTGAGATCTGCCTGTGTGGCAGCTCACTAGCGACCACTTAGCGATGCACCAGCGATCCTGACCGCGTCATATCGCTGGTCGGGATCGCTGGTGCATCGCTAAGTGTGACAGTACCTTTATTAG
The DNA here is from genome assembly GCF_039654945.1 of Dendrobates tinctorius. Classification (NCBI taxonomy): domain Eukaryota; kingdom Metazoa; phylum Chordata; class Amphibia; order Anura; family Dendrobatidae; genus Dendrobates; species Dendrobates tinctorius. The sequence goes on from NW_027361732.1 coordinate 19,539,531, forward strand.
GTGCATGAATTATAAGAAGCACTACCATTTTATTAAAAAAGTTTTCTTCCTATTTCTCTCCTCAAAATTTGGGGTGTATCTAGTAAACCAATACATTTTATAAGCCATAAAATATGGTACTTTCGATCACTGAACTCGGTAAAAATATCATAAAAACATTCCATCATGTACAGTATTTTCACAAACACTGACTCCATGGGCTTTTTCTTGCACAATATTTTGACCTCTTTACTTGAACTTTGATGGATGATTTTGGTGTAATTAGATTGGCTAGAAATTGTTTTTCATGGTATAGAAGCAGAGAAAAGGAATTTCTTCCGTACTTTTCTTAAGACAGTGCTCTAGTTGATTATAGTGATGATCATGGGCTGAGAGAAAAATTTTACATTGAGTACAATGTAAGAAAGTGGAGACTCTTTATTGATTTATCCAAAAAAATCGTTTGTAAGCTGTGCTACTGCACAATGGCAGAAAGTAAGCTTCAGTGCCTGTAGGGCATTCTGTGCATTTGGGGGAAAGCTATGAGAATTTAGTAATTATTCACAAGAAATTTAACTATGAGAATCAAGGATGAACAATATGTGGTGATTTGAAAGTTCTCTCTTTGCTCCTTGGGCAGCAAGGAGGATATATGAAGTACCCATGCTTTCTGTGTAAATTGTACAGTGGATAGGACTCATCACAGGAGCCAAAAAAGTTGGCCAATGAGAACATCTTTGCAACCTTGTAACCTGGATTCAAGGACATAGCTGTGGAAAGTTTATTTGATCCCACTAAAATTCTCCTGCCACGATAACTGATGAAGCAGGTTGTGAAATCTCTACTAAAAGAAGTAGACTTTTAACTACATGTGTACCAAGTTTCAGGGACAGTCCTAAGCAAAACTGAAGGAAGGCATTTTTGTGTGTCCAGATATTCGGAAACTCATGATAGGATGATGTGTTTTTGTAGTCTATCATGGAGAACATTCTGAAATGTTTCAAAGCATTGTTTTTTTTATGAATTTGAAGTTAATTTTTTTAAATTACCATTTGGACTACTTTTCTGAAAACCTTGGTGCTATAAGCGAAGAGCAAATAGAAAGATTTCTGCAATGCAATTACCAATGCCCCTGCATGGTTGCCCTTCCTCCTCCATGCAGGGATATTGGCAGTATGCCTAGTGTGCGCATGTGTGCGCTGACACATTCTTAAAAGGGCAGAGCATGTACATAGTAAAATGTCCCTAGCGATTGGCTGGAAGGCATTCAGTAATGGGGAACACCTGCAAAATGGCTCCCAGCCAATAGCTGGGGAGGCATCTTGTGTAAAACACTCCCTCCACTGTAGCCAAAGCAACAATATTAATTAGTGTTTAGTTTCTCCTACTAGTGAGTTGTGAGGTCCTCTGGTCCCGGTGTGGCATTGTCCTCAACCCGTTTACCTGGTCATGGTGTGGCCAGTGTTCTGTACCAGAATCTCTTGTCCCAATGTGGCTAGTGTCCTGTACAAAAATCCCTGGTACATGTGAGGCCAGTCCCTGAACCTGCTCCCCTGGGCCATGTGCAGCCAGCGCCTGAATCTGCTCCCCTGGTCCGTGTTTTGCCTGTGCTTGAAACCTCATCCCCCTGGTATGTTTTTATCCGGCCTGCTAAAACCAGTCTCCAAATCAGCCCAGTCTGGACATAACCAGAATCCAGGTCAGTAACCGTTCTGTAGAGGAGTCAGAACTTATAAGTCTGAACAGAGTCCTAACCCATAAGCAGTGTTAGTGAACTTGACCACTGATGTTTTACCTGGTGGCTACCTGTAGCCCAGCCTGTCTCCACTATCAGGAGTTCCAATCAACATCAGGTAGCCGCTAAGCTACACCCCTTCCTAGGCATGCATGGCCCTATGGCACAGTGGGTCCATGAACCATGTGCGCCACTGTTAAGCATAATTATTTAATCAAGTTATCAAGGAGATGGAATGACGATACCAAGGTAGAAGTGGAGCGCCCCACAGGGCCTTAGGCTACTCGGTACCCGGCCGGTCAGGCTCTTAAACGGGATGTCACTGTGGCAGTGACCCGGTCTGTTGCCCTGGGCGTCCAGTAAAAATGCCCAGTAAAAATAAAAGATAATTATGTGGTGTTTGGTCGTGACGCCACCAGTTGTGTTCGGCAATGGGTGGCTGACGCTGCGGTTTTGGTCCTCTGGGGCTGATGGTGATGCAGCAAAGATGGTTGAGCTCCCCACGGGTAGAGCGAGGCCCCAGGGCAAATATATTTGAATGTTCAGATGGTGAACATTGGGGTGCAGAGGAAAAGTGAAGGACACAGAGAGGTGCAATTTTCTTTACATTTTACTTGAATGTTAATGCAATCTGGGGTACCAAATACAGATGATGGATTGAGTCCGGCTTGCCTGGAGGCATCCAGAGGATCCTCCCTGCAAGGTGTTGTTGAGGACCTTCCTTCTGCGCTCTATTTTTGGGTCGCTGCTGCTTGTAATGAAGCTGCGGCCCGCTCCTGCGTGATGATTGCTAACCTGTATGACTGACAGCGTGAGTCTATATCACGGGCACTGTCTTGTTCATGGTCAGCCCCGGGTTCTTGGTCTGCGGCCGTGCCTTCAGGTGTTCAGTGTGGCCAAGGAACTTGCAGTCCCCTGCACTCCAGATTCAGCTATCAGGGCATAAGCTCCTGACCAGTCAAGGACTCTGGCGTCCCTTTTTATCAGCGCTTCGCTCTGGGGTCAGCTATACGCAATTTTAGTTCCCCAGAGCCCTTGTCTCTGCTCCTGTCCCTTCCCTCTCCACAGACCAACTCCCACTGTCTTGTCATGAGCTCCAACTGCTCCCGTTTCCATGACAACTCTCTTGTTCACTCTCTCAGCTGTCTTCTTACTGACTCACTAACCCCACCTGCTGGCCAGAATTTATAAGGAAGCTCCCCTTTCTGGCCTGCAGCAGGAATTGGCATGTATACTGTGTTACCTGGCATGGGTACCCCCCTGCCTCCAGACATGACATCACCCCTTAGAGGGAGGCAATGTCACCATGGCAACCAGACTCTGGAGTGCCACAGATAGAACATAAACATGATGGGGGACTGCTGCTGGATGCTGCGCCGAGAAGATCCTCAAAGGGTATCAAGAGAAGCTTTGAAGAGAAAAGGCACAATAATTAATTCTCAATAAAGTTGCAAAATTAATATTCAATACATTTTTATATATACTATTATGTACATTTTTGGCTACGATAAAGATTTGTCGTGCTCATCACGCTTGTAAGTAATTTCATACCGTTTTGTGCAAAATCCATACTTAATGGTTAAAAATAGAAGTGTTTTTTTTTTTTTTTAAATCAGGGTGAAAGAAAACTTAAGAATCAGTCACTGGATTTGAAACTATTTTCATAAACCCAAATTTTGCATACCTGTGTTATTCTTCGTCAATCAAGAAAATATTCTCTAATATATCACCAAAATGTTTAAAAATGAAAATAGAATCACTTTTTTGTAAAGTATTTGGTCAGTGAGGTATATTGAGAAAGACAAGGACATATTTCAATGATTTCTTCAGTCAGTATTGCAGAAGATGTCTGTCCGTCAAAAGCAATAAGGAATGAAAAGCATTAACAAGGACATATGACATTCTACATTTCATGAAAATGCTTGCACAGTAAAGAGAAATGAAATTGCAATATATTTTATACTAGATTATGGCCCGATGCTATCGCATCGGGAGGATGCGATAGCATCACACCTCTTGCCATGTTAACCCTCAACACACACACTCCTCAACACACACTCCTCTCACCTTTCACCATCTCCACTCACTCTTTCACTTCACATACGACCCCTTCTCTCACTCCGTCTCTCATACTCACGCCGTCATCGCCGCTGCTCCACGATCCCCGACATCTTCTTCCGCCGGCGCCATCCTGGATCCAGACGTTGTCCACGCCGGCGACATGTTCTTGCGGCGACGCCATCTTGAGTATCGTGAAATCCCGCGATAGTCAAGATTGCGTCGCCGGAAGAACATGTCGCTGGCGTGGACGACGTCGGGATCCAAAATGGCGTCGACGAAATCTCGCGAGTTTTCGCCGACGCCATTTTGGATCCCGACGTCGTCCTCGCCGGCGACATGTTCTTGCGGCGACGCCATCTTGACTATCGCGGGATTTCGCCGATCCAAAATGGCATCGCCGCAAGAACATGTCGCCGGCGTGGAGGACGTCTGGATCCAGGATGGCGCCGGCGGAAGATGATGTCGGGGATCGTGGATCAGCGGCGATGACGGCGTGAGTATGAGAGACGGAGTGAGAGAAAGGGTCGTATGTGGAGTGAAAGAGTGAGTGGACGTGAGTGGAGATGGTGAAAGGTGAGTGGAGTGTGTGTGTTGAGGGTTAACATGGAAAGAGGTGTGCGGTGACGTCACCGGTTACAACTGGACGGAAGTTGTTACAACCGGAAGTTGCTTAGGGCATTTATTATTATAGAAACTTTGTATGATATAAATATATCAGTAGGTGGACAGTTTGATTCCACCATTTTTTACAGTAAAGGAGACTTCAATATAAAAAGTATTAAAAGTATTAATATAGCAATAAATGAAAATAATAGAAATAATAGATAATAGATACAATGGAAAATGATAGATACAGTGAGTTTCCTCTGTGTTCTGTATATTTTTCTTTCACTTTTGCAAAAAAATTTTTTAACTTTTTCTTGTAATTTATTTCTATTTATTAAAGATGGGAAAAATTATTTGAGAGTAATTGAATTCTAATTGAATTTAAACAAATCTTTATTCTGGAGATTACAACATTTTATGTAATTTATTCTGCGCAAATTCAGCAGAATGGCAGCCAGTTATGGCCGCCATCTTTCTGAACACTAGAGGGCCAGAAAAAAAAAAAAATTAAAACAAAAGAAAAACATTCCTCAATACTCACTTCTCTGCCCATCTTACTGCTCCCTGTTCTACCAGCTTGAGTAGATTGGCATCTCTAGTCCAATGTTCACTCTTGGCTGGGGTTTCCATTTTGCATGCATAGTTAAATCAGAGGTCTACACAGTGACCTCTGAGACCTGTGTTCACTCTGGCCCAGGACTTCCAATCCTGAGTAGACCACTGAGTATGATCAGTGAATTCTGGAGCCTGGTTGCATCTGGAAGCCCTGGCCTAGATTGAGCATCAGGACGTAGATGTGAAATGATGGAGGCATGGAAGACCATACAGCGGGCAAAGAGCAGGTGGAAAAGTAATTGTTGAGGAGTGTTTTTTTCTCTTTATTTTTTACATCTTTTGTTTATTAAGCTGCGACCATGACCATGAGGGTTATTAAATAAAGAAATAAATAACTGCGCAAAGAATAGGCAGGGCTCAGTAAAAATAAGTTCTTTATTGAGACATGTTTAAAAGGCTAATAAAATAGCTTATAATGTCAGACACAAAAGGAGGTAGGTGAGCAGGAAGTCTCTAATACAGGTACTTTACATGATGCAAAGGTATAATGACAATCTGTACCTCTGCAATGACGATGGATTCTCAAGAAACATAAATATCAACGAGCCCAAAGTTGAAGAAGTTCTCCTATCTGCATTTTTATCCTCTTATTATATTTCAGTCATCATATTATATAGAACTGGTGAAATGGTGTCTTCCCCTCATCCTTCAAACATGCCTTAATCATTCATCCTCAAAAAGCCCTCCCTCGACCCATCCTCTATGTCTAGCTATCGCCCGATATCACTTCTCCCTTACGCCTCAAAATTACTGGAACAGCATGTCCATATTGAACTGCCTCCCACCTCTCCTCCTATTCCCTCTTTGACCGCTTACTATCTGGCTTCTGACCGCATTACTCATCTGAAACTGCCCTAACTAAAGTCATCAATGACCTATTAACCGCCAATAACAAGCGACATTACTCTGTCCTCCTTCTCCTGGACCTGTCTTCTGCCTTCGACACTGTGGACCGTTCCCTCCTGCTACAGACTCTCTCATCTCTTGGCGTCACAGACTTGGCCCTATCCTGGATCTCATCATATCTAACAAACCGAACATTTAGTGTCTCCCTCTTCCACACCACCTCCTCACCTCGCCCCCTCTCTGTTGGTGTTCCCCAAGGCTCAGTCCTAGGACCCCTACTCTTCTCCATCTACACCTTCGGTCTTGGACAGCTCATAGAATCCCACAGATTGCAGTATCATCTCACCCAATATCACCTCCTTACTGACCAAAATCCCACAATGTCTGTCCGCTATTTCATCTTTCTTTTCTGCTCACTTTCTAAAACTGAACATGGACAAAACAGAATTCATCATTTTTCCCCCTTCTCACTCTTCCCCTCCACCAGACCTAACCATCAATGTCCATGGCTGCTCACTTTCCCCAGTCCTGCATGCTCAATGCCTCGGGGTGATCCTCGACTCTGCCCTCTCTTTCAAGCCACATATCCAAGCCCTTGCCTCCTCCTGCCGACTACAATTCAAAAACATTTCCCATTTCCGTACATTCCTTGACCAAGAAATTGCAAAAACGCTTGTGCACGAACAAACAGGCAATCCCTGCATGTGTTACGGCTGTCAAACAGCCTCGAGACATGCAGCCAAGGTGACTCAATCATGGTATTAGAGCAAGCCGAAGTTACTCTAATAGCACTCGAGCATGCTTAGATAACACCTCATCTGAGCATGCTCAGTCATCACTACTCATTTTGCCTTTCTACACAGTTAGTTCTTCTCTTTTCCATTATGTCTATAACATCACGTGATTAAAAAACAACTAGCTGAATCCTTCTAAGCGTTTATGTAGAAAAAGGAAGTCTAATTCCCTTATCTGAGTCAAAATTCACTGCAAATGTCCCTGGCACGAGGGAGGTGGAGCAGATGGGTCAAGAGTTGAAAAAGGGAATGATAAATGAAGGGACAGGAGACATCCCAGTTCTCCATAAAAAAAGAGAAGAAATACCTTTGTAGAAGGGCAAAAAGAGCAATCATTACACAGTGCAATATAATATGATGACAGCAATACAGTATATTAAGTGGCTACAAATTTTGATGTGAATGTGCTCCTTAAATAATACAATAAATAATAATAATAATACAATAAATAATAATTATACATCTTTTTGAGTATCCGTTCTCAATACAGAGGTGAAGATCGTCATTATCACTTAGTATGATATAATGTACATGTATGGCCGGTTTCACATTAGCGCTTTTTAAGCGCACGCACGGCCAGGGGTAGCTCCGCCCCCGAGCCGGCTCTCTGCCCGGCGTGCCCGCCCCTTGCTTGTAGCGCCGCCTACTAGCGGACAGCGGCGCCTGCGATCGGTGCACCCTATCTTTAGCATAGGGTGCGCAGATCGTGCGCAGGCCGTGCGCTAGTTGCGCTTTGACCTGCGCTGCGCACTTTTGACGGTGCGCCGTGCGCGCCAAAATCAAACTTTTCGGATTTTGGCGCGCACGGCGCACCGTCAAAAGTGCGCAGCGCAGGTCAAAGCGCAACTAGCGCACGGCCTGCGCACGATCTGCGCACCCTATGCTAAAGATAGGGTGCGCCGATCGCAGGCGCCGCTGTCCGCTAGTAGGCGGCGCTACAAGCAAGGGGCGGGCACGCCGGGCAGAGAGCCGGCTCGGGGGCGGAGCTACCCCCGGCCGTGCGTGCGCTTAAAAAGCGCTAATGTGAAACCGGCCTATGATAGTTTTCCTGTTCATCTATCTACTTACTCTTGTGTTTGACATTGTATGCTATTTAAATTGTCTTTAATCTCAATAAATAATATTTTTTTGACTTTTCTACTGAGCCCTGCACATTCTATGTGTAGGTATTTTCTTTATATTAAGACCTCCTTCACACGTCCATTTTTTATGTTCATATGGTGTTTGTTTTTAAGGATCACAAATACAGACATATGCACATCCATTGTATTCAATGGTGGTGCAAACATGTCAGGTTTTTCACATGGACCATGTGTCTGTGTGAAAAACACATAGACATCATTTTTTTTTCACAGCACGGACAAAATGCGGCACACATGCACATGAATGACTTGTGTGTGTCATCCCTGTGACACATACTGGTGCCTGGGAAAAGACCGTACAGTTCTCGCTGTTCCCAGGTGTCGGGTGCTGAAGACAGCTCTGATCATTGTTGCATGGTCTCCCTGAGCTCAGCCCCATCAGGTGACAATGATGGGAGTTGTATTCAGCACTGATTGTGTACATTGTGTGCAAAATTTGGAATTAAATAAAAAATTGGCATGGGCTCCCATGTAATTTTGATAACCAGCAAAGGCAAAGCCCACAGCTGTGGGATACTGTCATTAGTCTGGAAAAGGGGAAAATATGAGTGTTAATAACAGCTCACAGCTGTAAGCTTAGTCTTAGTGGTTATTTTATGGGGGACCCCAGAAAAAATGACCTAGTGTTCCAATATATATTTTAACCAGCTAAGGGTAAACATTCAGCTATGGGTTGATATTAATAACCTGAGAAGGGACCATGGATATTGCCTCGCAGGCTACCAACATCAGCCCTCAATAAGATGTGCCAAATCTGGTGCTTAGCCTCTCTCCTCCCACTTGCCTGGTGCGGTGGCAAGTGTTGTAATAACGATGGTGTTGATGTCAGCTATGTGCTGTCAACTGACTTCAAGTCCAGAGTATTGTAATGGAGTAGTGTTTATAGGATGCCCCCATTAATAACCCCGTAGTTAATTTGTAAAAAAGACACATCAAGAATAAAGTCATTTAATTGAAATTAACACACCCCACCCTCATTTTCCCATTTATTGGTAAACATGAAAATAATAAAAAAAATATTCCTTACCTGTCCAATGATAATCCATTTGTCCAATGCTGTAATCCATCTCTGCTGCATCTGGATTATATGGCTGAGCAATGGCATGGTGCAACTGCTCAGTCATGAATCCAGGAAACACTAAGATAAGCTTGGGATGCAGCTTCAGTGACAAGCAGTAACATCATAGAGGTTAACGCCGGTCGCTCACTGTAAGCTGTTCCCATGTGCAATTCACTGTGAGCTGGCTGATGAACTGCAGTAACCTTCATTACGTGATTACTAACACCATGACAAATTTCATTGAGTTTTGGCCCTATATGAGGGTCTCCCCTATAATAACCAGTAAAGGCTAAACAAACAGCTGTGAGTTGATATTAATAGCTTGGGAACATTTATGGATACTGCTCCCCTTTCCAATGATATTACCATCAGCCCCTAGCAGTCAGCTTTTCCTTTGCTGCTTCAAAAAATTATGTATGAGCCAGCACCATTTTTTTAAAATATTTATTTTATACACTATGTACACAGTGGGTGCTGAATAGAACTCCCATCATTTTTGCTTGATCGCGCTGATCAGACGACAATGATGAGAGCTGACTTCAGCACCCAACACCTGGGAACAGCTAACTGTACTGCTTCCCAAGTGCCTACACGTGTCACACGGGCACACCAATGGAACATGGATGCCACATATATACAGTATGACATATGGACAGAAAATGGATACACGCATTTCACACGAATGTCGCATATGTACATACGGATGGCACACAGACCACGGATTTCACTAGTATTATTTTTTTCAGTACAGGAATCACCAGGCCATGTGAAGGGTGTCTTATGGTCAGTGGTGGTAAATATTGGTCTAAGGCTAGTTTCACACTTGCTTTTTTTTGCAGCGCGTTTTTCCCGCAAAAAAACGCATTAAAAAAACGCATACAAATGCATACAAACGCTGCGTTTTTTTCAAGCATTTTTATGCGCATGCAGGAAAAAAACGCAGCGTTTTTGCGCGTTTGTATGCGTTTTTTGTGCGTTTGCGTTTTTTTACAGATTTTGGAAAAACCCCACAAAAATGAAAAAACAACCATTCAACAACACACAAGACCAATGGGACTTCATTGTGGGTGTGGTATGTTAATATATAGACCCTGTCTACAGTATTCTTCACATTTGCTTGATTCTTCTCGTGACCATGGATCTGCGCTGGAAGAGTTTTCACTTCAACTTGGATTTGGACATCGCGATGGCTCAGGCGTATGCAGTTGCTTGCCATGAACAAAGGAAGAGAGAGAGGCAGCGAAGACGGCGGCGTATGTGGATACATCCAATTGTTGAACTCCGGGAGAGCCGTGGGGCATACCACACCCTCTACAGCGAGCTACAGGCAAACCCGGAGAAATTTACAGATTATATCAGGATGTCCCACGAAAGTTTCATGGATTTGCTTGCTCGTGTCCAACAATCCATCCGGAGACAGGACACACAGCTCCGTCGTGCGATTCCTCCTGAGGAACGGCTACTGGTGACATTACGGTATGTTTTAAAAACCAAGGGGTGCGGTCTGATGGTTTTTTTTTAAATTTAGTATTCAAAACCTTGGGTAATTAGTTTTCGTGAATGTACTAATATTTTATTTTATAGTTTTTTAAAATAATATACATAAATATTAATTTTACTTCTTTGTCTGTTCACAGATTCCTGGCGACTGGAGAAACCCTATCTTCACTACACTTCCAGTACCGTATTGGAATCTCTACCTTGTCTGGAATTGTTGCTGACACCTGCCGGGCTCTCTGGAATGTTCTTTGCCCAGAATTTATGCCCCTGCCCACCGCTGAAAAGTGGATGGAAATTGCTGACAAATTCTGGACAGTATGCAATTTTCCCAACTGTTTGGGAGCTGTTGATGGTAAACACATACGGATCATCAAACCCCAAAGAACGGGATCTGAGTACTATAATTACAAAAAGTACTGTTCAATAGTACTCATTGCGATTGCGGATGCCGGATGTATGTTTGTAGCAGTGGACATTGGAGCATTTGGCCGTGGTAATGACTCACAGGCTTTTAAAAACTCAGACATGGGCCGGAGGTTGTATGGCAACCAATTTAATTTCCCTATGCCACGGCCTCTTCCTCACACCGAAGCTCCGCCACTGCCCTTTGTAATGGTTGGCGATGAGGCTTTTCAAATGTGCAACTTACTGAAACCCTACTCCAGCCGGGACTTGGACCACACCAAAAAAATATTTAATTACAGGCTGACCAGGGCCAGAAGAACTGTCGAGTGTGCTTTTGGGATTCTTGTTTCCAGATGGCGAATTCTGGGCACGGCCATTAATCTTAAACTTGAAACAGTCGATGAGGTGGTGAAGGCCTGTGTGGTTCTACATAACTTTGTGATGGCTAAAGAGCACCCGACCTTTGAACTGGACGATGATGCTCCTAACCCATTGCCTGAATTCACTCAGCACACTCTCAGGTCATCCGTTGAAGTTGGCCAAATGAGGGACCAATTTGCGGCCTACTTTATTTCTGATGTAGGACGGGTGCACTGGCAAGATGAAATGGTGTAATGTTTTTGTTTGTTTATGGTAATAAAAAACCTTATTTGATACCATTACTGAGTGCACTATATTTTTTAAACTCCAATTTAATAAAAAACTTCCCATGTATAACTGAATTTTTTGATGTTCACACACCTGGGCAGGTAAATACACATATGAGTTAAAATGCAGCATTGCTAGTCTGCGTGAAATATATTGGAACGAGCAAAGCTGCAGGCCATGAATCAGGAAACCATTCTTTTTCAAGAGAAAATTGTGCAACTAGTTGAAAACAAAGTATGTGATTTTCTCAAAACACAACCCTCAAAACCCAACCCCAATGAAAGTCCATGGGGAATACAAGTCAGCATTGAGTGGATGAATGTAATCTGCTCCATTCCAACTTACAAGTTATTACACTAGGCCTTGGAATGACTATACTAGGCCGTGGTATTTCAAATATGAGTATAGTATGCCTTGGGCCTACTAGTATAGTCATATGTGAAATACCACGGCCTAGTATAGTCATAACAAGGCATACTCAATTTTTGCCAACTAGGATCTTGTTTCACGAAAAACAAACGGGTGAAACTTGAAACCAACAGTTTGCTTTTCATGAAACCAGATTCTAGTTGGTAAAAATAGAGTTATTACACTAGGCCTTGTAATGACTACACTAGGCCGTGGTATTTCAAATATGAGTATAGTAGGCCTTGGGGCTAGTAGTATAGTAATATGTGAAATACCACGGCCTAGTATAGTCATACCAAGGCCTACTGTAATAACTCGATTTTTAACAACTAGCATCTTGTTTCACAAAAAACAAACTGGTGAAACTAGAAAGAAACTTATTTTTAAGACAAGTTTCAACAGTTTGTTTTTCATGAAACCAGATTCTAGTTGGTAAAACTAGAGTTATTACACTAGGCCTTGGAATGACTATACTAGGCCGTGGTATTTCAAATATGAGTATAGTAGGCCTTGGGCCTACTAGTATAGTCATATGTGAAATACCACGGCCTAGTATAGTCATACCAAGGCCTACTGTAATAACTCGATTTTTAACAACTAGCATCTTGTTTCACAAAAAACAAACTGGTGAAACTAGAAAGAAACTTATTTTTAAGACAAGTTTCAACAGTTTGTTTTTCATGAAACCAGATCCAAGTTGGTAAAACTCGAGTTATTACACTAGGCCTTGGTATGACTATACTAGTCCATGTTATTTCACATATGACTATACTAGGCCTTGGGTTGGTTTTTAACATGTATTTACCCATCAGTGTGTGTGAGCGGCGCAAACAACATTAATGAAACTTAGTAATGGTGAACCACAAATGTAAATTTATTTTTTATCACAAAAATAAACCAAAAAATTATTTTTTCCGGCGTTTGGGGGCAGATGGTTTCAATTTGGGGGTGTGCAGGGAATATGCAACACTTGCTGTTGAAGACGGTGTTTGAGGGGAAGGGGCAACAAAACTTGTGGGGGAAGGTAGTCCAGTTAAGGGAATTAAACTAGGAACACTTGGAGGAGAGGAAATCTGTTCAGGTACATTAGTTGTAATGGCATGTCGCCGTAGGCTTGTGTGCCTGGACCGACTTTGGCCGAATGCCCGCCTTGAAAGATTTCGCCTTGAACTAGGGGCAAATATTGAGTGTAGGTCCCCCGTCTGCAGGTGTGGCTGCTGCTGCTGCTGAGGTGGCGGCTGCTGCTGCTGAGGTGGCGGCTGCTGCTGAGGTGGCGGCTGCTGCTGAGGTGGCGGCTGCTGCTGAGGTGGCTGCTGCTGCTGAGGTGGTTGCTGCTGCTGAGGTGGTTGCTGCTGCTGCTGAGGTGGCTGCTGCTGCTGCTGAGGTGGCTGCTGCTGAGGTGGCTGCTGCTGCTGAGGTGGCTGCTGCTGCTGCTCTTCGTTGTCAGTGCTCGTCCTTGCAGGAGGACTGGTGGCGGCAGTGATGGTCCAGGTTTGCAGAGTGGTGGTGGCAGGGCTACTACATGTTGTTGTAGCGGCAGGGCTGTTCCATGTTTGCCTAGTGGTGGCTGAGCTCCACGCATGCATGGGAGTGGCGGTGGTGCTCCAGACAGGAGCAGCGCTTGCCATGGTGGTGTCGGTGAAGTGACCAGCTGCACTCAGACTTGTGGTGGTGTAACGGTGGGTGTCCTGGCTTTGAATAGAGGTGTCCGTGCAGTGGTATGCAGCACAAGTCGGTAGTGAGGTGAAGCGAGTCAATGGTGGCACAGGTGGAAAGGACACCACTGACTGCTGACCGTACCGATTATGCTGCATAGCCTGCAAGAAAGCATTGTTGCAGGCCTGCAGCACATTCAGCTGTTGATCAGGACTAAGGTGTTCCGCCATGCCCTTTTCAATCTTACTAAAAAAATGGTGTGCTGGTCTGTTGAGGTCGGCCTCCAGACGGTCAAGGCGCTGTTCTACAGAATTGAAGCGGTGTTCAAAGTGGTTAAAACCACGTTCCATGAGTGCAAAACCGCTTTCAACTCTGTCGGACAGTGACTTGAGGCTGGAATTAAATGTCTCGCTCAAATGCATAAACTCGGGCAAGACATTCCTGTCCAAGGCCCTCTGCCGCTGGCGGGTAGTGCCCGCATAACCAGTGGCAGAGACCTGGGACAGGGGAACACCTGATGGCCCAGCTTCCTGGTCACCAGCTGTGTGTGTGGTTGACCTGCAAGGTGCTTCCTGGCTGTCGGATGGCTGGGACGGGTCAGAGGACGTCCGAGGAAGGACCGCTCCAGGGCCAGGTTGCAGGGTGCTGCTCCAGGTGCTGTTGAAGAAAGGAAAATCATTACTACCATGCCTTTACAAGAAGCATCAGCTGTGGATTAGAAAAACACAGATTAATAAAAATAAAAACCCAAAATTTATAATACTTACGATCTCGTGGCAAGGACCGGTCTTAGGAACTGCAACGCGTGATAGTGACGGTATCTAGTTCTGGTCCTTGACGCAGATCCACTGCGAACCTGGCCCTCAGCACGAACATCACTGTTGAAGCGGTCCTTGATCGAACGCCAACGTGTTCGGACTTTGTCCACTGTTGATAAAAAAAAAACAGTGCCGTCAAGGACAACAGTCACTGCGGCACAATGTAGCAATACAATACTCAAAGCAGTCACTGTAGACCCCGATGACACTGTTGGGTTTCCTGCTAGAATACACCTAGCACGAAACCCAACAGTGCCGTCAAGGACAACAGTCACTGCGGCACAATGTAGCAATACAATACTCAAAGCAGTCACTGTAGACCCCGATTACACTGTTGGGTTTCCTGCTAGAATACGCCTAGCACGAAACCCAACAGTGCCGTCAAGGACAACAGTCACTGCGGCACAATGTAGCAATACAATACTCAAAGCAGTCACTGTAGACCCCGATGACACTGTTGGGTTTCCTGCTAGAATACACCTAGCACGAAACCCAACAGTGCCGTCAAGGCCAACAGTCACTGCGGCACAATGTAGCAATACAATACTCAAAGCAGTCACTGTAGACCCCGATGACACTGTTGGTTTTCCTGCTAGAATACACCTAGCACGAAACCCAACAGTGCCGTCAAGGACAACAGTCACTGCGGCACAATGTAGCAATACAATACTCAAAGCAGTCACTGTAGACCCCGATGACACTGTTGGGTTTCCTGCTAGAATACACCTAGCACGAAACCCAACAGTGCCGTCAAGGCCAACAGTCACTGCGGCACAATGTAGCAATACAATACTCAAAGCAGTCACTGTAGACCCCGATGACACTGTTGGGTTTCCTGCTAGAATACACCTAGCACGAAACCCAACAGTGCCGTCAAGGACAACAGTCACTGCGGCACAATGTAGCAATACAATACTCAAAGCAGTCACTGTAGACCCCGATTACACTGTTGGGTTTCCTGCTAGAATATGCCTAGCACGAAACCCAACAGTGCCGTCAAGGACAACAGTCACTGCGGCACAATACAGAGCAGGGAAATACTCACTAAACGCCTTTTTGGAGGATGCTGTGGCGCTGTCCCAGCCATCCATCAACGCTGCGGCCACCTCATTCCATAGCCGCCGGGTCACCACAATGTCCTTGTGCAGCCGGTCACGGCTGTCCCACAACGGCGAACGCTCCTGGACCAGGCTGATGAGCTGCTCATTATCCAGGTAGACGTCTTCATCCCGTTGTGGAACCTAGACAAAACACATTCATTAGAATAATCAAATTTAAATTGAATAAAAAGTTACAAAAAAAGAAACATAAAAAAGAGTAAAAATAGAAGATAAAAAATAAAGAACATTACAAATCATTTGATACTTACATTCCGTATCACCACCGGGACTTGGCTTCGCTGCTCCTGCTCTTCGCCCTCACTAGTCCCGTCCGCAGAAGATGATGATGACGATGTCTTAAA
This sequence comes from Dendrobates tinctorius, assembly GCF_039654945.1. Classification (NCBI taxonomy): domain Eukaryota; kingdom Metazoa; phylum Chordata; class Amphibia; order Anura; family Dendrobatidae; genus Dendrobates; species Dendrobates tinctorius. The sequence goes on from NW_027361732.1 coordinate 19,555,266, forward strand.
AAAGTTGAAAAAAACGTAAGAGATTTGGAGAAGCAGCAGATATACTGTACTTACCAGATGCACGAAAATAATCACCTCACGGTCTGCTTGCGCCAATTCCTGCCGCGATGGGGAATACTCTGATTCTGAAGACATACTGCATGTAAAAATAATAAAAATCATTAGTACATACATAATTTAAAAGGACAGGCATATAATGTAATATACTCACATTCTTCGCTGATATAATGGGTTCTTGGTTGACTGTCTGCTCTTCAATCTGTCAGTGTAGTAGTGGCAGAGTTTTGGCAGGCACCTCCTTTATATAGACTTTTTTTTTTTGACTTTAGAAGATTATAACTAGGACAACAAGTGGACACTACCAAAAAAACGCAGCGCTAAAAAAACGCATACCTGCGCATGCCAGTGCGCACGTATGCGCATCCATAGGCTATAATGGCCATTTTTAGCGCAAAACGTGCGCATACGTGCGCATGCGCTTTTTTCCAGGGCCAAAAAATGCAACATGCTGCATCTGGAAAATACCAACGCACACCCCAAAAAAACGCAGCGCATGAAAATCGCATACATGCGCTTACCAGCGCGCAGGTATGCGCACCCATGTTAAATATAGGGGAAAAAACGCATGCGCACGTATGCGTTTTTTTCCAGCGCAAAAAAACGCAAATGTGAAACCAGCCTTAGTAAAGTGCTTTTTGCAATTTTTTTGTAAATGACATTTATGGTGGTACTATTGAGACACCATTGAATACACTGCTAATATGTGATCATGCTGTGGAAGTATAAGTCTTTTATATGTGTTATTATCAGGTCTGGCACGAGAAATAGGCAGGGTAGGCACTTGCCTAGGGTGCTACCTCCTGCCCCCATTTTGGAGAAAAAATAAGTCTGACATTGCTGAATGCTTTTGGTCACTATCCCCTTCCTTTCACCTCAGGAATTCAAGACAGTGATGGCCGGGGTGAGGGCATACAGACTTCCAGGACGGTTCGTCATAAAGTTTTATAATCTGAACCTTTTGAGCTTTGCTTATCTTTACTGTTTCAGTCATGTATACAAACATCCATTATTATTATTACTACCATATTATTCACATTATAATATGCACTTTTTTGACCCAAATTTTGGTGAAATGGGGGTGCATTTTATAATGCAGATATACCTTACCAGCCGCGGTGGAGCAGGGTCCAAGGGTCGCTGCTGGAGGAGGCAAGAGTGGCAGATTTCTGCAGGCTGCAGGCTGGAATGAGGGGTGTTCTATTGATCTCAATCTGAGCATGCGCCTCCCCCAGTGGCTATTTTCCCAGAGGCCACCACATCACAATAATAGATGTGCGGGGTAGCTCTGGGCCACAGCACTGCAGCCATTTTCACCCGCAAAGGCACACAACCCTTATCCCAGCCTGCAGCAAAGCGCCACTTTTGCCTCCTCCTGCTGCGACTCTGAGACCCCGCTTCACCGCAGCCACCATCCACCGGTAAGTAATAAGATGCATGGATTATTAGAGGCACCACCATTTTATTAACAAAAGGTTTTTTTTCCTATTTTTCGCCTCAAAAGTTGGGGTGCGTCTAATATTCTGGTGCATCTTATAATCTACAAAATACAGTATTTTTTATTATAGCGCCATTTATTCCATGGCGCATTACATGTGAAAAGGTGTATACATAGTAAGAAGCAAGTACAATAATCTTAAGTATTACAAGTCACATCTGGTACAGGAGGAGAGAGGACCCTGCCCACGAGGACTCACAATCTACAAGGGATGGGTGAGGATACAATAGGGGAGAGAAGAGCTGGTTGTGCAGCGGTTTGGTGGATCGGTGGTTACTGCAGGTTGTAGGCTTGTCAGAAGAGGTAGGTCTTAAGGTTCCTCTTGAAGGTTTCCAAGGTAGGTGAGAGTCTGATATGTTGGGGTAGAGAGATCCAGAGTAGGGAGGATGCAGGGGAGAAATCTTTTATGCGATTGTGGGAAGAGGAGAAAAGAAGGGAGTAGAAAAGGATACCTTGTGAGGATCGGAGGTAGTGCACAGGTAAGTACCGGGAGATGAGGTCACAGATGTATGGAGGAGACAGGTGTTGAATGGCTTTATATACCATGGTTAGGGTTTTGAACTGAAGTCTCTGGGTAATGGGGAGCCAGTGAAGGGATTGACAGAGAGGAGAAGACTGGGAATAGTGGGGGGAACAGGTGGATTAGTCAGGCAGCAGAGTTTAGGATAGATTGGAGGGGTGTGAGAGTGTTAGACGGGAGGCCATAGAGCAGGAGGTTGCAGTAGTCAAGGTGGAAGATGATGAGGGCATGCACTACAGTTTTGGTGGAATCTAGGTTGAGAAATGTAAGGAATCGGGAAATATTTTTGAGTTGAAGTTGGCAGGAAGTGGAAAGGGCTTGGATAAATGGTTTGAAGGAGAGAACAGAGTCAATGATTACCCCAAGGCAGAGAGCTTGTGGGACTGGGGAGAGTGAGCAGCCATTTACTTTAATGGATAGGTCTGTTGAGGGAGTGAAGTGAGATGGGAAAAAGATGATGAATTCTGTTTTGTTCATATTTAGTTTTAGAAATCTAGTGGAGAAGAAGGATGAAATAGGGGAGAGGGAATAGGGATTTTGGAAGGTAGGGAGATGATATCTGGTAGAGAGTTAAATCTTTGTGTCATCACCACAGAGGTGATACTGCAAGCCGTGAGATTCTTTGAGCTGACCCAGGCCAAAGGTGTAAATGGGGAAGAGGCAGGAGCTCTAGGACTGAACCTTGCAGGACTCCGACTGATAGGGGGTGAGGTGAGGAGGTGGTGTGTGAGTGGGAGACACGGAGTGTCTGGTCTGTTATGTATGGTGCAATCCAAGATAGGGCCAAGTCCGTGATGCCAACAGATGGGAGGGTCTGTAGTAATAGGGAGCGGTTCATTTTGTCAAAGGCAGAGGACAGGTACAGGAGGAGGAGGACAGATTAGTGTCGCTTGGCTTTGGCAGTCAGTAGGTCATTGGTGACTTTAGTTAGGGAAGTTTCAGTGGAGTGATGAGGTCAGAAGCCAGATTGTAAGCGGTCAAAGAGGGAGCAGGAAGAGAGGTGGGAGTACAGTTTGAAATGGACATGCTGTTCCAGTAGTTTAGAGGCATATGGGAGAAGTGATATGGGGAAATAGCTAGATACAGAGGATGGGTCAAGCAAATGCTTTTTGAGGATGGGTGTGATTGAGGCATGTTTTAAGCATGAGGGGAAAACACCAGTTAGTGATAGGTTGAAGAGATGGGTTAGGGTTGGGATGAAGACTGTGGTGTGGTTTTGGATGAAGTGGGGTGGGATCAGGTCAAGTGCAAAGGTGGTGACATGTGATCTGGAGAGTACAGCAGACAGTTGGTTTTCTGTAATGGTGGAGAAGCTGGTTTTGGAGGAGAAGGGCTGAGTTGTTAGGAAGAGGGGTTGTGGGGGTTGTATGCTAAAGCTTTCTCTGATGTTATCAATCTTCTGTTTACCTCATTCTTCAAAGTCTTCAGCTGAGATAAGTGGAAAGGGAGGAGGTGCTAGGGGATGGATGAGAGAATTGAAGGTGTTGAATAGCTGTTTAAGGCTGTGAGACATGGAGGATATGAGAGATGAGAAGTAGGTCTGTTTTGCTGTGGCAAGTGTGGCCTTAAAAGTAGTGAAAGACTGTTTGAATGTGATGAAGTGCTTGTTGGAGTGTGATCTTCTCCATCTCCGCTCAACAACCCTGGAAGCCTCCACAGTTCTTTGGCCAGGCTGTTGTGCCAGGGTTGTCTGTTGATTTTTCAAGCTTTGGTTTGTGTGAAAGGGGCGACTGATACAAGAGCTGCAGCTATTGTGGTGTTATATAAAGCGGCAGCGGCATCCAAATTGTTTAGGGAATGTATGTCTGTAAGAGGGAGAAGGGATTCAGAGAGTGATTGTCGACCAAGATGTTTCTGTGAGGGTGTACAAGTTAGTGGGGTGGGGATTGAGGACATGGAGAGAAAAAGGAAGAGAATGTGTGTAGGCTGTGGTCAGAAAGAGGTAGAAGTGAGTTAGAGAGGTTAGATAGGGAGCAGAGGTGGGTGAAGATGAGGACCAGTGTGTGGCCATCTTTGTGAGGCTGCCGAAGACCATTGAGTAAAGCCGAAGGAGGAAGTGAGAGATAGACATTTAGTGACAGCTGAGAGAGAAGTGTCAATGAGGATGTTGAAGTCACCCATGATGATATTGGGGATGTCAGCGGAGAGGAAATGAAGTAGCCAGTTGGTGAAGTGGTTGAAGAGGTTGGTGGCTGGCCCTGGAGGGCAGTGACAGCCAGTTGGAGGTTGGTGGGGGAGTAGATGTGCACAGAGTGCATCTCAAAGGAAGGTATGGTAACAGAGGGTGGCAGTGGGATGTGGGTGAAGGAGCAGTTATCTGACAGGAGAAAACCAACAACTCCGCCTTGCTTGCTGCTGGGGCAGGGGGTGTGGGAAAGGTGGCATCCACCATATGAAAGTGCATCTGGAGAGGCTGTGTGAGAGGGGTTGAGCCAGGTTTCTGTGATAGCAAGGAAGGAAAGTTAGTTACTAATGATAAGATCATGGATAAAGAAAGCTTGTTGCAGACAGAGCGAGCATTCCATAGAGCTCCTGTTAGTGGACTGGGGAACCAGGGGATGGATGAATGGGTATAAGGTAGGAAAGGTTACGGAAATTTGTGATAGATTGTAAATGGGAGGTTGAAATGATTGTGGGGATGTGGTGAGGAGGGCCAGGATTAGGTGAAATATCACTGGCAGTGAGGCGGAGCAGAGAAAGTGATAGCAAGTGAGAGCAGTAGAGGGCATGAGGGGACTGTCTGTGTTTGAGGAACAGTTCTGAGGAGGAGGTAAGATGGATGGGGAGGATGGAGGGAAAGATTATCAGTTCCTTACTTGGTGTAGGTGTTAGGGGGTTAGCAGAAAGTGAAGGATTATAGGGGTGAGAGTGAAAACAAACAGAAACATTGGTTACAGTGACTATCCGGTTACCTTCAGTTCCCTTGTGGCTCAATTCTGGATTTATTCTTTCATAGCTCCACACACTTGTTTGATACACTTATCTGATGCACTGGGCAGACTCTCTTCTTGGCAGACTTATGCTTTACAATATATTTGCTAGAAAGTGCATTTAGGTGTGAAGCAGGGAGTGGTCTGTGCTAATCTTGGTCAGATAATTAAGAGTGAGCCAGATGCATAGGATCAAGGCAGAATAAACAAGGTCATAAAAAACATTGGGGGTATTGCACTGGTTGTTTGAAAAGCATACCAAGTTTTTGCAAGAGGCTGAGGTATGGGAAAGTCATTGTGAAAAGTTGTGTGATGTACCAAGTTTTTGCAAGAGACTGAGGTATAGGAAGGTCAGTGTAGAAAGTTGGGTGACATGTCTGTAGGAAGAACAGATAAGTGGACATGTTGATTAGAGTGCAATGGTGGCAGATGGCAGAGTACAGTCTGTATACATCATATTAAATTCTGAATGAATTCTTTCATAGCTCCACACACTTGTATAATATACTTATATGATGCATTGGGCAGATTGATGTCTCTTTACAATTGCAAATTAAAATTCTTTAGCTTATTATGTACACTCACTATGACACTCATAGTTTCCATTTTACATCAGCTGTGTAAGCATCATACTATTTTACTTTGACTAGGGCATGATTGTGCTTAGGTACACATGCCAAGTAGAAAGGCCATCATAATATTTACATCTTACATAAAACATCTGATGCTAAACACATAATTTTGCAATCCTATGTACAGGTGTAGCATAGCTGGGAAGGCTAGGGTTGAATCCCAGCTCTGTAGTGTTTGATTAGAAGCACCTGCATAGTCTTTCTAAGAAGCAGGAAGCAGATTAATTGTGTGCCACTCTCGTGAGGAAGAGTCAGTCTGCTGCTTGAAGCAAAGGTGAGTGTGCTGCTGATGATACCAGCCAAGATGTGAGCTGTAGCTAAGAGAGAAATGTGCTTGGTTCTCTCTCTTAATGGAGTGACTGGGGAGTCAGCTGTTGGGTGTAGCAGAGGCAAGAATCCCTCTCTGAGAAAAGTTTGCATGGGCTGTAAGTAGAGAACAGCAAGTATCAGTGGTTTCTATGAACAATAGCTGTTTTGTTTGACCAAGCTGGGGCTAGCTTAGCCGTGTTTGAGTAGCCAGTGTCTGTTTTGCTTATTGAGCACTTGGACAAACCTAGCAATTTATATTTACGTGTTTGTTTTGGTGCTGTGCAACCTTAGGAAAGCCATAAAAGCTGCACGTGTTTAGACCAAATCTGCATTGCCTGTGTAAACACTACCTAAGGCCTAACACCTACCAGAGGAAATGAATCCAAGATGGAATAAATTACTTTAAAAGCATAATGGTCATCAAATTATAATGTGTCATAGTGTTGTAAGGGGCCGGATTGGGGGGTGGACCACTGCTTACCCTGTCTGGATGACACAGACACCAGGCGATGCAAGGACGAGGCGGAGACAGATTTCAGTAGTAACAGTTCCGGATTTATTCGTCGTCCCCCTGACGATCACAGCCACGCACCGCAGCCACTTTACAGTTCTCTGTCTCCAGGCCCGGGTACCTGCACCTTTGCTCCAGTTGAAGTAACGTCCCTCGCGGATCCTTCGCTGGGGCTGTCCTAGACCAATCTACCGCCAGCGCTTCTCCTGCCCAAGGTCGTTGTCCAATCGGTACTCCCGGGGCCTCATCTGTCCTGCGGTCCGTCGGGTCAGGGCCACCCCCTGACTGTCTCTTTGCTGTCTGTCCCCTGGTCGAGCTCTTCTCCATCTTCTAACAAGCTCCTCCTGGGACTAGTCTGCCTGGAACCCTACCCTGTTCTATTTATCCCCTCTCTTACCAGGAATTCCCCTCCTGGGTTCCTATCTCCCCGCCCCCCATGACTAAGCGTTTCTCCAGCCGTAAGCTGCTGCTAAGTCCTAAGCTACTCCCCCCTGCCATCTTGTGGTCATTTCCATGTACTGCACTCTCCTATCCACCTTTCCCAGCTGTCACCCTTCCTGTCAATCTCCGTCTCTAGTGCACAAACCATCCCCTCCTACTACCAGTCATGTCTGTCCATCAAGTCACCTTCCCCACACTAGCAAAAGTCAGAAAGATGTAGATCCTGACAAATAAAAAATGCCTCAGTAGTCACAGAATCAAAACATAGCTGGAAAAACATAGGTATATAGGAAACCATATACAATTAAATATGCATAATCCTGAATATACAGGCCCTATTTAGGGCTAAACCCACACATGTCCTATTTTAGACCAAATCCACCAATGTATGCACCAAGCTGCAGTCATTCTGTGTCGGGAGCGTTGTTACAGCTTCTGCTCACTATACAGAGTGTAGTGACTGAACCCATGCCAGCGCTGCCCCCATTACTGAAACCCAAATGCTATCGGGAGGAATAAAGTTAATTTCTTTCCGGCATCGGATATCTAAATGCCGAACTCTATTACTTGCAGATGTACCCCATATCTGAATGCTAATACCTTTTTTGCAAATGACATGTGCCCTTTAAGAAATATGATAATGCCTGTGTTTTTTTTATAGAAAGTACTGTTAAGTAAGTACTACTATGTGAATTAATGTTATAGTAAGCACTACTATGTAATGATATACATTTACATGTACAGCACCATGAAATCAATGGTGCTTTAAAATAAACAATAATAATAAGTAAAGTATGTGTATTTATCAAGTAGGAATGAAGAGATTATTGATGATTTAGATATAGTCATGATGTTTCAAATACGGAGAAAAGATAAAAGCAGTTCAGATAATGAACACAACAATAAAGGTCAGGGAAGTACTTGGAAATGCTAGGAAGACTCTTGATAAATGATGACGCTAGTGATGTGCTCAGGGAGGACTAATCATAAATGCTGGTAAACTCTCTACTAAAGAGAGTAAAGGTACCATCACACTTAGCGATACACCAGCGATATGACGCAGTCAGGATCGCTGGTGCATCGCTATGTGGTCGCTAGTGAGCTGCCACACAGGCAGATCTCACCAGCGACATCGCAGGGGTCGGTCGTCTCTGCTTACCTGTCAGACGAGGCGATCCAGACGTCCTCCTGCCCGCGTCCACGCGTCGCTCGTCTCCAAAGTAGGAAGCCCCAGCAGGAAGCTGACGACGAGAAACGGCCCAGGACATTCTCGCGCGATCAGCGATAACCAGCAGGGGAGCCGGTCGGAGGTAAGTATCAGACATAGCGATATCACTAGCAATATCGCTATAACGTCACAAAAACCAGTGACGTTATAGTGATATTGCTAACAGGCCCTTTAAAGGAATACAAAAGATGTCCAAGGTCTGGAAAAGCATTGACATATTATAATAGGGGTAAAAAGGGTTATCTCGTGAAAAAGAAGCCTGGTGAACTGATCCATTGTTGAATCTTTTTATTTCATGACAGCAGATGATATTAAGATTGGCTATTAATACATTTTCCTTGTAGTGCTTTCTGATGGAATATAGTAAAATATAAAATAGCTATTCAACTGAAAAGTTCATCATAGAATACAATCCGGGATCTCTTACAAAGTGGAACTCTGTGCTGGCTCATAGGTAGGGGCTCCAAGCTAATGACCACCATTTATGATATCCATATACCATCATAGGTCTTACTGATATGGATTGCTGTCCTGGGAAAACTTCTTTAAAATGGTTCTGTGTCTTTCCCATTAGCTTTCTCGTGGTAGTTGTAACTGCAAGTAGAGAAGATAAGCAATTTCTATGTATACAGAACAATAATACTTTACTAATATTGGAGGTAGAGGAGTAGGTGCTTGTCTGTGCAATGCAGTGCTGGGACATCCAGCCACGCGTCCCCTAGATGAATCAAAAGGAGCAGTTGGGTGCTGCCCCCTGATAACCACAATTGTGGCATAGAGATACAAGCAAAAACTCACAAATACATTGTTACGGAAGTGTAACAGAAGATCTCTAGTAGCAGAGAGATGGCTGACGGTTTGTATAGTTATAACTAGAGTTGAGCGACTTTGGTCGGATCGGGTTTCAAGAAACAAAATTTGAGTCGGATGAAACTGGTCCGACTAGGGCAAAAAAAGTCGGAGTTTCGTCCGAAACCCGACCCCAATGCAAGTCAATGGGAAATAAAAGTCGGCATTGAGCGGATGACATTCATCCACTCAATGCCGACTTTTATTCCCCATTGACTTGCCTTGAGGTCGGGTTTCGGACGAAACTCCGACTTTTTTTTGCCCTAGTCGGACCAGTTTCATCCGACTTAAATTTTGTTTCATGAAACCCGATCCGACCAAAGTCGCTCAACTCTAGTTATGACGACAGAGGTGATTTGTAAGACTATAAAATGTAAGATTCAGTGTCCTACTAATAAAATAAATAAATCATTATGGCAAATGGTCAGCAGTCATTATATATCACCAGGCAATTTACTACGTAGTAACGTAGCAATAATTAAAACCAGGAATAATTGAAGATAACCATCACCAGCGAAAAATCTATATATTTTAAGTGAAAAACTAAAAAAAGTCATTGAAAATATGGACTGGAAGTGATTTGTGTGTGTACACATATGTGAATCATGTGGTTATAGATGACAATTTAGAGAAACGGAAAAGAGCAGAAGTGGAATTATCACTGAAAGACAGCCAACTAAAGTACAAGCGGCAACAACAGAGAAATGAAGAACCTATTTACTTCAGATCAGAAGATATGACTCTCCAAGTGTATTAAGAGGCAACATGCTGTCCTCATGCTGTATATATAAGCTGTCTGCCAACATTGTAATAGTAAGAATCTCTGCATGCCAACATTTCTGTTGCTGGAGTGGTGTGTCCTTGGGTGTTATGTGTGCCATAGTGTTGCTGGATGTTGAGTCCATATACAGTGAGGAAAAAAGTATTTAGTCAGTCACTAATTGTGCAAGTTCTCCCACTTAAAAAGATTTAGAAAGATGAGAGAGGCATGCAATTGACATCATAGGTAGACCACAACTATGAGAGTTAAAATGAGAAAACAAATCAAAATGAGAAAGCAAATCCAGAAAATCTCCTTGTCTGATTTGGGAAAATTTATTTTGCAAATTATGGGGGAAAATAAGTATTTGGTTAACAAAAGTTCATCTCAATATTTTGTTATATATCCTTTGTTGGCAATGACAGAGGTCAAACGTTTTCTGTAAGTCTTCACAAGGTTGGCACACAATGTTGGTGGTATTTTGACCTATTCCTCCATGCAGATCTCCTCTAGAGCAGTGATGTTTTGGGCCTGTCGCTGGGCAACACGGACTTTCAAACTCCTCCAAAGGTTTTCCATAGGGCTGAGATCTGGAGACTGGCTAGGCCACTACAGGACCTTCATATGCTTCTTACGAAGCTACTCCTTCATTGCCCTGGCAGTATGCTTGGGATCATTATCATGCTGAAAGGAATGAAGTTTGCACTCAAAATCTCACAATACATGGCCCCATTCATTCTTTCATGTACACGGATCAGTCGTCCTGATCCCTTTACAGAGAAACAGCCCCAAAGCATAATGTTGCCTCCCCATGCATCACAGTAGCTATGTTGTTCTTTGGATGCAACTCAGCATTCTGTCTCCTCCAAACACAACGAGTTTTGTTTCTACCAAACAGTTTTACTTTGGTTTCATCAGACCATAAGATATTCTCCCAATACTCTTCTGGATAATCCAAATGCTCTCTAGCAAACTTCAGACGGGTCTAGACATGTACAGACTTAAGCAGGGGGACACATCTGGCACTGCAGGATCTAACTTTATTGTCTACCACCTCATTTTCCACTTCTGCTCTCTGGTCCAAACTTGTTGATTTAACAACATCAGAGTTGGCAACTGTTGTGAATTCACTTTCTGGCCTACCTCTGGTTACTAGTTAAGGTAGTAGAGCTGGTTATATTGACAGAGGGGTCGCAAGTTCTCTTTCCGAGCTCCCTCTGGTGGTTGCTGGAGGTAATAGAGCTGATCTAATTAACAGAGGCCTGCCACCTGATAATGAGGAGGATGACTGGAGATCTGGAGTTTCAGACTGGATTTAAGTTAGCCGACTCCCTATATCCCTGCTGGTGATTTTTTCCTGCCTCCTGAGGTCTTAGTTTCCAGATCAGTCCCTGCATGCTCAGCTAAGTGTTCTTTTGCTATTGTTCACATTTGATCTGGTTTTGTCTATTTCAGTTTTGTGTGTTCAGCCAGCTCCGGCTGGGGCTGTGCTGAATTTCTATCCTTATGTTGCTGCTTGTGCCAGTTTTTGTCCCTTATTAGATTGGTCTCTTTTTGCTCTGCTTTCAGAATATACCAGAGTGCTGATATAGTGGGCGAAGTCTAGTGACTTCAGTGTTTTTCTATCAGACGTGTTGGGCATTTTTTGCAGGATTTTTTGCATGATTGCACAGAGTCTTTCCTTTCCTGTCCTGTCTAGTTAGTGTGGGCCCCATCGTTTGCTCAATCTATTTTCCTGCCTGCATTTGTGTTTTCATCTTGTCTCACCGACAATATATGTTTGGGGGCTATCTATTCCTTTCGGGTCTGCTCTGGGGTAGTTTAGATTTCCCCTTTCTTGCTTTAGGCTTATTTAGTTCTCTGGCTGTGTCGAGGCATCTAGGATCATCGTAGGTACGCTCCACGGCTACTGCTAGTTGTGTGGATAGGATCAGGGGTCTGCAATCCACTTAGTTACCAACCTCTCTGGTTTTCTGTGGCTTAGCTTGGTCTTGCTTTCCTCCTCGGTGACCCAATCATAACAGGCAACTGTGTCTTATTATCATCATCTACCTCTTGAGACAAGATAAAGAAAAATATTTAGCCCTGAAAAGGACTGTTGTTTTTTAATGCTGCAGCAGCTATATACAAGTACTGCAATAGTGTAATCACCAGGTCGAACTTTCCCTGCTATCCACCCCCACACGGTGTCCGCAAGTGAAGGAATTATGACACATACTGGTCTCGGGGATAACAGTTGCTTTTACTTCAGCAGGAACGGGAATTATAACTTGGAACAAATAAGGAACAGTCTCTCACGGGTAGTCCACGGCAATTACAGTTCACACTTAGATACTGAGATGTGATTTGGGTCTGGAGCTTTAAGAGCTCTGGTGTCTTTTGGTATTTTACAGAAGGAGGTAGACGCAGCAATTAGAGGCTACAGACCTGTACTTGGGGTTATTTAAACAGTGTGCCACGGCACGTGCACAAGTACTTATAGGTGAATGCAAAAACTGTGGTGAATCCAGTCAGAAAAACTTTAGATGTGGCGAATCCAGTCAGAAAGACTTTAGAATGATTTCTGTACAGGTTAGAGGGAACTCAGGCTCTTAGGCCTGCAGGAGATCTTGAGGTAAAAACAGCATGCATGTGTATTCTGCTCTCCCAGAAGGCATCCCTCAGACTCTAGAACATTCTAGACTTGCCTGGAAAACAGCTTCTCCTATTGAACATGTGACTAGGAGCTGGCCAATATGATATCGAATTCACATCTCAGATCCTTACAAACCAATAATTATGAGTCATTGTACACTTTCACCATTAGATGGAGCCAGAACACACCAAATGATAACTGCTTTGCATCTAAAATTGAGGTGACTAGAAATGGAGAATTACAGCTCACATATAATGTAGAGGGCCGGTTAGAGAGTGAGCTGTAGTGTACAGAAGATTCTCACAATTCAGTATTACTTAAAGGGAATCTGTCACCCCTTTTTTCGAATATGAGCTGCCGGCACCAACGTTAGGGGCTTATCTACAGCATTCTGTAATGCTGTAGATAAGCCCCCTATGTAACCTGAAAGATAAGAAAAAAGAGTTAGATTATACTCACTGGGGGGCGGTCCGGTCCGATGGGTGTTGCGGTCCGGTCCGGCACCTCCCATCTTCATACGATGCCATCCTCTTCTTTCCTTCCTGTTGTGACTCCGGAGCAGGCGCACTGCTCTGCCCTGTTGAGGGCAGAGCAGTCCTGCAGCGCGCAGGTGCTGGGAGAGGTCTGGCGCCTGTGCACTGCAGTATTCTGCATTCCTCTAAGTCCTGCTTGTTCATAAACCTGTTGATGGAATTTATGTGAACTAAAAAACGCACAATTTTTCAGTTCAACTGGTGAGTGCTGCATTTCTTCTTCTTCTACTATACATTGGAGGATTCATGTTTGATCATGCAAGCACCTCCGTTTTTTGACTGAACTGCATACCGCAATACTTCAGATAAACAGCTCCGTCTGTTAATAGTGGTGATTTGCCATTCATCTGTTTGCTTTTCTGCTGGTACTTTTGGTTTTGCATTTTCATTTTTTGCTCCCCTCCTTCCCAGAGCCATAACTTGTTTTATTTTTTTGGTCAAGATGGCCATGTGAGAGCTTGTTTTTGCAGGATGAGTTGTACTTTTGAATCACACCATTGGTTTTACCATGTCATGTAACAGAAAACAGGAAAAAAATTCCAAGTGTAGAGAAATTGCAAAAAAGTGCAATTCCACACTTGTTTTTTGTTTGACTTTTTTTTACTAGGTTCACTAAATGCTAAATCTGGCCTGACAATATGATTCTCCAGGTCATTGCAAGTTCATAGACACCAAACATATCTAGGTTCTTTTTTTATCTAAATGGTGAAAACAATTCCAAAATTTGTTAAAAAAAAAGTTGCCATTTTCCGAGACCCGTAGCGCCTCCATTTTTTGGGATCTGGGGCGGAGTGAGGAATTATTTTTTTGCGTGCCGATATGACGTTTTTATTGATACCATTTTGGTGCAGACACATTCTTTTGATCGCCCATAATTGCATTTTATTGCAATGTTGCGGCGACCAAAAAAATGTAATTCTGGCATTTCGATTTTTTTCTCTCTGCGCCATTTACTGATTGGATTAATTCTTTCTGTATATTGATAGATCGGGTGATTCTGAATGCCGCAATGCCAAATATGTGTATATTTGATACTTTTTATTGATTTATTTTGAATGGATCAAAAGGGGGTGATTTGAACTTTTATATTTTTTATTTTTTTATATTTTTAAAATTTTTTTTTTTTTTTTTACTTTTTACTTGCTTCAAAAATCTCCATGGGAGACTTGAAGCTGCAGTTGTCCAATCACCTCTGCTACATAGAGCAGCGCTGCAGCCCTGCTTTATGTAGCAGATATGCTCACTTGCGATCCCGCAATGACAACCACAGAGGTCTTCTGCTGCTACCCCGTGTTATCATGCCAACCCATCGGCGACCCGCGGTCATGTGACATGGACCCCGATGGGAGGAGGTAATGACACGCTTCCTGCGCATGCTTGTTAAATGATGCTGTCAGAGTTTGACAGTGGCATTTAACATGTTAACAGCTTCAGGTGAATCGCGATGTTCCGGGCACAAGTCAGCTGTACAGATCAGCTATCATGTTTCAGAAAAGGTGCCCTCTCATCGTCAGAGCCCGCAACAAACAGGGGAAGGCGTCCAATGACAGACTATTGCCATCATTGGATGTTAAGAGGTTAATCAGGCCTTTTGCTTAATTTTTTTCATCATTTACACATCAGTAACATGTCTATTAGTAATAAGCATGCATACTATTTAGACAGCCAATGAATATGCGAAGATTGTCCGTCATACATGGTAATGTTGTAATTGGCCAGCCATATAGAATTATGGGGTCTTATATAACATCCGTCACGATGCACTGTGTTCATTAAGCAGTTCTTCAGGGAAAGCATTTATCGGAGGCAGAGTATATTTTAGATCTGGGATATAGTCCAGGTTTAAAATTGCTATTGTCGTGACCCAGTCCAGAGTGTGTCTGTCCCTTTAAAGGGAATCTGTCACCCCTTTTTTCGAATATGAGCTGCGGCACCAACATCAGGGGCTTATCTACAGCATTCTGTAATGCTGTAGATAAGCCCTAGATGTAACCTGAAAGATATGAAAAAAGAGTTAGATTATAATCACCGGGGGGGGGGGCGGTCCAGTCCGATGGGTGTCCCTGTCCGGCGCAGAGCAGAATACTGCAGTGTGCAGGCGCCGGACCTCTATAGTAGAAGAAGAAGAAATGCAGCACTCACCAGTTGAACTGAAAGATTGCGCGTCTTTTATTTCACATAAATAACATAACTTCCATCGACAGTTTTTAAAACATTTCGATTTTTTCATTATTGAATACAGTAGAAGTGCTGTGTGCAAAAATAAACACGCGTTCACACTTTGGCATGTTATCAGTGTGGTTAGTAATGGTTGTGGAGACACCAGGGCCAGTGGGTGCTGTTGTCTGCTTGCCTGGTTGTCTTTAGAAAGATGGGCATGGGCTAGGGCTTATCCCATTGATCACACGCATTCCTTCCTTGTGGACAGAGCACTACTCAGATAATGAATGCATCGAGATTATTTTTAATTTTTTGCTGTTTATTGATTATTTGCATATCATTAATATATCTGCTATCCTGTAATTTTTATTAATCTATGACTTTTTTCTTGTTTTTTTAAATTTTAACGTTGAGGAGTTGTTTATATGTCTTATGAATCACTGGAACATCCTCACATTATTATGAACAATATAACCCATACCTGGGATGCACACCTCCCTAATATTATAATAGAGCATGCATTCTCTGCATGGTTTTCATGGAGATTCTGTAATTATCAGACTTTCTCTGCTATTCATTGCTTTGACAAATGTGTCTCTGTGCTCCTGAAACTCCTCAATTTGGTAGCTGATTAGAGAATGGTGCAGAGCAAGGAAAAAGTGGTGATATCGGAAGCTCTCCACTGCCATCTCCCCTCCATATGTTGAATTACACCATGAAGTAACTATAAAAATATATGATTATTTCCATCTTATTATGAAAGAGATGGGAATATCAGTGAGCCTAACAAAAATAAAGGAGTCATAGAATTAGTTTATCACTCAGTGCTTTTTTAATATTTCCTGTACACGACCATATTGATATCTGTGGTGCAAGGAATGATGGGGGGGACATTACCAAATGTATACATTATATTTTTCGGTCACATTGTGTATGTAATTACAATATATTTCAGATCTGCAAT
The DNA here is from genome assembly GCF_039654945.1 of Dendrobates tinctorius. NCBI lineage: Eukaryota > Metazoa > Chordata > Amphibia > Anura > Dendrobatidae > Dendrobates > Dendrobates tinctorius. The sequence goes on from NW_027361732.1 coordinate 19,571,293, forward strand.
ATTTTAGGGCACTTTACAGCACATTGTGTACAGTAGCGAGACAAGAATACGAACAACCCTGAGGAAAGGAATAAAATGGCGAGTTTGTATGAGGAATAGGTCAGGAAGCTGCTGGAAAAGCAATGAGCCAAAGATGTCTAGCCAACAATCTCCACAGAGACAACACGTGGTAGGGAGAAGTTGTCATGGTGGTCTGAGTCAGATAGTGATGAAAAGCAAAGTGACAATGCCAATAAGAAAAGTGTCACAAAAAACTATCTCATCACTGGATCTTATTTATATATTTACTTTAATAATTATATTATTCAATTGATTGTGAAGAAATAATAAAAAAAAAATAATAATAAACAATGTTCAGCAGGTGAGATTGAACACTAAAGAAACTTGCACAAGACACACCAGTTAGTAAAACAAAGCTAATTGTACTAGAAGGGAAATTTCTTTGTCACAGAAATTTTTATGGTTATGAGATACAGTGGCTTGTGAAAGTATTCACCCCTTTTGGCATTTTTCATACTTTGCTACCTCACAACCAGGAATGTCACTTTTTAGAGTGTGCATCAGTTCATGTAAAGAACATGCCTACAACTATGAACATTTGGATATCTTTTCTTTACTGTAAGAGCAGTGAGACAATGGAACTCTCTGCCATATGATGTTGTAATGAGTGATTCCCTACTAAAATTTAAGAAGGGACGGGATGCCTTTCTTGAAAAATATAATATTACGGGGTATATACACTAGTTTCCTTAATATTGTGTTGATCCAGGGAGCTAGTCTGATTGCCGTATGTGGAGTCAGGAAGGAACTTTTTTCCCCAATGTGAATCTCACTGTTTGCCACATGGGTTTTTTTGCCTTCCTCTCGATCAACATGTTAGTGCAAGTTAGGATAGGATATGGGTTGAACTAGATGGACTGAAAGTCTTCCTTCAACCTTAATAACTATGTTACTATGCTTTTATCATGAAGCAAATAGGACAAATACTGAAAACTTCAGTGTGCATAACTATTCACCCCCCCTGAAAGTCCGTATTTTGTAAAGCCTCCTTTTGCTACAATTACAGCTGCAAGTCTCTTTGGATAAATCTCTATGAGCTTTCCACATCTTGCCACTGGGATTTTTGCCCATTCCTCTGGCACAACTGCTTCAACTCCATCAAGGTATATGGTTTTCTCTGATGAACATCAATCTTCAAGTCTGACTGCATATTCTCATTTGGATTAAGATCTGGGCTTTGACTAGGCCACTCCAAAAACATTTACACATTTCCCCTTAAACCACTCTAGTGTGACTTTAGCAGCATGATTGGGTCACCCATACATCTTCCCTTTGACTTGAATCATTTTCCCTGTCCCTGCTACCGATAGATAATCATCCCCAGAGCGTGATGCTGCCACCACCATGTTTCACTGTGGGCATGGTGTTCTTGAGGTGATGAGCTGTGCTGGTTTGGAGCCAGACATAGCATTTACCTTGGTGGCCAAAATGTTTAATTTTGGTCTTATCTAGCCATAGCACCTTCCTCCATACTTTGGGGAAAACTCTCACATGTCTTTTGGCAAACTCATAACGAGCCTCAAAATGTTGGGGTCTAAGTAAAGGCTTTTTTTCAGCCCACTCTTCCATAAAAGCCACCTCTAAGACTGTATACTGTTTACTGTGGTCGTATGGACAGATACTTCAGTCTTTGCTTGGAAACTCTGCAGCTTCTTCAGGGTTACCATTGGTCTCTGTGCTGCCTCTCTGATTAATGCCCTCTTTGTGTGCCTGAGAGTTTTGGTGGGTGGCCCTTTCTTGGCATGTTTGTTGTGGTACCATGTTCTTTCCACTTCATGATAATGGATTTGAGGATTTGATGGTGCTCTGGGGGTTCATCAGATATTTAGATTTTTTTAAATAACCCATCCCTGACTTGTACTTATCATTTTTAGGAGCTTCATTGCAAAAGGGGTTTTAAGACCACTTAAAGGAGATTTTCAGAGAACCCCTTTGTCACCTAGCCACATGATAAGTGCTAATTTATTGATCGATGCATTTCCCAAGCACCAAGACCAACAGTGATTGGCAGAGAGTTAAACTTTATCTCTATTAGAATAGAGTAGGATTGAATTTGTTTGGCTGCCGCTCCATTCATTCCATATGGGTCTGCCGAGTGATGCAATTTTTTTTTACGGCAGTCCCTTTGAGAATGAATTCAGCAACCATGATGCATATTCCCAATTCTGTCAATTGGTGCCAGTGCAAGCCGTCAGACCCCTAGCGAGTATTACATTACTACCTATCATGTGAGATTCTCTGATGAAAACAAGTTAAATCTTAAAAGGGATTCTCCAAGAATGAAATAACGTGGAGTCCCTAATATAATTGAACTGTAGCCTTTCCTAGTCATATGTCAGAATGAACTATACACTAATTAAAAACATCCGGCTCCAAAGACCTGTGTCTCACATGACAAGAGTTGTATCACACACATCCAGGCGGCATGGGGTATGTAGACCAAAGATCTGAGAAAAAAATACCAGTCTGGAACTGTGAAGATCGGTTGGTGAGCAGTATAAAGAAAGTGAGAGTATAGAAATAATAATAATAATAATAATAAATTTTATTTTTATAGCGCCGACATATTCCGCAGCACTTTACATTTCAGAGGGGATTTGTACAGACAATAGACATTACAGCATAACAATAATCACATACAGTAGATTATAACAAATAACAAGAGGAGTGAAGGCCCTGCTCACAAGCTTACAGTCTATGAGGAAAGAGGTAGACACGAAAGGTGGGTGGTAACAGTTGCTCTGATTGTATGGACCAGCCATAATGTTAAGTGTGTAACAGTACAGACACAGAGGGCTAATGGATGCATAAAGCATGTGGGAACATGATGATGGGAACCTGGTTATGGTAAAACTTTTGGCTCTGCCACACAGGGATAGGTTAGGTTAATGTGTTGAGGCGATAGGCCAGTCTGAATAAATGCGTTTTCAGGACACGCTTAAAATTGTGGGGATTGGGGACTAATCGTATTGACCTGGGAAGTGCATTCCAAAGAATTGGCACGGCACGTGTAAAGTCTTGGAGACCGGAGTGGGAGGTTCTGACTATTGAGGATACTAACCTCAGGTCATCAGCAGAACGGAGGGCACGGGTAGGGTGGTATACTGAAACAAGGGAGGAGATGTAGGGTGGTGCTGAGCCATGGAGGGCTTTGTGGGTGAGGGTAATAAGTTTATACTGAATTCTGGAGTGGATGGGTAGCCAGTGTAATGACTGGCACAAGGTAGAGGCATCGGTGTAACGATTGGTGAGGAATATGATCCTGGCTGCAGCATTCAAGACAGATTGGAAAGGGGAGAGTTTGGTAAGAGGGAGACCGATTAGAAGAGAGTTACAATAGTCGAGATGAGAATGAATAAGAGAAACAGTAAGAGTTTTTGCAGAGTCAAAAGTAAGGAAAGGTCGAATTCTAGAAATGTTTTTGAGGTGCAGATGACAAGAGCGAGCCAGTGATCGAATGTGGGGGGCAAAGGAAAGCTCGGAATCAAGTATGACCACAAGACAGCAGGCATGTTGCTGGGGAGTAATAGTGGAACCACACACAGAAATAGCAATGTCGGGTATAGGTACATTAGTAGCGGGAGGAAACACCAGGAGTTCAGTCTTTGACAGGTTCAGTTTCAGATATAGTGAGGACATGATATTAGACACAGTGTTTAGACAATCGCCAGTGTTTTCTAGAAAGGCTGGCGTGATGTCAGGAGAAGAAGCGTATAATTGGGTGTCATCAGCATAGAGATGGTACTGGAAACCAAATCTACTGATTGTTTGACCAATAGGGGCAGTGTACAAGGAGAAGAGGAGGGGGCCTAGAACCGATCCTTGAGGAACCCCAACAGTAAGGGGAAGGTGAGAGGAGGAGGAACCGGCAAAAGAAACAGTAAAGGAGCGGTCGGTGAGATAGGAGGAGAACCAGGAGAGAACGGTGTCCTTGAGGCCAATGGAATGGAGCATAGTGAGGAGGAGCTGATGATCCACAGTGTCGAATGCTGCAGAGAGATCCAAGAGAATTAGCATGGAGTAATGACCATTTGATTTAGCTGTTAGCAGATCATTAGAGACTTTAGTGAGGGCAGTTTCAGTGGAGTGTAAAGAGCGGAAACCGGATTGGAGAGGGTCGAGAACAGAGTTTTCTGAGAGATAGCGGATAAGACGGGAGTGGACCAGGCGTTCCAGGAGTTTAGAGATGAAGGGAAGATTAGAGACAGGTCTATAGTTAGCGGCACAGTTTTGGTCGAGGGATGGTTTTTTAAGTAGTGGATGTATGATGGCATGCTTAAATGAGGAGGGAAAAATACCAGAAGAGAGAGAGAGGTTAAATATTTTAGTTAGGTGAGGGGTGACAGCAGGGGAAAGGGACTGGAGGAGATGTGATGGAAATGGGTCACTGGTGCAAGTAGTTGGGCGAGAAGATGCAAGGAGCCTGCTTACTTCTTCTGTGACTGGTTCAAAATCAGAGAGTGAGTTAGATGCAGTGGGGGAGGGAGGACAGTGCATGGTATGAGGGGATTTGGAGATAATTTCCTGTCGGATCTGGTCAATTTTTTCTTTGAAGTAATTGGCCAGATCGTCAGCTCGGAGCTCCGTGGTTGGGGCCTGTACTCTTGGATTGAGTAGAGAATGAAAAGTGTCAAAGAGACGTTTCAGGTTATTGGACAGTGAGTTGATGAGGGTGTTGAAATAGGTTTGTTTGGAGAGGTGAAGGGCAGTGTTGTATGTTCTAAGCATAAACTTAAAATGGATGAAATCTTCGTGTAGATTGGATTTTCTCCACAGACGTTCGGCGCACCTGGAGCACCGCTGCAGGAAACGTGTTTGCACCGTGTGCCAGGGTTGTCGCCGTCTGTGTTGTGGTGTTCTATTTATAGGGGGTGCAAATTCATCCAGGGCACTTTGAAGTGTTTCATTGTAATGCTTCAATGCAGAATCAGGACATGAGAGGGAGCAGATAGGGGCCAATGAAGACTGCAAGTTCTTCAGAAGTTTCTGGGTGTTAATGGCCTGTATGTTTCTATAAGTCTGGACAGTGGGGGTGACCTGAGCAGCCTGGCAGTTCTTTATAAAGAATGAAAGAAGATTGTGGTCAGAGAGCGGGAGAGGGGAGTTTGCAAAATCATCCACTGCACAAAGCCGAGAGAAGACCAAGTCGAGGGAGTTTCCGTCTTCATGCGTTGGAGAATTAGTAAGCTGCGAAAGGCCAAATGAGGAGGTTAGAGATAAAAGGTGAGTAGCAGATGGGGAGAGGGGAAGAGCAATGGGGATGTTGAAATCTCCCATGATGAGGGTAGGGATGTCACAGGAGAGAAAATGTGGAAGCCAAGTGGCAAAATGATCCAGGAACTGATGGGAGGGGCCGGGAGGACAATACACCACCGCCACTTGCATGGAGAAGGGGGTGTAGAGTCTGACGGCATGGACCTCAAAAGAAGGGAAGACAAGTGAGGGTACTTGAGGGATAACCTGAAAGGTACATTTTGGTGATAGGAGCAGACCAACGCCTCCACCAGCTCTATTGTCTGATCTTGGGGTATGAGAGAAGTGTAGCCCCCCGTATGAAAGAGCAGCAGCAGCGGTAGTATCTGACTGCTGGATCCAGGTTTCAGTAAGAGCCAGGAGGTTAAGAGAATTAGAAAGGAAGAAGTCATGAATGAAGGAGAGTTTGTTACACACTGAGCGAGAATTCCAAAGTGCACAATTAAGAGAGACAGATGGCATGCAGGGAATATTAATAAGATTAGAGGGGTTTCTGAGTGTAGCAGTGGGGGGGTTTGACTTTCTATAACATGGGGGACCAGGGTTGGGAGCAATGTCTCCTGCGACTAGGAGAAGGAGGATAGAAAGAGTGAGCAGATGGTTAAGTGATTTGTGAGAGCGTCTCTGATGTTGAATGGTGGGACTGACTGGATCTGTACAATTTAACAATGTGAAAAGAGCGTGAGTGCTATACATAGGAGAGGAAAGAAGCGAGGGGCCAATATGGATGGAGTGTGGAGAGTTAATGCCAGGGCGGTGGATGTGTGTGAATGCAGCGGCCAGGATCTAAATTACACAAATGCATATGGTATATATTTGTTGTACTCCAAATGTACAGGGAGTAGATGTATATAAATGTCTTACCTGTCTGCTGCCCTGTCTAACTGCCATGTTATAACTGCCAGAAGTACTTTGATACATGTACTTCGATTACATGTGCATAAATGCCCCCTGCATAAATGCTCCCCCTAGCTATGTCTGAATATATAGGAGGTTAAGGCTAAGTTTTTTTTTTTTTTTTTTTTTTGGCTCTCTCTTCTCGTTAATCAATCACACTAAATTGAGACACCAGGACCCAATAAAATGTTGTGGTCAAATAAACACATGTCCAGCACTACATGGATCATAAAGCACTTTGAAAAGTTTCTTGACCTCACAACATAAGGGGACAAGCAGAGTAAGTTGAAAAAAAAAACTATATACCAGATATAAGTTTGCAGAGTTGAAAACACAGATAGCATTCAGGATTAACTGCTTGCTGACATTGAATGGAGACACAGGAGTGGATTCAGAGCAGAGATTGGAAAAGCTGGTTACCAGATATAAGTTTGCAGAGTTGAAAACACAGATAGCATTCAGGATTAACTGCTTGCTGACATTGAATGGAGACACAGGAGTGGATTCAGAGCAGAGATTGGAAAAGCTGGTTACCAGATATAAGTTTGCAGAGTTGAAATGGTAGAATGAACAAAGTAGAAATGGTGCGTATAGATTTTTTTACGCCTTTCTGGTCCATTGCAATTGAACAAAATGGTGACGGTGCAATTTCCTTGATTCAAGAAAAACAAATATCAAAACATTTGCATTTGTTGGACTGGCAGGCAGAAGGATAAGGTAAAAGTCAGAGATATATAAGTATAATATCATTTTAATTTTAAAACCCCTACCTTTACTATACTCTAATGTTCGGAGACACTTCAGCACATAATAAAGCACTTTTGGTTTGCATTGAATAATCTTGATACAAATCCAAGTTTCCTAAATTTTCACAAATTTAAGTGAATCTGACTAATTTGAATTTAGATAAAGTTTCTTATCCTTATTCAAGGAAGAGCACATAATCAGATCAAGAATCAACAGCTTGGAGGAGTCTGACAGTCCAGGAATCAAACCAGTCAAGGCATTCATGGATTAATCTTGAGAATGGTCGAAAGTCAAGTAGGAAAAACCACAGAGTAGCAATCCAAAATATCTCCAGATTAGTAACATAAAGAATACTATGGTCGCCATCAGGGCATTACTGCCTTGACTGGCGTATGGGGCCCGCTAAGCAGATGGGGCCCACATCGGGCCCAGGCCCGGATTGCTAATTTGCTAGGCAGGCGGTTCTATACTACAAAGTGGGACATTGACCCTTTAAAATGCCTCCCCCACGCCATGCCAGCCCTTTTTGCAGACCACCTAGCTGCCACTCATCCCCTCTGGCTGGGCTGTGCAGGACTCATGTTCAGCTCCTTCTTTCACCCAGGCTTCCTTGTGAATGACTAACACACAATATCACCAACAGTGATTGAACCCACCTGGCTCCCTTTTATAGAGCCTAACACCTGATTTGTAACTAAGTGCACATTAAACCAAAGAAACTACAGTGCACTACCTCTCACCACCACCGGGGCAACTTAGAATGAACGACACCACGTGTAATAATTCTAATGGCCATCGGGGGCAATCAACCCACTTTGGCACCTAGCCAAAGGAAAAAAAGTTCACTTAATCCATTTAATCTGTCAGATCCATGCTGGATCATGACACTGTCATTGTATGCTCAAGTTCCTGAAACTTAGTCTGCACCAGGCGATCTCGTATCTGCAGATGATGATGATGTTCTTGGACCCAGGTGGACACCCCTGTCCATGGATAGTTCCCCTCTGGATCCAACTCCAGCTCAGTAATCTCTCTTCCTGGCCGGTCAAACAGCAGGGTATATGGAGTGTAACCAGTGGTGCAATGTACTCAGTTATTGTACACTCACACTAAATCAGCTACGAATTCAGGCCACCAAACTTTTTGGTCTTCCTCTAGCGGTTGGATTAGAGCGCAATTGAACCAATCACAGGCTCCAGTTCCCTGAGGATGGTAAGATGTCATCCGAGATTTTTCAATCTGGTACAGGAGAAACAGCTCTTCCATCACTCGCCCTAGGAAAAAGTTGTCTTGATCAGAAAGGATTCTCTTTGGGAAGCCGTACACTTGAACGAAATTCTTGCAAATGGCATGTGTTGCTGATTCAGCAGTTTGACCATGTGTCGGAGTTGCAACAGCAAATTTATTAAAGTGGTCTGTCATCACCAGACAATGCTCATATCCGTAGTGAGCCAGACCTATCAGGTAATCCATCATCAATACTTCCAAAGGAGCAGAAGTCACGATGGTCTGTGTGGGAGTTTTTTGCTACAGAGGTTTAGCTAATTCACAGTTTCTGCATTGCCGGCAGGCCTCTTCCACCACGGCTTTCAGTCGAGGATGATAAACTAGCTTTTGCAGCCACTGAAAGGTCTTCTCTTGACCGAAGTGAGCTCCTCTTTCGTGTGCCTCTGTGGTCACCTTATGTAGCAGCGCCTCGGGGATCACCACCTGCCAGGTGACATCCAGTTCCGGTTGTAATTGGATCTTTCGGTACAACAGCCCATTCTTCAGTTTGAACCTTTCCCACTGCTGAAGGATCTGCAGAGTCCCCGGGGAACGGGCGTCTCTCTCTCTCTGACTTGGAAGTTGTTTTAGAGTTACCCACTGTCTCATTTGAGCGAGTTCCCCATCTTCTTGTTGTAATCTGACTCACTCGTAACGGGGTTGTCCCAGTATGCATTCCTGGGACACTGCCTGTATTTGTTCATGCGTAGCCACCAACGTCCTGGCAGAATCACGGAACTCAGAGACCTCTTCAGCCTCCCTTCTTCGTCTCGGTTGGACCCAGGTTTCTTGTGTGTCACTCTGGATAAGGCATCTGCATGAGGATTTTCAGCTCCCCACTTATAGGCGATTTTATATCGATTCTTCACCATTCGAGCCACTCAGCGCTGCTTCATAAAACCTGTCTCTATCTGTATCTCGACTCCTTCCAAATGGGTGCAAGCCCGGACAGGCAGAGTGAGCACGGTTTGGCCCGGTGGTAGAACAAGGTTGGCTGCGGCTGGGATGATCACTTTTCCCAACATCTTCCCATCACTAGAGGTTTCTTAGGCTTGGGCCGTATGAATTAGCTGCTGAAACACTCTCCTTTGGGGAGTGCGAGGGTTCCACTGTTTCAGGAACACATCTGAGGACTCCTTCAGCAGATTCATCCCTAGAGTGACAGCATGCCAGCTACTTGCTTCTCCCGTGGTCAGCACCACTCCCTTCTGACTCATGTCTTTACCACAGGCGGTAATTTGCATCCAGACCACCCCTTTCATCAGGATAGGTAAGTGATTAGCAGCCGTCAACTTTAGCACCGGGCCTCATTCAAGCCACATTGCTTCAGGGAAATGTCATCTAAAGTATTTTTCAGGCATCGTGGTCACCTGTGAGCCGGTGCCAACCAAACAGCGAACGGCCCAACCATTAATTTTGACCCAGACAAGAGGACACATGGAAACTAGACTTGTGGGACTTCTAATTCTCCTTCTTGACTGTTCAGGCTCCGGGTGGCGTCTCCCAGCTTTGGAGCCTCCTAGTTTAATGGACGGCGCTGAAGAGGCCACCCTCTTCGTACACAACACCGAGCCAAATGTCCAATATCACCGCAGTTGTAGCATGTAGGGAGTTCTTCTCTGCAGGACATTCTCACTTCGCGAAGAGGGTCAGGAACATTCCTACCCCTGGGCGAGTTTGATGATGCTGCTGGTTTCTTCTTTGAATCAGACAACTCTTCTCGTATATCCTTGATTTATTTCCACAACTCTTCCACCCATCTCGGTTCGGTGGCCATTGTCACAGATACCTCTCTGCTCTGGGTCTTCCACGCCGGGACTCTGACCCCCTGCTCCTGCTCGCGTGTGTGCGCTTCGCTCCCCACTTCTGAAAAGGTCATGCGTGGATTTACCTGCCAGCGCTCTCGCAAGGCCTGTTTCAGCAGTGGGTCTCTCAAGCCTGTCACTAACTGATCCCACAGTATTATGTCAGTAGACCCCACGCCCACGCTGTCTTTACTAGTAATGGCAGTGTGGATCTCCTGTAACACATTCATGTACTGGGTTACCATCTCCCCCTCCCTTTGAACCTGGCAAAATAAACGCATGCGTAACTCCTCTACGTCCATGGGGTCTCCGTGCTTTTCCTCCAGTATTTGTAACACCTTGTTAAAAGTGTCCCATTCTTGAGGGGGTCGTAGTTTGACAGAATCCCTCACCTCTCCATCTAAAGCCATCATGGCAACCTCCACCTCTAATGCAGGGGTCATGGGGTGCATGCTCATCATTCCTATGATTCGCTCAGTCCAGTTCCATAGCATAGTGTTGTTTCCAGTAAACTTCAGTAGGTTACTGAACATCACCCCAGGGATATGCTGGACCTTGGCGCCCCAACTGCTTGGTCTGCCATACCCGTGCTGTTGGACTGCATCCCACTGACTACGCCAAGTATGAGCAGGTTGCAGGATGCAGTAACGGACAGGAGGCAGAGCAAGGGTTAATGTTAATTTTACTTGAACAGGGGGATGCTCAACGCACGGAGGAGAAGGGAGAGACAGCGTTATAGCAGATGATATTAGCACAAAGGGTGTGCAGGGTGAGATAACAATTGTAATAAGTAAAGCAACTGTTCATTAAGGGTTAACTTATCAGTTCGATGGCTTCCTGACTGCCGAGTCCTAGGTTCAAATGGTGGCGCCAATGCAGTTAGCGCGTGATGAGTCTGGTGTCATCCTGAAGGCGTTGATGATCCGGTTCCGGGCCGTGACGGTGACTCCTTGATGTCTTGTGCGGGCTCCTGGGTCCAGGATTCGTTGTGCGGAGTGAAATGCAGTCTCCCGCACTGCCGGAGCTTAACGTAGCTCGACAAATGTATGCGGGTGAGAAAGGGCACAGTTCACGGTGAGTCACACGGTCATTCTTAAGCAACACGCGTGCAGTATTTACTGGCCCGAAGCATTTGGCACTTTCAATTGCGGGATCCAATAGGCACACGGCACGTCTCTGGTCACAGTCCTTGTACGTGGTCGCAGGGACTCTTTAGGGTGGGCCATCACTGTCACATTGCTCAGATGACGGAGTACCAAACTTCTCTTGCCGCATGCTGCGTGTTCCCACCAAGTCTCCCTGCTCTTTCGTGCGCTCAGGCTCTTTTAGCTTAGCCACACCCCCTGCTGTCATGGGCAAAGGTCAATCCGGGTTTCTAAGATTACCCCTGGACAACAAAGGTGACATCCCTGACAGTTCTGGACCCGGCACAAGAGAGGTACCCCCGGTCCGGCCCTTCTTCTTACAGAAGTGTGCTGTTACCGCCTAATCATGGCTAGTTTTAACACAGTGCGTACAGCCGAACTGGTCTACAATGAGCAATGAACAAAAGAAAAGGGTTAACATCTCAAGAACGTCTGCAAATTTTAATAAGCAGCAAACTGCAAAAATTCTATCTGACAATATCCATACCTGAAGATGGGTATAACCCATTTATCATTTCCGCAACCTGTGCAGCTGCAAAGGGGCCCAAAATATAAGAAGATACACTTGTACCTCCAAAGCAGGTGGAAATGTCCATTATGATGATGAGCTATTGGACTGCAAAGAATCCATACATTGTTCTCACACAGGACCCTCATCTGTCTGTATCCTCCTTTGCCATTAATAGATTTGGCTTTAAATAGGAAATACATAGATATCAAACCTTAAAAATGTTGATAAGGTCTCATTTGAAATTATTTTGGCCTTGCTTTATGAATATGAGAAAACACTGACATATTCCTATAAAAAGCAAAAACCTTGACCTTTAACTCTGGGTTGGGGTCTGCAACTGTATATGGTGATAATGTGTGATTAAACCTTGCAGCCACTAGATTTGAATGACTCAAATGCACTTTATTATTTATTGACACTGCCATATTTACATGCAGTGTGACTGCGATCAGCAATATATGTAAGAACTGTGAAGGATTAAGAATCATCCATCATTACTGTAAATTCAGTCCAGTCTGTCACTGATGGATGTAAGGGTTGTATTACATCAATCACAATATAATATTAATAGTGTATTTATGCAATGCATGGTTCAGACAGTGTATGCATTGGATTATTAACACTAAAATCAAATGCTACATGAATATAATGGGTAAAAGGTCTAGACTGCAGAATGAAACAGGAATTTACCTGATGTTGATTAGTTCAATTGTACTGCCACCTAGTGGACATTTAGATTATTACACCATGATTAAAAAAAGGAATTCCAGCTCTATTGTTGCTATATTCTAAGTGAAATAACTATGAATTAAAATGCAGAAAAACAAACAAGTCATCATTTTGCTTGAGCTCTGTTCAATGGATTTTTCAATTATTTGCTAGCTTTAATTACAGGGAACTTCCAAACTTGGCAAGTTACCACCAATCCACAGACTTTTCAGAGCTTTGTACTCAACGTAAGTGATATTCCCTATGGTCAGATTATTATTATTATTATTTATTATTATAGCGCAATTTATTCCGTGGCGCTTTACATGTGAGGAGGGGTATACATAATACATACAAGTACAGTAATCTTAAACAATACAAGTCACGACTGGTACAGGAGGAGAGAGGATCCTGCCCGCGAAGGCTCACAATCTACAACGGGATGGGTGAGGATACAGTAGGTGAGGGTAGAGCTGGTCGTGCAGCGGTTTGGTGGATCGGTGGTTGCTGCAGGTTGTAGGCTTGTCGGAAGAGGTGGGTCTTCAAGTTCTTTTTGAAAGTTTCCATGGTAGGCGAGAGTCTGATATGTTGTGGTAGAGAGCTCCAGAGTAGGGGGGGATCAACACAGATCAAACACAATCAGCAAATGATCAACTATTCTGTGATAGCCTGAGTGCAATTCAGTTCTTTAAGCTTTCATTTTTTAGCTCTCTTTTTCTAATTTTCTTGTTTTCCTGTCCATGTAGTAGAGTTGTAGCTTTTAATCATAACATTAAATTTATAATGTAAAGCACAGAAAGATGTGAAAACTTTCAAAGTATGATAAAAAGGTCAAATAAAATTACCATTTTGGGTTTTTTCATTGCACAAATTACCTGGCAGCATGATTGTTCAGGTCAGTACAATTAGGTCAGAGTCACACTAGACGTATAAAAAATCTGTCCATTTTTCACAGATGAGAATCGCACAAATGTTTTATGAACAGTGATCAGTATTTCATCTGTGTGCAATGCGAGGATGCAATTTCCTTGCATCAAAGTATCCATGTGACATCCGTATGGCATCCATGTTGCATCCGTACAGCGAGATTTTCTTCCTGGCTTGCAAAATGGACATATAATGGCTCCATAGCCTCAAATATTCGAGAAAACATATATACAGTCATATAGATATATATATACTAGCTGAAGAGCCCGGCGCTGCCCGGGCATAGTAACCAACTGTGGTTAGTTATAACAAATTATAATGATTATATTGCACATAAAAACCATGTATCTAATCCTATCTTGTGTGATACTGACTGATGAGCCATGTATCTAATCCTATTCTGTGTGAGACTGTCTGCTGAGCAGTGTATCTAATACTATTCTGTGTGATACTGTGTGCTGAGCTGCGTATCTAATCCTATCCTGTGTGATACTGTGTGCTGAGCTGTGTATCTAATCCTATCCTATGTGATACTGCCTGCTGAGCTGTGTATCTAATCCTATCCTGTGCGATACTGTCTGCTGAGCCATGTATCTATTCCTATCTTGTGTGATACTGCTTGCTGAGCTGTGTATCTATTCCTATCCTGTGTGATACTGACTGCTGAGCTGTGTATCTAATCCTATCCTGTGTGATACTGACTGCTGAGCTGTGTATCTAATCCTATCCTGTGTGATACTGTCTGCTGAGCCGTGTATCTATTCCTATCCTGTGTGATACTGACTGCTGAGCTGTGTATCTAATCCTATCCTGTGTGATACTGACTGCTGAGCTGTGTATCTATTCCTATCCTGTGTGATACTGTCTGCTGAGCCATGTATCTATTCCTATCTTGTGTGATACTGCCTGCTGAGCTGAGTATCTAATCCTATCCTGTGTGATACTGTCTGCTGAGCCGTGTATCTATTCCTATCCTGTGTGATACTGACTGCTGAGCTGTGTATCTAATCCTCTCCTGTGTGATACTGACTGCTCAGCCGTGTATCTAATCCTATCCTGTGTGATGCTGACTGCTGAGCCGTGCATCTAATCCTATCCTGTGTGATACTGGGCTCCCCTGCAGTCTGTGTCAGAGGGTGGTCTGTGTTGGCACGGTAATAAATTGTGTTATTTCCAGCTTTACAGAAGGACGATATCACCATAGAAATGATAAGTATAATAGGCCTCAGTTACCACAACTGTCTACAAAGAAAACTGTTGCTGATAGCAACCAATCACAGCTCATTTTTCATCTTTTAAACAGCTCTGGGACAGTGTGGTGAGTTTTGAGTGGCGACTTTTGTGTTTCGACTTTTATGTGGCGAGGTTGGTGTATATGTGGTGAAATGTGTGCTGAGGGTGGTATATGTGTTGAAGCACGTGGTAGTGTGTGGCGCATTTTGTGTGTGTTCATATCCCCGTGTGTGGTGAGTATCCCATGTCAGGGCCCCACCTTAGCAACTGTACGGTATATACTCTTTGGCGCCATCGCTCTCATTCTTTAAGTCACCCTTGTTCACATCTGGCAGCTGTCAATTTGCCTCCAACACTTTTCCTTTCACTTTTTCCCCATTATGTAGATATGGACAAAATTGCTTGGTGAATTGGAACGTGCAGGGTTAAAATTTCGCCTCACAACATAGCCTGTGATGCTCTCGGGGTCCAGATGTGTGACTGTGCAAAATTTTGTGGCTGTAGCTACGACGGTGCAGATGCCAATCCCGGACATGCACACATACATACATACACTTTTTCCCCAGTATGTAGATAGGGGCAAAATTATTTGGTGAATTGGAACGCGCGGGTTTAAAATTTCACCTCACAACATAGCCTATGATGCTCTCAGGGTCCAGATGTGTGACTGTGCAAAATTTTGTGGCTGTAGTTATGATGGTGCAGATGCCAATGCCGGACATACACTCATACAGTATATACATACACTTTTTCCCCATTATTTACAGTTAGGTCCATATATATTTGGACAGAGACAACATTTTTCTAATTTTGGTTCTAGACATTGCCACAATGAATTTTAAACAAAACAATTCAGATGCAGTTGAAGTTCAGACTTTCAGCTTTCATTTGTGGGTATCCACATTAAAATTGGATGAAGGATTTAGGAGTTTCAGCTCCTTAACATGTGCCACCCTGTTTTTAAAGGGACCAAAAACATCAGCCAGAAAGCATTGGTACTGAGACGCGGTCTGTGGTCCCCACCTGTAGAACCACTCCTTTATTGAGGGTGTCCTGATAATTGCCAATAATATCCATCTGCTGTCTATTCCATTTGCACAACAGCATGTGAAATTGATTGTCAATCAGTGTTGCTTCCTAAGTGGACAGTTTGATTTCACAGATGTGTGATTTACTTGGAATTATATATATATATATATATATATATATATATATATACACACACACAAGGTGGGCAATTTATATGTTACACCTAAATAAAATGGGAATGGTTGGTGATATCAATTTCCTGTTTGTGGCACATTTGTATATGGGAGGGGAGAAACTTTTCAAGATGGGTGGTGACCATGGCAGCCATTTTGATGTCAGACATTTTTGATCAAACTTTATTTTTTCTAAAGGGAAGAGGGTCATGTGGCACATCAAACTTATTTAGACTTTCACAAAAAAAACAATGGTGTGCTTGGTTTTAAAATAACTTTATTCTTTCATGGGTTATTTACAAGTTTAAGACCACTTATAAAATGTGTTAAAAGTGCTGCCCATTGTTTTGGATTGTCAATGCAATCATCTTCTCCCACTCTTGTCACACTGATAGCAACACTGCAGAGGAAATGCTAGTCTAATGGGGTTAGATTCCTTGTAGGAATGCTCGAACCTGACACCCATAATGTGGTGGTGCACCATCTTGCTGGAAAATCTCAGGGAACATGCCATATTCAGTGCATAAAGAGGGCAACACATCATCATATAGCAATTTCAGATATACATTGCCATTGAAGTTTCCATTGTTGAAGAATGGCCCCACTATCTTTGTACCCCATATACCACACCATACCATCAATTATGGGTGTCAGTTCTGAGCATTCCTACATGAACTGTTTCCTGGAAAGTGGATTGGTCATCGTGGGCCAGTTGAATAGCCACTAAGGTCTCCCGATCTGACCCTCTTAGACTTTTATCTTTGGGGTCATCTGAAGGCAATTGTCTATGCTGAGAAGTTATGAGATGTGAAGCATCTAAAGCAATGGATACTGGAAGCCTGTGCTAGCATTTCTTATGCGGTGTTGCTATCAGTGTGTCAAGAGTGGAAGAAGAGGATTGCATTGACAATCCAACACAATGGGAAGCACTTTGAACACATTTTATAAGTGGTCATAAAGTTGAAAATAACTCATGAAAGAATAAAGTTACGTTAAAACCAAGCACACCATTGCTTTTCTTGTGAAATTCTCAATAAGTTTGATGTGTAACATGACCCTCTTCCCATTGAAGAAAATAAAGTTGAATCCAATATGGTTGACTCCAAAATGGCCACCATGGTCACCCACCCATATTGAAAAGTTTTCCCCCTCACATATACTAATGTGTCACAAACAGTAAGGTGATATCACCAATAGAGATGAGCGACTTTGCCTTTTTTAGGGTCGAGTCGGGTTTCATGAAACCCGACTTTCGCAAAAGTCAGATCGAATGAAATTGGCCAACTATAGGGAAGAGTCGGAGGCCAACTGAAACACGAAACCCAATGCAAGTCAATGGGGAAGCAAAGTTGGCAGGGAGTGGAGGACAGTAAACACACCTACAGTGCCCATTTCAATGCCAAAAACATCAATCCTTATTACTGAAGCTTTTCAACCTTAATTTACTTCATAATAATAGTTACGCATTGAAAACTGGGGCTTATTTGGCTAAAGTTGTGGGAGGTAGGGCTGGCTTCAGGTTTCCATGTGCCCTGGGCCAAAGAGTGTCAGTGCGCCCCTTTAACACATACCACAACTCATGATGCTGCGATACGGCACAGAAATATAGGTATAGTAGAATGACAAATACTTCTGTTATGAGTTCATTTTCCCCTTCACCATTGAGGTCTGATGAACTCCCTCTTCTGGTGAAGGAAGGTAGTGAGGCTGATTACCAAGCACCTGAGCTGGGAGAGGATGACTGGGCGACGGGGATCTCTGACTGGATATAAGGCAGCCGACGCCCTTCTGCCTCGCTGGTGATTTCTCTGTGGAATTCTAGGAGACCAGTCTGATTCCTGCTCCTCAAAAGCTAAGTTTTCTGCTTTGCCTTTTTGCATTTGTGTTTTGGTTTTAGTTTGCCTTGCTTTTCTGGATTCTGCCATTCCCTGCTGGGGTGAGCTGAATTCCTTTTTGTCGGTTTGCTCTGTCTTCAGAAAATACCTGAGTACTGACATAGTCTTTTTGAAGCCTAGCGTCTTCAGGGCCTTTTTCCCTGTCAGTATGTTGGCTCTTATTTTGATAGGGTTTTTCGTGGATTGCAGACAGCAGCCTTCCTATCCTGTCCTATCTAGTTAGCTTGGGCCCCATCATTTGCTCAGTCTATCTTTCTATCTGTGTTAGTGTTTTTTCTTCTTGCTTCACCGTCATTATATGTTGGGGGCTGCCTATTGCTTTGGGGTCTGCTCTGGGGCAGTTTAGATTTCCCTTTCCGTCTTTAGGCTAGGCAGTTCTCCGGCTGTGATTGAGGGGTCTAGGGCATCGTAGGAACCCCCCACGGCTACTGCTAGTTGTTGTTGATAGGTTCAGGGGTCTGCAATCGGATAGCTGCCAACTTCTCTGGTTTTCTGGACTTAGCTAGCAATTCTGTTTTTGCCTCCTATGGTGACTCATTCATAACATACTTCACTGCTTACATGACATGACTGATCTATTTTAAATTGTACAATAGCTCAAAAAAAGGACAGTATATTACTCCATACTGTATTATGGCCACCACATTGTGCGCCATACAGAATAATGAGCCCCATATATTTCTCCATACAGAATAATTGGTCACATATAATGTTCCATACAGTATATGATGAGCTCCACATAATGCTCCAGTATATGATGGGCCTCATGGATGATGCTCCAGTGTATGATGGGCCCTAATAATGCTCCATATATAATGAGCAACATTTCTAATGCTCCAGTGTATCATGTGCCCCATAGATGCTGATCCAGTGTCTGATCTGCCCCATTTACAATGCTCCAGTATATGATGGGCCTCATGGATGATGCTTCAGTGTATGATGGGCCCAAATAATGCTCCATATATAATGGGCCCCATTTCTAATGCTCCAGTGTATCATGTGCCCCATAGATGCTGCTCCAGTGTCTGATCTGCCCCATTTATAATGCTCCAGTATATGATGGGCCTCATGGATGATGCACCAGTGTATGATGGGCTCTAATAATTCTCCATATATAATGGGCCCCATTTCTAATGCTCCAGTGTATCATGTGCCCCATAGATGCTGCTCCAGTGTCTGATCTGCCCCATTTATAATGCTCCAGTATATGATGGGCCTCATGGATGGTGTTCCAGTGTATGATGGACCCTAATAATGCTCCACATATAATGGGCCCCATTTCTAATGCTCCAGTGTATAATGGGCCCCGTAAATGCTGCTCCAGTGTCTGATGTCCCCCATTTGGAATGCTCCAGTATGTGATGGGCCACATTTTTATTTAACCCAGGCATGGTATGTAAAAAGAGCTCCATGGAATAATCTGAAGTGTGTGCTGCTGCATCCTTCAATTTTGGTGTGGGTGAAGGACACAAGGAAAGGGGTTGCTCCTGACCAGAAGCCTGCAGTTACGACTCAGTGCTTGCATTTTGTTAAACTTCAGAAGAGGAGGCGATAGAGCTGGAGGCTGTTTCAGCAATGTAAGCCAAAAACAGTTCCTGATGCTCTGGCTTTAAAAGCAGTCTACCTACTCCCAGAAAACGGAGCCTTACATGCCTTCGAGAGCTACACCATAACGCAGGCTCAACACCTCCTGCTTTAGCTGCTATTGTGTTTTTTGCACTACCAGCAGATGCACCACCACCACCATCAGTAACAGGTGGTCCCCCACGCCCACGTCTGCATCCTCTTTCACCATACTTCCTCATTTTTTGGAAAATGGACCCAAAATACCAGCAGATATATGGTACTGTATCAGAAGCGTACAGCTCTATACAGTCTAGGTATAACAGTAAATCTCCGAGTATATTTCATGATTCATACACAGACGCTCACAGGCTCAGTATGGATTACCCAATATAATAGAAAGTTGAAAAAGGGTACAGTATCACCAGATACAAGGTATATATAGTATAGTGTAAACATTCTGAATCTCCGTATACATTTCAGGAGGCATACACAAATGCTCTCAGGCCCAGTATGGATTACACAAGAATATGAAAAGCTGTAAATGGGTAATGTAGCACAAGCGTACAGCTGTATACAGTGTTGGGAAATCTTAAAGCTCCTAATATATTGCCAGAGTAACAGACAGACGTTCATAGGCTCTTTATGGATTACACCAGAATCTAAAAAGCTAAAAAGGTTACTGTATCAGAAGCATACAGCTGTATACAGTGTTGGCCAAATTTGAAATCTCGGTATATATTTCCGGAGTCACCCTCAGACGCTCACTCAGTCTGGGTTTGACCATAATAAAAAATGTTGTAAAAAAGGTATTGCATAACAAGATAGCAAGTATATATATTATAGGGTGCAATTGAAATCTCCGTATACATAGTCCCGTAGTCACTCTCAGACGCTTACTCAGTATGGATTTGACTGTAATACTAAATGTCGACCAAAGGTACTATATAACAAGATACAAGCTGTATCGAGTATAGAGTAAAAATTGGTATCTCCGATTCACTGTATATATAGAAGACGTAAACCACACAAGCTCACTCACTATGGATGATACCGTAATACAAAATTTGGAACAAAGGTACTGTATCAGCACATAGTAGGTGTATCCAGTCTAGCAGTAATTGTAAATTTCCATCTATACTACCGGAGTCAGACACTCACAGGCTCACTATGTATTACGCCAGAATTTAAAAAGTAGAAAAAGGGAACGGTAGTTGAAGCTTACAACAGTATACAGTGTTGTGGTACTTTTAAATCTTTGTATATATTTCAGCCTCAGTAAGCCAGTCCAGACTCTCCGCTACTGGAAACTACATGGATACAAGTACAGATGGAAAGTCGAGTGTTAGCAGAAATTTGGGAATTACTCATCGTGGGAAAATCTCCCGGTAGATGTTGCAGAGGCCGATGCAGACCCTCAATTACTGTCTCTGTGGAGACAACAAAAAAGGTTCTTTGTGAAGAAAGGATTGCTTTATCGCAGCAGCGTGGATCACATCACCGTTACTCGTCTCCATCAAATCGTGATCACAGGGAGAGATGTAGACATGGTCCTCTGTTGTGAACTCATTTTCTGGTTTACCTCTAGCTTCTGGTGAGGGTGGTGGAGATGGCTGTGTTGACAGAGGAGTCGTGAGTTCTCCATCCGGGCTCCCTCTAGTGGTGACAGTAGGTAATGAAGCTGATCTAAATGGCAGAGACCTGCCACCTGAGGAGGAGGACTGTGATTGGACATCAGGAGTCTCTGACTGGATTTAAGACAGCCTACTCCCTAATTTTGTGCTGGTGATTTTTCCTGCCCTGTGGTTCTGGTTTCCAGTTCTGTTCCTGCCTTCTCAAGCTAAGTGTGCTCTGCTATTTTTTCACATGAGATTTGGTCTGGTTTACTCAGTTTTTGTGGTCAGCCAGCCCCTGCTGGGGCTGTGCTGAATTTCCATTCTTATGTCTTTGTTTATGCCAGTTTGCATTTTGTCCCTGATCAGTTTGGTCTCTTTTTGCTCTGTCTTCAGAATATACCAGAGTGCTGATATAGGGAATTGAAGTCTAGCGACTTCAGGGTTTTTGTTATCAGAAGTTGTTGGACATTTTTTGGCAGGGTTTTGTGCATGATTGCAGACAGCGTCTTTCCTTTCCTGTCTTTTCTAGTTAGTGTGGGCCCCATCGTTTGCTCAGTCTATTTTTCTATCTGTGTTTGTGTTTTCATCTTGTCTCACTGACAATACATGTTTTGGGGCTGTCTTTTGCTTTGGGGTCTGCTCTGGGGCAGTTTGGATTTCCCCTTTTCTTGCTTTGGGCTTGTTTGGTTCTCCGGCTGTGACGAGGCATCTAGGATCATCGTAGGAACGCTCCACGGCTGCTGCTAGTTGTGTGGATAGGATCAGGGGTCTGCAATCCACTTAGTTACCAACCTCTCTGGTTTTCTGTGGCTTAGCTTGTTTTTGTTTTTCTTCCTCGGTGACTCATTCATAACAGTCCTCACTGCCTATCATGATGTGTCTGGTCATTTTGGAGTGCAAAAGACAGAAGCCACAGGTCATAGGTGATTCTATTGGATTGGCATGAGAGGAGACATTGAAAAATGGTGGCAGGAATGTCACATGTCTGTGACTATCACAACTGTGAATGGTGATCATAAAGCACCACTGCATCCGCTTGTAAGTTGACATCCATTACAAATGGTAGCCATTGAACATCTGAAGGTAGAGGCCAGCAGGACAGGCCATAACTACATCTTAACCATCCTCGATCAATACCCCAAATTTCTAGTGGCCATCCCTGTGAAGGATTTAACTGACCAGACTACACAGCGGTGGAGCAGGGAGAGGTAAGTATTGCAACTTGCAAGTGCTGTGTGTTATGATTGGGTCACCGAGGAGGAAAGCAAGACCAAGCTAAGCCACAGAAAACCAGACAGGTTGCTAACTAAGCGGATTGCAGACCCCTGATCCTATCCACACAACTAGCAGTAGCCGTGGAGCGTACCTACGATGATTCTAGATGCCTCGACGCAGCTGGAGAACTAAATAAGCCTAAAGTAATAAAGGGGAATTCTAAACTGCCCCAGAGCAGACCCCAAAGGAATAGATAGCCCCCAAACATATATTATCAGTGAGACAAGATAAAAACAAAAACGCAGGTTGGAAAATAGGCTGAGCAAATGATGGGTCCCACACTAAATAGACAGGACAGGAAAGGAAAGACACTGTCTGCAATCACACAAAAAACCCTGCAAAAAATGTCCAACACGTCTGATAGAAAAATACTGAAGTCACTAGACTTCGCCCACTATATCAGCACTCTGGCATATTCTGAAAGCAGAGCATAAAGAGTCCAATCTAATAAGGAACAAAAACAAACTGGCACAAGCAGTAACATAAGGATGGAAATTCAGCACAGTCCTAGCCGGGGCTGGCTGACCACACAAAACTGAATAGACAAAACCAAATCAAATGTGAACAATAGCAAAGAACACTTAGCTTGAGCATGCAGGGACTGAACTGGAAACCAAGACCTCAGGAGGCAGGAAAAATCACCAGCAGGGATAGAGGGAGTCGGCTGTCTTAAATCCAGTCAAAAACTCCAGATGTCCAATCGTCCTCCTCATTATCAGGTGGCAGGCCTCTGTTAATTAGATCAGCTCCATTACCTCCTGTAACCACCAGAGGGAGCCCGGAAACAGAGCTCGCGACCCCTCTGTCAATACAACCAGCTCCACTACCTTCACTAGCAACCAGAGTTAGGCCAGAAAGTGAATTCACAACAGCTTTGGCCATGACCAAGCAGGGGGGCACACTCATGGTCGACGGTACTTGCACAGGACCCCTCATAGTACGCTGGTGTGTCTGACGGCGAGTGGTCCCCCCCACCATCAGACACTGCATTGTACTATGAGGGGCCCTGTGCCAGTGCCGTCGGCGATCAGTAGGCCCATCCACCTGTTCAGAGCAACGGCTGCTATGAATGAGTCACCGGAGGAGGAAAAAACAAAAATACAAGCTAAGTCCAGAAAACTGGAGAGGTTGGCAGCTAGCGGATTGCAGACCCCTGATCCTATTCAGAAAAACTAACAGTAGCCATGGGGTGTTCCTACGGTGGTCCTAGACACCTCGTTCACAGCCGGAGAACTAAATAAACCTAAAGAAAGAAAGGGGAAATCAAAACTGCCCCAGAGCAGACCCCAAAGCAATAGACAGCCCCCAACATGTATTGACGGTGAAAACAGAGGAAAACACAAACACAGACAGAAAGACAGGCTGAGCAAACGATGGGGCCCTCACTAACTAGATAGGACAGGAAAGAAAAGCAACTGTCTGCAATCACGCAAAAACCCTGCCAAAAATAATGTCCAACACGTCTGATAGAAAAGGCCCTGAAGTCACTAGACTTCAAAATCACTATATCAGCACTCAGGTATATTCTGAAAACAGAGCAAAGAGATCAACTGATCAGAGACAAAAATGGAGTTCAGCCAGTCCCAACCAGGGCTGGCTGAACACAAACACTAAGTAAACCAGACAAAATCTCATGGAACAAAAGCAGAGCAAAAACTTAGCTTTAGTAGACAGGACTAAACTGTAACCCAGCAGGGCATCGGCAGCCTTATATCCACTTAGAGATTCCGGATGTCCAATCACACTCCACCTGTTCAGATGACAGGTTTTTCCCATCCAAATCAATTTCACTACCTCCTTTCACCAGCAGAGGGAGTTCATCGGACATCAAAGGTGAAGGAGAAAATGAGCTCATAACAGTACCTCCCCCTGGAGGAGGGGTCACCGAACCCTCATCCACGCCATCAGGGCGATCAGGATGGGCCTGATGAAAAGCACGAACCAATCTTTCGGCATGAATATCGGATGCAGAGACCCAAGAATTATTCTCCTGGCCATAATCCTTCCACTTAACCAAATACTGGAGTCTCCGTCTAGCCAGACGAGAATCCAGTATCTTCTCATCCTCATATTCCACATTACCCTCAACCAATACAGGGTCAGGAGGTGCCACCACAGGAACTACTGGCTCAACAAACCTCTTTAACAGAGACTTATGAAACACGTTATGGATCTTGAATGTAACAGGAAGAGCCAATCGAAAAGAGACCGGATTAAGAATCTCCAAAATCTTGTAAGGTCCAATAAATCTAGGTTTAAACTTTGGAGAAGCCACCTTCATAGAGATATTCTTTGATGACAACCAAACCATATCACCCACCTCAAACCGGGGACCAATGGTCCTATGCCGGTTGGAAAACCGCTGGGCCTTTTCCTGGGAGAGAGACAACTTATCCACCACTTGGTCCCAGATCTGGTGCATTCTCTCCACCACAGTGTCAACACCTGGGCAGGCAGAAGACTCCACCTGCCCTGAAGAGAATCGAGGATGAAACCCAAAGTTACAAAAAAATGGTGACAGGTGAGACACCAACCAGTTTGGAGTCCTCCAGGAGAACTCTCAAGTTCTTAATTTTTTTTTTCTGTATTTCATTGTTCTATTTGTTTCCCTTTCTTGTTTTGATATTGCATTCTAACGATGAAAATTTTATCGTACAATGTTAGGGGGCTCAACAGTCCGAATAAGAGGTATGCGGTATGGAAGGAGATCAACCAAACCCGGGCTGAATTGGTATGCCTTCAGGAGGTTAAACTGGCTTCTGATCGACACTCGGTCTTCCAGCACAAGAACTTCCCACACATGTACAAGTCACTCTCCACAAAGAAAAAGGCTGGGGTCATCACATTGGTAGGTGGCACCGTTCCTTTTCAGCTCATCAAAGAAATACCAGACTCCTTGGGCAGGTTTCATATACTCATATGCTTACTCCATGAAAGGCCATGCACAATAGTGAATGTATATGCACCCAAGAAGGGACACATTCGTTTCTTGAACAAGCTTATCAAAAAAATCGACAAAGTTAAAACAGGCGAACTCATCTTATTGGGCAACTTTAATATTGTCCCAGATAGCAGCATTGATTCATCCTCTTTAGTTCGCCACAAGGTCCCAGCTTTAAAAAACTGGTTAATTCAAAATGAGCTTTATGATGCTTTCCGCTGCTTGAATACATCGTCACGTGAGTATTCCCACTTTTCAGATGTACATACGACAGCTTCCAGGATAGATCTTCTACTTACTAACATATTCACTCTGTCCAAAATTAAGGACATTCGCTTCATGCAGAAGTCCATCTCGGATCATACCCCGGTTCTCATTGACTTCCTTGTGGGTCCTCCCCCTGACAAACCATTCCGCTGGAAGCTTAACTCAGCTTTGCTATATATACCAGAGTACAAACAAGAGATAGAAAACGCTCTCTTAAACTACTTCAAGGAAAACGTACCTGGTGAAGTAGATCAGTTCACGGTCTGGAACGCCCATAAAGCGGTCCTGAGGGGGTGTCTTATGCAAATTCTTTCTAAACATAAGAAGAGAAATAGGGAAAATATTACACACCTACAGACCCAAATTAATGATCTAGAGAAAAAACAAACAAACTTAAAAGTTCCTTCCCAGACCGTCCAGGCTGAGATTTTGAGACTTAGACAGAGTTTGAGATCTGAAATCTACCAGGAATATGATGCAGTCATCAAAGCATCTAGGTACAAATCGTATGCATCTCTTAACAAGCCTACCAGGTTTATGATGAGGAAATTAAAAACACAAAGAATTAAAAGGAGAATAAATAAGATAGTATCTCCCTCGGGTGACCCCAAAACTCACCCTAGGGACATTGTCAACTCGTTTGCAGAATTCTTTAAAAATCTCTATAACCTGAAAGATGATCCCCAAACACTGGTGGTTAACTCGAATTTTGTAGATTCTTTTCTACAGAGCATCGATCTACCAAGAGTCTATGAGCTGGACTTGAATTATGTCAATAGCCCCTTTACAGAGAGAGAAATTGTTGACGTTATCAAGAAACTGCAGTCCCAAAAATCACCAGGGCCGGATGGCTTCTCTGGAGACTACTATAAATCCTTTTCAAAAGTTCTGGCTCCACAGCTGGCTTCTGTCTTTGATCTGGCGTCCTCTCGGGGTTCCTTCCCAAAGGAGATGTTAGAGGCAACAATTATCATGATTCCAAAGGAGGGGGGGACCCCGAGAGGATACAGAGCTATAGGCCAATATCGCCTATAAATAGCGATATTAAAATCTACTCAAAGATCATTGCAAACCGATTAAAAAACATCCTTCCACGTCTGTTGGCGGATGATCAAATAGGCTTTACAGAGGGCCGCCAGGCCTCAGACGGAACTAGAAGGGTGTTGAATCTGATAAATTTAGCGAACAACCTGAGAACCCAAACTGCTTTTCTGGCACTGGACGCCGAGAAGGCATTTGATAGGCTAAACTGGCTTTACTTAAAAGCGACTCTCGCTAGATTTGGCTTTGACGAGAAGTTTCTATCAACAGTCTTTGCCTTGTACTCGGGTCCTAGTGCCAGGATTTATGCAAACAATTTCCTCTCCGACCCGTTCGACATTACCAGTGCCCCTTGTCCCCCCTTCTATTTGTGCTTGCCATAGAGCCCCTAGCCGAAAAAATAAGAATAAACAATGATATTAAAGGCTTTGAACTGCCATCACGAAATTTTAAAATTGGATTATTCGCAGATGATCTATTCCTCACGCTACTGGATCCTGCAAACTCCATTAAAGCCCTTTCAGTTGAACTAGAAACATTCTCTAGAGCATCTTATTTTAAGATAAACCCAAACAAATCAAAATTTATAACTCTAAACATGAAACAATCTGAAATTAACAAAATAAAGGCCCAAACCCAGTTCATTTGGGAGGAGAAAGAGATTGTCTATCTAGGGATTAGAATAGCTGGATCAATCCAAGCCACAGTTAGGGCCAATTTAGACAGCATTATAAAGACTATTACAGGCGATCTATCCTTTTTGGCTCAGCTAGAGACTTCCATCTTTGGGAAGATTCTGGCAGTCAAAACTTTTATCCTTCCCAAAATTTTATACATATTTAGGACTTTACCACTTAGCTTTCCGCGCCAAACCATTGATAAAGCTCAAGAGCTCATCCGGCTATTTATTTGGAAAGGTAAAAAAGCAAGAATATCTGCAGACTTGATGTACAAAAATAAAAAACACATGGGGGCGCAGGACTGCCCAACATATACGCTTATTATCAGGCCTCGCTCATTAAACAGAGCTGGCACTGGTTTACTGAAAACATGACGCATCCAGCTTGGTATGGCTTGGAGAGAGATGCTAGTGATAGAGGTTCATTGCAAAAGCTTTTCTTTAACTTCCTTCTGCAAAAGTCCAGTGCAAACTCATCTCATCCTATATTCCGGCCGATAATCTCAGCCTGGAGGGATCTCATTAAGCCGACTAAAAATATCAAAAAAGCAGAGCAAATCTTAAAGTTGCCTCTTTCTTCATTCGCACTGATGGATGATCTCCCGATACTGGAGGTTTGTGGGAAATCTGGAATTAAAAGGGTGGGGGATGTTTTTAGTGGAGTGGAGTTCCTGAAATTCGGTGAGATCAGGGTTAAATATAATTTACCGTCATCTGAGCTAGTCTTTTACACCATGTTGAAAGACAGAATTTGGAAATTCATAAAAGGGAAGACTTTGAATTATGAAATGCTAACTTCACTGTTGTGCAACCTTAAAAATAAAAACCTCTGGAGTCTGCGTAATTTGTATAGATCTGTCATCAAAGACCTAACGAGCCACAAAAACATATGCATGAAGAGGTGGGAGTCCGATTTTGGTGCTGATATCCGTCCCGAGAACTGGAACGATGCCATCAAAAACTCTTACAATTCCAACATATCAATGGGTCTTCATGAGAGTTTTTTCAAATTGTTAAATAGGTGGTACTATACCCCGACGAGGTTATCGCATTTTAACACAGAGCTATCTTCCTTGTGCTGGAGAGATTGTGGACACCAAGGGAACCTCTACCATATTTTCTGGTGTTGTTCAAAAATCAAAAACCTCTGGCTTCAAGTCACACAGCACATTAACCTCATTGCTAAGGACTTCACAATTACACCCGAAAGAGCACTTCTTTCATTAGACATGGAACAATTTGATGATTCGGTAAGACACATTATCATACACATCCTCTTAGTGACCAAGACCATGTTAGCACAATGGTGGAAGAAAGCAGAGGTTCCCAAGTTTTCAGACATACTTGACAAGATAGGCCAACACAGCGATTTAGAACGCAGATTTGCGATTAACGACAATCACATTCACAAATACTCAAAAAAATGGAAGACCTGGAACAACAAATTTCATATCAAATAGACTTAACAAGAGGCACTATATTTTGAAGTTTAAACCTGGGCACTTTAGTACTGGGATGCTGTATCTCCTTCCAAGAATGTTACCCCATAATAAGGATTGTCGATTTTTTTTTCTTTTATGTTGTTATTCGATATATGTTATTCTATGCCTATTTGTGGGTTCTCTAGTTTTTAAATTTTTTTTCCGTACCTGTACAAGGTTGTTTATTCCCCACTCCCTTACCTCCCTTCCTACCTTCCTTTCCCTACCTTGTTTACTTCTAAAAAAACAATAAAATTATTTGAAAACAAAAAAAAGGTGACATCAAAGTGGCAGAACTATCTCTATTATTTAAAGCAAATTCGGCCAAGGGCAAAAATGAAACCCAATCATCTTGATCAGCAGAAATAAAACATCACAAATAAGATTCCAAAGTCTGGTTTGTTCTCTCTGTCTGCCCATTGGTCTGAGGGTGAAAGGCAGAGGAGAAGGACAACTGAATTCCCAGCTTGGAACAAAAAGTCCTCCAAAATCTAGAAACAAACTGAACTCCTCTGTCACACACAATATTCTCAGGAATCCCATGCAAGCGAACCACCTGTTGCAAAAACAAGGGCACCAACTCAGAGGAAGATGTCAACATAGGGAGTGGTACAAGATGGACCATCTTAGAGAATCTATCACAAATCACCCAAATAACAGTCATTCTCTGAGAGACAGGCATATCAGAAATAAAATCCATTGAAATATGGGGCCATGACCTCCTGGGCACCGGCAAAGACATCAACAACCCACTAGAGCGAGAACAAGGTTTAGACCGGGAGCAAGTCCCACAGGACTGCACAAAATTCCTGACATCACGAGACAAGGCGGGCCACCAAAAAGACCGACTCACCAAATCTCTAGTACCAAAAATACCTGAATGACCAGCCAGTATGGAGCAATGAACTTCAGACATTACTCTCTTCCTCCACTGGTCAGTAACATACAATTTTCCAATGGGACAACGCTCAGGTTTGTCCTCCTGAAACTCTTCCAGAGCATGCCTCAAATCGGACGAGATGGCAGAAAGAACTACCCCCTCTCCTAAGATGGTAGCAGGCTTGGTCACAATAGGAGAATCAGCAAAGAAACTCCTACAGAGGGCGTCTGCCTTGACATTCTTAATACCCGGAAGAAAAGAGACCACAAAATCAAAACGTGTGAAAAACAAGGCCCACCTAGCCTGTCTAGGATTCAAGCGTTTGCCCGACTCAAGGTAAATCAAATTCTTGTGGTCAGTAAGGACCACGACTTGATGTTTAGCTCCCTCCAACCAATGTCTCCACTCCTCAAATGCCCATTTCATGGCTAACAGTTCCCGGTTTGCCACATCATAGTTGCGTTCGGATGGGGAGAACTTTCGGGAAAAGAAAGCACAGGGATTCATTTTAGATGTTACCGAATCTTTTTGGGACAAAACAGCTCCTGCACCAATCTCAGAAGCGTCCACCTCTACCTGAAATGGGAGTGAGACATCAGGTTGCCGCAAAACCGGAGCAGAAGTGAACCTCCGCTTCAGCTCCTGAAAGGAAGAAACAGCCTCTGGAGACCAATTCAGCACATCAGCACCCTTCTTAGTCAAATCAGTCAATAGTTTTGCAATACCAGAAAAATTAGCTATAAATTTGCGATAAAAAATAGCAAAACCCAAAAACTTCTAGAGGGCCTTCAAAGAAGTGGGCTGAACCCAATCATAAACGGCCTGTACCTTGGCCGGGTCCATTTCAATAGTTGATGGAGACAAAATAAATCCCAAAAATGAAATCCTCTGTACACCAAAAAGGCATTTCGATCCCTTAACATACAGGGAATTCTCCCTCAAAATCCGGATCACAGTCCGAACATGTTCCACATGAGAGTCCCAATTCCTGGAAAAGATCAAAATATCGTCCAGATAGATGATCAAAAATTTATCCACAAAGTCCTGGAAAATATCACTCATGAAGCACTGGAAGACAGAAGGGGCATTAGTGAGCCCAAAAGGAATCACCAGGTACTCAAAATGTCCCTCTGGAGTATTAAACGCCATCTTCCATTCATCCCCATGCTTAATGCTAATAAGATTATACGCCCCCCTGAGGTCAAGCTTGGTAAACCAGCAAGCACCTTTAACTCTAGAGAATAGATCAGAAATCAGGGGTAACGGATACTGATATTTAACAGTAATTTTGTTGAGGGAACAATAGTCAATACAAGGCCTTAATGAACCATCTTTCTTGGCCACAAAAAAAAAAACAGCACCCAAGGGTGAAGAGGATGGTCTAATATGACCCTTCTCCAACGACTCCTTAATATAAGATCGCATAGTCTCGTGCTTGGGTACAGATAAATTGAAAAGTCGACCCTTGGGAAATTTACACCCAGGGCTTAACTCAATTGCACAGTCATAACTCCTATGAGGAGGCAAAGACGCAGACTTATTCTCACTAAATACATCATAAAAATCAGCCAAATAGTCAGGAACATCATGCGACTGGGGAGAGGTGGAGAAAACAGGAGCGTCACCAAGAGCACACCGACAACCCCAACTCACCACAGACACAGATTTCCAATCCAAAACTGGATTATGGAGTTGCAACCAGGGAAATCCCAGAACAATGGTATCATGCAAATTATGCAACACCAAAAATCTGCAATTTTCTTGATGGTCTGGGGCAACCCGCATTACCACCTGGGTCCAAAACTGAGGTTTATTCTTCGCCAAAGGAGTAGCATCAATACCCCTCAAAGGGATAGGCGTCTGCAGAGGTGTCATAGGAAACCCACAACATTTAGCAAAATCCAAGTCCATCAGGTTCAGAGCCGCTCCCGAATCCACAAAAGCCTTAGCGGAAAATGTGGACAGGGAGCAGATCAGAGTAACTGCCAGAAGAAACTTAGGTTGAACACCACTCACAGCAAATGTGTGTGCAAAACGTTTCTCTCATTTAGGGCAGACAGAAATCATATGAGAGGCATCTCCACAGAAAAAACACAGCTTATTACGCCTTCTGAACTCCTGACGTTGCGCCCTAGACAAAACATTGCTTAGGTTCAGACATTTGTTCAACAGGTGGCAACACCTCTCGTGCAGTTTTGCGTTCGCATACGCCGATCAACCTGAATGGCTAGTGACATAGTATCATCAAGACCAGAGGGAACAGGAAATCCCACCATAGTATCTTTTACGGCTTCTGACAAACCCTTCCGAAAGAGAGCTGCCAAGGCACCATCATTCCAGGTAGTAAGGACCGCCCACTTTCAGAATTTTTGACAGTATAACTCTGCAGAATCCTGACCCTGGCTCAATGCCAACAGGGCTTTCTCAGCTTGATCAATAGCATTAGGTTCATCATGCAACAACCCCAAGGCTTGAAAAAATGCGTCCACATTAGTTAGAATAGGATCATCAGGTGTCAAAAAAACGCCCAACCAGGGCTGGCTGAACACAAACACTAAGTAAACCAGACAAAATCTCATGGAACAAAAGCAGAGCAAAAACTTAGCTTTAGTAGACAGGACTAAACTGGAGACCAGAGCTCAGAGCAGAGAGGATCACCAGCAACCCAGCAGGGCGTCGGCGGCCTTATATCCACTCAGTGATTCCGGATGTCCAATCACACTCCACCTGTTCAGATGACAGGTTTTTCCCATCCAAATCAATTTCACTACCTCCTTTCACCAGCAGAGGGAGTTCATCGGACATCAAAGGTGAAGGAGAAAATGAGCTCATAACAAATGGCACTTGCCTGGGTGCGCCAGGTGTTGACCTCAGCCCTTGGGGGGGTGGGCAGCCCAGTTAGGGAGGTTTAAAAAATGGCATATATTGATGTGTTGGCTGGACATTCAGTTGCTGCAAAGGGCGGAATTGGGCAAGTCTGAGGAAGAGGAGGACAAAAGCGAGGCAGTTTTCTGGCAACATATGTCATCAGGGGAAGGTGGGACAAAATCCTTTGAAACCCATGCATGGTTCATTTTAATGAAGGTTAGATCATCAACATTTTGGGTCGACAGACGGGTCCTTTTTTCTGTCAGGATTGATCCAGCATCACTGAAGACTCTTTTAGATAACACACTAGCAACAGGGCAAGCGAGCTCCTGAAAGGCATATTGTGCCAATTCAGGCCAGGTGTCCAGTTTAGAGGCCCAATAGTCAAAGGGGAATGACCTGGAAGGGAGAACATCAATATGGGAGGAGAAGTAGTTTGTAACCATAGTTGACAACTGCTGTCTCCTGTCACTTTTAATCGATGCAGTATTAGCAGTTGTGTGAGAGGTACTTGAGAAATCAGTCCACAACATCGTCATTAAACCCCTTTCTCCAACGGCACTTCGGCTGTGTGCACCACGAACACCTCTTCCATTGTGCCCACTACGGCTCTTGGGAGAAACAACACCAGTGCTGTGTGCTGGGAAAGCCTCAAACAAACGGTTTACCAGAGTTGCTTGTTTGTTAGCCAATATTATCTCTAGGTTCTCCTGTGGCATGATGTTGTGTAATTTGCCTTTTTAGCATGGATTGAGGATGCTGGCCAGTCAGTAGTCATCATCCCTCATCATTTTGGCAATGCAGGGGTCCCTTTTTAGGATCCGCAAGGCATAATTGCACTTGTGGGCCAATGTTCCAGGTGTCAATGCTGCACTGCCACTGCTGGGTGGAGGAGCACTTTCTGGCAAATCCACATCCCTACAGTCACGCACAAACACTGTACCTGACTTTGGCACGCCCACGTGTTCTCTTGCCCCCTGAGAAGCATCCTCCTGCCCAAAATAATCATCCCCCTCATCCTCCTCCTCTTCCTCTTCTTCCTCCACCTTGTCCAGGACAGTTCCCTGACCAGACAATGGCTGACTGTCATCAAGGCTTCCCTCCTCCTCCTCCTCTGCTGCAGACGCCTGATCCTTAATGTGCGTCAAACTTTGCATGAGCAGATGCATAAGTGGGATGCTCATGCTTATGATGGCGTCGTCTGCGCTTACCAGCTGTGTGCATTCCTCAAAACACTGAAGGACTTTACAGAGGTCTTTCAGCTTTGACCACTGCACAGCCAACAATTCCATGTCTTCCCTCAAACTGCCTGCCTGTGTATCCTCCCACAAATGCATTACAGCCTGCCTCTGTTCGCACAGCCTCTCAACCATGTGCAGGGTGGAGTTCCACCTTGTTGCAATGCCTATGATTAGGCAGTGCTTGGGGAGGTGGAGCAATCGCTGCATCTTCTGCATACAAGTGGAGTGGACGTTTGAGCGACGGATGTGCAAGCACAGTCTTCGCACCTTATGTAGCAGGGATGTCAACTCCGGATAATTATTAAGGAAGCACTGCACCATCAGGTTCAAAGTGTGAGCCAGGCAAGGTATGTGTTAGAGTTTTGCACAGGCTATGGCTGACACAAGATTACGGCCGTTATCACTGACTACATTGCCTGCCTCAAGATGTAGCCTGCCAGCCATGACTCAGTTTGTCGCTGCAAGTAGTCGGCCAGTACCTCCGCGGTGTGTCTGTTGTCGCCCAAAGACATCATCTTTAACACAGCCTGCTGACGCTTACCACTAGCTGTTCGATAGTGGGACACCTCGTGTTAGGGACGGCGGAACGCACCAAATATAAATAATAGGAGGTGCGTTCGCTGCCCGGGGTCCACCGTGCGGTAGATGACAAAACTGCTGCTGAAAGAGGCAGGGCACTCAGGCGGTAATGTGCACAGGACTTTAGCTGCAGTGAGTGCACCAAAGCAGACTCTGTTATTTGCACAGAGCTGCTAACAAAACATAAATACCGCTGAATCTGTTTAGGGTCACAGACTTCAGCGATGTGGACACGGTATTAAAGGTTACAGAAATAGCCTTAAACACCAGGACTATCCCCTCTAGACCTACCGTAAAACTTAAGGTACGAGGTGTCGCAACTGCGAACACCCGGGAGGCTGCAACCGCAGTGCGGCGTGAACAGAGCCGCAAGCAAGGCGCTGCAAGGGCGCTGGCGCAATGCAGGACGCTTAGCTGCTGCAAAAGGTATGGCCGGAGCGCGCTGGTGCTAGCGCTGCTACTGGCGGCTGCCCAATCACTCACACAATCGTAATATCAGAGGGAAGGGGTTTCATAATAAGTCATCCACCAGTCCAAGCATCCATCACCATACACACAGCAGCAGTATGAAAAATACTAGCGCATGGCGGAACGGCCATGCGCACTTTTTATAGCGTACGGGACCTGCCGGAAATCTCCAGAGCCCTGAGCATAACCAATGGAATCAGGAGCAGGACCTGAGCACCTGACTCCTGAAGTCCAATGGGAGCTCATCCCATGAGCATGCTCAGAAGAAGGGACGAAGGACTTAGCCTCTGGAGTCAAATGTGAGGATCTGTGTTCCTGCATAGGTATTGTAGACACCAGATTCCTAACACCTCATGTGCAACACTGGCAGCTGCGGATGGAGTGCTCGTACGACTGCCCTCTGTGGACGAGCTTTTGCTGATGGAGGAGGAGGGTCGAAAGCCTACAGCCAACTGTTTCCTATACCATGGGCTAGGCAGCACTGTTCCACTGCCGCTGTTCCCTATGGAGCCTGCATCCACCACATTAACCCAGTGCGCAGTGAGGGACACGTAACGGCCCTGGCCATGCCTACTGGTCCATGCATCTGTTGTGAGATGCACCTTTCCACTCACTGACTGTTTTAGTGCATGGACAATGCGGTCTTTCACATGCCGGTGGAGGGCAGGGATGGCTTTTCGAGAAAAGACGTGCCGACTGGGTAGGTCATAGCGTGGGACTGCGTAGTCCATGAGCTCGTGGAAAGCTTCGCTTTCAACCAGATGGTAGGGCATCATCTCTAATGAGATTAGTTTGGCAATGTAGGCATTCAAACCCAGTGTACATGGATGAGAGCATGAGTACTTTCTTGTCCTACTCAGAGTGTCTAGTAGGGTGAGCTGGACTGGAGAGCTGCATATGGGGGAAGTAGCGGTGGACCGGACGGAGTGACAGGGGGTTGGTGATGGTATTTGTGGTGTAGATTCAGTGTTGTGTTGCAAAACCATTGTGATTCCCTTAGTGCTTTGGCCTTGCTACGACACCTCCACATTTAGTGCTGGTGGTGTGCTTAACGGTGGCAGTGGTCTTACAGTGGGGGAAGCGATGGAGCGTTACTGGCTACCTTCAGTCGGAGCAGGTGCACATGTGCTACCTGAGGTTTTGTAGTCCGTCCACGCTTGTGGGTCGCCCTCCCAGGGCTGTGGGGCACTCGGTGCCGGGCCGGTCTCTCAGAGGGGATTGTCACAGCAGCGGTGACCCGGTCCGTGGCCCTGGGCGCCCATGTAAAAGGGGTTGAGTTGGGAATAAAGTTTATAAGTGATTCGTGACGCCACCTGTGGTGTTCGGCAAGGGAGGTGTTAAGCCGATGCTGCATGCAGATCCTCTGGGACTGATGGTGTGGTGCAGCAAAGATGTTGAAGCTCCCCACAGGTGGAGCTGTAGTCCCAGGGCAGTGTAGTAAATGAAGAGACAGGGGATAGGCGCAGACTGTGTAGTGGATGGCACCGAGATGTAGCCGTGCTGAATGTGTTGGTGCAGGAATAAGTGGCGGACACCAGGGCATGCAGTTCCAAAGCTTTACTCACAGTCTGTTGTGCAAAAAGGTGCCCGCTTCCGTGCCGTTTACTCCGGGTCCAGGACTCAGTCAACCTCCAGGCCCGATGAAGCACTCCTTTCCAACACACCGCCAACATGTACCTTTTCTGAACGTCTCCTCTTATAGCGCCTAAGAATGAAGTACTCTCAGTACTGAGTTACACTGGAGTGCCTCCTGTCAGATGTTCCTATGAACTCTACATGTACGGCAGACAGCTGTAGCCTGCTTCGGGGACTCCTTGCTACTAAGTCCCGGCT
Source organism: Dendrobates tinctorius (assembly GCF_039654945.1). Lineage (NCBI taxonomy): Eukaryota > Metazoa > Chordata > Amphibia > Anura > Dendrobatidae > Dendrobates > Dendrobates tinctorius. The sequence continues at coordinate 19,607,674 of NW_027361732.1, forward strand.
CACTTCTCTGATGCTGTTGTGCCCCCAAGTCTGGTGTGGGAATAAAGTGGTCACTACTTCTATTCCTCCGGTGTCTGCTGCAGGACCATTAGTATCATTACAACCAGGGGGACCGGGCCCCGGCCTTGCGTTTAGAACTTCTAGGAAGGGTTCTCCTCTAACCCAAGTCCTCTGTTCTCTTTTCTACTCACATTCCGAACTAATCTTCCCTTCTTATGGAGAATTAGGCTTTCAGTCTTTGTCGCTCTCTCACTCTTCCTCTCCTGTGCCAGCAGACCCAGGTCACTGGGATCTGCTGCAGCACTTCCATCCATCCATCCCTCTCTCCGGGGATCCTCTCAGCCGCGTTCGCTGGCTGACTCCTCACTCTCCAACTCAGACTACTGAAAGACCCCTAAAACTTCCCGCTCTTTTAATATATACTAACTCCACCCGCCTCCCAGCACGTTTCGTGTTCCAAGCAGGGAGCCACCAATGGGTGCTTTGCTATACTCCAAGCAGGTAGCCACTGAAGGTACTTTGCTACACTACTTTGTGGTGTGGGTGTGTAGGTGTTGGAGTGTGGTTAGGAGTCTCCACCTTACCTGGATGGTGGGGCACCACACATCAGGAGGAGGTGCAGTACCTCTGTGGCGACTGAAGCCTCAGGGGCGCCACACTTGCAAGTGCATGATGATTAAATGTCTAAGCATGCAACTGGTATTCAAATTTCTGAGCTGTTTACCTCGGCTAAAGGTCCTATCGCACTTCTTACAGGTAACCTTTCCTCATCAGTAGGATTTTGGACAAAGAAGTGCCACACTGCACTCTTCCTACTATGAGAAAAAACATCTGTGCATTTTAGGACATAAAAATGTCCAATACACCACAATGCGGCATATATACAGGGAAAAGGAAAATTTTTCCTATGCTAAATTCCCATGCAACTACCTAACATAGGTGCCGTCTGCACAGAGAAAAACACTAGCTCCTGCGTTAGTGGGGTTCAGTAACGCTAGCTGACGGGGTCAGAAGGAAGTTACTAGCACTGCAGCACTTTATCTACTTGTGAGCGCCACTGTTATCTAACTAAGGTAATATGCAGTATGGATGTTCATAAGCTCCTTCTATGTTAGGTAGTTGCATGGGAATTTAGCATAGGAAAAATTTTCCTTTTCCCTGTATTTATGCCGCATCGGGAGAGAGCTCTGTCCTTACATACTAATCAGGTTGGATATTTTCTCAGTGGTTTTGTGCAATATGTCTTTTCTAAATTTTGATGCTTCATTGCAATGCTTGTACGTTCCTTTTTGTAGTTAGGCACCATGTGTATTATTTTGCAACAATTGGTTCATTTTTTATATGAAAATAATTATATTAATAAAGCATGATTTTTTAAAGGACCTATTGGTTTTTTGGTTCTTTGTGGTGTATTGGACATTTTTATGTCCTAAAATGCACAGGTGGTTTTTTCTCATGTTATAAATTGAACCTTGAATTTTGTGGACTTTTTTGATACTCACTCTTCCTACTATGGTATACATTTTCTGGCCTTGCACGCTGTGCAAAGTTGACCGTCTGGCCAAGCTGTCCTGCAACCAGGGATATAAATACGGAACTGTATCAGAAGTGAACAGCTGTATATGATTTTTGTGTAACTAACAATCTCCGTATATGTATTTACAGAGTGTCACACACACGCTGACTATGTATAGATGTGACTGTTATGCGAATGGCAGATATAAAATACTGTTTGAGAATCGGACAGCTCTATCCGGTGTGTGTGTATGGAAAATTGTCAATCTCCATCTATTTTTATACGGACTGACACACGCTGTCTCTGTCCAGTTTTGACCGTGATCAAACAGCAGATATATGAAACTGTTTGAAAAGCAGACAGCTGTCTAAGATGTAGGTCTGGAAAAATGGAAAATCTCCTCGGCATGTTTTTCCAGAGTCACACACAGATAGCTTCTTTGTCCCTGATACAAGGCGGTACATGGTAGTGTGTGAGGAGCATACACCGCTATACGGTGTCTGTATGGAAAATTGTCAATCTCCGTCTATTTGTATACGGACTGACACATGCTGTTTCCGTCTAGTTTTGACCGTGATCAAGCAGAAGATATACAAAACTGTTTGAAAAGTGGACAGCTCTATAAGGTGTAGGTCTGGAAAAATTGAAAATCTCCTCGGTTTGTTTTTCCAGAGTGACACTCAGATAGCTTCTATTTGTCCGTGATACCAGCCGGTACACGGTAGTGTGTGAGGAGCGTACACCGCTATATGGTGTGTGAAAAAATGAACGCTCAGTAACTCACCAGAGCAAAATAATAAAAGTTGGAGTGCTTTGAAAAAAGCAGTTTGAACAGCAGTATGCACACAGCAATGCAGCTAGCAGGTAGCCTTAAAAGGCAGCCTAATCACCACCAGTGCTGCTGCACAGAGGAAAAATCCTCCCCTTTCACTGCACACTAACTGTACAGTGAAAAGCGCTAGCAGCAGAAGCAATTTTTTTTTCTTCTTCCCTGCCTAACGCTCTCCCTATTCAGAATCAGCAGCAGCAGCAGCACCTCTCCCTATTGTAAGATCGGCAGAAGTAAGATGGCGGTCGGCGGTCACGGCCTTTTATACCCACTGTGACGCCATACAAAGCCAGCCAATCACTTCAATGCCCATTGGCTGAGAAAAGGCGCTGGAAGCATTGTTTGAAACGCGACTTTGGCGCTCTGATCGGCGACCTCATGGCCAACCTCACGCTATGGTTGGGTTTCGATTGGCGAAACCCAATTTTAGCTAAAGTCGGCTAATTCTAAATTTGACCGACCGGTTTTGCTCAACTCTAATCGCCAACCATTTCCATTTTATTTAGGTGGATCCATATATATGGCCCACCCTGTGTATATATGTACATATATACAGTCATACGTTAAAGTTTGGGCACCCCTATTAATGTTAACCTTTTTTCTTTATAACAATTTTGGTTTTTGCAACAGCTATTTCAGTTTCATATATCAAATAACTGATGGACTCAAATGAGGATTCAAATGAGGTTTATTGTACTAACAGAAAATGTGCAATCTGCATTTTAACAAAATTTGATCGGTGCAAAAGTATGGGCACCTCAACATAAAAGTGACATTAATATTTCGTAGATCCTCCTTTTGCAAAAATAACAGCCTCTAGTCGCTTCCTGTAGCTATTAATAAGTTCCTGGATCCTGGATGAAGGTATTTGTGACCATCCCTGTTTACAAAACAATTCCAGCTCAGTTAAGTTTGATGGTCGCCGAGCATGGACAGCCCATTTCAAATCATCCCACAGATGTTCAATGATATTCTGGTGTGGGGACTGGGATGGCCATTCCAGAACATTGTAATTGTTCCTCTGCATGAATGCCTGAGTAGATTTGGAGCGGTGTTTTGGATCATTGTCTTGCTGAAATATCCATCCCCTGCGTAACTTCAACATCGTCACTGATTATTGCACATTATTGTCAAGAATCTGCTGATACTGAGTTGAATCCATGCGACCCTCAACTTTAACAAGATTCCTGGTGCCGGCATTGGCCACACAGCCCCAAAGCATGATGGAACCTCCACCAAATTTTACTGTGGGTAGCAAGTGTTTTTCTTGGAATGCTGTGTTTTTTAGCCTCCATGCATAACGCCTTTTTGTATGACCAAACAACTCAATCTTTGTTTCATCAGTCCACAGAACCTTCTTCCAAAATGTAACTGGCTTGTCCAAATGTGCTTTTGCATGCCTCAGGCGACTCTGTTTGTGGCGTGCTTGCAGAAACGGCTTCTTTCGCATCACTCTCCCATACAGCTTCTCCTTGTGCAAAGTGCGCTGTATTGTTGACCGATGCACAGTGACATCATCTGCAGCAAGATGATGCTGCTGGTCTTTGGAGGTGGTCTGTGGATTGTCCTTGACTGTTCTCACCATTCTTCTTCTCTGCCTTTCTGATATTTTTCTTGGCCTGCCACTTCTGGGCTTAACAAGAACTGTACCTGTGTTCTTCCATTTCCTTACTATGTTCCTCACAGTGGAAACTGACAGGTTAAATCTCTGAGACAACTTTTTGTATTCTTCCCCTGAAAAGCTATGTTGAATAATCTTTGTTTTCAGATCATTTGAGAGTTGTTTTGAGGAGCCCATGATGCCACTCTTTATAGGAGAATCAAAAAGGAGAACTACTTGCAAGTGGCCACCTTAAATACCTTTTCTCATGATTTGATACACCCGGCTATGAAGTTCAAAGCTCAATGAGGTTACAAAACCAATTTAGTGCTTCAGGAAGTCAGTAAAAAGTAGTTAGGAGTGTTCAAATCAAGAAAATGATAAGGGTGCCCATACTTTTGCTCCGGTCAAATTTTGTTTAAATGCAGAATGCACATTTTCTGTTAGTACAATAAACCTCATTTGAATCCAGAAATATAACTGAGTCCCTCAGTTATTAGATATATGAAACTGAGAGAGCTGTTGCAAAAACCAAAATTGTTATAAAGAAAAAAGGTTAACATTAATAGGGGTGCCCAAACTTTAACATATATATATCTCTGGCAAAAATTAGGAGACCACCACATCAAAACCCTATCATGTGCAGTCCATTCTCCAGACCTGAAGCCCATTGAAAACCTTTATAACGTAATCAAGAGGATGATGAATAGTCACAAGCCATCAAACAAAGAAGAAGCTTAAATTTTTGCGCCAGAAGCAGTGTGAAAGACTGGTGGCACGCTTGCCAAGACGCATGAAAGTTGTTTTTAAAAATCACGTTTATTCCACAAAATATTGATTTCTGAACTCTTCCTGAGTTTAAACATTAGCATTGTTGTTTCTAAATGATTATGATCTTGTTTTCTTTGCATTATTTGAGGTCTAAAAGCACTGTTTTTTTTAAATTTTGACTATTTTTGTTTGTCAGAAAAAAAATAGAAAATTTAGTGCTTGGAAATTCGGAGACATGTCAGAAGTTTATAGACTAAAAGAACAATTTACATTTTACTCAAAAATATACCTATAAAGGGAAAAATCAAACAAACTGAACATTTAAACGTGGTCTCTTAATTTTTGCCAGAGCTGTATATACAGTACATATACACATATACATTGTGGTAGATTGGCTCACTCAGATGCTCAGTGAGGTAGTCAAAGGAATGCCTTTCATTTAAATTTTCAGCTGCCTCATAAACCACTCCAAAACAAAATAGACAGAATCAGTCTTGCTGTCATAAACAAACAGTATTCATTACAGTCCATATAGCCTGGTCAGAAATCAGGGTAAAGCTGTTTTAAGCCAGAGTCCTGTAGGGACACTGGGACTGGACAAGCAGCTCTTCGACTTTTCGATAATGCCCAGGCTCAACATTCTTCTCACCGACATCAAAATAACTTTGCAACAGGTTTCAGGGATTTGATATGGCTTAAGCTTTACCCGTTTAATGGTCCACTGTCTAAGTACATCTTGGCAACTCTGAAAACAGATCTCGTTTTCACTGGCGGAGTTCTCAGCACTGTTATTTCTGGTCCAATAATAGTGTCTGTGCCACCTCTACATCCATGATATTGGCTCCAGGTTTTGTCCCCAGGCATGGGACTTCCACAGGCTCCCTCTCACGCCATTGCTTGAGTAGCTTGACGTGGAAGACCTGACGGGGTTTTCTTCTCTCTAGCTTTGCTCAATTTTTCGATATCATATGATCCTTGACACTTAGCCATAAATCTACTTTACACTATGGAAATCAGCATCACGACTCAATCTCCAGGGCGAAACTCTCTCTGCCATGCCTACAGATTGTAGACATTTGATTGAGCCACTTGTGGCTGAAGGAGGCTCTCACTCACAATAGACAATTCAATCCTGCATTCGGGCCACGTGCTTGATGATGCTCCGGTGGGGTGTAATTTCTGCTTCCAAGGAATCCTTTGCAACATCCAGGAAACCTTCCCTCCTGGAAATTCCCTTAAAAAAAAAACAGCAGATAAAGGAGGAGCCAGTCCTAGTCTCGACCATCTCTCTTCATGACCTTTTTGAGCATGCCCTTCAGGGTTTTATTAAATCTCTCTATCACGCCGTCCATTTCCGGATGATATATTGATGTCCTAAGCTGCATAATCTGGATGGCCCTGCAACAATTCTCTCATCACTTTGGACGTGAATGGAGTTCCTTGGTCCATCAGGATCTCCTTTGACACACTGGACCAAGAAAAAATATGGACTGGTTCTTTGTCTAAATTTCTGGCTGAGGAGTTTCTTAGGCGTACTGCCTTCAGGTGCCATGTTGCATAGTCCAGGATCAATGAGATAAATTGATGCCCTCAGGTGGAATTTCACAATGGTCCTACTAAATTCATGGCAATTTGTTCAAATGAGACTTCTGTAATGGGTAATGGTACTAGGGTCTCCAGAAGTGAAAGACTGGAGTGGTTAGCTGGCAAGTGGGACAGGACCTACAATAGCTTGAAATCTGTGGGTGACACCCGAGCCAGGAGAAATGTCAAAGAAGCCCTCAACTCAGTGATGTCGGTCTCATGCGTTGCTGTATCGTCCTCATCACCGGAAAGCACACACAGGGGAAACCCATGCAGCTTTGACTGCAATGAGGGGTTTTAAGGGCAAACCAACTCTTAACTGTTTCACTTGGCACCCCCCTTTCTGCCATCAGTTCCATAATAGGGTAATGTCCCACCCTATTATGACCAGATGTATCAGGTCCTTGACCACTCTGCCCTCATCAGACTGATTGTCACAGATTTCTGTGTGCCTGGGTATCCGATACCTTCAACAAATTAAGTCCTTAACCCTACCCCTCGGCATCCTATCAGTGGGTCCATCGGACCTTGGATGCCTTCCATTTGTGGCTCTAGAACACCTTTTTTAGAGTCAGTCTCCTTTTAGGTACCCCAGTATGTACCCCAGGTGTGATGGCACCCCAGGTGTGATGACACCTGGTTTCCCCAATGACTTCTCGACCACCTGGTACCTTTCCACTAGGTCAACCAGGTTATTCGCCTCTTTCTATAGATTATGGAGACCCTAGGAACCTACTGTCTCCAAAAGTGTCTGCAATAAACCATGACAATCGTGACTCAAAGTTCATGAGTAGAGTTGAGCGAAACGGGTCGAACAATTTCAAAAGTCGCCGACTTTTGGCAAAGTTGGGTTTCATGAAACGAAACCCGACCCTAGGATGAGGTCGGCCACGAGGTCGGCAACTTACGCGACAAAGTCGCGTTTCAAAAGTTTGTTTTGCGCTCTTTTTCAGCCAATCAGGATCCACGGACATTGTGGGCAACGTGATGACATAGGCAGGGGTCACCACCATCTTTCAGAAGGGCATGCAAGTGATTGGCTTGCTTTGGTGGGCGTCACAGGGGGTGTAAAAGAGCATGCACGCCGACCGCCATCTTACTTCTGCCGATCTTAGCATAGGGAGAGGTTGCTGCTGCTGATTCTGTAGGGAGAGCGTTAGGCAGGGAAGAAGAAAAAAAACTGCTTCTGCTGCTAGCGATTTTGCCTGTACAACACACCAGTCACTGTGTGTGCAGTGCAAGGGGAGGCTCTATTTTGGTGGATCAGCTGTGTTGGTTGTTAGGCTGCCTTCTAAGGCTTCCTGACGGCTGCATTGCTGTTTAACCACTGCTCTGCAAACTGCTTTTTTAAAAGCAATCCCAATTTTTTTTTTGTCCTGCTGAGGTACTGAGCGTGCATTTTTTCACACCATACAGCGGTGCACACTCCTCACACAGTACCGTGTAACGGCTGTTATCACAGCCACAGTGAAGCTATCTGTGTGTCACTCTGTGAGAATAAGTCGAGGACATGTTCCGTTCTTACAGACCTGCACCTTCTAGTTTTGTCTAGCTTTCAAACAGTTAAATATATTTGCTGTTTGATCACATTCAAAACTATAGAGAGACAGCGTGTGTCAGTCCGTATACTTAAAAAACACGGAGCTTGACAATTTTATGTACACTGGACAGCCGTGCACGTGCACGCTCCTCTCAGCACCGTGTAACGGCTGTTATCACGGCCACAGTGAAGCTATCTGTGTGTCACTGTGGAAGGATAAGTGGAGGACTTGTTCCGTTCTTACAGACCTACACTCTAGGGAGATTCCTATTCTGCCCAATTCTATATACACCTTGTAGTTTGTGATACACTAGCCAATTTCTGCCTGTGACATAGCGCTGTGATATTCAGTGGGCCTCACACAATACAAAATTGTCCAGTGTCCACTAGTGTGTGCAGAAATTCAAAATCTCCCTTATCCTGTAGTCACTTTTTTCACACCTGTGCCATCGAGCCTGTGACATAGCGCTCTGATATTCAGTGGGCCTCACACAATCCATAAGTGTCCAGTGTCCACAAGTGTGTGCAGAAATTCAAAATCTCCCTTATCCTGTAGTCACTTTTTTCACACCTGTGCCATCGAGCCTGTGACATAGCGCTCTGATATTCAGTGGGCCTCACACAATCCATAAGTGTCCAGTGTCCACAAGTGTGTGCAGAAATTCAAAATCTCCCTTATCCTGTAGTCACTTTTTTCACACCTGTGCCATCGAGCCTGTGACATAGCGCTCTGATATTCAGTGTGCCTCACACAATCCATAAGTGTCCAGTGTCCACAAGTGTGTGCAGAAATTCAAAATTTCCCTTATCCTGTAGTCACTTTTTTCACACCTGTGCCATCGAGCCTGTGACATAGCGCTCTGATATTCAGTGGGCCTCACACAATCCATAAGTGTCCAGTGTCCACAAGTGTGTGCAGAAATTCAAAATCTCCCCTGTCCTATAGACACCTTGTACCTTGTTTTACATTACTATATAGTTTGTTGGATTTTGTCTACATTTCTACCAAAAATGAGGAAGGCTGGTGGAAGAGGCCGTGGAATTGGGCGGGGGTTGGCATCTGGTAATGATGGTGTTGGTGGTGGATCTGATGGTAGTGGCAAAAGCAAAATAAGACCGAATGCAGGAGGTGTTGAGCCTGCGTCATCGTCTGGCTCCACAAGACCTCGAAGGCTTACTTTTCTAGGAGTTGGCAAACCGCTTTTAAAGCCAGAGCTGCAGGACAAATTTTTGGCTTACATTGCTGACTCAGCCTCCAGCTCTATCGCCTCCTCTTCTGAAGTTGTAAAAAGTAAAAGCACTGAGTCGTCATTGGAGGCTCATGTTCATGAACCACACCTTTCCTTGTGTCCTTCACCCCAACCAAGATTGAAGGATGATGCAGGCCATACTACTGATTACTCCATGGAGCTGTTTTCACATACCATGCCTGGATTATCAAGTGAAATGGTGAATTACCCAGGCCAAGATGAATCTGACATGGAGTGCACTGATGCACAGCCACTGATAGATGATTCTGCTGGTACATTCACTCAGAGCACTACATTGTCCTCGCAGTGTACAGAGCCAGATTCTGACCCTGATGAGACTCAGGTGCCCCTTCCCGCACACTATACCACCATACACGGTGACACAGAGGAAGGTGCACATGACATTGAAGAGGAGGTGATGGATGACCCAGTTGTTGACCCAGATTGGCATCCATTGGGGGAAGAGGGTGCTGCTTCCAATAGCTCAGATGAGGAGCATCCACAGCAGACATCGACATCGCAACAGCTGTTATCTGCCAGGCCCGGAGCACTCCAAAGACAGGTTCCAAAAATCAAAAGAGTTGCTGGACAACTTGTCCAGAGGGTAAAAATATCACAGCGTGCTAGGCCGCAAAATGTCTGCCAAAGTAGGAAGAGTGCAGTGTGGCACTTTTTTGAACAAAATCCTCATGATCAGGCCAAGGTTATCTGTAAGAAGTGCGCAAAGACCTTTAGCCGAGGGAAAAATCTGAAAAATTTGAATACCAGTTGCATGCTTAGACATTTAACCACCATGCACTTGCAAGCGTGGACACAACACCAAACCTCAAGTACCACATGTGCAACTGATCACAAAGAAGGTAGTCAGCAATGCTACATTGTTTCCCCCACTGTAAGCCCACCGGTCAGCACAGCAGCAAATGTTGAGGTGTCGTTGCAAGGCCACAGCAGTCAGGGAATCCCACTGTTATATCAACGAAATACTGAATCTAGGCCATCAGAAAGAACACCAACTCCATCACCATCATCAACCCTCTCTCAGTCCGCCCTGTCCACCGCTACTTCCACCATATGCAGCTCTCAAGTCCAGCTCACCCTCCCAGACACTATGAGTAGGTCAAGAAAGTACTCAGTCTCTCATCCGCGTACACTGGGTTTGAACGCTCACATTGCCAAACTAATCTCGTTTGAGATGATGCCCTATCAGTTGGTGGAAAGCCCAGCTTGCCGCGAACTCATGGCCTATGCAGTACCACGCTATGACCTACCCAGTCGCCACTTCTTCTCTCGCAAAGCCATCCCAGCCCTCCACCATCATGTGAAAGACCGCATTGTCCATGCACTCAAGCAGTCAGTGAGTGGAAAGTTGCACCTCACCACTGATGCATGGTCCAGTCGGCATGGCCAGGGCCGTTACGTGTCCATCACTGCGCACTGGGTTAATGTGGTGGATGCAGGGTCCACAGGGGACAGCGGTGGTTGGACAGTGCTGCCTAGCCCATGGTATAGGAAACAGTTGGCTGTAGGCTCCTCCTCCTCCTCCTCCAGAAGCGAAAGCTCATCCACAGAGCGCAGTCGTACGAGCACTCCATCTGCAGCTGACACTGTTGCACACGAGGTGTCCCCCTATCGAGCAGCTAGTGGAAAGCGTCAGCAGGCTGTGTTGCAGATGATGTGTTTGGGCGACAGACACACCGCCGAAGTGCTGGCCGAGTACTTTCAGCGACAAACTGAGTCATGGCTGGGCAGTGTACATCTTGAGGCAGGCAAGGTAGTTAGTGATAACGGCCGTAATTTTGTGGCAGCCATAGCCCTTTCAAAACTCAGCCACATACCTTGATTGGCTCACACCTTGAACCTGGTGGTGCAGTGCTTCCTCAAAAATTATCCGGAGTTAACAGCCCTGCTCCAGAAGGTGCGAAGACTATGCGCGCACATCTGCCGGTCGCCTGTACAATCCATTCGTATGCAGAAGCTGCAGCGATTGCTCCACCTTCCCAACCACCGCCTCATTATAGACATTGCAACAAGGTGGAACTCCACCCTGCACATGGTTGAGCGGCTGTGCGAGCAGAGGCAGGCCATAATGCATTTGTGGGAGGATACACGGCCAGGCACTTTGAGAGCAGACATGGAGCTGACAGGTGTGCAGTGGTCGAAGCTGAAAGACCTCTGTAAAGTCCTTCAGTGTTTTGAGGAATGCACACGGCTGGTAAGCGCAGACGACGCCATCCTAAGCATGAGCATCCCACTTATGCGTCTGCTCATGCAAACTTTGACGCACCTTAAGGAGCAGGCGTCTGCAGCCAATGTTGACGAGGAGGGAATCCTTGATGACATTCAGCCATTGTCTGCTCAGGGACCTCTCCTGGACGAGGTGGAGGAAGAAGAGGAGGAGGAGGATGATGGGGATGATTACTTAGGGGAGGAGGATGCATCTCGTGGGGCAAGTGAAAATGTTGGCGCGGCAAGGTCTGGTACAGGGTTTGTGCGTGACTGGAGGGATGTGGATTTGCCAGAAAGTGCTCCTCCAACCAGCACTCGCAGTGCATCATTGACACCGGGAACATTGGCCCACATGTCAGATTATGCCTTGCAGATCCTAAAAAAGGGACCCCCGCATTGCCAAAATGATGAATGATGACGACTACTGGTTGGCCAGCATCCTGGATCCACGTTATAAAGGCAAATTACAAAACATCATGCCACAGGAGAACCTTGACCTAATATTGGCTAATAAACAAGCAACTCTGGTAAATCGGTTGCTTGAGGCATTCCCAGCACACAGCAGCGGTGATGGTTCTCACACGAGCCGTACGGGCCGGGGGCAGCTTGGCAGAGGTGTTCGTGGTGCACACAGCAGAAGTGGCGTTGGAGACAGGGGTTTCATGACAATGTTGTGGACTGATTTTTCAAGTACCGCTCACACAACTGTTAATACTGCATCGATGGAAAGTGACAGGAGACAGCAGTTGTCAACTATGGTTACAAACTACTTTTCCTCCCATATCGATGTTCTCCCACACAGGTCATTCCCCTTTGACTATTGGGCCGCTAAACTGGACACCTGGCCTGAATTGGCACAATATGCCTTATAGGAGCTCGCTTGCCCAGCTGCAAGTGTGCTATCGGAAAGAGTCTTCAGTGCAGCTGGATCAATCCTAACAGAAAAAAGGACCCGTCTGTCATCCCAAAATGTGGATGATCTAACCTTCATTAAAATGAACCATGCATGGGTTTCCAAGGATTTTGTCCCACCTTCCCCTGATGACACATAGGGTGACAGAAAAATGGCTTGCTTTGGTCCACCTCTTCCTGGGACTTTACCTATTTCGCCTTTTGCATCAGCTGAATGTCCAACATCAACATATGCCACTTTCTAAAACTCCCTAACTGTGCTGCCTCCCCCCCCATGGCCGGGGTCACCACCTAGCGCACGACTCCGTGCGAGTGCCGTTGCCCTGGACAGGTGCGTAGGCCGACTCTTGGGCGCGGGCACTGGCACAGGGTCCCTCATAGTGCAATCAAGTGTCTCTGACGGTGGTGGTGCACACCCGCCGTCAGACACACCGCCGTACTATGAGGGGCCCAGTGCCAGTACCGACGCCCACGAGTGGGCCCCCCTTGCTTGGGCAGGGCCCCAGCATTTGCAATCTTTACCTCTCCCTGCTCCTCCGCTGTGTAGTCTGGGCCGTCAAATCCATACTGTGCCTAACACCGTCTGAGCCTGCCTCCTGATGTATAGACATATATTTTGAATGTGTACACTATGCTATCCATACATGTTATCCGGGGATACGGTACCCTTTCTCACCTTTGTGCAATCACGTGCAATCCATACTGGGCCTAACACCGTCTGAGCCTGCCTCCTGATGTTTAGACATATATTTTGAATGTGTACACTATGCCATCCATACATGTTATTCGGGGATACGGTACCCTTTCTCACCTTTGTGCAATCACGTGTAATCCATACTGGGCCTGAGAACGGCTGGCGAGCTGTTAAGCAAGCTACAGCACCTGTGGTTTGCACACGTAAGCTTTTCATTTTTTCAGGAATGACGGTTAAGCCTAATTCCGGAACTGCGGTTGACCTGCACTTACTGGGAAATCATCGTTCGCGGGTAATAATTGTAATCACAGATCCCCATCACTAACGTTGTTCAGCGGGTTATCTGCACCTGTAAGCGACAAATGCTGGCCTTTGCAGTGTAGCGCACATGCAGCCACGGACATGTAAGGGCATGACACACCAGTTATTGGCCAATCTCATGTGCCAGAGCCTCACGTGTCCCTCTAGTAAGCCGGACTCGGACCGCGGGGCATGACGGAGTCTCGTTCGTTAACGGAATTAAGCTTGCAATGTGTGCATCTTTTCTGTAGCTGGCATGGTTGAGGTTTCCCAGGTGGAGTCGAATTAAACCGTAGGCTCCACTCCTGGTGGTGCCCTTCTGGACATTCCTTTAAGGTTCAGCTTTGCAACCATACTGCCCACGTAAAACAAACACTTTGCCTTCATGAACGCTGTTTGGAGGGTCATGACTCGTGGGAATAACGCCGCCGAATCAGTTAACCTGCTAGAGAAATCCTTCGTTGCTCCCAAGCATGACATCACACTCCCTAGGAGGAAGGTAATGCCACTGTGGCGACCGTACTCCTGGGGGCACAAGTGCACTGATGCCCAGCCACTGCTCGATGAATCTGCTGGTACATTGACCCAGACCACTACATTCCCCTCGCACGCTACACGGCTTGAATCTGACCCTGATGAAACTCAGGTTACCCTTCCCATATACAGTTTCATCTTACACGGTGACAAAGAGGAAGCTGCAGATGAAAGTGCAGGTTCGGCCCACCCGCCATCAGACACACCACCGTACTATCAGGGGCCCTGTGCCAGTGCCGTCGCCAACGAGTGGGCCCCCCTGCTTGCTCAGGATCACAGCACTTGCAAGGTTGAAATACTGTGCAGTGAGACGAGGAGTCCAGACTAGTACAGGGATTCCCTAGCGAGGAGACTTATTTCATTGTTTTCAATGTTGGGACAGCAATTTTTGGGGAGCACTATACTCTGGAGAATGATAGATGGGGCCCACCATACACTGGAACATTCCAAAGGTGGACATCAGACACTGGAGCAGCATTTACAGGGCCCATTATACACTAGAGCATTAGAAATGGGGCCCATTATGTTTGGAGCATTATTTGGGCCCATAAGACAGTGGAGCTTCATCCATGGGGACCAACATATACTGTAGCATTATGTGGAGCTCATCATATACTGTTTCAAACATTATATGGGACCAATGATTCTGTATGGAGAAATAGATGGGCCTTGTCATGAGATGTAAAAAGTGAAGTATTTTTCATTGTACTATACCGCTATTTCTCTGCTGTATCGGAGCATGATGAGATGTGGTATGTGTTAAAGGGGCGCTCTTTCGCCCAGGGCACATGAAAACCTGGAGCCAGCCCTACCCCCCCACAACTTTAGCCAAATAACCCCCATTTTTCAGTGCGTAACTTGTATTATGAAGTTAATTAAGGTTGACAAGCTTAAGTAAGAAGAATTAATGCTTTTGGCATTCAAATGGGCACTGTAGGTGTGTTTCCTGTCCTCCTCTCACTGCCGACTTTTATTCCCCATTGACTTACATTGGGTTTCGTGTTTCGGGACGACCCCGACTTTTCCCTATAGTCGGCCGATCTTGCTCGACCCGACTTTTGGAAAAGTCGGGTTTCACGAAACGAAACTCGACCTTAAAAAACCAAAAGTCGCTCAACTCTATTCATAAGTGTTGATGTGAGATTTAAGTCATTTGTAATAAAGGTGTCTTTTTATGTCATGCAGGGGTACTAAAGCTTTAATGCCCCCACTGATTGACCCGATTATACTCACTTACTTAACTAAAATTTTGAAGATGTCTAGTTTTTTTTTTGGTAAACTAACATTGGCTTGCCTCCCTATTCAATTGGTTAAAGCATTGAAACAGCAAATAAAGAAGCAAGAAAACCAAGTGATAATAGATATACTGTACCTAAATAGAAAAAAATAATAAAATGAGAAGAATAATTGCATCAAAAGTACAGTGGAAGGGTTCAGGCTTTAGAACACCAGCGTAGTGTCAGTGATAATAAAAATCCCAAAATAGGTCTTTGCATTAGCATGTACATAAAAAAAATAAAACTTAATGACTACAAACACAAAACTGGAGACATTTTCACAGCCGTTAGCACTCAAAATCATGTGAGATGCTCTGCTAAAGATTCAGTTCCACAATGTCAAGACACACATGAACCTGTACAGTGTTGTCAGGTGTGAACTACTGAGGGTGTAATTTATAATACAGATGACTGCTCCAATCTGAAGTGTGAAAGCACCAATTAAACCTACAGCCGGAAGGAAAATATGTAATGAGAAAAGAGATTACAGACTATTGATAAGGGCTGAATGAAGCCAAATGCTAAGTGGAGTCGGATCCAGGGTCTTTATTGTAAGAAGCTTCGGAAAGTGATTTCTTGAAAATCCGCAGTATAGCAATACTAAATAGGACATGCAGATTCAGATCTAAAGATTGTGAACATTCAAGTGGAACATCAAAGATGATAAAATATACACATGGTGCCAACATAAACGAGGATCATGCTATAAATAACATCACGAGAATCTATAATGCAAGAAATTAATGACTCTTGGAGCCAAGGGACAAATTTCTCACTGTGGTTTACAGTTATTACTGATTAAATTGATTCCTTTCCAAATAAAAAAATAGGTCCAATAAGAAAGTAATTCTAAAAGAAAATAAATTGCTAGATAATTGTGAACCCATCTTATTGCACAGTACATACAGTATACAGATACTGGCCGATAATCGGTTCATACATGTACTGTACATATACCTCCAAAAGGCCCCTAATCTGTCCCGGGGGCGAGGTCTCTGTCAATTTTCACTGTATCTGCATCCCTAAGTTGCAGACATAATTGAGTACCATGGAGGAGCAACTCTGTGTTCCATAATTTAACCTGTGCCTTCTGGACCACCTGAAAAACAGAGCAACAGTTGCAATGACATCATTATGCACACACAGACTAGTGCGGACCTAAAGATCTGTTCTGCCAATTGTAGGGAGGGCTAGGTAAGTAGGAAATCATACTGTGGAATTATCATATTATGTTTGTAGGGCAATGCAGAGGCATCATGATTTGTGAGGTTTGAGCATGGTAGGGCATCAAACTGTGCGGGGGAATGCACTGTGAGAGCACCATAGAATGAAAATTAATGTACTGTGGGGGCTTAATATAGTGATGGCACCGATGAGAAAAGCATTGCAGGGGAATTATATTGTATGTGAGGAGAGGCTCTAGGAGTATCATCTGTGTGTGGAGAAAAGCAATGATGGGGAATAATACTGTGTGTGGAAGGGGCACTGTGGGGGCATCATAACGCATATGTGAGGGCATATTTGAAGCATCATACTGTGAGATGCGAGATGAAAGGGTTATCATACAGTGTGGGAACAGTAAGTGACAACTAAGGGCCCTATTTCTGTTTTGGCACATGAGGATAAGAACTTGGGTAAAGGTAACTAGACAGGTTTTGTTCCTAATAGAGTTGATAAAGGCAACACATATAAGGTCCACAATGCTTTTTCTTTTGCCTCCAAATCTAAGACACCAGAGTCCTTATTGGCACAATGCCAAGAAGGTCATCTATCGAATTAGTTGGGCCTAAATGGAATAAGCCCTACTTATATTTGGTTTCCCCATTTCATTCTTTAAAGTGATATTTGCTTTGTATTTAACTCCAAAAGCATATATACTAGTTAATGACACAACGTCTAAACCTGTTAGCATCAATAATGGCACCTGAAAATAATGCCCATTATTCCCATTCCTTTCTATAATCACACTACAATAATTAGGCAAAAACCCTTGATACAAGATGTAAAGTGTAAATAAATAATTAAAATTTGTGCTTAATAATGAACCCCTTTAGCTTGTAGTGAACTAAAAAATACACACAAATGAATTGGATTGCTCCAAGTTAGGTAGTTATTACCTTAAGGTGTAATCTGAGTTGATGTCTGGACTCCAGAGGACCAGTAAAGAGCACTGTGTGTCTTGATGTGAAGTCAGATTGAATGATATTTGCCAGATAAATGTGGGTTAATAACACGGATCTTCAGGAGTGTTGTCCCGGCCAGTGACAGACACTCCACGCTCCCCTCTTCCAGTGGCGTGCTGGTGTGCAGTGTGCACAATGTGAAGCTGTGGCATGAGATGAGCCAACAGGACCTTCGTGATGTCACCGGTCACGTGAAAGATTACAGGGAGCGCAGTGGACCAATTCCTCTCCGACTAGTTTCAGAAAAAACACGGTTTCCTTCATCAGGAATGGTGCAATGGAGGAATTGGTCATCTTAAATATCTTCTGGTACAACCCTCAATTAAATCCAAATAATTCAACTTCACAGTTTAACCCCTTAGGTGCAAGACTGTCCATATTAAAAATCCACTGACTCTCCATGTGGGACATTTGCTTAATATAGTCTACTTTTCTCCAACTTTTGCACACAACTTGGAGACCTATGATATTCGCAATAGTGTTTAGACAAGGGATGTCCTAGGAATTTTTTATTTATATTCCTAAGGTGCTCATTCACCCTTACTCGTAATGGACGCTTTGTGTGTCCTATATATAGTTTATTACAGGGGCATCTTAATGAATAGATAACCCCTGCTGTGTTACACATAATGAAATCCCGGATTTTAAATATTTCATTTCCGTTGCATATGATAAACTGTTTTTCTGTTTTTAATGTTTTACAAATCCTGCAACTGCGGCGGCATGGGTAATAGCCAGGTCTCTGACCAAAGGGACCAGATTGGGGTACTTTTCTTGGATTGGCTATAGGTACTGTTGATGCCCCTAGATTCCCCAAACTTCTTGCCTTTCTATAAATGAATTTTGGCTCCATTGGTAATAGATCCCCTATGGTCTTATCTTCCCATAAAATCCCCCAGTATTTTTTTTTTATTTTTCTCAGAATATGAGTATTTGCACTTTACTGGGTTATGATTGGGAAATCATCATACATATCATATTGTGAATCACAGTTATGTTTATCTTGGAGTGAGTTATCCCTAGGAATATTATTTATTTTTTCTCTTTCATTCTTTCATCCAGAAGGAAATCCTCTCTATATCTTTTCCCCTTAAATTTATCCATTCGTGTATTTGCTTCATCTAGAAAATCTTGTTTTCGTGAACAATTTCTATGTGCTCGTATACAGTCATATGTAAAAGTTTGGGCACCCCTATTAATGTTAACCTTTTTTCTTTATAACAATTTTGTTTTTTGCAACAGGTATTTCAGTTTCATATATCTAATAACTGATGGACTCAGTTATATTTCTGGATTCAAATGAGGTTTATTGTACTAACAGAAAATGTGCAATCTGCATTTAAACAAGATTTGACCGGTGCAAAAGTATGGGCACCCTTATCATTTTCTTGATTTGAACAATCCTAACTACTTTTTACTGACTTCCTTAAGCACTAAATTGGTTTTGTAACCTCATTGATCTTTGAACTTCATAGCCAGGTGTATCAAATCATGAGAAAAGGTATTTAAAGTGGCCACTTGCAAGTAGTTCTCCTATTTGATTCTCCTATGAAGAGTGGCATCATGGGCTCCTCAAAACAACTCTCAAATGATCTGAAAACAAAGATTATTCAACATAGCTTTTCAGGGGAAGGATACAAAAAGTTGTCTCAGAGATTTAACCAGTCAGTTTCCACTGTGAGGAACATAGTAAGGAAATGGAAGAACACAGGTACAGTTCTTGTTAAGCCCAGAAGTGGCAGGCCAAGAAAAATATCAGAAAGGCAGAGAAGAAGAATGGTGAGAACAGTCAAGGACAATCCACAGACCACCTCCAAAGACCTGCAGCATCATCTTGCTGCAGATGGTGTCACTGTGCATCGGTCAACAATACAGCGCATGCATAACGCCTTTTTGTATGACCAAACAACTCAATCTTTGTTTCATCAGTTCACAGGACCTTCTTCCAAAATGTAACTGGCTTGTCCAAATGTGCTTTTGCAGACCTCAGGTGACTCTGTTTGTGGCGTGCTTGCAGAAACAGCTTCTTTCGCATCACTCTCCCATACAGCTTCTCCTTGGGCAAAGTGCGCTGTATTGTTGACCGATGCACAGTGACACCATCTGCAGCAAGATGATGCTGCAGGTCTTTGGAGGTGGTCTGTGGATTGTCCTTGACTGTTCTCACCATTCTTCTTCTCTGCCTTTCTGATATTTTTCTTGGCCTGCCACTTCTGGGCTTAACAAGAACTGTACCTGTGTTCTTCCATTTCCTTACTATGTTCCTCACAGTGGAAACTGACAGGTTAAATCTCTGAGACAACTTTTTGTATCCTTCCCCTGAAAAGCTATGTTGAATAATCTTTGTTTTCAGATCATTTGAGAGTTGTTTTGAGGAGCCCATGATGCCACTCTTCATAGGAGAATCAAATAGGAGAACTACTTGCAAGTGGCCACTTTAAATACCTTTTCTCGTGATTTGATACACCTGGCTATGAAGTTCAAAGATCAATGAGGTTACAAAACCAATTTAGTGCTTCAGGAAGTCAGTAAAATGTAGTTAGGAGTGTTCAAATCAAGAAAATGATAAGGGTGCCCATACTTTTGCACCGGTCAAATTTTGTTTAAATGCAGATTGCACATTTTCTGTTAGTACAATAAACCTCATTTGAATCCAGAAATATAACTGAGTCCATCAGTTATTAGATATATGAAACTGAAATACCTGTTGCAAAAACCAAAATTGTGATAAAGAAAAAAGGTTAACATTAATAGGGGTGCCCAAACTTTTACATATGACTGTAAATTGACTCTTTGGGACATTGATGAGCCAAGTGGGTAAATGACAACTGTTCAGCGAAATATAGTTAATAGAGTCAGTCGGTTTATGATATCTTTTAGTGTGAATAGTTCCATTGTCTATAAAAATATCAAGATCTAAAAAATGTATTGACACCCTACTCGTCACCGCATTAAAATTTAAAAAATATTGATTTTTACTTATGTCCGTTAAAAACTGTGTCAATGTATCTGGACCCCCTGACCAAATAAAAAGAACAGTTACTAGCGCCACCTACAGTCTATACAAGATATAAAGTGTAAATCATCTGCCTATAAGATTGCAGCATGTGCTGAAGTCATAAAGCTTCTAATCACAAACCCAGAAACAGCTTTCCCTGAGATTCTGAACAATTTGTATCTTTCTGGCTCTTTCTCTAATTTTAAAAATTAATGATAAAAAATCTCAAGCTCATAATTTTACAGTAACTACCCAACGACAAAAGGCACTTGAGAACTCCTTTCCTTTTCAATGAATAAGTAACTCAATTACATCTTTAGGAATGAATTGTTCTCCAATCTCCACAGAACGAACAATTATATAACAGTTAACTACAAAACTCATTTAACCTCAATACCAGACCTGTCAAATTCCCGATCTCCATCCTATCTATCATGGCTTGGTAGGAAAAACCTGTTTATCTCAATAATAGTGACTAAACTAATTTACCTCCTTCAAGTACTACCTCCTGATCTCCCAAAGTAATTTTCCCTCCAGTTTGTAGTAGTTACATCAGGGCCGGATCCAAACCTCTTGTTTTGTACAAAATACTACAATAACCAGCAGACAAAAGTGTTATTTGGTTTCCCTCACCGGAGAAGCACAATAAATCTGTCCATCTAAATATAATTGTAGACTGCTTCATGAGACCACCCTATAAGACATGCATACTGTACACAGGCAATTTTTATAATGGGAGCAATCTGGGCAGCCATGCTGGCCCGTTATAATATTCTGTGGTCACCATATCTTCAGCAACAAGCTTTCCTGAAGCTCCACTGCCGGCAATACAGAATGGCAGCACTGCTCCCGGGAGCTCCTATCGCCTTTTCCATGATGTGCTGGCTCAGTGATGTAATTACATGTACGCGCCAGTTGCAAAAGTGAAGGAGAGCCACAAGTGACGTTACTTGTCTGTTTGCTCGTTGTTTACTTAGACCATGCAATCATAATGTGTTTTGTTGGTTGCTCGTCGTTTCAGATCCGAGCCAGCGAGAGAACGCCTTGTCACTGTGAACTGAGAAGAACAGTGCTCAGTGAGAGGAAAATACTGAGCATGTGTTGGAATTGACATCCGACTTATGCTCAGTAGAGCTGGGACTAGTCCTGCCCCTGAAACGGAGGTCACAGATGATGCTTTGTTTCAGGGAGGGGGCAGAGACTAGGCAGTGACCACAGCCTCTACCCTTTGATAACACTTTGTGTATGCCAGCATGCACTGGGGATTCACAAATGAAGTGTTATACTCTAATCATGGCTCCCATGGAAAGGCTGATATTCTTCATTAAATCTATGTCATAGTAAGAATGTTGGAGATTTTGCACATGCATGTGATTTGTCTGAAGTACTACTATGACAGGCGCTGTATGGAAAATGTCAATCATGAATAGAGTATCTTAGGAAGGACTAGTCTGTGGGGAATTTCTGACTCACTTGCATATGTTGAGTTGCAGAATAAAACTTATTTTCTACAAGACAACAACATTAATGAGGCACAAAATGACCGTAGAATACAGAAATAGAGGAGACTAGTTGGGATTCCTTTGTATATGATAAAATGCAGATTAAAAGTTCATATTTAAAAGGCAAAATTATTGTAACAAAAAAGTGCTTTTTAGAACTTATAAATTGGCATACAGAACAAGATAGTAAGGGAACCTGACAGTTACTCTTAAATGACTAGACACAGTTTATCCTAAGGCTGGTTTGACACTAGCCTTTTAACACGCAGCGCATCATGCGCTAATTATTGCACGCGCAATTGTCCCCTATCTTTAAAATGGCGGGCGCAGTGTCCAGCGATTGCACGCATGCCTCAGCGTTTGAGTGCGCTGCGCATTTTCCAAGTGTGCGATCATATGCGCCGGATGCTACCTGTTGTATTTTTTGTTCGGGCTCATGTCGTTAAAGAATCACATGCGCATGTCAGCGCACACAATGCGCAAAAAATTTGCATTAGAGTCGATGGTGGCGCTGACGTGCGCTGTGTACTGCGCATGTCAGCGCATTGTGAGCGCGCGCAATTTCAGAGTAAACAATGTCTAGACACTTGTTAAATTCACCCCCTAACCAAGCAACATTGTTTGGAAGGAAGGATAGATAAAATAAGGGCTTTGTAGTGCCAGATCATCACTCTCCAGACAGACAGCAAGAAGACAAGACAACACCAACCCAGCAAGAGACCATCCAAAACTTTTGAGAAACCAGCAGCTTTAATGTAAGTATTCTAAAATCAATGTGAGGCTGTCCTTCACAATATAATGTACTAATTTTTTTTTTTTCCCAGCATGTCTTCTGGATCTGAATATGCTTCTCCACAGGAAGAATTGGAAGAGGCTGAGCGTGAGGCGAGTATTTTCCTGCCTTTGTATACCTGCCTCTACAAAGGGCTAATAATTTCTGTTCTTCACAGACCTCGGAATCGGACGAGCCAAGTGAGCCAGAACAGCCGGAGCAGCGTACACAAGGCACGGCGGGAAGGAGACGCCATGTAAGTATACATTCTACCTGTTGTTTTGGTTCAATAATTTTTTCCATTCCTGTTTATCTTCCCTGTTTTTTTTTTTTTTTATTTCCCATCTCTATCATTCTCCACAATTTCCAAGATTCTAAATGTATTTGTTTTCTAGGTTCCACAACGGGATGAAGACATGTATATTGACAACGAGCAACTCATCAGCCTTGTCCAGGAGCATGTCCCGTTGTGGGACAGACGTGACCTGCAGTACAAAGAGATAGTGGTGACCCGGCAGCTCTGGAATGAAGTGGCCGCAGCGTTGATGGAGGGCTGGGACAGCGCCTCTGCAACTTTAAAAAAGTCGTTCACTAAGTATTTCTCTGTTGTGTGATGCTGCATTGACTCTTGACTCACGTTCAATAGTGTATGACTTGTGTATTGTCATGCAGTATATTTCATGCTACACTCTTGTTCCTGATGATACTTGTGTGTTTAGTGCAAGATTTAGACTTGCAGTAAACACACCAGTGTCCTCAGGTACAATAGTGTAGGACTTGGGTATTGTCATGCGGTATCTTTCATGCTACACTCTTGTTCCTGATGATATTTGTGTGTTTAGTGCAAGATATAGACTTGCAGTTAACACACCTGTGTCCTCAGGTACAATAGTGTATGACTTGTGTATTGTCATGCGGTATCTTTCATGCTACACTCTTGTTCCTGATGATACTTGTGTGTTTAGTGCAAGATATAGACTTGCAGTAAACACACCAGTGCCCTCTGGATCAATAGTGTATGCTTTGTGTATAGAATTATTTTGGAGGCTCCATGGTCACTCAGGTTTGTGTGTTTCTACAGATGTCATTGCATTGTCTAATTTTTTTTTTTTTCAACAGTGAACAAAGTCCGTGCACGGCGCTCGATGAAGGACCGCTTCAACACTGATGTTCGGGCTGAGGGACAGGTTCGCAGTGGCTCAGCGGCAAGGACAAGAAAAAAGTACCGCTGCCATCGCGCTATGGAATTCTTACGACCAGTCCTTGCCACCAGAGCGTAGGTATATAATGTTTTTTCTATGTTTTTCATTGAACTAATTGGTGGTTTTATATTCCACAGGTGATTATTCGCAATAATGCATGATACTAATGTTTTAGTTTTGTTTCCACAGCACCTGGAGCAGCACCCTGCAATCTGTCCCTGGAGCGGTTCTTCATCAATCGACCTCGGACCCATCCCTGCCATCCTACAGCCAGGAAGCAAGTGGCAGGTCAGCAACACAGACAGCTGGTGACCAGGAAACTGATCGATCAGGTGTTCCCCTGTCCCAGGTCTCTTCCACTGGTTATGCGGGCACTACGCGCCAGCGGCAGAGGGCCTCGGACAGGCCTGTCTTGCCTGAGTTCATGCACTTAAACAAGGCCTTTCATGCCAGTCTCAAGACGCTGTCTGAAAGAGTGGAAAGTGGTTTCTCACTAATGGAACGTAGTTTTAACCACATGGAACACCTCATCCACTCTTCCAACCAGCGCCTTGAACGGCTGGAGGCCGACCTCAATAGACCAGCGTACCATTTCTTTAGTAAAATTGAACGGAGCATGGCAGATAACCTTAGTCCTGAGCAACAGCTGAATGTGTTACACGCCTGCAGCACTGCTTTCTTGCAGGCTATGCAGCAGAATCAGTATGTGCAGCAGTCAGTGTTGTCATTCCCCCCTGTGCCACCACTGTCTCGCTTCACCACAGTACCGACTTCTGCTGCATATCACTGCACGACCACCTGCATTCCTAGTCAAGCCGGACACCACTACACCACACCAATGCTGAGTGCTGCTGGTCACTCCACCCCCGCCAAAACCATGTCAAGCGCTGCTCCTGTCTGGAGTACCAGTACTGCCACCGTTACCTCATCTTGGCGCACCACAAGCACAAAATCTACTTGGTCCACCACCACCTCTTCTCCTGTTCGGAGCACAGAGTCACCATCATCTACGGGTCGGAGCACCGCCACTTCTCATCATTATGAGAGCACCGGCACAAATCCTCAGCATTCAAGGAGCACCTCCACCACTCATCAGAGGAGCACCACCACCACATCTCCTCCTAGGAGCACCGCCACCACTACTCTTCACAGGAGCACCGCACCACTACTCTTCTCAGCAGCACCGCCACCGCTTCGCCTCCTCTTAGCATCGCCAGCACTCCTCATCAGAAGAGGACCACCACCACTTCGCCTGATAGAAGCACGGCCACAACTTCTCCCACAAGAAGCCCCACTCACACTTCTCCTTCGTTGAGCACCGTTACCACAATTTCTCCTTCAAGGAGCACCGTCAGCGCCACCACCGAGCAGCCTAGTGGATACCCACATTCCGTCTTTTATTCTGCCAAGACACGGTCCACCATCTCTAGTCGGTCAGCCAATGTAAGGCGGTCATACGATGTTCGGTCCAGGCAGGTGACTCCTGCCCCAAAGAAGAAGAAACAAAAGACTTTGTTAGTCAGTCCCCCCTCTCCTTCCAATGTTTCTCAAACTGTCTCTGTTTCCATACCTGATCTACCTTCCCCCAGTACTTTAGTAGCCCCTTCCCCTAGAACCCCTTCCTCAATTTCCAGCCGTTCCTCGTCTCTCCACACCCCCAAAGTATCCCACTCTTCCCCCAAACGTCCCTTAAAAGGAAAATAATTTAAAAAAAATAAATAAAAGTTCTATTTTTATGGTTCAATGTGTCTTTCACCGCCTACACACACCCCGGCGTACACACACTGTACCATACATTTGCCGTTTTTGTCAACACATAGCTCCGCTACTGACACATGCTTTGCATGTCAATCTTTGAACTATGTGTAGTCAAAAACTCTAATCTATATGATTTTTATTTTCCACAACAGTCTCTTCAGAAAGGTAATATAGCACATACTGAATAGAGGATGGAGTTTAGTGCAAGACCTATCTATTGTTACCTTGACTTGTATCCTAAACAGTTAATTGACTATGGTGTGTTTTAACATCATTTAACTTTTGGGGATACAATCCAAGGTTATAGTAGATATACCTTGTAATTTACCACATCTTCTATTCAGTGTATGTTGATAAAATGAGGAGATAATGGGGGAAAATACACGCCATTTGTACAGTACCTTGCCCTTGTATCATAACTATCACACCTGGCCAGGTTAATACAGATGAGTTTTAACCAGTAGCGTCGCTTTTGTCTGCATATATTTCAACTGTTGCGATGCTTCAGGTTACCTCTTATGTGTATTCTCCTGCCCATGTGTGATAACCTTTGGATGCTTTACTTTTGGCGTCCTCACTTCAGCATGACACCAGGCCTGGGTATTATATAGTTGTATAAACTTTATTATGTCTACTGTCTGTGTTAAAACTGAAGCCACAGTGAGGATACTACAAATAATATTTATAGTCACAGCGTTAGGTGTCATCGATAGTGAGGGATGCAACTGCAGTCCAAAATCACTATTGTTAACATCATGCCAGGTGACACAAAAATTATTTGTATTATCTCCACCGTCGCATCACATTGAACTCAAAGTGTAAAGACAATAAAGATCATACTTTTGTGTATGCATACTCACCTGGTCATGAGTACTAGTAAATTCATGATGCACAAAACCCAGCATCGTGAATTCACTCTTACACCTGGCCAGTTGATTATTGTATTGAAGTGTAAAAAGACAGAGTGCACGCAGTACAGGTATCAACACAGGTTTTTTATTAAGACACACACGAAAGTAAACTTGGTTACACCATTTGCTCTTGCCAGGGCACCCGTCCTACATCTGAGTTGAAGTAGGCAGCAAATTGGTCCCTCATTTGCCCTACTTCAACAGATGACCTGAGAGGGCGCTGATTAAATTCAGGCAAGGGTTTAGGAGCGGCATCATCAAGTTCACAATTCGAGTGCTCTCCAACCATCACAAAATTGTGTAGAACCACACACGCCTTCACCACCTCATCCAGTGTTTCCAGTTTAAGATTAATGGCTGTGCTGGGAATGTGTCATCTGGAGACAAGTATTCCAAAGGCACACTCTACAGTTCTTCTTGCCCTGGTTAGCCTGTAATTAAAAATTCTTTTGGTGTGGTCCAGGTCACGGCTGGAGTAGGGCTTGAGGAGGTTTTAGCACATCTGGAATGCCTCATCACCAACCATTACAAATAAGTGTGGCAGACCGTCGGTGTTAGGAAGAGGCCGTGGCATGGGAAAATAGAACTGGTTGCCATACAACCTCCGGCCCATGTCTGAGTTCCCAAAAGCCTGGGTGTCATTCCCACAGCCAAATGCACCAATGTCCACTGCAACAAACTTACAGTCTGCATTAGAAATAGCCATGAGAACTGTAGAGAAGTACTTTTTATAGTTATAGTACCTATAGTAGCCTGTTCTTTTGGGTTTTATAATCCGGATGTGTTTCCCATCCACCGCACCTAAACAGTTGGGGAAATTGCAGACTGTCCAGAATCTTTCTGCATGTTCAATCCACTTGTCTACGGTGGGCAGGGGCAGAAATTCTGGACAGAGAACGTCCCACAAAGCCAGGCAGGTGTCCGCAACTATTCCCGACAAGGTGGAGATTCCAAGCCGGTACTGGAAGTGCAGTGAAGAGAGGGTCTCTCCAGTAGCCAGGAATCTGCGCCACAAAGAAACAACCAAATATTAATATCTGTGCATATTTTTTTTAACAACACCATAAACAAAAAACTGTAACACAAAAAAAGGGCATTAAAAATTAAATCTTCAGCCTTTTCTTTAATGGCATAAAAATAATGCTGCAGCCTTTGGTTAAGTACATGGCAAATAAAGAATTCAGCACGCTTTGGAATAGTACATCTGAGAACAGATAAAATTGGGCAGGCATTGGTTTTTAAATACTACGTACCGTAATGTGACCAGGAGCCGTTCCTCGGGAGGAATCGCACGACGGAGATGTGTATCCTGCCTCCGGATGACATCTTGGACACGACCAAGCAAATACATGAAGCTTTGTTGGGACATTCGTGCATAGTCCGTAAATTTCTCCGGGTTTGCCTGTAGCTCGCTGTAGAGGGTGTGGTAAGCTCCACGGCTCTCACGGAGTTCAACAATCGGATGTATCCACAAATGCCGCCGCTGCCGTCTTCGCTGTCTCTCTCTGTCTCCCTTTGTTCATGGCAAGCAACTGCATAAGCCTGAGCCATCCTAATGTCCAGATCCAAGCTGAAGTGAAAACTCTTCCAGTGCAGATCCATGTCGTCAATATAAAAAGCAAGCAAATGTGAAGAATTAAGCTGAAAACAGTGTCTATATAACAAATTCCCAAAACACACGCCCACTGCTGTCCAATTGGTGGAGTCTGTTGCACTAATTGGTCAATGATTTTTCCTCCTGTGATTGTGACATCATGCGCATAAATAAAGCAAACGCATGGAAAACGCTTGCATACGCATACAAACGCTGAGTTTTTTTGCTTTAACGCGCATGATGATGTGAAAAAAAAACAGCGTTTACATGCGTGTGTATGCGTTTTTGCAACGCATTTGATGTGCGCACCAAACGCAGCACTAAAATACGCTAGTGTGAAACTAGCCTTAGTCATGTTGCAAGGCTCATTAAAGGGTCGACATTGACTTTTAGGATTGCTACTTCCAATAGCTGGTACTAGAGTTCTAGTCCTCATCCTCTCTGAAGAGACAATTTTCATATTTCCCAAAGGAGCATTGCGACTTTAAATCTCCTCATCTCAGCATGCTTAGCATGTCAATCTCCACAAGGAGAAACTATACTTCTTGGATATAGACACAGATTAGCACTTACTTTTTGCACCAAAATACATGCACAGCAGCAATGCCTCAATGACTTTGAAAAACATTTCTGAAAATTAACCTTTTCACCTCGAAGCCTATTTTCACTTTCCTGACCAGGCCAATTTTTACAATTTTGACCACTGTCAATTTACGAGGCCATAACTCTGGAATGCTTCAATGGATCACACTGATTCTGAAATTATTTTCTTGTGTCATATTGCACTTCATGATAGTGATAAAGTGTTTTATTATGACTTGCATTTATTTGTGAAAAAATCAGAAATTTGGTGAAAATGTTGCAATTTTCAAACTTTTTGAAGCATAATTTTTTGTAGGGAATTATAAGGGTTAAACGTTGACCAGCAGCAATTTCTCATTTTTACAACAAAATTGGCAAAACCATTTTTTTAGGGACCACCTCACATTTGAAGTAACATAGTAACATAGTTTTCAAGGCTGAAGGAAGACCATATGTCCATCTAGTTCAGCCTATTTTTAGTGCAGCTGTTCTGCATTGTTGATCCTGGGGAAGGCAAAAAACCCACAGAGTAGAAGCCAATTTTCTCCATAGGGAAAAAAATTCCTTCCCCTAAGCTGAGTCAACCATCTACCTATAATATTCTGTTATTCGTAACCTACTATACTGTTACTCACAAGAAAAGCATCCATTCCTTTCTTAAATTCATTCAGTGAGTTGGCCATCACCACTTCCTCAGGAAGAGAATTCCAGAGCCTCACTGCTCTTACCATGAAGAACCCTCTTCTATGCTGGTGCAGAAATTGTCTTTCCTCCAAACGAAGAGAATGCCCCCTTGTTCTTGTCACAGTCCTTGGTACAAACAGTTCATTGGAGAGATCTCTGTATTGCCCTCTGATATACTTGTACATATATATTAGGTCTCCCCTAAGTCTTCTCTTTTCTAGAGTAAATAGATCTAATTTTGATAACCTTTCTGGGTATTGTAATGAACCAACTCCATTAATCATTTTAGTAGCCCGCCTTTGAACCCTTTCAAGTTCAGTAATGTCTTTCTTGAGCACCGGCGTCCAAAATTGCACACAATAATCCAAGTGTGGTCTGACGAGTGATTTGTAGAGAGGGAGAATTATATTTTCATCTCGTGTCCCCAGACCTCTTCTAATGCATCCCATGACCCTATTTGCTTTGGTGGCAGCTGCCTGACACTGAGCACTCCAATTTAGCTTCTTATTCACTAAGATGCCTAAGTCTATTTCCATGTCGGATTTCCCCAGTAATTTCCCATTTAGTAAGTAATTATAGCATCTGTTTCTCCTTCCCATGTGCATAACCTTACACTTATCTGTGTTAAACCTCATTTGCCATTTTTCAGCCCAATTCTCCAATTTACTCAAATCTGTCTGTAGTTGCAAACTGTCCTTCTTTGTGTTAACTACCTTACATAGTTTTGTATCATCTGCAAATACTGATATTTTACTGTGTAAGCCATCCACTAGATCATTCATAAATATATTAAATAGTAGGGGGCCCAATACAGAACCCTGTGGTACCCCACTAGTAACCCTGGCCCAATCTGAGTATGCCCCATTAATAACCACTCTTTGTTTTCTATCACTAAGCCAGCTACCTACCCATCTACACACATTTTCCCCTAGCCCAAGCTTTCTCATCTTACTTACCAATCTTTTATGTGGGACAGTGTCAAATGCTTTGGAGAAGTCGAGATAAATGACATCTAATGATTCTCTTTGGTCCATTTGAGAGCTTACATCCTCATAGAAGCTGATCAGGTTAGTTTGACAGGAGCGATCCTTCATAAATCCATGTTGATATGGAGTTAAACATTTATTAACATTGAGATATTCCATAATGGTATCCCTTAGAAACCCTTCAAAAATTTTACCCACAACAGATGTTAAGCTTACCGGCCTATAGTTTCCAGGTTCCCTTTTACACCCCTTTTTGAATATTGGTACCACATTTGCTTGCCGCCAATCAAAAGGAACAGACTGTTGTTAGTTCATTTTCCCCTTCACCATTGAGGTCTGATGAACTCCCTCTTCTGGTGAAGGAAGGTAGTGAGGCTGATTACAAAGCACCTGAGCAGAATGATGATGACTGGGTGACTGGAATTGCTGACTGGATATAAGGCAGCCGACGCCCTTCTGCCTTGCTGGTGATTTCTCTGAGGGATTCTTGGAGACCAGTCTGATTCCTGCTCCTCAAAAGCTAAGTTTTTCTGCTCTGCTTTTTGCATTTGTGTTTTGGCTTTGTTTTGCCTTGTTTTTCTGATTTCTGCCTTTCCCTGCTGGGTGAGCTGAATTCCTTTTTGCTCTGTCTTCAGAAAATACCTGAGTACTGATATAGTCTTTTTGAAGCCTAGCGTCTTCAGGGATTTTTTCCCTATCAGTCTGTTGGCTCTTGTTTTTGAGAGGGTTTTGGCTGATTGCAGACAGCAGCTTTTCTATCCTGTCCTATATAGTTAGCTTGGGCCCCATCATTTGCTCAGCCTATCTTTCTATCTGTGTGAGTGTTTTTTCATCTTGCTTCACCGTCATTATATGTTGGGGGCTGCCTATTGCTTTGGGGTCTGCTCTGGGGCAGTTTAGATTTCCCTTTCTGTCTTTAGGCTATGTAGTTCTCCGGCTGTGATCAAGGGGTCTAGGGCACCGTAGGAACCCCCCACGGCTACTGCTAGTTGTTGTTGTTAGGTTTAGGGGTCTGCAATCCGATAGCTGCCAACTTCTCTGGTTTTCTGGACTTAGCTAGTATTTCTGTTTTAGCCTCCTACGGTGACTCATTCATAACAACAGACCCTGTTTCTATAGAGTCTTTAAATATAAGGAATAGAGGCTTGTCTATTACATTACTTAACTCCCTTAATACCTGAGGGTGAATGCCATCAGGGCCTGGTGATTTGTCAATTTTAATCTTACTAAGGTGGTTCTGCACTTCTTCCTGGGTTAGGCAGGTAATACTTAATGGGGAGTTTACATTATCACTCTGCATTTCCCCTGGCAAATCCTTTTCCTGTGTGAACACTGTTGAGAAAAAAGTATTTAAAACATTTGCTTTTCCCACATCGCTCTCTATGATTTCACCCTCATTGTTCTTTAAAGGGCCAACACCATCAATTTTAATCATTTTACTGTTTATATAATTAAAGAATAGTTTAGGGTTTGTTTTACTTTCCTTAGCAATGAGTCTCTCAGTTTCCACTTTTGCTAAATGTATTTGTTTTCTACACATTTTATTTTTTTCTCTATAACTTTTTAATGCTTCTTCATGTCCTTCTTGTTTTAGCTTCTTAAATGCCTTATTCTTGTTATTTATTGCTCTTTTTACATCCTTATTTAGCCACATTGGTGTTCTCCTGTTCCTAGCCCTTTTATTTCTCTACGGTATGGCTAGCTCGCAGTGGGTGTGTAAAACTGATTTAAATATTTCCCATTTATTTTCTGTTCTCCTATTTTTGAGGACATTGTCCCAATCAATTCGGCGAAGGTCCTCTCTAAGCTGATCAAACTTTGCTTTCCTGAAATTCAGCGCTTTTGTAACCCCCTTCCAGGGCACCTTACTGAGGGACAAGTGGAATTGTATTATATTGTGGTCACTGTTCCCTAGGTGCCCATCGACTCCTACTTCTGTTATTCTATCTGGCCTGTTGCTTAAAATTAAGTCCAGAAGGGCTGTCCCTTTAGTTGGGCCCTGCACAAGTTGTGACAGATAATTATCCTTGGTCACTGACAGAAATTGGTTTCCTTTCTGAGATATGCAGGTTTCAGTTTCCCAGTCTATGTCGGGGTAATTGAAATCCCCCATAATAATAACCTCATTGTGATTTGCTGCTTGTCTATTTGTTTCAATAATACATTTTCAGCAGTTTCTGTTATATTTGGTGGCTTATAACAAACCCCTATGAGGATTTTATTACTTTTCCCTCCTTGTATCTCCACCCATAGAGACTCCACCTCTTCATTTCCCTCTTGTATATCTTCTCTTAGTGCGGGCTTTAAAGTGGACTTTATATATAGACAGACTCCACCCCCTTTCCTTTTTTTTACGATCACTCCTAATCAAATCATATCCTTGCAAGTTAGCAGCCCAGTAATAGCTGTCGTCTATCCATGTCTCAGTTATTCCTACTATGTCATATTTTTCCTCATACATTACCAACTCCAGATCTTCAATCTTATTGGTCAGACTTCTTGCATTGGTCAGCATGCATGAAAGAAGTTTTGCTTCCTTTTTCTTAGCTTCCTTCTGAGTACCCTGTCTTGGGTCCTCTATACCACATCTAGTATCCTTGATTAGTTTGTCCTTCTGCTGCATGTTCTTGTCTGCTGTTTTTACTCCCATCCCTTCTTCTTCTAGTTTAAAGCCCTCCTGATGAGTGTGGCAAGTCTTCTGGCAAATGTGTGTTTCCCAGGTTTTGTGAGATGTATCCCATCTCTTGCAAGAAATCCATCATAGAGGTAATTCACACCATGGTCCAAGAATCCAAATCCTTGTTGCCTACACCACCGTCGTAGCCAGTTGTTCACCTCTAGTATCCTATTCCATCTTCTGATGCCATGACCATTGACTGGGAGGATTGATGAGAAAACAACCTGTACGATCCGTTCCTTTAATTTCTTCCCCAGAATTTCAAAGTCTTCACAGATAGTTGGCAGGTCATTTCTTGCCATGACGTTTGTGTTGCTACATGTATCAGTAGGAAAGGGTAGTCATTCTTGGATTTGAGGATAGTTGGTATCCTGTTGGCCATATCCTTGATTTTTGCTCCTGGGAGGCA
Organism: Dendrobates tinctorius; assembly: GCF_039654945.1. NCBI lineage: Eukaryota > Metazoa > Chordata > Amphibia > Anura > Dendrobatidae > Dendrobates > Dendrobates tinctorius. Next base: position 19,640,965 of record NW_027361732.1, read on the forward strand.
GCATACTTTTCGTGTGGTTATGTCCGGTCTGCAGATAGTTGCCTCCGTGCCTCTTAGTAGTGAGTCGCCCATAACTACCACTCTTCTTTTCTTTCCGGACGCACTGCTTGTTGCTAGTGAGTGTTTTTGAGTGTCATTTGTTTCCGCTTTTGCTGACAGAGTAACTTCTCTTGTAGATACGGTATCATCCTGAGCTGTGTCATTTTCGTTCTCCAGCATGAGGGCTTCATATTGGTTGCTAAGCTGTGTGGGTGGTGATGACCACTTGATCCGTTTGCTTCTTTTCATCACATGGCTCCACTTTTCAGCCTCTGTATGTGCTCTGAAACTTTTCTCACTTTCCGTATCCTGAATGGTTGCTTCTGCTTCATCCAAGAAGTCCTCATGTTCTTTAATTACCTTCAATGTTGCTATTCTTTCTTCCAGTCCCTGCACCTTTTCCTCTAAGAGGACAACAAGTTTGCACTTCTGACAGGTAACATAGTAACATAGTTTTGAAGGCTGAAGGAAGATCTTATGTCCATCTAGTTCAGCCTATTTTTAGTGCAGCTGTTCTGTATTGTTGATCCTGGGGAAGGCAAAAAACCCACAGAGTAGAAGCCAATTTTCTCCATAGGGAAAAAAATTCCTTCCCCTAAGCTGGGTCAACCATCTACCTATAATATTCTGTTATTCGTAACCTTCTATACTGTTACTCACAAGAAAAGCATCCATTCCTTTCTTAAATTCATTCAGTGAGTTGGCCATCACCACTTCCTCAGGAAGAGAATTCCAGAGCCTCACTGCTCTTACCGTGAAGAACCCTCTTCTATGATGGTGCAGAAATTGTCTTTCCTCCAAACAAAGAGAAAGCCCCCTTGTTCTTGTCACAGTCCTTGGTACAAACAGTTCATTGGAGAGATCTCTGTATTTCCCTCTGATATACTTGTACATATATATTAGGCCTCCCCTAAGTCTTCTCTTTTCTAAAGTTGAGTTTTTGGGCCGGAAGATCGGTAAACATGTAGCATGTGTTGCAGGTGGCCATGTGGATTTTCTTCTCTTCCATATTGCTATTGCTGATGCAGTCTATGATGGGTGGCACACGGTTTTGCGATGTCCTCAAACAGCGAGACCCGGCAAGTCCCAGCAATCAGTCAGCTTAAGGCGACTCTTCTCCTCTTCCCAGAATGCACCGGAAATATGCAGATGAGCTTTCTGCTTCTCCAATCCCTGGTTTTACAATGTCCTCAAACAGCGAGACCCGGCAAGTCCCAGCGATCGATCAGCTTAAGGCGACTCTTCTCCTCTACCCAGAATGCACCTGAAATATGCAGATGAGCTTGATGCTTCGCCAATCCCTGGTTTTGCGATGTCCTCAAACAGCGAGACCCGGCAAGTCCCAGCGATCGATCAGCTTAAGGCAACTCTTCTCCTCTTCCCAGAATGCCCCGGAAATATGCAGATGAGCTTCCTGCTTCTCCAATCCCTGGTTTTGCGATGTCCTCAAACTGCGAGACCCGGCAAGTCCCAGCGATTGGTCAGCTTAAGGCGACTCTTCTCCTCCCAGAATGCACCGGAAAAATGCAGATGAGCTTCCTGCTTCTTCAATCCCTGGTTTTGCGATGTCCTCAAACAGCGAGACCCGGCAGTGACTTTGAAAAGCCTATATGACAGAAAATACCCCAAAGTGACACCATTCTAAAAACTGTACCCCTTAAGGTGCTCAAAACCACATTCAAGAAGTTTATTAACCCTTCAGATGCTATACAGGAATTATTGAAATGTGAAAAGAAAAAATATGCATTTACTTTTCTTTCTCAAAATTTTTTTAGACCTTTTTTTTTCTCTTTTGCAAGGGTAACAGGAGAAAATGAACCATACAATTTGTTGTGGGATTTCTCCTGAGTACACCGATACCCCATATGTGGAGGAAAACAACTGTTTGGACATACTGCAGGGCTTGGAGTGGAAGGAGCGACATTTGACTTTTTGAATGCAAAATATTCTGGAATAATTAGCGGAGGTCATGTAGCGTTTGAAAATACCCTGATGTGCCTAAACAGTGGAAACACCCACAAATGACACCATTTTAGAAACTAGACTCATTTAAGAACTTATCTAGATGTGCATTGAGTACAATGAACCCCCAGGTGCTTCACAGAAGATTGCAAAGTTAAACTGTGAAAATAAAAAAAATAAAATTTTTCCCACAAAAATCATTTTTTAGCTTTAAATTTGTATTTTCACAAGGGTAATGGGAGAAAATGGACACCAAAATTTGTTGTGCAATTTCTCCTGAGTTCACTGATACCCCATATGTGGTCGAAAACTACTTTTGAGGCACAGTGCAAAGCTCAGAAAGGGAAGAAACACTATATTACAGTGCAGATTTTGCTGCACTTGTTTGAGGGTGCCATGTTACATTGGCAAAGCCCTAAGGTGCCAGAACAGCAGAACCCACCATAAGTGACCCCATTTTACAAATTAAACCTCTCAATCAATTCATTTGGTGGTTCAGTGACTATATTGACACCGCAGGTGTCACAAAGACCATTGTGCAGTGAAGAAAAAATAATTTAGATTTTTTCCACTAAGATTGTGTGTTAGCCCAAAGTTTTACATTTTTATAATGGGAAATGGGTAAAATGGCACCAAAATTTATCCCGCAATTTCTGCTGAATGTAAAAATACCTCATATGTGGATGTAAAGTACTGCTTACCCTAACGGAAAGACTCAGGAGGGACGGAGCGCTTTATGCCTCCTGGAGCGCAGATTTTTCTAGAACAGTATGCGGATTCCATATAAAGAGCCCTCAAGTGCTAGAAATGCAGAATCACCCATCAAGTGACCCATTTTTTAAATTATAACCCTTTGGGAATTTATAACCAGATGAAGTGATGAATTTGACTCCATGGGGTTTTTCCAGAAACAGGCAGCAGTGGATGTTGCTGAGTGAAAATTTCAAACTGCTGTTGCGGTCACACCAGTGCATTATGCCCAGCTCATGCTTCTGGAGAAATGCACCTATAAATTAGGCGGGCTCTCATCACTACAGAAATGCCAAACATGTGTGTGGTAAATTTGCTTTAGGCACACTGGGAATGAGAAGGGAGGTGGGGCATTTGTATTTGGGAGTGTAGAATTTGTTGAATCTCTTTTGGGGCCGAGGAGCCATTTCGCTTTTCCAGAGCCTTTGTGCTACCAGTAATGTGGAAACCCGCTATAATTCCATTTACAGATGACGAACCTGAGTGAGGGCTTGTTTTTTGTGGATTGAGTTGAAGCTTTTATTGGGAACATTTTAAATAACACTTGTGATCACATTTATCCAGTGCTGTACGCTGAACACTTAACTTGGGGTTTCCATCTAAATCTCTGAATAACATGACAGATGAAGCCCCCAATGGATCCATTCCCTATCATGAGCGAGCAGAGTTACTGTTGACTCCAACTGGCCTCTGTCAAGAGATGTCCTTTTCAGAAGTGTACAAATCTGTGGCCGATGGCACTTTTATACAATCCTAAAAAGACGGACACCGCCGGATCACTGGTCCCATGGTGTCCATAGTGCCTCCATCTGCCTCATTATAGGGAAACTTCCTCCGGGGGTTCTGTCTGAATCATGTACTTCAGAGATTTACACAGAAACCACAATGTAAGCGCTCAGTGTAGAGCGTTGGATAAATGTGCGCCAAGCCTTGCTTCTATCTTTGGGAGGCAGAATGAAAAAATCTACAGCATGTGAAGAATTGGTATTTTTTATGCCATTCCTCATGCAGTGTAAGTTATTAGGCGACTTTATTCTTCGGGTTGGTGCGATTACAGCTATACTAGATTTATATTGGATATTATGTTTGGCTGCTGTCACACACTAAAATACGCTTTTTATTGCAAAAACTAGTTTCTGCATTGCCATATTTAGACAGTTATAATGTTTCCATATTTCGGCCAACAGAGTCCTGTGACAACTTGATTTTTTGCGGGACAAGCTGACGTTTTTATTGGCACCTTTTTCAGGCACATGACCTTTTTTGATTGCTTTCTATTCCGATTTCTGGGAGACAGAATGAACAAAATCCAGCAATTCAGGAATTATTATTATTTTTTTTTTTAATACCATTCTACGTGTGGTAAAATTGATAAGGCAGCTTTATTCTTCGAGTCAGTACGATGGCAGCAATACCCAATTTATATCTTTTTTTTATGTTTTGGTGCTTTTACACAATAAAAACTGCTGATAGAGTTGTATTACAGCTTGCTTCCTGCGGAACAAGATCATGTTTCAGTAGTACCATTTTTATTTACATTCATCTTTTTGATCTCATTTTACTGCACGGTTTGTTTGGCAGTATGTTGATAAAGCGTTGTTTTTGCCTCGTTTTTTAATCATTTTTTTATGGTATTCACTGAAGGAGTTAACTAGTTTGACAGTTTTATAGAATGGGTCATTACCGATGCGACTATACCAAATATATGTAGAATCAAAGAAACATAGAATCGTAGAGTTGGAAGGGACCTCCTGGGCCATCTGGTCCAACCCGCTGCTCAAAGCAGGATTTGCTAAATCATCCCAGACAGATGTCTGTCCAGCCTCTGTTTGAAGACTTCCATTGCAGGAGAACTCACCACCTCTCGTGGCAGCCTGTTCCACTCATTGATCACTCTAACTGTCAAAAAGTTTTTTCTAATATCTAATCTGTCTCCTCCCATTCAGTTTCACCCCATTGCTTCTAGTCTTTCCTTGTGCAAGTGAGAATAAAGATGATTCTTCTACAATGTGACAGCCCTTGAGATATATGTAGACAGCTATTAAGTCTCCGCTCAGTCTTTTCTTCTGCAAGCTAAACATTCCCAAATCCTGTAACCTTTCCTCATAAGACAGGGTTTGCAGGCCGGTCACCATTCTGATCGCTCTTTTCTGAACTTGCTCCAGTTTGTTGATGTCTTTTTTAAAAAGTGGCACCCAAAACTGGACACAGTAATCCAGATGAGGTCTGACCAAAGAGGATTAGAAGGCAATAGTGATTTCATGTGATCTAGACTGTATGTTTCTGTTAATACATCCTAGAATTGCATTTGCCTTTTTTGCTGCTGCATCACACTGTTGACTCATATTCAGTCTGTGATCTATTAGTATACCCAAGTCTTTTTCACATGTGCTGTTGCTTAGCCCTATTCCTCCCATTCTGTATATGCTTTTTTCATTTTTATTGCTCAGATGTAGTACTTTGCATTTTTCCCTGTTAAAAACCATTCTGTTAGTTGCTGCTCACTGCTCCAGTTTATTTATATCTGTTTGAGTCCTCTCTTTCTTCTCTGGTATTAGCTATCCCTCCTAGCTTTGTGTTATCAGCAAATTTAATCAGTTTACCCTCAATTCCTTCATCTAAATCATTGATAAAGATGTTGAACAATACAGGGCCCAGGACAGATCCCTGTGGTACCCCACCTGAGACATTCTACAAACTGGATGTGCAGTCATTTATGACCACTCTTTGCGTCTGATCACTAAGCCAGTTATGAATCCACCTAACAGTTGCCTTGTCCATTCCATACTTAGCCATTTTTTCAATAAGGATTGAGTGAGATACTTTGTTAAATGCTTTGCAGAAGTCAAGATATACTATATCTACAGCATTTCCCTGATCCACCCAATCAGTGATTCTGTCATAGAAGGAAATTAAGTTAGGCTGACATGACTTATTAGTTACAAACCCATGCTGACTCTGTTGAATCACTTCATTCTTATCCAGGTACTTACATACATGTTGTTTAATAATTTGTTCAAAGATCTTTCCTGGTATAGAAGTCAGACTCACCGGCCTATAGTTTGCTGGGTCCAACTTCTTCCCCTTTTTGAAGATAGAACCAACATTTGCACTTCTCCAGTCTTCTGGGACTTTTCCTGTTCTCCAAGAATTTTCAAAGATTATGGAGAGGGGTTCAAAAATTTCTTCTGCTATCTCATTCAGTACTCTGGGGTGTAATTCATATGGACCTGGAGACTTGAATTCATTTAGGTTAGCTAAGTGTTTCCTCACTATCTTTCTGTTTATAGATATCCTGGATTCTTCTATTCCCTTTGTAGGACAGTGAAGAACAGTTGATGTTACATTTCCTTTCTGAGAGAAAACAGATGCAAAATAGGAATTTAAAAGTTCGACCTTCTCAACATCCTGTCTTACCATTTCATCATTTTCATCCTGTAAAAATCCTATAGCATCTTTGACTTTTCTTTTACTTTTGACATATCCCCAAAATCCTATATTGTTGCTTTTGACGTCTCTTGCAAGCCTCAGTTCATTGTCATCTTTAGTAATCTGATTTGTGCCCTGCAAGTTCTGCAGACAGCATTATATTCTTCTTTAGTTATGCCTCCCTCTTTCCATTTTATAAACATTTCTTTCTTCCTTTTTAGCTTGTGCTTAAGTTCTGTGTTCATCCATCCTGGTTTCCTTAAATGCTTCCTATTCTTTCCTCTTTTCGGAATTGTTAACAATTGTGCTTTGAGAATTTCATTTTTCCAGATTTCCCATCCTTCCTAGACATTTTTGCCCTTAAGGATATCCAGCCATTGGATCCCTCCAATTCTCTTTCTGAATCCCTTAAAATCTGACTTCTAATCTGAAATCTAATCTGAAATCTAACCTTGATGTCTGAGTCTTCAAAGGTCTTCCTCCTCTAGTTATCCAAAATTCTAAAATAGCATGGTCGCTACCTCCTAGGGTCCCAGCCACTTTTACCTCCTCAACCATTTCCTCCCTGTTTATAAGAATTAGATCCAAGGTAGCAGGTCCCGTTGTTTTCTCCCCTACCTTTTGGAAGATAAAGTTGTCAGTAAGAGAGGATAAGAATTTCCTTGACCTGTTAGTTTTGCCTGAGAGAGATTCCCAACAAATGTCAGGATAGTTGAAATCTCCCATAGCAACTATGTCATATTTTTTGGAGAACTTGGCCATTTGATGCATAAAGAGTTCATCCATATCTTCAGCTTGCACAGGTGGCCTGTAGTAAATGCCTACAATGGTGTCCTTTCCATTGCTCTGTCCTTGTATTCTTACCTAAACAGTTTCCACAGAACTCCCAGTCTCTGAAGCTTCAATCTCTGTGCAGATATAAGCGTTTCTAACATACCATGCGACACCTCCTCCTCGTTTATCAAGTCTGTTTCTAGCAAATAAGTTGTATCCTTCTAGCCTTGTATTCCAATCTTGTGTATTGTCCCACCAAGTTTCAGTGATTCCAATGACATAATATTTCTTTTTCTGTGCTAGTAGTTCCAATTCTCCTTGTTTGTTGCCCATGCTTTGTGCATTAATATAGAAACATTTTAGTTTGTGATTGGTTTCTCTTTCTCCAATATTTTTATTATTTAGATTCTTTTGTCTTTGTTCTTCCTTTCCACTTCTAATAGAAGAGTTCTCAATAGCATTTGTCAGGTGTATGGCTTTTTCTGGCCTTTTGCTTCCCTTCCCACATTGTTCTAGTTTAAAGCTCTCCTTATAAGTGTAGCAAGTCAACTTCCAAATACAGGTTTTCCAGTCGTCATAAGGTGCACCCCATCTTTTATTGTTTATTTTTTTATTTACATAAATACATGTATTTATTGAAAAAAAATTTGCTTCTTTCTTGTTCTTTATTTGGGGATTTTTTATATTTTTCACTTTTACTAATTTTGTTTTTACTGTTTTACATTGTCCCAGGATGGGACATTACTAGTGTTGAGCATTCCGATACTGCAATATTGGGTATCAGCCGTTATTCGCGGTATCGGAGTTACGATACTGAGTTCCGATACTTTTAGAATATCGAATACCGGAATCGGAAGTTCCCATAATGCAATGAGCCAGTTTGATTTTATTCAGCCAATGAGGAATCCTAAGAAGTGTGGGCACATCCTGTTATGCATGTTAGGCATGTAACTACTGGCATGGCTGTGATTGGCTGCTGAAATGATGTCATGATGCACTATAAAAGCCGCCGCCGCCATTTTGGGTTCACTCTCCTGTGAATTAACTTAGGGACAGGACGCTGCTGTTCTGACTCTGAGGGACAGTTTGAGCTAGCGATTTGCTTTATTCTGCTTTACCCAGGCTACTTTAGCAGCCGCTGTGTGAGAACCTTTCTTTTGCCTTGCAGCGCTGTTCACGGCTGTCTGCGAGGTCTCTGTGTGTGAGTGCAGCTCACGCTGTAGTGTGTTCTGCAGCCTCCTCCAGTTGTAGTCCGCTCAGCGTGCGTCACTGCCTCATACATTGTCCGTTTTTGCATTAGTGCAGCTCATTTTTCCTGATTTCTCTTATTAGTGTGGTTCCATCTGTATCCAGCTAGATTGCTTGAAAACACTATATAGGAGTAGATAGAGGAGCTTTTCTGCAGCCTTGCAGCGCTGTTCACGGCTGTCTGCGAGGTCTCTGCGTGTGAGTGCAGCTCACGCTGTAGTGTGTTCTGCAGCCACCTCCGGTTGTAGTCTGCTCATCAGTACCAGCTAGAATATTTGCAAACACTATATTGGAGTAGATAGAGGAGCCTTTCTGCTGGCTTGTGCCCTGCAGTCCCAGCCAGATTAGTATTAGCCTATTTTTTGGAGCCTCATCTATTGATCTATTGCATTGTAGGTTACCTTCCTGCATTGTAATAGCTACAAAAAGTTTGTGATACTATCGGTTTTACATCTTTGGGCAGATCCAGTGTCTTTTTGTGAAAAAAAAAGTTAAAGTTAACCAAACACTCCACTTCACAGTTGTGTAGGCCACATTAGCTCTTATTAAAGTCTAGTCCACACTTTATAAAATTAGTGTTTCTTATACCTGTTTGCAGCTGTTCAGGAATAAGCACACTAAGCCCTTAGTGCTTTTCTGCCTATCTTTATCAGTCTAGCAAGATGAAGAAGGCAGGGAGTAAGGCACGTGGTCGTGGGCGTGGAGTTTCTGCAGGGAAAGGACGTGGGGATTCTGTGCCTGCTGCGGGCACCAGTGACTCAGCATCCCCCAGTTTTAACAGGGAACAGTCCTTTATGCGCAGCTTTGTAGGAGCTTGACGTTCCCCACTGCTGCGGGACGAACAAATTGAAGCCATTATTCGATGGATGGCAGCTAACGCATCGACTTCAATTAGTTCCTGATCCTCTCAGGTCCAGAGCACTGAAGAGCACCCATCTGTCTCTTCACCACCTGCCAATTTGCCCAGGCAGTCAGCGAGCCCTGGACAGGAGTCATCTCTACTTTTGTTCTCTGAATCTGTTGGCTTGGAAAGAGGGGGCCAGCCAAGCAGCATTCGAGAATTTGAAGAAGAGGTAGTATGCAGTGATGCGCAACAGCTTTGTCTCTCTGAATCTGAAGAGGCGGGTGGGCCAGTGCCTATGGTCAGCACACCTCAGTACGCATCTGATGATGACGAGACTCAGGTGCCACTTTCTGGTGCATATTGTGCTGTTGAGACTACCCAGGAGAATCAGTCGTTTGAAGAGGGTAGTGTAGATAATGAGGTCCTTGACCCATCATGGCATGAGGTACATGAAGGTGATGGGAGCAGCTCTGAGGAAGAGATTCCCCGAACGTCCAAAAAAGGAGGGAGAGGGAGGGGGCAGACTCGGTTGCCTGTAGCCTCCACTTCGGCACCCATTAGGAGCATGCCTCTTCCAAAACCAAAAACGGGCACTCCCAAGACTTGCAGTGCCTGGTCCTTTTTTGAAACAGTTGCAGATGACATTTGCTTTGTCAAATGCAAGCTGTGTAATCAGAAAGTGAAAAGAGGGAAAAGTGTCAGCAACCTCAATACCACAAATATGTGGAAACATGTGCGGACCAAGCACATGGTGGAGTTACAAAGACACACTGAAGACCTAAGCCAACATACAGCGCCACCTACCACCTCTTCAGCTCGTGTTGTAGCCTCTTCCTCCAGCTCACACACAGCTGGTTCGGCTTCTTCACAGGATCACCATGGAAGAACCTCTTGCACTGTTGTACAGAGACACAGTGTCATTCCACCCACAGCACCACGTTCCCTGTCATCCTCACACTCCCAGGCCAGTCTACAGCCATCAGTAGAACAGGCATGGGAGAAAAGGTGCCCATACTCGGCAAACCACCACCGAGCACAGGCTCTGAATGCTGGCATTGCAAAACTACTGTACCTTGAAATGCTCTCATTCAGGCTGGTGGAGACTGACACCTTCCGTAACTTCATGGCATTGGCAGTCCCACAATACAACATGCCCAGCCACTTTTATTTCAGCAGGCAAGCCATCCCTGCCCTGCAAAAGCATGTGGAGGGAAAAATTAAACACGCGCTACGAAACGTCATCAGTAGCAAGGTCCACCTGACCACCGATGCGTGGACCAGTAACCATGGACAGGGACGATATTTTTCTCTCACTGTCCATTGGGTAAATGTTGTGGAGCCGGGTACAGATCTTGAGAGTGGCACTTTACGTGTTCTGCCAACTCCAAGGATTGCAGGAATCCAGTCTGCACACATTGACTAGTCCTCATACTCCAGTTCCTCTGAATCAGCACTGCAGGAGCCGTCACAGTCTACCTCCACATGGACCCGTGAACGCTTACCTGTTACGACGGATATGAGCACAGTCGTGGCCAAGCGTCAACAGGCCGTATTGAAATTAATTTCTTTGGGGAATCGAAGCCACACAGCACAGGAGCTCTGGAATGCCATCAAGCAGGAGAGCAACGTGTGGTTTGTGCCAGCGAATCTCCAGCTAGGCATGGTAGTGTGTGACAATGGCCGAAAACACCTGAGGCAGCTCTGGGCCTAGGCAACCTCACTCACATCCCATGTCTGGCACATGTGCTCAACTTGGTCGTGCAGAGTTTTTTGAGGGACTATCTGGATCTTGATGCACTGCTGCACAAGGTCTGCATAGAGTGCGCTCACTTGTGGCGTTCCAGCATGGCAAGATCGTGCATTGCAGCTCTGCAGCGCCAATTCCGCTTTCCGGAACATCGCATCATATGTGACCTACCCACCAGGTGGAATTCAATGTTACATATGTTGGAGAGGTTGTGTGAGTAGCAGGCAGCAGTAATGGAGTACTAGCTGCATCAGGCGCAAACAAGTCGCACTGTGCGCCGTTCACACTTCACCACCACTGAGTGGGCCTCTATGAAGGATCTGCCATGTTTTGCGTGCCTTCGATGATTCCACGTGGATGGCGAGTGCACATGATGCACTAGTCAGCATGACTGTCCCCTTATCTGCCTGCTTGAAAAAACACTGCAAGCACTAAGGCAGGAGGTTGTGGAAGAGGTGGAGGATGAGGAGTCACAAATGCCATTTGCTTCTGGACAGTCTGCGCAACGTGGTTCCTCACGAAGGCCTAGGCAGGGACACTTTGTGAGGAGGATGAGGAGGAGTCAATGGAGGAGGAAGACACTGTCCAGAGGAGGGAGGTACACAATGCTCTAGTAGTCAGTATGTAGAGTGAGGGTTGGGTGATGCAGAGCAGGCAGAGATGGTGCCTCAAGCAGGGGATAGCGTTTCTTGGCAAGTTGGTAGTCTGCAGCACATGGTTGATTTCATGCTGCAGTGCCTGAGAAATGACTGCCGCATTGCCCACATTCTCAACACGGCTGATTATTGGGTGTACACCCTCCTAGATCCTCGCTACCAGGACAACTTACAAAGCCTCATAACACCGTTGAACCGGGAGCGTAAAATGCGGGAGTACCAAGACACACTTGTGCATTCCATCATGTTCTCCATTCCACCTGAGAGCAGTGCTGCTAGTGCTTTACAAAGCACCTCTGTGCGTTGAGGCAGTGGAGGAAGCTCTGCACAAAGAGGGAGCAGAAGCAGTGCCTCAGCACAAGGCAAGACCAGTATGGCCAAAATGTGGCAAAGTTTTGTGTCCCCGCCACAAATGTCTACACCATCACAGACAGCTCCAGTCAGCAGGAGGCAATGTTTCCGTCAGATGGTGACAGACTACATGTCTTGCCCTCTCAGTGTTCTCCCACACGGCTCTTCCCCCTTCAAGTTTTGGGTGTCTAAGCTGGATACATGGCCAGAGCTTAGCCAGTATGCATTGGAGGTGCTGGCTTGCCCTGCTGCTAGTGTATTATCGGAACGGGTCTTTAGTGCCGCAGGTGGTGTACTAATAGACCGTCGCATGCGACTATCCTCCGAAAATGTTGACCGGCTTACTTTTCTGAAAATGAACAAGGCCTGGATCTCGCAGGAGTTTGCCAGTCCTCTTTCAGATTAAATAATTGGTTGGCAACAGTATCCTGGTCTCCTGTTGTGTTCATGTTTCTACCACCTGCATTGTAATCCCTGGACTCCAACACCGCCTGTTGCTGCTCAGAAGTGCCATCTGCACAGTCAACACATGCTCCTGTGTTATTGGGGTTCAGTAACGTCAGCTGATCCCCTGCTGTGTGTCCGGCAATTTCTCCTACTCCGACCACACTCACACTACTACAGATATTAAACTTGCTCCAATTAGGCCTCTGGCTATACTCTGTTTCTACTGTAATCCCTGGGCTCCAACACCGCCAGTTGCTGCTCAGAAGTGCTGTCTGCATAGTCAACACATGCTCCTGTGTTATTGGGGTTCAGTAACGTCAGCTGATCCCCTGCTGTGTGTCCAGCAATTTCTCCTGCTCCGACCACACTCACATTACTACAGATATTAAACTTGCTCCAATTAGGCCTCTGGCTACACTCTTTTTCTACTGTAATCCCTGGGCTCCAACACTGCAAGTTGCTGCTCAGAAGTGTCTTTGGCACGGGTACTCCCTCCTGCCCAGCCTGGTTCCAGCACGCCAGCTGTTTCCGGGTAGTGTCAACGTCACTTTGCCTCCAATACGTTGTCCTGTCGTGTTGCGGTCGGGTTAGCAGACTCTATGGTGCCTGCAGTTTACGTGCTTCCTATGTGGGCTGCGGGATCTGGCAATGAAGGCTCGTTCCGTAGTGCCAATAGGACAAGCTCCCCCTGTAGGACTGTGGGTTTCGGTAACTCTGGCCGGCTCGCGGCTTTGCAACTTTTTTTCATGTGTACCTTCTGCTGCCTATCTGAGTTCCAGTACCATTAGCTGGTTCTTTGGAAGTCAATCTTGAATATGTCCCCCTGGGTTCCAGTAACGTCAGCTGGTTCCAGGCAGAGCCTTTGGCTTAGGTGCCTCCTTCTCGGTATCCGAGTTCCACCAACGTCTGCTGGTCCTTGGTAGTGCCTTCTGGCACAGGTACCTCCTGCTTAGTAACCGGGTTCCAGTACCATCAGCGGGTCCTCGGTAGTTCCATTGGCTCTTGTACCTTCGGCTACCCATCCAGGTTCCAGTACCATCAGCTGGTTCTCAGCAGTTCCTCAGCCTTCTTATACCTTCTGCTACATTTCCAAGTTCAAGCTTTTTAAAATGGTTTTTGGTAATCACTCTGGATCTTCCTGACGACGACCCTAAAGATGAAGACCCTGAAGACCATCCCGAAGAAGGCGACGACCCCGAAAACGATGACCCTGAAGATCACCCCGAAGAAGACGACGACCCCGAAAACGACGACCCTGGAGACGACGACCCTGAAGACCACCCCGAAGAAGACGACGACCCCGAAGATGACGACCCTGAAGACCACCCCGAAGAAGACCAAGAAGATGACCCTGAAGAGGATGACCAAGAGGACAAAGAACAAGAAGACAACCACCAAGATACAGAAGAACAAGAGACAGAAGACCAAGAAGCTGAAGAACAAGAAGCTGCAGGTCAAAAAGCAGAAGAACATTAAGCATAAGACTAAAAATCAGAGCAAAAGATATCTAAATTATAATCAAAAGAAGACTAAGCAGTGTATGGGGGTGAGTCCGTTCCTCCTCGTGGTGCCCCCGGAAAATACCTGCTGCTGCAGGCCAAACTGTACGCGGACAAATCCTGTTGTAAATCTTTTGTGACAGGCAGAACAGAAGGTGTAATCTTCAAACTTTTATAGATAACAACTACAGGAATGCCTGTCACAAATAAGAATATGATGAAGAAGAAGAATATGAAGAAGATGAAGAAGTAGAATATGAAGAAGAATAATAGTTAAGAAGAAGAATATGAAGAATGTAAAAAAAAAGAATAATAGGAAGAAGGTGAAGAAGAAGAAGATGAATAAGGTGAAGAAGAAGTTGATGAAAAAGATGCTGCTGCTGAGGATGATGAAGGAGAAAGTGTGGGAGAAGTAAAAAAGAAGGTGAAGAGCATGGAAGTAGTGAAACATAAATATCTGACAAAATATAAAAAAGCTTAACATAGTCGATATCTTTGTAAGGCTGGTTTCACATTTGCGTTAAAACAACGCTGCGCCCTGCGTCGTTAAGCCCCGCCCTGAGCCGGCTCCCTGCCCGCCCCATCCGGGATCACCGCCTACTTTCGCATTTGCACGCATGCGATCGGCGCACCCTATCTTTAGCATAGGGTGCGCAGATCATGCGCTGCCAGTGTGAAAGTAGCGTGCTGCGCACTTTTGACGGTGCGCCGTGCGCGCCGAAATGCAATAATGCAAATGCAATATCCGATTTTTCCTGATATCGGAAGGTATCGCTCAACACTAGACATTACCGTATAGCTAGATAACGCTGTTCTGATGCTCTGCAATGCTTCTACACTGCAGAGCATCACATCAGCGTCTGACAGGCAGAGAAGGAGGCATCTTAGGTCCTGCTCTGAGCAGACTCTGACATGTCACCTTCCTTGAAGGACCCCGCGGACATCTTCCGGCCTGGACTCTCCATAGACACAATCAGGACAATGCGATCGCTCCTCTATGACGCTGTCACTACTGACAATGGCATCAGAGGGGTTAAATGCCCACGATTGGTGTGGGCTTTCTAGCTGGATGTCAACTCTAGCATAAAACTGACACCCACACCCAATCGTGCCGGTGCTCAGTGTCATACTATGCAATTGCTGAGCCATAAATTCACTGCTGTTTGTGGGAATGCAGCTCCTGCGGAGCAGTTTATATGGCGCATATCAGGAAGGTGTTAAATGCCCAATTTATCAAGACTGGTATTGTGTATACCAGTCTTATTGAACTGTGCTCTGCAGTAAGATGAGCTTTAATTAATTGAAAGGCATGTGCCTCTTAATGAATTTGGCGAATCCTTCAATTGCCATGCCATCCACGGAAATGTTACTCCTATTAGGTACTTGCGCACATTACTGGAGTAATTTATGCCATTATAGTGCCATTTCACTTCAGCACAAGCCACATTTCTAAACATTTGCAGAGCTGTCCAGGAGCGACTTAAAAGTGTCAATAGCCACTATTTCTTTAAGTAACTTTAAGTTGCATAAAAATATGGAAAATTCAACCTATTCCCGACATCGGACGTATCCATACGTCATGGTTGGCTGGTACTTACTTACCTTGAATGTATGGATATGTCTTATCTTTAATGTGGCACTACGACTGCAGTCGCAGTGATCACATTAAATTGCTACAACCATCTTGACGCTTAGCACATGGAGTAGTCATCCCAGGGGGTGGCAAAACCACCCCACAAAAACAATCTTTGTGATTAGCTGTTCAATTCTGAACAGCCAATTGCACCGTTTTCCAGTGTTTCAGGCAATCAGATTGCCTGAAACACTGATGTCCAGCCTAGGATCGGTGCTTTAAAAGTCACATTCTAAGGCTAGTTTCACACTTGCTTTTTTTTGCAGCTCGTTTTTCCCGCAAAAAAACGCATTGAAAAAACGCATACATAAGCATACAACTGCTGCGTTTTTTTCAAGCATTTTTATGAGCATGCATGAAAAAAACGCAGCGTTTTTATGCGTTTGTATGCGTTTTTAGTGCGTTTTTACCGCGTTTGCGTTTTTTTCCAACATTTTTAGGTGGCCCCTCACACTACCCAAACCATGACTTTACTAACCCTAACCCTGACCCTAACCCTAACCCTAACCCTGACCCTAACCCTAACCCTAACCCTGACCCTAACCCTTAACCAAATCATATTTAACCCTAACCCAAACCCTAAACCCTAACTAACCCTAACCCTAACCCTAACCCTGACCCTAACCCTAACCCTAACCCTGACCTTAACCCTAACCCTAACCCTAACCCTGACCCTAACCCTAACCCTAACCCTGACCCTAACCCTTAACAAAACCATACTTAACCCTAACCCTGACCCTAACCCTAACCCTAACCCTGACCCTAACCCTTAACCAAACCATACTTAACCCTAATCCTGACCCTAACCCTGACCCTAACCCTAACCCTGACCCTAACCCTTAACAAAACCATACTTAACCCTAATCCTGACCCTAACCCTGACCCTAATCCTTAACAAAACCATACTTAACCCTAACCCTGACCCTAACCCTAACCCTGACCCTAACCCTAACCCTAACCCTGACCCTAACCCTAACCCTAACCCTAACCCTGACCCTAACCCTTAACAAAACCATACTTAACCCTAATCCTGACCCTAACCCTGACCCTAACCCTTAACAAAACCATACTTAACCCTAACCCTGACCCTAACCCTAACCCTGACCCCAACCCTAACCCTAACCCTGACCCTAACCCTAACCCTAACCCTGACCCTA